>NC_080432.1:112658655-113298655 GCF_028018845.1 Melospiza georgiana
CTGCCTGTCACTCTATATCTAATGCAATTGTTAAAACAGGAAGCAGAAATTACATTTGCAGTTACATTGTTGGACACCATGAGTAGATGGCCATGGACCAGGATGATCTGTACACTTTGGGAATTCAGCCCTAGGCATGCTTGAGAAGGTTGGTGAACTCTGCTTTTGGTGTCTCCATCCCAGTGCTTAGAGTGCTTAGAGTAGAGGCATTATTAGATGTGAACTTCTACTTGTATATGATAAATGAAAATCAGTACTGTTCTGGTTTGCA
Organism: Melospiza georgiana; assembly: GCF_028018845.1. Lineage (NCBI taxonomy): Eukaryota > Metazoa > Chordata > Aves > Passeriformes > Passerellidae > Melospiza > Melospiza georgiana. Next base: position 112,658,927 of record NC_080432.1, read on the forward strand.
GTCCATCAAAATTTTTAATCCTTTTTAGTCCTTTATTTGTTGACAGCTTGCACCAGGAAAGGTCAGAATCACTCTCCTGAGAAGAATAGTCTTGGAATGAAAAGACCTATTGGCCTTTTTACCTTTTCTTTTGCTTCTTCTGTCTTTTTATTCTTTGGCAAGCATTAAAAGAATTAGCATAGAGTTACCATTTGTTTTCAGTATGTCTGTTTTGCCTGTTTCTGTGCCTTTAATGCACTTAAGTCAGTTAATGGATCAAAGACCCAGTCAGTTTTCTGAGTTTTCAACCATGAATGATGGGCGGGTAAAGGCTAAGCTGGACCACAGCCATTACAAGCATGGTAGGAGTGTAGCATTTAATAGGGGAAAACTATTACAATTCCTTTGTCTTTCTTCTTGCTGCAGTCTGAGATCACAACACATCCTCGTTTGCAAGAGAGCTAGGCTGGAGTCTTGGAATATGCCATACACATATTTTTATTCTCTATTTTATAGGGATTTTGTAACTGTAATCTATATCTGTATCACTTCCATCACCTTTAAAAATATATGCAAATTTGATCTGGTGCGCAGAACAAAGCCTTGCAGAGTAAGCTGTGAAAGTCTCATTCTGAGATCTATACAGACTTTCTGGGTGGATTTTAATGCAGTGAAATTCCATCAGACTTTAAAGATTTGATTCAGACAGCTCGGCTATCACCACTGATAGACACTTCCTTTAGAAGGCTTTCACTGTAGGATGCTAGTAGTAGTATTTAACATTCTTGATCCACTACAGTCAAAGACAACCAGTACAACAATTTCCTGGACCCTATTTGTGAAGGCAAGGATATTTATGAGATTTTTATTAAGATTTTGGTGTGGGTCCTCACTGGTTGTTGTGCTGTCTGCTGTACCTCTGTCTATGTCAGGGTTGCATTGACTTTGAATCTTCATATTTGAGTAATTTTTAAAGGAAAATGAGACAATATAACACAGACATTGGAGAACACTGAGAATACTGAGTTGTGAGAATGCATCTCACTGGTACAGTGGGATATATTTAGTCATGTGGGATAAAGTTAGCAAAGGTGTCTGACACAAAGATCTATTAGGCTGTCAGACAGTCTCCCAAGAGAAATGGTGGAATCCCTACGCCTGGCAATATTTAGCATTTGATTAGAGAAAGCACTAAAAAATGGGCTGAAAGGAGCATGCACATTTGACAAGAGTTTCTAATAGATGGTCTGTTCTTTTCCATTCTCAGTTTCTCTAATTGCATGCTCAAACTTCAGGGAATAACAATTTAAAGATTGCCTTTAAATATCTCAATAAGTATTAACTACTCTTTACTATTTTGCTCATTATTATATTCACAAATGAGAAGTCCCATTACATTCTACATGTTTTCTTTTAATTATACCTGGCCTTTATGAATAATTCCTTACAAGATTGTGTTAATCGAGTTCACTCTTCTTACAAATTTTTTAAATCCAAGAATAAAAGCCTGCAGTACCTTTAATCATTACTAAAATGTTTTTCCCAATTGGACAATATCTGTTAGAAAATTAAATATTGCTGTTAAGAAGATGCTGTGGGTAGGTACTTTGGATTTTGCTCCTTTACAGTATGCAGGATCAAGAAGAATTGTCAGGAACATTTTTATTCAAATGTGATTAGCAGCAGTGAAAACATTGCTGCATTCAGTACAAGCAACACTTGTATAATAAGTTTAATCATTGTCATAATGAAGAAAAAACAATGAGTTCATATCTTCTGCAACTGATATCAGCTTAACATTTCGTTTCTTTAGTGACTGATTTTCATAACTTTAAAAAGCTAATTATTTTGCTCATAGTAAATTTCATTGCCTCAGCACTTAAACTGAGTGCTAAGAAAAGTTTCATTAATTCAAATATGTGTGTATGTATATATATGGAATGCATTATTCAAGTTACAGCTTTAAAAATATAATCAAAAGTTATCATGGTAGTGGTGAAATACTGTTTAGCTGGATGGCTTGAACCAATACTAAATAAGAGATATCATTGTTATGTCTTCTAAATAATCCTGTATGGTCTTTCACAAGGTAAGAAAAATGAATGGATGAGTTAAAATGTTTATGTATGGACTCAAAAATTATGCAAAATGCATAAATCACATACAGAAGGGAATTTAAAATTCATTGTCCAAAATTATTTTTTAAAATACTTTTCTATAAAGTAAGATTCCAGAAAATATGTGATGAACTCAGATTTTGAATTTGATTAAGCAAGAGCTATAATTTGTGAAAAAGGCATAGGGTGTCTTCCAAATATTAGGATATAAAGATTGCAAATTAGGAATGCCTCAGCACTCATCTAGACCAGATTCAGCATTAATAAATAGGTAAATCTTTATTTGCCTTGAGTTTTGAGCACTTGAAGATTTGTGGATCAAAACCAGTAGGATTGCAGAAAGAATTAACCTATGTCTTTTTTCTTTTTTCTTTCCTTTCTTTCCTTTTCTTTCCTTTTTTTTTGACATATAAGACTATTTTTGAGGAGCTTTTTTTTCTTCAGTGCTGCAGTAAAATTGTATAGCTGTTAATCATCATGACTCCTACAAGTCTTTTCTTTAGGGAATTCTGTAAATTTGGAGACATAGGCAGCTTATAAAATTTGAGGATGCATTTACTATGGCACAGTATCTTGCATTTGGCCAAGTTGCAGCCACTTAAATAGTCTACTTTCAGCATTAATAATGCATCATAGTGAAATCTGGTTTAAAATTAAATACTGATTAAGGTGTTGTTAAGCACCTGTGAAAGCATTTCTGCTCCTTCCTGGTACCACAGCATTTACTGGAGCATTTAAAAGCTCTGAGATGGACTATCCAGTTTTCAACGGTTGAAAAATAAAAAGTAAAGTTTCTTGGAATTCCCAGCCATTCAAAGCCTGGAAATATAATTTTCTTAGATTATTATAGGATTTATTTAACATATATGGCATTGTGTCTAGCAAGTCAAAGCACAGTGAGATGCTTTAGACCATCCCTAAGTTTCCAAACTTGGGCAGAAGAGTTGTCACTTTTTAGTAGATACTTGTAATTATTTCTTTATCTCTGATTCACTAAATCTTACTGCTCCATGGCCAGAGCCAGCTCCATCTATTTCTCTCTCTCTCCAGCTATGGGAGCATCAGGATGTGTGAGAGGTTCACCATTTACTTTGCTGGAAACTTTGTAAAGAGGAATATTAGATATAGTAAAGATATTAAAACCAGTAGTGGGTGTATTGCAGCTCATCCTCCCTTGGCAGTTGAAGGCTGCTTTTTAGTCAATTCATTTCAGTTCACAGGGAAAAGAATTCTTTAATTTAAATTATATTTATGTGATAGAATGTCACCAGTGCAACTGGCTACTGTTGGTCAGGGTGTTGGTAGCAGTCCAATTGAAATGGTGGCTGCAGTCCTCCTGCAGTGGCAGATGTGGGTCTGTTGAAGCAGGGATGCTGTAGAAGGGTGTAGTTTTCCTCTGAAGATCCAGTGGTGGTGTAGATAGGCCTGTCTTTCTCTGGGAATCCAGTGGGAAAGGCTACTTGTGGTCTTCCAACTCTCAGATTATATCCAGATAGGAATGCTTGGCTCCTCCTCCTGGGCAGAGCTTCTCGCAATCGGATGCTGTAATTTTATCCATCATGCAGTGACACTCAATGTCACCCATTAACAGCAGATGTCTCCCCAGAGGGAGGATTGGTTGTGGAAGAGATAGAGAAAATTGCCTAATTAACAGAAGATAACTGCCACACCTCTAGCAGATAGGAATGGAACACCCCCAGGAACATCCAACCTAAGAAAAATGTGCAAAGGTCCCTTAGCTGCTTTTTTATGTAGGAGTTACAACTAGAGGTGGATATTTGTACCTTCACCTTCTCTGAGGTACAGGACTAAGTTTTGTGTACTGCTAGATGCAGCTCATGAGAAGGGCTGTTCTGGTTCTCTGACTGCAGGTATTTTTCATATTCACATGTTTGCCAAGTAAAATACTGAGTTGCATAACTCACTTTATTTTGACTCACTGTTTGTGCTATGTTTTTTTCTTTTTTAAAGTCCAGCCATTTTGCAGTTTGCTGCTTTAGAAAGAGTTGGGCTATTTTCTGTAAAAACCAAATAAGTTTCAACTCTCTTACAATGTATTTTCTCATGTATTACAAGGACATACATAAAATATTGTGAGCAGGACAGTTTTCATTAGAAGTATTAGATTTATTTTTCTTCTTGGTTTCACAGAGTTGAAACCTACCATTTTTCAGACCATGAAAATTCTATTTTCTAAGGCTATTCAGAGAAGAGGTGATTTAAACTTGGTGCATTTGAGTACAGGCTGTTACTGTTTGAAACAGGGTCTTAACACTAAGAAGAAAATTCATTTTTAAAGACATCAGATTGTGTTACATTATGATGCCCTTGTAACTTATGATACTTAAAATTTTGTTTGTATTTTGAATATCTTTTTCGGCATCTGAAAATAGAAGAGGATTTGAGTAAATCTAAATAAATAAAATAAATTCTTTTCAATAGTCTCTTGAGTGCTGAATCAAATTGGTACTTAACTTTTTCTCAGGTGGTAGAATATAAGCCTCTTTTCAATTATGTCTGTTTTTGATTCTACATCCCTTTTTCCACTGACTGTAATTTTCATTATCAGTAGTAGAGTAGGGAATATTTCCTCTTGAAGTGAGCCTTGCAAATGCTAATTTCAGATGCTGTTCTGAGATTCTCCTAAGAGTTTTTCCAGTCTTCCCATTTGTGGGGAGGTAAATACTTAGAAAAGTTCATTTTCAAAACATTTAATTTTTTTAATTGAAAAATTATTTTTAAATTTTTACTTATCATCTCTTTTTTATTATTTTTTAACTCTAAACAGTACCAAAACTCCTTGAAATTGGTGATAAACATTCTTCGTGTCACTGCAGCTTCAAATGTGTATTTCTGTTCTTTTATGTCATATCTAAGATGTATTGTGGTAGGGCCATAGCAAATCTTAGCCACTGGACGACTCACTGTCCTTTCCCTTGACACAGAGTAAAGAGGTTTTGTTGAGGTTTTTTTATGTTTTGGAAAGTTGTTTTATTAAGAAATACCTGAGATAAAGGTAGCCTGGCATAAAAACCTAGCCTAGAAATGGCTATCACTTTAAATATTTCTAATAGTTGCCCATTGCATATTTCTCAGTTCATTGTAGGAGGCTTTTTCTTCTGAGTGGTTGTGGCAGTTACTATGGGACGAAAAAGACTTTTATACAGGAAAAGGTTGGTTGGTTGGTTGGTTGGTTGGTTGGTTGGTTGGTTGGTTGGTTGGTTTTTATAGAAGCACTAATAGACCTAAAAAGTGCATTAATGCTGACTCTAGTGCTGAGTAAAAATTTACACTGTATTTGGGGAGGGCATCCTGGGTTCTGGTCTCTGGATTTATACAAAACTGCTTTTGGAGCACCGTCTTCATCACACATAGAAGAGAATTTGTGAATTTGGATGCCCTCAGGCTCACAACTTCTGATCTCAGCTGGTTGTAGGTGGGAACTGGGTGCTTCATCTCTCAAAGCACCTGACCAAGAAATAGTTCAGAAAAGCTGTGGGTTCTGAGGATCTGAAGGTTAAAGAAGTGAAAACTACTCAGTGACTTTAATACACTTCAAGGATGTGAAAGGAACTATTTTGAGTCTTTGTTCTCAATACCTAAAGGTGTGGTGGGTGTCTGGGTACATTGCATTAAACTTTCAATAAAGTAGAAGATAATTTTCATACAGATTGGCACAAATAAAAGAATATTATCCAGAAAATACTTTCTGTTCATTAAAAGTACATTGTACTTTCTTTACTTTGCCTTCCAACCATTCCACTTGAACCATTTGCACTGTATTGACCTGCTCTGAGCCTTGAGGGAGACTGTTAAAGTCTGTAACGTGAACCCACAGAGGTGTCAAATATTAACAAGTGTTCTCTGCCCTGCTGATGCTGAACGTTGATCCACCTCAGGCATCAAGAAACTGAGAGAGCTAATTTGTAATTTTTGCCTTTCCTGTTCTCTCAGATGGTTGGGTAAGCAGACTGAAGTGTCTGTCCTCTAGCTATTTGACTTTATACAGGAGCTCCCATCACCCTCATCTTCGCAGTAGCAGGATCCCACCCAGTAGCATACTAATCAATGTGACTAACATCTGTCTCCTGGGGTGCATTGTTTCTCTTATCCTGTCCCCTGAAGCAAGATTGTCTATTTAGCTATATAATGTTAAATATATCACTGTCATCTGCAGGGATATGTTTTTAGCTGTACTTTTTGCTATGAGTTCTTACTAATGCAGACAAGTCAGAATGGTGCACTGCCACCTAAAGTGGAAGATGATGGGGTTTGCGTTGACTTCAGATTCTGGGAGAGGCCATTTCCAGTTTGAAAATGGACACTCCCTTCTGCCCTAAAAGTCTTTACTACAGCTGACACAGTGAAATCACCATGCAGAGTGCTGTCCTTCCTTCAGGACTTAGAGCACCACAGGGATGAAACCTCCCACCTGGAATCCACACTTACCCTCACTGCTGGGCAGCCCAGAGGAACAGGCAGATTTAATATGCTTGACCTAAGGAAACAACTGAATGCTTCCTCCATAGAATGTTTTCTTGAGTTTAGGAATGCCAGTGAAGTCTTATTTAATACCGCTGGGCAGTTTAATTAGCAGAAATAATGAAGTACCAAACTAACTGTACTTTAGGTGATTATGATAGTGTACTAGAGTGATTGCTTATTGGACTGCTGTTATTTTGGAACTGCCTCATGCTGTCCCTTCTCCCCCAAGCTGACTAAATTTTGCATAGTTTGTGGGAGGAAAAAATTGCCTTTTGCTGTAATTAACATCAAGTAAAAGTTCTTTAAGTCCACTATTTCCTTTAGCATTTCCCTTAACAGCAAGGTTTTCTTTAGACAATGAAATATTTCATTGCAATTTAACTACAAATACTGGCTCCCAAAATCACAAAGAAATAAAAGAAATTAGATTCCATACAGCATTTCTTTCTTACTCTGTTGTCCTATGAGAAGAGCATATCAAAAGTCATCCCTTGGATTATATATATATATTTATTTGTTTATTTATTCTGTGGTTCCTGAGCATTCTTTGGTTCAGAGAGAGCTACAATGGATCACAATTGCCAGTGACTCTCTCGGTGGAAAACTCAGGCATTAGATGAGCTGAACCACTTTCTGAAGTCACTTGTGTCTCTCTGTCTTAGGTGGCCTGCTCATCCGTCTGAGCTCTTCAGTGAGAACCTTAAGTTAGATGGCAGGAACCTGTACTAAATTGTTGGTTAATTTGTCACAGAAAAGCATAAAAGAGTAAGATGCTCAGTGAAAGTAAAGGGGCTTACTCTGCATTATTTTTAAAAGTAATATGCCATTACTTGCTTGAAAGATGCTGTTTCTCATAGGTTGCTGTGTTTTGTTTTGTTGTTTTGCATTTTTTCAATATACTGAATATTAAGATTTTATCACCATTCTTAATAGTGTAGAATAGTCAGTATCTTTGACCTGCCGTTTGTTTATTTCACCTGCAGATATTTATAGAACCATTTATGTAACAAACTGCTCAGAAATTGCTGGGTTTATTATTCATTCATCAGTATTTCACACAGATCCAACTGAGGCACTGTGGTTTGGACAATGCACCACAGTTTATCAGTGAATAAGCTGAGTTCTTAAATGAGTGACTGATTACTTTATTCTTGCAATGTACAGGTTGCTCTTCACGATTCACAATTCTCTTCAGTCAGCTCCATGTTTCACATTATCGTGGGCAAACATGACATGCCCATGTTGATGCAATTTATTTTTACAGCTTGATAATATGCTTTGATTTATCACTCTTCTAAGCTGTGGTGTTTTGTTTTCCCCTTAGGGATACGATGATGGATATGGGGGTGAATATGATGATCCAAGCTATGAGGCATATGATAACAGTTATGCCACCCAAACACAAAGGTAAGCATTTGTGTTTTTACATTATTTCTCCAAAGTACACTTTTTATCTTAGTTTTTCATGTAAATTTCCTGGTTTATTTTCCACATTAAATTTTACACATCTCTGAGTACTTTTGAAGTAAAAAGTAATAATCACAGTCCAAATCCATATACAGAGATTCAGATGACGTAAAAATGTAAGCAGCTATGCTTTTAAAATTGGTGGAAATAAAGTGGTTTTTTTAAAAAGCAATTACATAATTTTCTTATTTGATGTTATTCTGAACTTATTTGTCCCCTTTTTTTTCCTTTACTGATGATAAGTTGTGAAAGATATCTCATACTTAAAGCTTTTAGAATGTTTTGAGAAAAATCAGAAAGAAATTTTAAAAATATTTGTGATGGTAACCTGTTTCTGGTTGTCATCCACCATCAAGGTAAACTATAGAAGGGAATTACATGCCAGAAGTAAGGCTGAAGCTATCTGTTTTCCACCAGTTATTTTCTAAGCAACTCTCGGAATTTATAAGTTTGGAAACTTATGTTTATCCTTGTGATGTGGAATAATAGGAAAAGGCTACATTCCCATCTTATATCAATTTGTGTGAATAAGATGAGGCAATAAAAATTATCCCTTTTTTATACACATACACCTCACACACTTATCCACTAATTGGACTGCCAGTGCATTGTTATTAAATATGGAATGGCATCTTTCTCACATTTAACCTAAAGGATAACAGGGTTTTTCGACCATTTATTCAGGAAGTGGTCTTATGCACTGCTGAAAGTACTTGTAAGGTTGTGGAAAGGCAAATGAAACTTTAACAAGTAAAGACACAAATTTTACCTAAATTAGTGTGTTTCTCACTGAGCAAGAAAGTGATGTATACATACAGAGTTCTACACTCCCAAGGCCAGAGGACCTTAAACTTGCTTTTCTGTTCAGCCATCTTTTTAACTGAATGCTTTGCTGATGTAAAGGCCTGTCAGAATTATGTTCAGCTTCAGAACTGCTGTAGTGAGTGATACTTCAGTGGATAAAAAATACTTTTTAAGTATCTTTATACCCAGTGAAGTATATTTAAAAGGATTTTTCACACCTAAATGTGAACCCCATCAAGTATACTTTTACACTTTCAAGTAATTATACTTTACTAGCTGCACCCGTCATGTCATTATGTAGGTAGGTATTCTTGTTGTCAAATGTACTTCAACTTTTTTTAAAACAATTCAGTTCCTTTTTTGCTACAAGAGTGAATTGTCACAGGAGATATTGCTTCTGATGTAAAAACAATAATTAGTTGGAAATATCTTGATATGACATTGCTTTATAACATCTGAATTAACCTGTAATTTCTTTGCAAGTTGATGTCCCAGGCAACTAAATGACAAATATATCAACTTTATGAGGAGGGTATTATAATGCAGCTAGAACTAGTAGTGATAATTTGTTACAAGGTAGAAAATTTATAGTCACATAATTTAGTCAATTAAACAGCTATTAAGTTTAGTCATCAGATATGTTTTCTACTAATTGGAAGTACCTCCAGGATACCTAATCTGTTTAAAATCTGCAACTAAAATATTTCCTTTTGAAATATATGACAAGACATGTGGTCATACTTACCCATGTTGAGTGGCACTTAATGCCTCAAGTAGCCTATTGATTTCAAAGAGAGCACTTTCAGAGCTCCATGCTTCTTGTTTCAAAGATTTAAAGAACAAATGGACCATTAAATGCACAATTTGTATTTCTGCACTTTATTGGCCATTTAGCTTCATAGAAATGCCTGCTTACTGAGCAAAAAATAAAAATAATACAATACAATGAAAAAGTGTACCCAAAATATTTGGTTAGATGCATATTTCAAATGTTTTCTCCAAGTCTCAGATCTTGCTTATTAGTATAGGCCAGTCATATGAGTCATACCATGTGCACACCTAACAAAGAAGATAAGTAGTGCTGCTCCAAAGTACTTACTCATCTCATCTTCTGTGTCATTTAAGGGAAAAAAATTAAGAAAAACTTGCCAACAATGTCTGTGCTCAGCCAGGAAATTATCATTGCTTCCCTCTGCAGGGAATGACTGAAACTCTAAAGCATGAGATGAGAAACAATTGTAGTTAGTGGCTTAATGCAGAGCACGAAGATTTCTGTTCATGTTAAGGGCAGAGTTTCCCATTGCTTTTTATGGCTTATTCGGGACTCAGTGTGGAATTTTTTAGAGTTGTACATACTTTTGTCTTACTGTCTGTCTCACTGTGCCTGTTGGCCAAGCCTTATTATCTCCAGTGCTTCAAAAAGAACATTTTGGGGTGGAGGGCCATGAACAGACAGGGTGGATGGTCTGAGCTCAGGCTGCCTTCAGTGCGCTTTAGGACAGAGCTCATAGCAAATTCCCCTTGTTCCCCTGCTCACCCCTCACAGACTGCCACCACCACCCCTGTTACCACTGCCTTTGTCTTCCATACCTTGTATCTTCTTCCCATTTCCCAGAGTCTTTCTGCCCGTACAGGGAGCCTTAGTCCTTTGCTGTCCAAGAGATCTGATTTAGAATTTTGCAAAATAAGCTCTGCCAACAGCAGAGAAAATAAGCACAGTATCAACATGCACAGTGCTGCAACATAGGATTGTGGTTTAGTAAAAGGAGCACCACAATTACCAATCCCCAAGACCATTCAGATGCTGTAGTTCAGTGCAGAATTATCTAAAAATTTGTACTAAAAGTCAGGGATGGTGTTGCAGGTCCAACAATACAACTGGTATAGGTCCTTCTCTAGTGGACTTCTCTAATGAACTTCTCCAGACAGAAAGCTCTGTCTGTCCTTCATGACAGCAGTCTGATTTTTAGGCTGAAACTGGGGGGATGGGGTCACCTGTGGAAGAGATTATGACAGAGTCTCAGAATCAGGCTGGAATGAAACCCACAGTAAGTCTGCGTGTCTGAACAAGCTAAAAGGAGTCTCAAGCACACTTTGAAATGGAGCAAAGAACCAACTTGAAGAGAAGAGCAGGACACTCACTATGGTAAGTGCCACCTGTACCTTATTAAGATGGGGAAGCTTATTTTAGAAATAAGACAATTATGGGTTATGACAGTCTGTATTGCACACAGGTATGTCTTGCTTTAAATAGCAGAAGATGTATTTGTAAAGCCTCTTTTCCCCTCCTTATATTCCTGTCCCATAATGACAACTCAGAACACAAGATGGAACCTCAGGACAGATTTAAATGAACTGTCTGTCCTTCCCAAGTGAGTCTGTAAGAATTATTTGCAGGATTCTGTGAAAGACTACACATTTTCTGAGGACATTTAGAAACTACTCATTTTAGAAATTTTTTCATACAGATGTCAAAATACAGTTTTTAAGGTGATTACAATGAATGCTTTGTCAAATACCAAAAACAACAAGGAAACAACCGTATCAGTGGGCAGGAGAAGACACCATATCTGACATACTTCCCATGGGCAATAATGCACTGTAATTTGAATTTCTCTATGACCTTTGTTTCTTCTCTCTTCTCCTCCCTTTCATATAATGTGAAGATGGCTCTCATTGATAAGAATATCTGGCTGTCCAGACACACCAAGAGATATTCAGTAGTTGTTAAGTTCATACTCTATTCTCTGTGTACTTGAAAGTAAGGCAGAGGACATTCAAAACATTTCTGCCAGCTAGATCTACTGCCCAAACCTCTAGTCTGGTAACTTCATTTGAAAAAAAATATAGACACAATATACAAAATGGTACTAGTGTTTATTTCCAACTCAACTGTAACAGAAAATGTAGGAGAATCGTATTAGCTTTCAAAATGTAATGCACTTTTTGATTTTCTTACCAGGAACTTTTAAGTCTGTTGATCTATCACCACTGTTCAGGATTAATGGGCTGAGATCGCTAGATCACCAGAAGAAAAGGATGCAAAGTTTTGTGAGGAGATGTGGAAGATCAGCCTCTTTGGTTACTCAGAGGTTGCTGGGGATCAGACTGTCCCATGTGCAAAGTGTGGGCAAACTTCTCAAACAAGACCAGCAGAATAATTTGGTGAAAATGGATCATTTGCTGATGAATCTTGATGGCCAACGGAGCCATCTTCAGCTCTGCTACCACATCTGCAGTCATCGCCACTGGCCGTTGTGTCTCTGCCAGCACCAACAGTTTCATTTCAGAGATGTCTCACAGCCAAAAGAGATACCAAGGAAACCTGGGACTGTCAGGTCATGGGATGGGTATATTCTCTTTAATTCACTTGTGCCCACCTTATCCAGCCATACGTAGTGTAAACAGTGCTGTCCAACAGGGAGGAGCAAAGGAAGACAAGAATTATCTGATGAAGCTTAAATTTAGAGTTTGATGTTATTTCCCTGTTCCACAATGCCTGGCATGAGCAGTCATCCATCAATCCATTGTGGTTTTGGTGAACAGGTAGATGGTGTATTGGCAATGGCTTTCAGGTCTGGCTGCCTAGCTTTATATTCTGCCTTTTTTCTGTATGGCTTTTGTTAAAAACATAGTTCAGCAGCAAAATGAGTTGCCAGTGTGTGCAGTCTAAAGAAAGAAGGGCTGATGACTCCCACCTTAGTCTGTAAATAGACTTGTAAATATCAGGAAACCCGTAACTTACTGACAAGAAGAATAAATAATTCAGTGATAAAAGACAGATGAAAATAGTGCACAGTGTTGCTGTTACAGATTCCATCCCACAGCAGTACAGGCCTTGTGATGGCATGTTGTCATCCTTGCGGTGACTGCAGGATGACGTAGGTAAAAAGCATTTCTCGTGCCTGTCTGCACCCAGCCTCACTAATAATAATAACAGTAACCCAGTTTTAGGACCTTGAAGCAATTCTTGGCAAAATATTTACTGTTAATCTTGGCAAATAAGTTATGTAATGCTTTTACAGAGGCAGCAGTCCTCTGGGCAGACATTTCATGCTGGTATGCCGATCATTTTGGCCAAAGAACTTCTTTTTGGTCTGTCAAACCCACACATCAAACCCATCCTGCATCTGCTGAGGAGATAAACAAACTTCTGTTTCTGATTGGAATTGCATGTTATAGGCTATGTCATCTCCAAATATCCCCTCTAAGATATTAATGATATTACAGAATCTAAGCTTTAACATAAAGAAAAATGGCACTAGTATATCTGGAATAAATTCTAAGTAGTTCTTGCAAGATTTGAAGACTGACAAACATTGTGTTAGATAATTGCTAAAATGGAATTTTCTTAGAGGACTGAAGAAGAAAAAAAGGTGCAGTAGCAGAGAAATTCAAGTTGACTGATACCTTTCACCACACGGAATTGTGTTTAATTCAGAACGTACAATAATACCTAAAGCTGCGCTGTTACGTGCAAAGTCCAGTTGGGCATCTGCTTCTCAATATTAGGAACAGAAGTAAAAGGACAAAAATGCTCCCTGTGTCCACTATCCTGCTATGGAAAATAGATACTGTGACCTTATCAATGTAGTTTTATCCCAGTAACTATGTGTTTGTAGTAACACCTATCCATTCAGCCTTTAATTGGTGCCACATTCTTCTAATTACTCATACCCACAGAAAATTTCAGGAGCATATTCAGCCACTGAAGTTGAATATATGACAAGTTATTGACTTTGAAAAGAAACTGTTTTCACTAGTTATTGTTTCTATTTCAAAGTTCATGTTATTTACTGTAAAGCTTGTGTTTATAGCTTCTTTTTTCTGCTGTGTGGGCTGCTAGTAGAGGAGCTTTGGGAATCACTTAATTATTTCCGATCTGATATGCAGGAGGACAACAGGGATGGACCACAGTTCAATCCATGTCACTTATGTGACTTACAGTACAATCACAGCAGTGCACAGCCATGCTGAAAAATGACTTAGGAAGAGTCAACTCAACAAAAAGACAACTTTTTATTCAGTTGTATCTGAAAGAATTATTTCCATCAGCAGGATATATTTGCATGAGCTCCAGTTCATCTTGGTTATCCTTGATTGACCTGCAGATATCAAGGTACTGTTTCCAAAGATGAGTTTCTCAATGCAGTGGTGCAAGTAAAATAACAAACTAGTACACTTGTAAAGACAGCAGTATAAGGTTCAGCTGGGTGTACATGTTCCTTGGTGAACTCTATTCAGAAGTCCTACTGTTTTCAGCTACTTGCTTTTTGAAAAATTCCAGCAGATTAGTTGTGAACTATCTGTAGTTAAATGAAAGAATTTTGTCCTTAGTTTAAAAACAATGGTTAGACAAGACTGTGAATAATCATTAATTGAATTAGTAATTATCACATAATTAAATGTTTTAGTGATGATAATAAGCAGAGGTTTGCAGACTTCTGTCTCACTATCAAAATATTACTATGTAGTAAAATACATAGACACATAAATACAGTAGAGGCTGCAATAGGTAGAATAGTTACACTGATTTTTTTCAAACTTAGATATTCATTATTATTTTGTCTACTACTCACTATTTCACTTTTTAAGCACTGTACATTGTGTTTCTATTTTGTCATATTTCATTTTGGCCATGTGCTTATATCCGTCTGTCCATAAATAAAAATTTCCCTGTATTTATTTCCAATCTGTTGAAATCAATCAAGGCAGAAAGCCTAGAATTTGACATTTTATGTATCTTCACAGCAATCTACTTATGGCATTCATCATCAGAAACTGTTTTCAAATGCCACTTCTCATTTATTTGATTCAATGAGCAAAGTTGAGTCAAATTTCACTACTTTCAACTAGAGAAAAGTTTTTCCTCTAAAACTGTCTAGGATTCCTAAAATGCTGCATCATTCCCATTGCAAATATTGTGTCTGCAGACATTTGGTATTATTTGCTGAAATAGTTAATCATAATTTTGTATCTATAGAAAATCACAGTGAAATGTAGAATAGATAAATAGAAACTGCCATGTGAAATTAAATGGCAGATTGGTTTGTATTTCACATTTTGCAAAAACTTCAAAAACCAAAGTCATCTGCAATTATGCTGGCTCTCCAATCCTATGCTTGTATTACTTTACTGCCTTCATTGTTTATAATAGTTTTAAATTCATATTTTCAGTAGCACAAAATCAAACACAAAAATGCTGGTTGGCAGCTGAATCTAGTTTAACTTCAGGCACGTTGTAAGGTACTAAATAAATCCATGAGTATCAAAATGGCGATATTATCCTCTGTTAAAAATATTGTATACAATCAAAATTGAGCTTTTAGAAAAAGGTAGACTTTATCCACTAAAATGCTCACCATATTTTTCCATTAGTTCTAAAGAAGCATTGAGTAAAGGACTATATTTGTGATTTAAGACTGAATCTTGTAAGTTCCTATATTCAAAAGATTTGTCATCTTCCCTATAGATACAATGCTTTATTAAGTAAGAATGTTCCAATAAGTTTCAGATTCCTAGAAGGATTATTTCTTTATTCACACATTTCTGCTCTGAGATATTATATTGTAAAAAATTCATATATTGTAATTCATGTGAATGCAGATCTTGCTCCCCTCTCTTCCAGGCAGAAGTATACTGCTTTGTGTAAACAGCTTTTCTTTCATGGCCAACTGTGTGTTAAATCCTTCTGGCTCTCTCCCTCGTGTAGGAGGGAGAAGCTTTACAGAATCTTACATAAAACAACTGCAGTAACATTAGACTGCATCCTGTTGGCACAGGAATGGAATATTTGATTGTACCACTTATTGATGTTGGAAGTTGGAAATGCCAAGGATTACTGAACTGAGATTATATAGGGAAAGAATGAGATCATTTTAGATCAAGAGTACACAGGATCCATTTGAGGATGTGAAAAAGAGACTTGTCTAAAATATTGAATCCCACTTCTAAAATATTAAATCCCACTTCTAGGGGTCCTTGTGAGCTATCCTGGGCATTAGCTTGACTCAAGAATCTTGTCTAAAGTTAACCCTGACTAGAATATATCTCTAAGGAGTGATAAAGGTTTGTTTATCTGTACGCATGTATAGATGCTGATTGCAAACTGTCAAAGGCTGGGAATCCCTCCTCAGAGATTTCCAATCCCAAAGCACAGTATTGGCACACTCTCACATTGTTGATCTCTGCAACACAAAGATGGAAGTATCTCAAGTTATTTTTACTTCTTCAAAAGCTAGTGTAAAAGTTTTTAACCTATTTCATTATGAGTGAGAACTGTGGAACTTCATCTGAATCTCTAGTTTGAATCAATGCATGTATTTCACAAAAGAAGCCTAATCATTATCTAATGGCAGAGTTATAGCTCCAGTGATTTATCAAAAGCCTCTAAATTGGCCAGCTTCTTCCCAAACATTTCCCAATAAAGTACTCTTATACTAACATATACTGTCCCACTTTAAAGGTACCATTAGGGAAGAAAAAAATGTTTTTACAGGAAAATATGATCTGCTAAATCTGAATTAACTGGTCTTACTCAAAGACTTTCCATTTCTTAGGATCTTTTAGGGTAGACTACAGAACATGCTTCTGTACAGATTCACTCGTTAGAGATGTTTAAAGAACATACTCTTTCTTGTACCTTTAGGGGTAGTACTTCTAGTACCTTTCTTGTACCTTTAGAGAGCTCATTGTATGTCTGCAACCACATTTGAGAATAAAAGCTTAGATGCATCCTTCCCCCAAAAAAAAATCTGAAGGACAAAAAGAGAGAAAGGAAGGACAAAACAAAAAAACCCACACACAACCAAAGAGCACAAGGGAACAAGAAGTACTTGTGTTCTTCGGTTCTTGCAATGTTCTGCTGCCTTGAATTACTGCAGCTGTAAGAGCAGCCAGGGAGCCAGATGGTAACACTGATAACCCGGGGTCTCTTGCCAGCAGCCTCCTGCAGGTGCAGGAAGAGGTTGGTCAAAGGCTAATGCAGCCTATTCATTAATGTCCTGTTTTCCTGCACCTAACCCCAGTGACCTCTGAGTGGTGAGCATCACGCTTCCCTTGGGTAGCTTGTTGACCCAAGAGTCAGGCTTTTGTGGCTTCAATCTTAACACTTTTGTTTGTGGTTCTCAGCCTAAACCACTTTAAAGGGCTATTCTCTACAGGCTTTTGAGCAAGTCGTGTGGCTTCCCATGGGTGTTGACACAGTCAAACTGGAATTCATTTTTTTGCACTAATGCCAATTTGAAAAAGTCCTAGTTAATGAGAGGTTAAAAGTCTTTGTTGGCCTTAACGGTTACAGTCTCTGTACTTGAGCCTTCATCATATCATAGGAGCCCTAGAAAATACAGTTTGGAAGGCACTAAAGGACCCTCATCTCTCAAAAACAAGCATCTTGTGCTTTGGGTTTGGGGTTTTTTTTTGGAAACTGATCCAGCTCTGTCAGCACGAAGAGAGAGAACAGATCACTGTTCAAAGAAACTTTGATTTCAGATCTTTAAAATGAACATGTTCAAAAACATTAACCGAAATGAAAAGTTAAAAACAATAAGCATAAATAGGTAGATTATGAAGATTTCCAGTGTAAATAGGAATTAAGACAGGGTCATACATCTGTGTTGTAAATATTTCTTATAGAGAAAAATAACATCAGATTTTCTCATATACAAACCAAATTAAACTATTTCTAGAATACATACCCCTGTGTATATAAATTTTTCCATGAGTGCTACCTGTAGAAGGTTCCCAAAGTGTAAGTCATAGTACATCAAGACCTCTATGTTTCAGAAATACAGTGTTAAAGTATAGTGAAGTAAAAGCTTGAAAGTTGGTAATGAGTTAATCCTGTCTGCTTTATAAAATGCTTTGCAGCCTGCTTTCAGGTGGGTGCATGTACTTTAAGTAAATTACACATCATGTTGCTTGAAAGTAATGAATGCTAATGATAGATAATGGTGTTTTGTTTCCAATTAGCACTGCCAGGAGAATCAGTGGTTTCTAGAGCTCATGATCACTGTATTTTCCAGGAACAGTCTGAGAACTATAAAAGTATATAAACAAGTATTATTTATGCTGAATGCATTTGCTGATTGCTTCCTTCTCAGTTGGCCATAATGCAAATGGAACTACCTCTCTCTCTAGTTCAGTAATTTAAAAAAAAAAGAACATCATGTTTGTAAAGCCTTAATCTATCACATATTTTTTATAAATTTCACCCATTGTTTATTTTGCTGTAAAACAGAGGAAAATGTCTACAACTAAATGCATATAATAGATTATAGTGACTATTCAGAGAGGTTTGAAATAAAGCAGATGAATGGATAAGCAGTCTAGCCCACAAAATATGATTTTAAGTCTGGTATTTCATAGTAAGAAGTAAGTTTTATTCACATATTCTTCAAAACACTTTTCAATATGAGTTGGCAAGGAATTTTAAATGCCATTTTGGCTCAAATCTACGACAAAGATGTTATATTCAGGCAAATAAAGTTGTAGGACTAAGATGACAATCATGCATTATGCTATGAATTATATGTGTTCAGGAGTGTGTTAAGTATTATGCTCACAGGCATCAAATATCCAGGGTGTAACAAATGACTTCCTTTTTATAGTTGTAATACAGATTGTTTGTTATGTTATGATTTCTGTGTATTAATTTAGTATTCTGTTGATAATGTATTTATGTTCAGAATGTTCACTGCAGGATTTTTATCTCACATCCTTATTATCTCTGTGATTGTATGTTTCTTTCTCAAATAAAAACGTACGGCACCACTAATGTAGCAATGAATCTTTTACCTGCTCTTACAAGTCTTGTGTGCTGCTGATGTTATGTTGGTGGGAAATAGCTCAAGGCCCTCATCAATGATCACTAAAAGCAGGATTGCTGTTGATAAGTTACTGGCCTTTGGATTGCTCCCCTTTGGAGGCAGCTGCTTAGGTTTGCAAAAACCTATCAGGAAGAAGTATTAGCGTCTTATCTGCCGGCAGAAGATAGCAGTTCTTGTATTTCTTTTCTTTTAACATAACTCACTAGTCCAACACCCTCCTCTAGCCAGGAAAGCAGGCAATATGCCAAAATGCAGCTTCTAAAAGTAGTTTTTCATACGGCTGTCTGCCAGAGCTGGGTGGTTTGTCATGTGTCTGTTCTGAACAGTGCAAGTCATTTCTTACGTATAAGCTTTGTAGCTATGACTGGATAAATGATTTAACCCTGATGCTGCAGTGCTTTGCTTCACTTACATAATCCTGTAACTTCATTTAATTGGCTACTAAAATAGTTGCAAAATAGAACAGAATTAATATTGTGCTCTACAACTAAAAGATGAATTATTCCTGTTTGTTTCTTGCACCATTTCAACAGGAGAGTTTGTATATTTAGATAATTAGTTTTCAAGCGGCTGGATGGTTTCCATTGTCTGGGAAGTCTTGACATTGCTTGTGTCCTATAGAGCTCCATTTGGCATTGGGAAAAGTCTTCATTGAAGTGTCAACTTAATTTCATTCATTTCCTTCATGTTATTCTTATGTCCACTTTCTGCAACTGCTTTAAGCAAATGAATTTCATCTCTCTGAGATAATGATGTCATTGTAATTCACTCACATGAATGACTTCTGACTAAACTACTGAATTAATGCACACAATTAGAGTTTCATTTTCAAAAAAAAAAAAAAAAAAAAAAAAAAACAAAAACAAATCAATGAACATTTGTAGCCAAAAACTGAGAGCTATCCCTAGCCATTCAGGGAGTGACATGACCCAAGTCAAAACAGCTTGACTGTCAGTTATCAGATGTATGCACTCCGTGTTCTCGAGTGAGATAGAGAATCATTCTCAGAAATTATTCCAGTAATAGTTATGGATATCTATTAAGTTCAAGAAATTAAAATCTGATTACAGGCTGTTTGTGAACAAAGTTAAAATTAGCTTAAGAAAATAATTGTTACAGATTGCTTGTTTATCTCTACTGCACTTCTGAAATATTTCTACTTGCCATCCACTGTCAACCAAGCTTCTCTGTCAAGTGTAAACTAATATTTTTAAAACAATAATCCAATATGGAAAATAGCCTGAGCAATAATGTTATAATTATAGCAATATTGAGCTTCTTGCCTGCTTCTGTTCATTTTGCAAGAGTCTATCTCATGCAGTGTCCAGGGAAAAGAAGCAAAAGTAACAACAACTAAAAGCTATCAAAAGAGAAAATATTATATTTTCTGTTGGGTTCCTGTGTAGTTCATGAAGTTTGCAGATTTTTCTGGGCAAAGACTGATTCTTGTATGCTTACTTGTTATCTGAGAACAGAAGTAGCCTGATCTTGAATTTGCTACCAGGTTCCAAAAACATAATGCAAACTATAAATAATAATAGTAGTGAAGCAAAAATGTGGATAATTTCATTTCCATTTAATTATGTCTCAGATGCTGAATTTTCTGGATCCTCACTCCATGTAATAGCTTGGAATTGCTGATTATCAGAATGTAACTATTATCTGAAATATTTTGATAGCATGTCATTATGACTTTGAAAACAGTGAAAAAGTGAGTTTGAGACTGTTAAGTGTGATTTTGCACTCCTAGACCCTAGTTTATTTCAATTTGTGTTTTATTGATCACTGTATAAAACTTTCCATAGGTGTCCAATAACTATGTAAGGAAAAAGACTGTGGAGAATCGAAATTCTCTCTACAGGCAGTGGGAACATGCTTCTTTAAGAAACCTGTCAGTGTTTTTGGCAAAGTTAAGTGGTTTACAGTTTCAACACCATACAATACAGTCAGCTTTGTGAAAACAAACCACACTGAGTTTGGTGACACGTAAATGTTTAGAATTACAGGTAAATGAGGATGAAACCCCTTTTGTTAGTTTAACAATAGTCAATGATACAGTGGTCTTTTTTCAGACCTCATTTTTGCAGATAGAATTTTTCTCAGTCTTTGTCACATCTTCAGGTTTACGTGTTTAGAATCAAATTTGGGTTTTTATGCTGAGTAGATAAGAAATGTTATGTACTGAATAGCTTTTATTGTCACTGATACATTATCTCTCATATCTTTGAATATTCCCTATGCCTGAAACTAGCTGGACTATGCCATCATGTGTTAAAATCACAAAATTTTATTTTGTGAGCTGTGTTTCTGTTTTGAGTTGGTTACCCATGATGATAGTGACATGGCTATCTGAATCTGTTACAGTGTGCCTGAATATTACGACTATGGTCATGGAACAAGTGAAGAGGCTTATGACAGCTACGGTAAGGTCTCTTCTGTCTTCTGCAAATGTGTGAAATCAGAGGAAAATATCTGTCACTGCAAATTCAGAAACTGCTTCCTTACACTTTCCTTTTTTTCTTTCATTTTACAAAGACCAAACAAAATAGATTTCTGTAACTTTAGGGTGAGTTTTGCCATAGGACCAGAAAATTGGATTGATGAATTTCAATCAAAGTTACAAAGCCAGTTATTCACAGTCACAGGTCAGTTTAACAGCAACAGAAAAGTTTCTATTGGTGTTTGAATATCTTTCACAGTGTTAAATTTCAATCTGCTTGATTTGCCAACAATACTACGCATCTGCTGTTGTCACGTGCATCGTTTCAGCTAGCGAGGTTTGTGAGATTTAGAAATATAGACTTAATCAAAGTGGAAAGAAGGAGAGGGTGCTGTATCACCATGGGAACCCCTCCTGCACCAAGATGAAGGAGCATCTCATGTCACACTAGGCAGGTAAGAGTAGAGGGAGGGCTGTAGTCTTTGCACTTCCCCACCGAGTCTGTGTCTGAGCTGGAGCAGCTCCACCTCATGGCTATGGGGGGCATGAAAGGAACAGAAGTGAAAGGAAGAGAAGCTCCCATGAGCACAAATCATTTTCCAGATAGATGTTTGCTATTAGTGATATATTTCAATAACTGGAGTCTAGACCATGTTTTCCTATTCATAATTATCAGTACATTGTATCAGGTGGCACAGTGACTGTCACTCAGAGATTTTCAGTGAAATAACAAGTCAGCTTAAAGAGTAACCCTAATATTCAGCAGAGCTTTCATGTCTGGTTTACTGCTTCTGAAGTATCCTAAGTCTACATAGTGACTTCCACAGCATTGTGAAAATGAGAGCTGATGGAGATGATGCTGCAAATGAAAGTTACACTAAGGGGTTATATAAGGGTTGCTGTTTGAAATAAATTATTTTATTCATGCAGCTGTGAAGCAAATGTCACTAATGCTAACTTGCAGTTTCCTTTGTATTGGTACAGAAATAGACATTAGTGAGATGTTGTCAAAATGATTGCATTGCATAATCAGAAATAACTTATTCTTTTGTACAATCAGTTCTCACAATATATTTGGATGATACAATGTGCAGTCAAGCACATTTTCAGTGCTAGGCAAGTAATAATAATAGCTAATCCATATCAGTGTGAGTGGTTCAGTTACCCTTTGTTTTGCTTCATTTTTGTGCATACATTTTTAATAGCTGCAGATCTCCCATCTACAGATCCCCTCTCCACTGCTGTCCTGAATGCACTGCTAAGCTTTTAGGCAATGCAGAAAAGAATAGTCTGAGCTCAGCAGTAAGAATTACTCACTGTTTAACTTTTAATTACACTTCACCATGCTGAATCTCCATGTGTTTGGGCAAGACATTTAAAGTAGTGTCACTTTCCTTCCAATCCCTCATTTGTAAAACTAGAAGAATATTACTTGTTTTCCCAGCAGGGATTTTGAATGGACTAATTAGCTAAGGCTTACAAATGTTCACAGAGTGGCATCATGACTAAGTTTATGCTCTGCATGAAGCTCCTTTTTTTGTTTTCCATTCAGCAGCTGAAACAAACCCAATATGCCTGGGTTTCCTTTGCTAGACTTAAAATACATGACTCATAACTGTGGACTTGCTTTGATTGTTGCTTGAGCTATTTTCTGAGTTGGCATTTGCATACAAAGAGCTGAGTGTTATCAATAACCCGGAATAAACTTAAAGTTGAATAATATTTCAAATTGCAACTTGGCTACTTCCTGATAGTAGATACATTTTTATATAACTGTTTACGCTACTCTTGGTTCACCTGCTTAGGAGATTAGTAAACTTGCCAATTTCATGCCCTGGAAATATGTGCAGAAACTTCTCTCATCCCCAAATCACCGCTGTTTATCTGAAGAGGTAATCTGAACTATAGAGCTCTAGAATATATGCTTAACTTGCTCAGTTTCTGACTTCTTGTTGCATACACTGATGTTCTCTCTGTATCTGATCTATCACCCCTTCTCATCCTCACCTAACTTTACCCTAATTCTCTGTTTCCAGTTCTCTACTTTTTCAGGATGTTTTGTTTCAGGATGTTTTAATACCATGGGATTAATTCAGGAGACTCATTGTGAGTCTCCTGAATCCATCCCATTGTATTAAATCAGCTACCCCTTCATTTTTCACCATCCTGCAGAAATTAAGTTTTTCTTTCATTTGAATTCAATTTCACACCTTGTTTTGCCTTCCGTAACAAGGCTATATTCCTCTTTTACAATTCTTTCTGGCATACCTCTGTAATTCAAAATTTTCCCAAAGTCTGAATATGATCTCAGACAAATGGTAATTAAGTCTTGGTAATGGTAATGGTAATGGTAATTAAGTCTTGTTGTCAATTCTTAGATGTTTTGTGCAACAACTTATCTTTTCTCCATTGTCCTTTTCAATAACAATATCTGAATTATCAAAAATGTACCAGTTTGGCTTTCTTTTACTTTCTTCCATGCATCCTCTTGCTTCCAATTTACCTTTAGGGAGGACAGTTTTCAATCCTGAGAAGGTTTTCTTTTCATTTTTCATGAAGTAGATTCAATGAAATAATAATGCTACTTCATACTTACAATATTTTTAAAGTATAAAATAGAGTTCTCTGTATCTTCTTAAGTATAGAGCACAATAGTACTGCTGAATGAGCTGCCTGCTATGACTTTCCTTGCTGTCTGTACTCCTGAGAAGTGGCAGGTGGTTTATGTCTCATGGGTTCTTCTCTGCTCCTTTTAAAAGAACTTGTGGAGAATTCTGATTGGGGAAACTGTTTCCTCAGAAGATCATAAGATTTATGGATTTATGGATTTTTCACAGTATGGTTCCAAAAATTAGAGAGGTGTTTCAGAGCAGAGCACACCTGAACACCATTTAATTCTCAGGAATTTCACATCTCTGATTAGATGGCAGTCTAAGGAGGGATCTAATTCACTTGTCATAAGCTGGGCAAGATGGATTCCTAAACACTGCTGTAAAATCCATAACTTAACTGCCTTAACTCCTTGCTCAGTTTCTTTTGTGAGGGTTCATAAGAATTCCATCCCCTCCAAATCCAGCCAAGGCATCTCCCAAGACAATAGGAATATGAGGGATGTATGTAAAACCAAACTGCTTTCCATGACTAAGGGATGTTCCATAAATGAAAATTTGCAGTACAGAACCCCCTCATGAAGTTAGACAAGCTGTGTTGTGATTTGACATGCCTGTCACCCAGTGGCTCAGAAGGATCAAAGTAGAGACACTTCAAAGCATTCCCTGTAGCAGTCTCTGAGCACATGGAAATACAGCACTCAGGGATTATGAGATTCCTACAAATTTTTTATAATATCAGGATTATGCAGCTACTGCTAGAGGATTTTGAGGATGGCTGTTCTAGGCTGAGGAACATATATTTGGGAAAAATGCCTGAAAATCTTGGGAATGTAGCCCTTATAGGCTTCTTCATGTGAGTTGTAAAGAAATATTTTTAGAAAGAAGTTTAAAAATAAAAGTAAAAGTAAAAATAATAAAAATAAAAGTAATAACTGTACAAATTTTAAAAAATGTAAAACATCCTTACCTCTAAAGCCTCTAACAAACATTTATGATACTTTTGTGACTGAAAGTTTTGATACCTGCAGATAAGTCTAAACTAAGGTAACAGTGTCATGTTAACTTGATGCTTATGTTTCAAGGGAGAAAGCATGAAATAGGATTAATTTATGAACAAAAGGTTTATATTCTTTGTTCTCATCATACATTAGTAATTTTGTGGTTTCCCTTCTGGCACTGTTGTCATCTGAAGAGATATCTAGTAAAAACATGAATTTAATGATTTGTCTGACAAATTGATTAGCATAAAACATATACCAAAAGTTTGATAACTAAGAACCTTTCCCACTCATATGTAATGCTGTGCCCAACTCCAAAAGGCTCCAAAACTCCCCTGGAAAGTGTAAACAAACTGTAAATAAAAAGCCCTTTGTTATCAGTTAATGTTCTCATTCTTCCTCCTTTTCCCTGTTTTTGGTTTTTTAGAGGAAGCATTATTCCTGATTCAAGCGCTGTGTTGTGTTAGGCCACATTAGAGAGATAACAGAGAAGAGTATATGACTTGCAGGCAAGGCAGAACCAAGAAGCTGTATTCATTACATCTGACCTGCTTCACTGTTTTTCCATCTGAATCCTGTTTTGCCCTTGTACTGCTCAGAGCATTCCAGACTTGGTTTACCAGCGTCTCTTCCTGCCTTAGCGCTCCCAGAGGCTGGAGCCTCCAGCAGGGAGCTCTGCCAGTGCTGCTGCCGAAGGTTCGAGAGGCTTCGTCCCTGCCCCCAAAGGGACACTGCCCCAGTAGTGACAGTGCCTCTTGTCAGGTGCCACCCTTCACAGCCTGGTGCATGTCCTGCCTTCTGTATTACCTGCAAATTATGGCCATTGTGGTTTTGTGTCAGGCCCTGAACCGCAGTACCTGAAAGAGCAGTACACTCAGACTTCTTGTGCTACTACTGAAAAAGCAGAAACCCTAGACAGGGTGAAAGGATAGGTTGAAGTCTATAACCTCCTAAACCACCACAATTAAATTAGGATAACACCATCTGCCAAAGGCCTTAGGCAAGAGTTAGAAAGTTTAATCTGCAGCTTGCCACCTACACAAAGAGGGAAGGCATAAATGAACTCCAGTCACATTACTGCTGCTTTTCAGGAGAAGCTTGCAAGGCTTTTACTGCATGTTCTGTCATTGCATTAAGAAAATATTATTTAAATATTTTTTGTCTTCACCAAAAATTTTCAACTGTTTGGATTTTCTTAAATGACCATTTTTTTGATGCATATTCTACTCCAGTTTAGCATTAGGTACTTGTAAAGAATTGGGTACTTGGTTTTAGGATAATTCAATTTTTAATTAAAATTGGAGAGTGTAACTGTTTGGTGTAATTCCTTTTAATGTAAGACATCACTTAGGTTGTAAAATGCTGTCACAATGATTTAACTATTTCACAAATAATTCCCTGCCAGTTGCTCCATATAAGAGCTCTGTAATTGTTATAACAATTAGTTTACTGAGTAATCCTCTACAGGGATGGCACTTCACAAACAAATTCTTTATAGACCTTTATAGTCAACAACTACAAATGTACAGCAATATTCCACTACTCTTTTATTATATTGTTTACTTTTTCATTCTGTTTGTCCTAAAAAATGTTTCATTTAGTAAATTAAGTTTTTCTTCAATAACAATAATAGTTTCTGCTGAACAAGTAAAACTAAGTGTATCATGATGAAATGTGTACTATTGGAGGAAAGCATGTATGGATGGTTCAAACCTCTAGAATTGTGATAAAGAGCTTGATTGAAGAGATGTTACCTTAGGGGACATGAATTCTCATACTTCATTAAAAGACATAAACGTGCTCATATCGTGGAGAAACTCAAGGAACTGCCACCCTAGTGTGAAATAAACCCTCTATAGCAATGACAAGGTAAAATGAAGCCATGTCACAATGTATACAGAGAAAATAATTGTGAATTTTGAAAAAGCACTTCATACTTGCTCTGCAGATGGAGATATCAAGTTTTTCAGCTGTTGAGTCCAAGGTCCTTCCTCATTTTTAGTGACATAGGTATTGTAGATCATAGGCATTAATATTCATTAAGCTCAGCATGCTAAGGATTTCTTGCCCTATTTTTTTCCAGCCTAGTCTAATTTAAATATTCAAATGTAAGAAATCAAGTGCTCAAATAATTCATAGTGACTGATTTGCAGATGTAAGAGACATAGGTCTGATTCTCATCATCACAGTGTTTGATTTCACATGGCTTGTGATTACAATGTCTTTACCAACATTAATTTACAAAGTCTTACTAATGTGCACCAATTTTTCATTTATATCATCTGAGTGTACACATTTGGTGTCTCTTAGAAAATATTATGGCGACATACCAAAGAAAACTTCCCTTGGTGTGTGGGTCTTAAAATTATCATGGAATGAATAATAAAATCATAGAATGATTTAGGTTTGAAGGGACCTTAGGGATCATGTTGTTTCAACCCACCTGCCATGGATGAAGACACCTTTCACTGGACCAGGGTGCTCGGAGCTCCATGCAGCCTGGCCTTGAATGCTGCCATGGGTAGGGCAATCACAATTTCTCTGGGCAACCTGTCCCATTGCTTCACTACCTTCACAGTAAAGAGTTTCTTTCTAATATCTAATCTAAACTTGCTCTCTTTCTGTTAGAAGCTATTTCCCCTTCCTCTGTCATTACACGCTCTTGTAAAAAGTCCCTCTCCATCTTTCCTGTATTTTTCCTTCAGATACTGAAAGGCTGCAATTAGTTCATCCTTAAACCTTCTCTTTTCCAGGCTGAACAATCCCAATTCTTGTAGCTTTTCCTCATAGGAGACATGCTCCATCCCTCTAATGATCTTGGTCTCCTCTGGGCTCACTCCAACAGGTCCATGTCCTTCCTGTGCAGGGGACCCCAGAGCTGGATGCAGCCCTGCAGGTGGGGTCTCACAAGGGCAAAGCAGGGGAAAGATCACCTCCCTCACCCTGCTGGCCACGCTGCTTTTGATGCAGCCCAGGATACAGTTGGATTTCTGGGCTATGAGTGCACAAGGCTCATGTCCAGCCTCTCCTCTACCCCCAGGTCCTTCCCATCAATCTGCTCTCAATCTGCTCATCCCCCAGCCTGGACTGGTGCCAGGGATTGCCCTGACCCAGGTGCAGAACCTTGCACCAGGTCTTGTTAAACTGTGTGAGATTTCCCAGGGACACTTATGGAGCTTGTCCTTGTGCCTGTGGATGCCACTGTGTCCTTCAGGTGTGCCAACAGCACCACTCAGCTCGGTGTCACCTCCAGGCTGGCTGGGGTGCACTCAATCCCTTTGCCTCTGTCATTAATGAAGGTGTTAGATAACACTGGTCCCAGTAGAGACTCCTGAGGGACACCAGTTGTCACTCATGTCCATCAGGATTCTGAGCCATTGGCCACTACTCTCTGGATGTGACTTTCCACCCATTTCCTAATCCATCTGATTATTTATTGGGCATCTCAGAGGCAATAAGGCACAGATTGTACCATTGTGGTGGAGGTTTTGTGGTGTCTTGACAGAGCATCTGGGCAGCTCTTTAGCACATGCTGAGGGCTTCTGCACTAGCATGGGAGCAGGAGTGTTCTTTAGAAGCAGATTTACCAGTTGTATGCATTTATGGGTCTTCTTTCCACATCACTGAATGGGTTCAAAGTACATAAATTTTAGTTTGAAACTAAAGCAAAAGATGTAATCCCAACTATTTGTGAGATTTCACTTCCAGAGGCTCAAACTAGGGCCATTCTGAAATGAAAAATACCTGTAGAAGCTGTATTGTGAATATCAGGTCCTCTGTGTCAGCTGCTTCCCCCTGCAGTTCATCCCTGTTGGTGTGCACTGTGTGCTAATACTGGTACAACACCTGAATCCCTGTATGAATGATGCCCTGATGCCCCCAAACTGTCCCTGCCATCAACCTTGCTACATGTGCCATGGTCCTGAGGAGTGTGACGTGCTCCTGCATGACCATCTTCATTTTGGGCTGATTGAGGCATCTGGTCTCTTGCTGAGCGTGAGGAAGATGCTCAGTTCCCAGCCCTGGGAACTCAGAAGTGATTCTGAGTGTTCCTGTACAGCACTCAATTTTTTTATTCCACTGGAAACAGGAGGCACTGAAGATTTCTACTGCATATGGACAGAAGATACACCAAATAAATTGCCCTCCTTTAATCTTCTATTTCAATCATTCCTATACTTACTGATAGCAGTATTCCTACTGTGGGACAGAATGAACTGACAAAAGCATTTTCTTGATTTTCTGCAAAATTTTAACAATTCTTTCACTGGAGAAATCACCTTAGCTGTATCTCAAGTGGCATTCATTCCCTCAGAGGAGATTTATGATTTTCATAAGAGCATGATTTTGAAAGTTTGCAAGGAAAGGAGCACATTTTGAATTCAGCTATGATGACTAATGTGGGGATGATACTAGAGTTATTGCTGTTTTGTCAAATCAATGTTTTAATTAGACTATAATTCTTTAGAAAGTCCCATATTTAAACTCATCACATTCTTTTAACTGTCTATATCTCCTAAAACTTTTGTAGTCCAGATATGCTACGAAAATGAAAAAAAAAATTCTGCATGTAGCACAAGACTGGTTTAAATTTATAGCAGCTTATTGTGCTTCCTCTATTACTTCTGAATTATAAATCATTTTCTGTGACAGAATAAGAATAAGTAAATCATGCAAAACTTTCCTATGTAATATTTCAAATGGTAATTTCACTGTCTTGCACCATGGGAACTACAGAGTTGAAGAATCTAAGACAAAAGTCCTGTAATATTGATGTGCAACTATTTAATTCCAGATGTGGTATATCACAGCATGTTTCATGTTGCATGACTATAAAGTAATAGAAAATTAATTTCTACTGAAAATAAGTGAAAAATAAAACTCCTTCTACACTGTAACGTTCACACTCACCTCACAACAACACTGATAAAACTCTTATTCCTCCTGGCATTGCAGTTTCCAAGTAGACTATTAAACCACAAGGTTTTCCATTCATTTCTAGTTTTTAAGCTGTACATATTTCATACTGCAGGTCTAGTAAAATAAAGGTACTTAGAGTGGTGTAAGCTAGCTTAATTGGTTTGAGCCTGTGTTTTGAAAACATTTCTTGTCTTCTCAAAACTCCAAATTTCAAATAAGAAAGGCGCCATTTGTGATTTGAAAGAGTGAAAAAAAAAATAAATTTAAAAAAAAATCTGTTCTTGGATTTTTGTCTAAAATAATATATACTTGTCCAATTAGGACCCAAGAAAAATGCAGCTACCTTTTCTGTGTGAATTCTTGGGCTGAAATACTAGATTTGCCAAAGTTAGTTGAGCTTCAGTCATTAGCTTGTGCAGGACAAATTTTCCAACTCTTTACAAGTAGTATTTTGTCTCCATCCATCTTTCTATGGAGGCTTACTAGAAAAACAGCACAAATTGAATTGTCTAAAGAAAGTCATTCTGAGAGTTCTCATTTTAAAGCTATGTCTGGTTTCTGTTGGGTCTTCTGCTCAGTACATCTATATCACTTTTCTCTTGCTGTTCAAACAATTAATTACATCTCAGAACACCCCAGGGAGGGAGGTATTCCTGTCTCATTCTACCAGTGAGGAAGCCACACTACAAAATATTGAACAATTGTCCAAGGTCACTGAGAAAACAAGGAGTAGAGCTAATAATCCAAATTCCTGTGCAGTGTGCTCTCTCCACACATATGCAGTGAGAGATTTTTTTTTCTCACAAAAAAGATAACTGTTTCATTCTGAATCAAAATCAACTTCTGTTTCTAAAACACCAAAAGGTAAATGAAAAATCAAATTGAACCATTATACTACTTAATGATTATATACATCTTAACTATCTAATCAGAATAGCTCTTTCTAATTTTTCCTGGCCACCTTTCCAAAATAATTGACCAGAAATTCATAAAACTGTGCCCAGTAATTGTGGGCAATATTCAGATGTTAAATAAGTTACTGGGAAGAAAGAGTGATAGGGTCTTGATTGGTACCAGGACTAAGCAATGATATAAATAAAAAATAATAAGGAAACAATATATTTCTATGTAAATCACATGCCATTCATACATATTTTTATTTTTAACTCAACCATTATTGTGATCTGCCCTTTAAGTATTGCATTTTTTTCATCTTTGCATATTTGAAAGACTTTTATTCAGTTCTGGAAAATTCCATTATAAGGTTGCAGAATGCTAAATGAAGAGTTAAAAATACGTGATTTTCTCAAATTTTTACTTAAAGACATTTAGCATGTGATGATAATCACCACATGGAAAGACTACTGAATTTTTCTGTGCTTTCAATAATGCATAGGTAAAATAGTAAGAAAAAAACAACTTCATATATACACATCTCTGTGCTATAAATGTTACTGTTTTGATCCCATATTCAGAGAAATTTCTCAAGTTAAAAATTAAATTGTCTTTTACATTATGACTCTCATGTAAGAAAAAAAAAAAAAAAACCAAAAACAAACTAAAATTCTGTATTTAAACAGAGCTATGGGTTCTCCTAGCAGTTGATCAAAAAAATAACCTTTAAAGACACCCTCAAGTAATGTATCAGTAATGTCTATAATAAATACTGGGATCATTTCTATAACTCAATGAACACAGTAAAGTAAGTAAGAGTCCATCTTAACCATAAAAAGCAGTACAAAAACACTAACCAGCAAATTCAATCAGGCATAAACCAAGGGTGCTGATTGCCTGTGATAATAAGTATTAATTTTATATCCTAAAGGTGAGCTTCAAATACCAATTCACAGGAGCATATAGCAGTTTGGAAGACATATGCAGTGTAATTAAAAGAACTGTGCCCATGTCTTCACATTTCTTAGCAAAGTAGCTATGACACTATCACATCCAAAGCAATTCTTCAGCCCAAGCACTCTCCAATTCCTCACCCATAAACTCTCTTAAGTTTCCATCATGCTACAATAACTTACATTTTTACTTTCTGAAAGCAAAGCATAAAATATTTCTCCTTAAATAAGAATGGCAAAGTTGCCAATAACACCAAATTCCTGAAAAAACTGAACTCTCTGCCCTCACTTACTAAGCTGCTTGTGTGGATTTCTTTTTAACCATAGTCTGACCCCTGATAGCACTGGAGACAGTCAGAAGTGAAAAGGACAGGGAATGAGTGTGGTCTGCTAGAACAGAAAGTCTGGATCAAAGTCTGGCTGTCACCAAGGGAAAAGGAAGGTCAGGCTCCACAGGTTTTTTCTTCCCAGGAATGAGAAAAAAGGAAAAGGAATCAGCGTTAGAACACAACAACCACCCTGCAACTTTTTTCAGCTCTCGGGCAGTCTCTCACAGTTCTCCCAATTACCTTTCTCTCTCCAAAGCTACATCATTGCCTGCTCTTCACCTGAAATGTCTCTCAGTTTCCATTTCATTGACATGTCACTTTCTTAGGATGAAATACATGTTGCTTCCTAAAGATGAAATATGTCCAGGCTCTTTTTCCAGGCTCACTCACTTTTCTCCTGTTCTCACAGTGAAGCTCAGCCTGGTAATCAAACTTTCAACCTTTCTGCTACCCAAGGAGCTGCCTAAATCTCTGTGTGACTGCTGAGGTAGTCGATAGGACTCTAGCCTTTCAAGATTGTTTCCAAAGATAGAGATTTCCATTCTCAGGAGCTCCCTTTCTTCCCTTGGTGCTGAATGAAAAAGATTACCTTGGAGTCCTGGAAGGAAGACATGAAAGAGCAGCTTTCATGTCAACAAAGCTGTAATGACTAGCATTCAGGTATATTGTTGTTCACTAAAAACCCCTCTAGGAGGAAACCACCAGCAATCTGATTTCTGTTTTGGTGTGGCTGCATCTAGCAATGTACTGGCACAGTGTGGTTCAGAGACTCTTGATAGTGCTGCTCCCT
The DNA here is from genome assembly GCF_028018845.1 of Melospiza georgiana. NCBI lineage: Eukaryota > Metazoa > Chordata > Aves > Passeriformes > Passerellidae > Melospiza > Melospiza georgiana. Next base: position 112,691,542 of record NC_080432.1, read on the forward strand.
GTCATCTTGCTTTCTCCACAGTAAACATATAATCCTTTTCTGCTGCATGTGTGGCAGACACCAGAGTTTTTCCAGTCAAAGGCTGCAGTCCCAGAACTTCCACATCTGATCTGTGAATCTATGGATTCACCTGTTAATACAGTATGGTCTATCATGTAATATCAACAGGAGCTGTTAGCTGTCAACTATCACTTCTTATTTCAGTGATGGTGTTAAAGCTTGAAATCAAGGAAATAGGTCCAGCATGTTACTGAAAAAAAGAGCATAATAGGCTTGTACCACAAATTATGATGTATTTTTTGTTCCACATCAGAAGCTGGTACAGTCACAGGAGCAATTTGTTTTAAGAACAGTCAAGGAAAAGCAGTTTCCTCCAGTTGTTAATATAAAGTTATTTTTTACTGCATGAATACTACCAAAAGGACTGTACGTTTCACCTTTAGATGAAGGTACTTCAATCTGGACAATGGTAAGGGGACTAAAAAGGAACCAGAAATTGGCTTGTCTTTGTGTTGTACATTTACTGAGTATTTTTACTACTTCAGTCATTTTCATTTACATAAATGAAGCTTTTCTTTTTCATATAATCATTCTTTTCCCCAAGGCCTCTCTGCAAATGTAGTAACACTTCAGCAAAGGGTAACTGAAGCTGGAAAAAATTTACAGCAAAATGCCATTTTTAAAGGGTGTAATGATATATACTGCAGAGGCAAGCTTTTTGAATTCGCTATACAGGAACTTATTCCCTGTAGGAATGAGAGACCTGAGGATTTAGAACCATATCATATTGGCTGCCACTTCTTTAACGCTCTAGGCAGTAGCTTTCCACAGCAAACTTTGGTTTCATGTGGCCATAAAACCCCTGGTTTTCAAAAGGGAACATCCTGAAGAACTCGAAGAGAAAGAAAATAAATGGAGTGCACCAAAAAATCACAGTAGGAGTGTCTCTTGTTCCATAGCAAGATCAACTGCTATCAGATCCTTTCCAGAGATGCCCACTCCATTCATGCTAGCCTGAACTCACTTTAGCTCTACAGCTGCTGCTCCACTCATACCTCAAGGCAATGACATAATGAAGAGTAGTTGCAGAGAAGACATCTTGCAGAGAAGAAATAACGTTCAGAATTTTAGCAAGGTTTTTTATGTTTTCTATTTTCATTTCTCATAGCCACATATTTTTGCAAAGGGAATATTTGATACCTGATTTAACCATTTAGGGTTTTTTGCCTTATGACAGGTACTTATGTTCTTAGTGGCCAGTGGTCAGCAGTCATCAGCAAAAACAAGATACCAGCAATGCTGCACTCTGGCGTGATATGATACACTGCAGCTTGTGCATTTCCATTTTAGTCATTCTAAATGTCATCAGTTGAAGTCAGTGGAAGACAAAACCAGAAATCATTTGATGACTCACTGGCTGATTTACGAGATAATTCAAGTTTTGGGTTCAACTGCTGGACCAGAACTGTGGGGAGTTTACTGATTGTGCTTTTGGGAGGGTTAAATTTCAGAAATATCATGTCAGGTAGGAATAAGAAGATTTGTAGAAGGAATGTAAAAACTGAACTAGACTTACAGTTTTTAGCTTATTCTTCTTGAGCATATTTGATTCACTAAATGTGAAAAAGTGTTCTAAAGATACTGCAAAGTAAAATCTCCTGTAGCTTCACTTCTACACATTTTTCTTCCATTATTTTCTTTCTTTCAGTCTCAAATGGAAGTTAAAAATCAAACATATCTTTTTTTATCTTTTCATGATTCAACTCCTCATCTTGTTACCATACCAACTGAATTTGAACTGCATTAAATGCTGTTCAAATTTCAGCTTTAACTTAAATACTAGAGACTCAAAACATCAAATAAATTCTGAACTGGCAGACTGATGCAGTGATTTTTCCAGAGCTGACTGTACCGCCAACACAGTAGTTATTCATTCTCTGCTGAAAGTGAAGGAGTAAGGCTTTTTTTTCTTCCTAAGATAGACAGGTTTCCTGTGTAGAGAAGTAGGTTAGTTTTCTGTAAGTTTTTTTGTGGGAGGACAAAGAAGTGGATGATAACACCATCCTCATTTCGTTTTCTAAAGCTTTCAGCCAGAGCCCTCAAGAATTTTGGTAGCTATTAGCAGTGGCATCCCTTTGTTCTTTCAATTTTAGATATTTACAAAACTTGTTTTTCTCTTCTGTTTTTAGCACAAGAAGAATGGGCCACAACCCGTTCCAGCCTAAAGGCACCACCTCCAAGGTCAGCCAGAGGGGGATACAGGGAACACCCCTATGGTAGATATTGAAGGTCCTCCTCATCTGTGACCTCATCTCAAAGACAATTAATAGCCTGTGGTCTCCACATAAACAGCAACAAGACAAGTAATAGTCCATTTCTTTTCTATCCTAGGAATTACTGCTCATTATTATCCTATGTACTACTTGTATTTCCTATAACATTGGCGTGACATTGGCATTAGTATTATTTTATAACACGGACTTAAAAAAAACAGAGACAAAAAACCTTTGGCAAACATTGTCTATAAACTATTCAAAGATGATGTTCTGTTGGTTGTATTCATTGCTGTGTGTAACTAAAAAGCATGACACTGTTACAGCTCTTGAGTCTCTCTACATACTAGTTAAGGCTGAGTTTCTGTTTAGGGTTGCTGAAAGACTGTAATATTATATTTATTTTTTTTTTTATCCAGACAATAATCAAGCTGTAGATAAGATGTTTTAACCTGTCTTTTTTAATATATGTTAGTTTAGATTAAGATGCTCGATATTAAGTTTGTAAATTTAATTTTAAATGCTGTTTTAATGGGGTTGAAAACAAGCAGCTACTGTATGTATGTAGCTAACTGAAGTTGTTCAGTGTTTTAACCTGTATTTGTTTAAAAAAATCACTTAAAGTTCCATGTGTAAGCTTCTCTAAATAGGAAACCATAATTTTGTCAAATATGTTTGCCATAATTTGTCAATAAAGCTGAAACCTTTTGTAACAAACTAAATTTGGAATTACTTGTTTTCTAGCTTTAAATGCCTGCTTTATTTCTTTTTCAAGAGATGCCTAAAATGTTTTTATATAAAAATTACAAAAATGAACCCAAGCCTGTTTTAAGATTTTTTGTGTAAGACTTTAAAAGTTGTATTAATAACTTCTGGTTGTTAAATAATATAAAAGTTAACAAACTAAACTGTTACATGAATCATGGTTAGTATCCACTAATGTATAACATGTTAATGGAAAAAAATGCTTTAGAACAATAAATGGATTTTAAACTATCCTTTAAGCTTGATCTTGCTAAACACAAACTCTGATTGACTTGTTTGTATTAGCATGTCTCTCGTGAGAATGTAATGGAGTTTAAAGAGGTAAGAATACCACTTACCACTGTTAGACTGTCTAAATGCTAGTTCTTCAACCTTTGAGTTTCCCCGCACATTAAATATCCCATTCAACATGTAAGCATTGCATAGATTCACCTATTTGTTTTCACTCAGAAGAGTGCGTTGACTGCATTTTTCGTAGTATATAACAATTTGTCTTGATAAACAAATCATCAGTGTCACTGCCCAGCTGTTGGTACTCAACTTCAAAAACTTTATTTGTAATTTTCAGTGCTAAATATCACCGCCCTTGAAGGCAGTTTAGAGGGCTGATATTTCTTTTGAGACTATCAGACTTGATGGCTGATGATTGTTAAGGAAATATGTCGCAGGACTCAAAGGATGACTAAACGTTAAACAGGTAACACTAATAGTAACTCTGTAATTTTGAGTATGCAACAGTAATGTAAAATATTCTCAGTTATTAAGTTACTGATAGTTAAAAAAGTAAACCTACCAAAAGATAACAAATAGGTATATAGGCTATTAAAACAACTAATTAACATTAACTAGTGACAACAAAATTATTCTACAATATATAACCCTCAAGGTAATAAACAGAACTAAAATTAACAATAATAGTAATGCAACTCTTGCTAACAACAAATATATAACCTAAATTTTGATGAAGAAAAAAAAAAAGAACAGAAGACTTGATGGTAGGGATGCCAAAACTGTTAATCCTTTCAGTACAGTCTTTTTGTTTACAGTGGCTTTTTGTCAATGTGATTGGTTTACTTTTTTGATGCGACTAAAGTACAGGCCGATTGCTGTTCAGTTTGTGAACAAAATCTCTTGCAGCTGGAGTTGCATGCTAGCTCTGTTTGAATAGTTTATGATGAGTATGTTTTGTCCTTTGAAGTGTTAAAGTGAATTTAGTGGGCTACGTGATGGTTACATTGAGTTTATTCTGTCTCACTATTTCAGGGACTCACAGGCACTGGACAGCTAAGCAGCAGATCTGCTGGGAGGTGGTCAGGTAAGCTCTGCTGCATCTCAGGGGGTTTTCCTATTTCCTGTTTTATCTCTGCATTTGTTTTTTACTAACACACAAAAATGTATTCAGCTACAGTTATATAAAAAAAAAATGTCTTTCCAGCAATTTTTCTCTGTGTATCAGCATAGTGATCATGGTATAATGGCAATCAAAACATTTATGTGTGTGTTATGATACTTCTTCATTCCAATAAAAAAAGTCCTGTCATGTCTAGCCTTTTAGTGGTAAATATTAAGATGGTGTACTTTTTAACTGCTCTTGCTGAAAACAGGAGCTTCTGTTTATTAAAAGCATGCCTACACTTTGGCTTGTCACATAGCAAAGAAAAACGCAACGCTAGATTGCCTTTGCTTCTGAAAATATTTTACATTTCTTCCTATGAAAATTGTATCTGTATAGAGACAGGAAGTTTGTTATTTATTCTTATGCTTGGTTTTTCATTTTTATTCTTTAGAATGGCAGGGACATTTAGGTATTATTATGCAATGGCACGAATGGAAGCATTACTTATATTTCTCTGTTATATACCTTTAAACATAAAGGCTCTTAAATAGACTTCAGTTGATATTTGAGATTTTTGACTGAAGACAAATGTCATTGCTGGAAACAAAAAAAATTCAGCTCAGTTACACCTTTGTCCGTGGACTCAGAAGTGTGAATCTAATCACAATACAAAAAGTACAAATTCTTGTCATCATTCTTAACTACATAAGATCACACAAATACACAATCCTAGACACATTTATTACTCTGGCATCTTTTCCCATGACTGTGGTCTGGATGATGTAACATTTTCCAGGTTTGGTGGTATTCAACAGTTACTTACAAACCACAAGTTATATTGTATAACAAGATATAAAGGGTTTAATTTTCCTCTCCAAAGACTTGCCTCAAGATCTTTATAAATTGTTTTTATTGATGTGCTACAACCACCCTACAGACCAAAGTGATATAGTATGGCATTAAGGTTTTTCTCCATGTTACAGTCACATCAGTGTGAGTGTATCACTGTAGGAAAATCTTCCATCTACCCCCCCTTGCATGTAATTACACTAATTTGCTTTGGTCAGCCAATATCTCTACAGAAAAGAAAATACTTTCCATTGCTATAAATAGTTTTATGCTGGTATAACTGTGATTATAGATTATTATGTATTATAGATTATACTATATAACTATTCCAGGAAATTCTTCTATGCCTCGCTGAAATGATTAATAATACAAAGCTGTGAGCAGGTCATACCTGATGTAAGTGAGATCCAGGGCAAAGTAGATAGAATTAATTTCTCAGTTGTGCATCACATTTTATGTGAGGGTAACTACTGTGAACTCCTTGAGGATGAACTTCAATAAATAAAGCTTTATAGTAGAGCAGTGTTCTTTAGTATTCCTGTCTCCAAGTCTACTTTGTAGCCATTACTTGTCTAAATTTAAAAAATGGCAGAAAATGTCAGTAAAATGATGTTCTGTGAAATATTCTTACATAAGAAATATTTTGAAAAAGTAGGTTAAGTCAGTGTAAGCAAACTGTTTATGCAAACATTTTTCCTATTGATTTTCAGGAAAATAGTGTGAAAAATTACCCAAGACTGCATGTGCTGTTCAGTGCTAGCTAAAAGTATATTTTACTACTGTTTCTGAAGAAGCCTTGCAGTTAATCACCTATGCCCTAAGAAAAACATAAAATGTATTAATTTTTTAGAGAGTAACAAGACAGTCTGATTATTCTAACTAACAGCTGTCTTCAGGTCTTCCATGACAAGCTGTGACACATTCCACACATCCACCCTTAGGTCAACCACAATTCTGAGGTCCTGAAAACTTATGTGGACCACCAGAAAACGTAATTTCACTCATGCTACAGATCACTCCAAGACACTTGTCACCAACCAAACATTTTGTCTGGCTTAACTCACTTACCAATTAGTTTAGTTTTGTTTGCAATACAAAGAAGAAAGCAATGTAAAATACCAAAATAAATAATTGAAAAACACTGGGAAAGGGAAGTTAAAAATGCAACATTTTTGTCCAAATATTTCTAAGATTTTTTTTTGTCCTCATATGTAGAACAGTTTGGTCTTTAGACAACAGTAGTGCTATATGGGTTTTTTGCATTTCTTTAGTAGTTAAATCAGCAAATTCTGTTTTGTTTGGAGCCTTGTTGCATGTATTCAAGAGCCATTCTAACTGAAAAAAATCAGGTATTTCTAGAGCAGCAACTTTTGTTAGAAAATTAAGTAGCACCGTATAACTCCTTCCTATTTGGCTTATCTTACAGTGTTTAAACAAAGATCTTAAACCTTCCTATGAATAAATGAAGAGCCTCAGGAAGCACAGTGTATCTGACCTCACCACAGAGGATATTGGCAATGTTTCTGTAGCCTAATGAGGTTCTCAACCTCCATTCAGAGTGACGGAGCCACAGGCACAAAGCCAAGTGATCTCTACCCCCTTTCTCTATGCCCTTGCCATAGCCCAGCCACAATTACTCCACTTTATTTAGGCACGTGCTGACTTCCAAACTGCCCAACACTGATGTTAGTGATGGGGAGAGAGGGCGTGAGGAGCACATCCCTGTATGGGTGTGCAGACCTTGTGAGTGAGCACGGCAGGATGGAAGGGGCTGTGTCTGCATTGCCAAACCACAGCCAGCACTGAGCTACTGAGCTGCATGTCAGGAACTGAGTAAAGCAGCCAAGTTACCATTAGCATCAGGATAATTAACATATATGAGTGCACCCGTTGAAAGGCTTATTATTTCATCCTGATAATATGGATTTATGGCAGTCCTCATGAAATGCCATCCAGGATTATTATTTGAAGGTTGAAATCAAGAACAAGTAACCAATGTATTGTGTTCAAATAAAAACCTATTTGGTCTACAATAGTGATGTATTTCCTTCATGTTTGACAGTAACAGTGTTGTTTTGTGAACTTCTTTCTAAGAAGTCCAAAGTCTTGCAAGATTCAAATATTGCAGCTACAAAATTATAAATGGAGGTAAAGGAGAATCATCAAATTAGCTAAACATTGGAGTGAAAAACTCTTTGACGTTGACTGAAAGAAGCCTGTGATCCATTAAGGAAAGGAAGCCCTAGAACATTTTCCATATTGTATTGCATTAACATGCAGAAACAAGTCGAGACTGTATAAAGGTTGAGTAGGGACAGCACTGGATATCTGTGTTCTTCCTGCAGCCTTCCTAGAGATAACTCATATTCTGTAAAGCTAACTGGTAAATTTCCTTTTGTTTATGGAAAAATACTGGGTAAAAGGAAAGGGCAACTGAGAAACTCTACCTAAATTTTCTTAAATAGCTACATATTTTGGCAGAAAATTGTTCTCCTGTTGTCTTCTGTAATTTCTTTTGTGACAGAAATACCAGATCTAAACAAGATTATAATCTCTGTAAACAATCTGTTTGCTAACAACTTCTTAGCAAAGATGTTAAAGAAAACAGGTTTAGCTTTTTTAATAAGTATTACCTGAATTCTTCTATAATGTTGTGGAACTTCAATAAATGGTTCAAGACTGCAAGAAGATAAGGCAGTTTGGGGAAAATATTCATAAATTCAGAATCACAGAATAGGTTATAAATGAATCCTAAGTGACAGAGAACCAATTTATCCCTATATCAGAATCTATGGATTTTTAGGGATCGGGAGGACTGAGTTGATTTGTAGATCCATTTTTTTCAAGGTAGGATTAAAAAAAAAATTATTTCACTTACAAATTAATAAGGTTTTACACAAAAATAAAGTCTATAATTTGAAAGGTTGGCTGTAGTTATTGTCCAAAGAATAAAGATGATATTTGTTATTATTTCTTGTCATCCTCTGTTGTCAGCAGATTAATCAAAGTACAAAAAGAACCCAAATTAACAAGTAAAATCACAGGAAAAACTGAAAAATATTTGAATATTGAATGGAAAAATAATGCTAATGTCTTCTGAAATTTTTTGTCCTCCATTAAAAACTCAGATGCACTCCGTGACTTTTGTCAGTTATTGAAACCCAAGAGTTATCAGAAAAGGTGTCACATTATCCATTTTCCTGTGCTGGTCTGCTGAGATAGAACAGACACAAAGGTAACTTTCTCAAACCAGTTATGGCTGCAGAGATGATCACCATCATCCACTCTGTTCTTAGCTAATTTAATTTTTCTAGTCATTACTGTTTATCATTGGAACCCTTCAGAAAGCTATGAAATCATTAAGCCTTTCCTTTTCCTTCAATTGGTTTTGCTTCTGGTCCTGGCAGTCAGATGCTAACATCCATTTGAAACATTAGGGAAAATGATTCCTACTGAAAGATTTGCTGATCTACATAACTATTAGACAATTTATGAGCTTTGCTCCTGAGAATGCTGGCATCTTTTGGTGGAGACATTGTGTACAGTATTTATGTTCCAAATATTCCAGTATTCCAAACCATGGAATTTGAAGATGAACTGTGCCTGCCAATATGAGTACAGGAAAGATTTTCTGTCCTTTCACAGTCTCTGGTGGACTAAGTTATTTTTATTACATCTTGGCAGAACATGTTGAAGTATATCTCTAAATTGTGCATATCTGGAACAAAGTCTTCGTTCTCAAAGAGAAGCAATTTTTGTCAACTTAAGCATAAGAAATATAGATTTATAAAATACAGATTTCTACTAAAAACATGTTACTGTTTCAAAGGGTTTTTTTCTTATATAAATCCTTTTAAAAGGCTGTGTTGTGTAGTTCTTGAAAGACATAAATGCCTCCTTTCCTAGAATAATTGAGTTAATTTTGAAACTTAGTGTGCTTTACCAGAGAAGAGCAAGATTTGTTGAAAATGCAATTGCAGACATATTTCAAATATGTAAATCAGAAGGAAGGTTTATTGGAAGAAGATCACACCCATGCTGTAATGGTATAGGTCATTATTCACATATTAAAAAGATAAATATGAAAGAAAAAGATGTGCAGTTGATCATCTGCATGTGCCCTAAGAACTTTTCAAGCTGCTATGTGAAAACAAACAGAACTTCCTAAAATCTTTTCACAACATTTGGATGTACAAGGAATATAGAAATGCTTCATTACCCTGATAAGAGTAGAATTAATTATGAAAATGATGTTTCTTGTTTATTTCTGTGGCTGCTGTACTCTATTGATTAAATGGAGGTATAGTTTCTTGTTGTACAGTATTGATATACAGTGTGAGAATAGCTGTTTCTCTCTTTGGTGCTGTTGTTGCCATGCTGGATGCATTAGCTCGTGATGGATGGCTCGCTCAGAGGAAAGCAGAGGATGCTTCTGTTCCATGCCCTTGCCCTTCTCACCGTGTCACCACCACCAAGTGAGAGGTGCAAGCTGCTGAGCTGCTCATCTGTGACTCAGCATTTGGGTGGGCTTGCTTTCTTTACTTCTGCGCAGCACACACAACAACCTGTGCAGATATTTTGTATCATGATTTACTGTGTTCACTTCTAACTCCACATTCATTGCTCAGCTAATAATTAACTGTTTATCTTCCTGAACCTTATAACAATCCTGTACAACCATTGGCAAAATTCAGTGAAAAGGTCTTGCCAATGCAGCTTCTTTCTTTTTCATTTATTTTTTCACTGTTTTTTCTCTTCTTCCCAGAAGAATATAATGTTTCATATACCAATTTTACCTGAAAAGATAATCAAGGACACTGTCATTCAAATGAAATGCAGCTATTTGCTAATAATACAGGAATTTAGTGTGGCATTCTCTGAGTATTTAAAACTGATAGGTTTCTTTTTATTATTCTGTATGGTATTTTGAGTATTTAATGCCTTTTTAATATCTGGTTTAGAATTCATGATGTAAAGATATAAACAACTGACAGGAATGTTGTATTCCATTGAATTCCTGTTAAGCAAAGTAGCTTTCTGCTGGAGAATTTAATCCTGCAGATTTTACTCAGGTATCATATACTAAAAATCCCTGCTGACATCAAGGACTGAAAAGGGAAGATGAAATTCAGAATGTGATCTGTATTCAGTTTTATAATTTAATTAAATTCAAACAGAACACTTAGCTGTGAAGGACTGGACTGTATTATTCCAGCCCATGTCCTGCTTAGCGTCAGTGTGAAATAACTTTGATCCAGGAAGAGTACTTTAGATACAGTACCATATCAAGATTTTACTTTTCATGTTATCATAACCAATTTTCCCCCATGTAGGAAAAATGTTTAGTTGAAGGTACTTGCTTGGCACTGTTGCTGGCTCAAATCTCAACTTGGCAATCCAGTTCATCTGTTCATGGTAGTCACCACTTTATTTTCATAGCAACTATCAAATTTCTGAAAGAGGCACATTACTTTTTGTATCACTGAACTTGATTGCAGATGTAAGGCAAAAGTGGGTTGCCCATTAGACTGTGAAGGCATGTGGGATACGTGCTTTAGGTAACCTAGTGCTCATTTAAAAGAGCTGTGGGCATCCCAATAATTCTGCATAGTCCTTAAAAGCTGAAATAGCACCTACAGAGCTTAAAAGAAAATTGTTGCACTGAAGTCAAAATACTTACTAAAGGCAGCAGGTATTTATTTCAATCTCTACCTCATAATGGAGAATTAGAAAAACAGTGAAGCTGCATGATTTGGCTAAGGTCACTCAGCAGGTCCAAGGGATATAATAAAGGGCAATTGGCAGAGCAGCAGGTGAGGGCAAGAAGCTGCATCTGAAAACGAAGCATGGGATAGATTCTGAGCTGGGATTTGTTTTGAGAACTGAACTCCCTTGTCCACAGTGCAGTTGTGCTGTCATCACTTGGTGCCTGCTGGACTTTAGCAGGCAATAGGTTGAAGCCACAGCAGAATCTGTGTGTATAGGGACCCTACATGTACCAGATTTACACTGAAGAAGCCTGCTATTATTATCTTTATCAATTTCCTTTATAACCCCTATTTTTCTATAGCTGTATCACCTGTTGCCATGGTAAGTTTCTCATGCTGTTTGTCTTTGATAAACAAGAAGGACATCTCAAAACACAAATAAGGGCTTGAGACACCTGGTAATAACCAATGTCCTCCCCATAGCACTGAGCACATTGGACTGGTCCCTAAAAACCTACATATTTTTAAAGTTTATTGTGCTGACAGTTTTAGAAATAACAGAAGTTTTATTTTATACCAGTTTAGGGATAATTTTAGATTTGGAGTAGTTAGTTTGGGTTTTTCTACTTTGGAGTCTGCTTAGCTAAAGTAATGGAAATAAGGCACCTGATTTTCTAATACATAGTCAACCAAAAATAACCCTAAGAATATATTTAAGGATCTAGAAAGCAAACAGTTTTTTGGCATAATAACACTTTATACCAGATTCTTCATCTGGACTTACTTCAATGAATCATTCTTATTCATAGCTCTCACAGATACTGAGTACAGAACAAGCTATAAAGTATAATTTGCCATGCCTCCATTTTTCTGGTAAATATACTTTTGGAAGGCTGGCCATATTATCTACCATTAAGATGTTCTGTAAATACCACTATGTCATCTTCAAGATGATGAATTTTCAAGATGGTAAATTTTCCAAGATGGGTATGTGCTCAACCCAAGGATTTTGGTCAAAATGCTAAACAGTTCAGAAAAATAATATTTTTTTTCTGTCAGACCTAGAAAAAAATGTTTGGGATGCATGGTGAAGAGGTCAGGAGAAATATGTAGAACAAGCAAAAGCTCTGTATCTATAAGCAAATTAGACAACACCGGAATGATCCTATCTCAGATTTATTTTCCCAGTGCTCATATTTTTAATTGCAGTCTTGCCTAAAATACAAGTTGATATCTGTGGAAATGTATAAGGGCTGAGTGCGTAAATTGGCTCTTGGCCACAGAACCACTGGCAGACATTCCAGTGATTTGGAGGGTGTTTAATGGAAAACAGCTGAGTTTGGCTAAAACAGAGGAATGGATTATATTATCTTTCAGCATCTCTATCAGCAGTCTTGTGTGAGGGTAGACAAATTGCTCAAAGTAAAAGCCTGCTCTTGTTGTGGGTTTTGTTATCTTGAATTCTTTCAAAGACTTTTTGGATCTGATTTTTACCATTTACAAGTGTCATCATCAGGTGTGCCTGACTGTAAAGTGCTGGTTGAGGTTAGGTGCAAGCCTTGGCTTTTGCAGACAATGTAACAGTGTTGAATGTTTTATTTTAAATCAGGAACGTAATAAACAATTAGTTACATTTATGAGGTACTTTTACCACAAATGACACAGAAAGCCAACTGCAAAAGTCATAATTTTACAAGAAAAATTAAAGTTTTGAATTGAGTTCAGACATTTAATAAAGGAAAAAACACACTGAATAATGAGGATAAAACAAATATTGAAAAGCTCTTCTTTCAGTGATCTTTCTTAAGTATGAAATCAAGCAGAATAAAAAGATTAACAGCCATTTTAAACTCAATGGTTAATGCAAAAACAAAACCCAACAACCTAACAAAATTTGACTAGACACTGACTACACCAAATCTATACCTGACAAGACCTGAATTTGGGTTTCACTGACCTGTAACTGATAGTTAACTAACTTCACAGTGCTTGGCTTACTTTAACTATTCATTTTGTAAGCCTGATGTTTATATCCACCTAATAGTTTTCATCAAAGAAAAATGTTTCCAAGTTTATGAAAAGGTCTACACAATTTGCAAGTTGAGGTTTCCTGTATCATAGACTTCCTTGGGATCTAAGGAATTCCCCTAAGTGACCCAAAAATTATTTTCTGATTCTTTCATGAAAATCTGTTTGTTTTGGATAATATCATGAGACACCCACGAAGTTGTTGTTTGCCAACTCAATAAACTTGGTAGGAGCTGTAAAAAGATGTCTATATTCCCCTACTCCGCTGATCAGAATTTTTTCCTTCTATGTGAAATTACCTTGGTGTAACACTTGGGGAAATACAGAGCACATTCATTACCTAGCTTCAAATAACTACTTTTGCTGCTACAGGTACCTAAAGTACCTACACATTCCATGTGATCTTTGCATACAGGAAATACTTCAGGGTACCTAAGCCAGATGCTCTAAAACACTCTCTGGATGTTGGCTCACTGAAGAAAGAAACTAATGTGTTTTAAAAATTCCTCCCTCTCTGGCCTAAATCTTTAAATTTTCTGACAATTCATTTATTCTAATAAGAATTTATTTTAATTACTCTTTCATAGGCCTGATTTTGTTAATATTATCAAGAAATGAAACGCAACTGCAACTGAACTTGTTTTTACAAGTTCCCGTTCTCATCCATACCAACACTGAGAATTAATTTACTCTGGAAGAATATAATTTCTCTGCTTTAATATCTGCATAATGAGTGTTGATGTTCATAAAATTCACCCCCACAAACCTCCTTTTTATATTACATTGCCAAAAGCACACTCATACTACTGTGCATGGACTACAAGCCTTCATCTCAAGTAGGTGATTGCAGGTACAGAAAAGGTATTGAGGCAGCACCTGATGTATCTGTACCAGTATAAAAATTAAGAATTTAGATGAGGAATCTAAAGAACCACGAAAAAACCCCCAAAAACCAACCAAAGAAGCAAATACAAGTGTTTAGTTTGTTCCTTTGCCTCTTTTTTGCTCTGTTGTTCGCACTCATCATTTTAGAGATCCTAAGCAGGTCAGGCAGTCCCATTCTACATGTGTTTGGCAGGGAACAGGAATGTGTTAGAGCTGTATAGCAAATTCCACTGTGTTTTGTAACTGTATTATCTCATAGCATGCAGAATTTGGAAGGTAATGTCTTCCAAGAGTCTTCTGTCATCAGAACTATAACCCTGTGTCACAGAGATGCTATGTGAAGCTACTTAGGTCATTTAAGCAAAAATATTAATGTGACAACTAATTTTATGTTCTTTATTGAATGTGTCTACCCAACTTTATCTTGATTTTCAGATTTTTGGAGCCTTAGGGAAGTACTGTACCTTTTGAATGGTGTTCAGGGAATTGAGAGTGCTCAACATCATTTGCAATAAATCACTTGCTTCTGAAGGACAGCCTCAGGTTGGAACTCTCCACAGCCCTGAGTTCTGGACCTGCCATTACCACCTTCTCTAGGATATGCCACCACTCAGATTTATAATGATCTTCCAGTCTATAAGGTGAGCTCTAGTATTTTTTTATATAGTTTTAGTTTATGTAAAATATGAGATAATTAGGTCACATCAGTCTGCAAAGAATAGAATTATTTTAAACTAGTTCATATTTTGTTTGCCATTGTAAAAGAGCTTATGCAGAGATGCCTGTGATGCTTGTTACTTTGAGACAGGACAGTTTGATTATGTATCCGAATTCTTACACTTTTTCTGTCATAAAGAAATATAACAGTTAATCATCTTCTCACAGAAGCAACACAATAATAAATAAACTGTATTTTTGCAGTGTGTTGAGCATCAAAAATACTTGAAGAAATTGTCTCCCCTTGGCATAAGTCAACCTTTGAGACAGTATGTGAAAACTAAATTTTGCAGATTCTGGGGGGTTTTTTTGCTCTGTTCTCCACTTGTTCATCTCTGAAAATATTGGTATCTTCTTTGAGCTACTGTGAATTCATTTATTAAGGTTTATATTGTTCAGTTACTGTAGCATTGTTGCTACAAACGATGGACAATGAAAATCTGTTAGAAAGAAAACAACAGCAGCAACCATTTGGATGAGAAAGAAAACAAAAAAGGGCCATACCATTAGAGTTTAGGACAGACACAAGTATTTTATTCAATCTTATATCCAGAATGAGTTAGTTCTTTTGGAGAAAAGGGTAGTAAGTGGTCCTGTAGTTAGAGGCTATGTTCTCTTGTATATGCTGAAGAACATAATGTAATTATATTGGAAATTATAAATCTAACATTTCCTAAATCCTTCAAGATAGATACTGAGTTGTATTTTTCTGTAATAAGCTTGTATACATCCATATGTCATGGAAAAGTACAATTATAATTATTAAAAAGTACAAGTATAATTATTGCATTTAGTTATTAGAAATGAACTTGTTTCTTCAGCAAAGAGCACGTGAAACCAAGGACCATTGCCACTTGCTGTTGGTAGCCAGTGCATCCAGAAGGTCTCAGCTCACAGAATCAGCATCAGTAGCTGATGTGGAGTCCTGCTGTGGCTGGGCTCAGCTTCATTTCCTACACCCTGGTGTAAGCACAGCCCTTCCCTTGTTTCTCCTGACTGCACACCAGAAATGGACCTGAAGTGTTCCCTGAGGAACAGCATGAAGTCCCCGTGTGGGACCCCATTCCCTGTCACCGTGTCTTAAAAAAGGGCTGGGGCTTTTCTGCCCACACTAATTTTGGGTTCCAGTATTGCAAATGGTAATAAAAATTTGAACTATACCCTGGTTTAGACATGGATTTTTTTTCTCTACAGAGAAGGAGCTAAAAGAATGTGGCCAGGAGCTACTCAAGCCTAGCACTGCTCTAGACTGGAGAAAAAAATGCCCTGGATTTTTCAATATTCTGTCTCCTGGCTAGAGCTGGAAATAAACCCTAGGTGACAGTATTCACACTCCAGTTTTACGTAGGTTGTTAGTGAGATAAAGAAATATGCAG
This sequence comes from Melospiza georgiana, assembly GCF_028018845.1. Taxonomy (NCBI): domain Eukaryota; kingdom Metazoa; phylum Chordata; class Aves; order Passeriformes; family Passerellidae; genus Melospiza; species Melospiza georgiana. The sequence continues at coordinate 112,707,479 of NC_080432.1, forward strand.
CTTTCTTAAGGGTTTACTAAGATTGTATTTAAGTGTGTTACCTCTGTAAATAGTAATCTAAAGCTCTTGGAAATATTTTTTTATTATTATTCTTTTTGCTTTGCATATAGCAAATGGAAGAAGAAGGGGGAAACTGCACTACATCACAGAATACTATTCATCAGAACCAAAATACTTTTACTTAGAGCCCAAACTCTTAACCATTATACCACATTTCCTAAAATGGTTTACAAGGGGGACTTGGAAGTAGGTGATCATAATTGCCTAAAGGAAATGACCTAGTATTCTTGGAAACTTGAGAGTAGTAATTCCTTTAATTGCAGTAGTAACTGCAGTTTTTAATAAGTGATAAAATATTTCAGAAGGCTGGAAAGCTCTACTTAATATTCCTAGAAGGTTAACAAAAGTCTATTGACGAAGAAAGGGGAAGCCTGATTTTTTTTCCCCCTCCCGAGCAAGATAGAAATTTGTAGCAAAATACCAAGATTCATCTAATTCCATTACTCCCTTGCATTTTCAGATTTTTTTTGTTTTCCAGCTGCATATATGTGTGTGTGTGTGTATACAGACATATATATATATATATATATATACATATATATGTACACATATATACATATACTCGGTTACTCAGTTCAGGTCCAAAGGACTATTTAAACACTTTTCAGTTATGTGTCAAAAAACCCAAATGAGATGAAATATCCTCTGCTGTTTAGAAAATGTTCTTAAATGCCTAGTGAAGACTATGTGGCTGTCTTTCAGGTAACTGAGATTGGGCAAAATTCAAAACATTTAGGGAGCAAAGTTTTCAATTTCAGTTGTGGGTGTTGCTTTCATTAAAAGCTGCAGATTGTGTATATCATGTTGTATCATTAATAAAATTGTGCCGAGCTGGGAAGAACAAGGCATGAGGCATATGCTAGTCCTTGGAGTTTTAGGTAGGCCTGTTCCATGCCCAATGCTCTGCTGTCAAGCAAGAAGTTGAAAAGTGGGTGTAGAGAAGCCCAGCCCAATGCACAAGAGCTCTGCTGTGAGCAGACCATTCAAGGCTTCACACTGAGCTTCTCATGCACCTCCTTCACCTTGTGGAAATTGGCCCATGAAATTTCCCAGAAGTGAATTTTCTGTACTTCTGTAATTTCTGCTGATTCTTTCCTCTGAAGGCTTTGTTTTTAAATTGGTTGTTTAGTAAAGAAATAGGATTTACTTAGGAGAAGGCACTTCCATTGATAACTCTGAACATTTTTAAAAGAGAGATTAGACACTACTTTCCATACTCGTGCACTTTTGTTTTTAGAAGTACTTACAGCCTGCAGCTTTCACTAGTCTCAGGTTCAGGTTCTCAAAAACCTGGAGTCAAAACCTGGACTGGCATAAAAGATGTAAATATATCTTGACCCAAACCAGCTTTTTTGTACTTCTTGTCTTGCATCTTTGTACAGATACTGTTGAAATTAATATGTTAGAGATTTTTGAGACAGGAAGCTAGTACTAATGAAAGCTCAAGAAGTACTGAAAATGCATATATCACATGAATGTTTCGCTGTTAGCTGGAATTACAGCTGAAGTGAGCATCCTTTATTTTTTTAAGCATCCCTAATGGCTGGGTTATGTTGCTGTAGTCATGTACTATAATGATGGTGTACAAAACAGGTAAGTAAATGAGGAGGTAAATTGTGTAAGTATGGGCATTTTTCTCAAGATAGGTAGAATTAAATGTTGGAGAATATTCAGCCTGAAGCTAATAGACATAAGACACTATGGGCCATACCAGCAATAATGAAAGCTCTCAGTTACCCCCAGTCCTTACTGGTGAGTGCTGTAGGTACATCTGTAACCCCTCTGCAGCAGCATCTAAGTCTGGGTGTCTAATCTCTCCTTAAAACACTGATACGTGGATAAATGTTTAGCTAGGGCTGAATCTAGCCTTTAGGCTGTGTTCTGAACTCTCTTTTCTCTCAAAGTCAAATATTATTTTTAGCTTTTATTGACCTGACCATCTGACTCCACTCAGCATTTGTTTCTGGTCAAATGCACTGCGCCCTGTCTAGGGCTAAACTGACTTACCAAAGAAGTTGTGTTCTTCAGGCATGAAATGGGTTTTTATTACTGAAGTCCACAGTGCAGATCATTGGAAGTTATGTAATAATATGAAGGGACATATAATTGAAAGGCTGTCAGAAGATAAAAGGGTATCTAGCTTCCCAGAGCATTCACATTGCAGCTCCTGAACCTGGCTGACATTGAGGGAGCGATTCCGTGCTCAGCGCCGGCCCCTGTGGGGGCAGCTCTGCTCCTCCTCTCTGCTGCCTGTTGAAACATCAGAGTCTGCAGCAGAATTTAATACAGGACTTTTCCATTAAAGACATTAGCTGCTGCATTTCACAGTTGCTTCTAGCTCAGCTCACCTGCTGGGGACACAGTGCTTTGTCCTTGAATAGGCAGGACTGCCCTCATCCTGTTCTGCCCACTGGAGCAGCGAGGAGTAGCGTGTGAGTACATCCTGAGCAATGCACAACCAGTGAGTAACTGCAATACAGGCATATATTATTCTTGGATTTGTTTTAAATGTCAAGCAATAATACACGGGAAGTAAAAGTAAGTCTTTAACTATCCTGACATTCTCCTAAATGTAAAAAACCATAAGAGATGCCTGTATTTACTACAAATAATAAAACTGGAACTTACACTAATCAAATTCAAATCAGTTCAACTGCATAATTTTCAGTGAATAGGTGTTTATAAAACACAGAATGAACTCCACAAGGGAAGGTTCATTGCTTCCTAATCAAAAGCAGTTAGCTTTAAACACCAGCCAGGTGATAGGTTTGTCATTTCTCAGCTGTGCTCTTGGAGGGAATTTGCCAAGAAGGCTTGACAGCCTTTAAACTTCACAGAGCATTTTTTGCCTGGTTTTGAACATCATGTTGAGCTACAAAAAACTCCTGGGAGACTGGGAGGAGAGGCAGAATAACACCAGCTCTATTAAAATATATTTGCTGCAATGAATGCCAAGCAGAGTTTATGGTGTGAAAAAACAAGTAATTCCTGAAAAGAAATGTTGACCCCCCCCCTCAGGTCTGATTCTTTCTTGTCTAATGATGTCCAGCAACTCTGGGGGACTTAGGAGTGTCAGTGATTAATTGCCTGGATGTCAGAGAAATAAAGGCCCATAATGCATCATTCAAAGCTAGAAATCAGGGTGTCTGAACTATCATGGGGAGCTTAAAATGAATGTATTTACTGCTATGTACAATTAACAGTCCAAGTCAGAAATCATTTGCTTTCATAATTTATAACAATGGCAGCTCTCCAGTGAAAATGTATTTACAGTAGTTTTACTTTGCTTTCTGGAGGCTTAGTACAAAAGGGAGAGACAAAAATTAATATGCAGCAAGGCAGTTAAAAAGAAACCTGCCTTTGAAACCTGTTCTTTCATTTTAATCAGCAGGAGCTCTGCTAAATAGGGAAAAGAATTATGGGTAGGAGGTTAGCTACTAAGTTACTGGGAGCAAATCGCTCTTGGGGGAATAAGTTTGCATCTGAGCGACAGTCTGAGCTGTGCATGACTTGGGGTGAAAAGGTCTTCTTTGTTTCAACATCAGTTGCAAGGTGGCCAACCTAAAGTCTCACAACCAAATTCCCCAACTTAAAGGTCTGTTCTCTCTTCCAATGGCAATTGTTAGACTGTGCTAAAAAAAATTTTCAGTGTCTTCTATTTCTATTTTCCAATGTCTTTCTAATGTCATTTTACATCCTCAACTTTGGGATCTCATACATTTTTTAGTAATTTTTGGTATTGGCTGAAGTCCCATTAAGCTTCCTAAATTTTTAAATGGCTTCTTGGAAGGATTTTGTTGGATATTTTTTTCTTGTAACTTAGGTTATAAAAGTAGCACCATAAACATTAATTGAAGTGCCATTAAGCAGTAGGGCTGTTTGTTTTGGGTTGATAGAGGACATAAAACTTCATACCCTGTGGTGGAAAACAATTAGATCTGATGATGAACATGCTATTAAATATACCATTACCAAACTTCTATCAGTTTAACTTTAGAAAATAGCAACCAGCTGTAGTCAAAGCATACACAAAGGATAGAAAGTAATATTTTAACTGTCATGTCATAGCCTGTTATAAATATTGTCATTTCTAATGTTTTATGCTAATGACAGTGACTAATAGTAGTCATTACCTCTGTTCATTCTCATAAAAATTTCCTCTAGAGAATATGATCACAGCTAGAGTGCTGTTTAAAATTAAATTTTGTTTTTCTAAAATAGATAACATAAAAATATTTAAATACTGACAGGTTTGTTAACTATTTTATTTTGTAATAGCATGTGTTCAACAACTACAGCTTTTGTTAATTGTGCCATAAGTTGAAGAGACATCCCTTTTAGAAACATTTCTGGCATGCTAGTGTGTCACATCTCTGGTGTCTGAACAATGGAATAAAAGGTGAATCTCACAGAAGCCATAAAAAAAGTCTGATGCTACCCCTGTAGAGGCTTAATATTAAGAACATTGAATTTTCTCATCCGTTTCTTATTTCAGTTATGAATTCTGCTTACTTGACAGGTACAGAGTACTTCATTATGTGCACGAACAGAAATGCTTAAATGGATGAAGCAGCTATTTACGTCTGATAGGAGCTAAGTGGGACATTAAATTAATGCCAAACAAGTGAGTGCTCATTTTAGTTTTGTTATAAATGGCTGCAGCACAGCAGTAATGTGTTGACTCTTATGTGCTGACAAGTTCTATATTTCTTACAAACTTCCCTTAGAGCTCGTCGTGGAAAGACAAATTCACACTCTGCATGATGAAATTAGCAGCAGATGCATTAATAATTGAATAAGGATCTCTGGAGACACACCACAGCTCAGAAAGAGAGTTGTTGACTGGCTGGTTTAAGTAGAGGCTTCTGTTTTTATATATATGCACTTACATAAGCCATGAGTTAAGAGCTGCTGCCTGTGTGTAGCCTTTGATATCAAATCCACTTCCTGCTCTTAGAAGACTTTGCAAAGTTACATTTGACAGGTCCATGAGCAGACTGACAGCCATTAATCTGGGCAGAGTGTGGCTTTGCTCATTCCCCCTTCTCTCTGACTGTTCTTAAACTTCAAGGCAAACTGAATGCAGTTTCTTTAGAAACCATCTCCAGACAATGAGTGGGATATGAGTGACTGAAAGACTTTGACTGTTTGCCAGACCCTTGTCATGGACCTCCTTCTGTAGGGTTGAAATTTTCCTGAAATGCAAATCCCAGCTTCTCCCACAGGAGGATTAGGGTACTGACATCTTCCTTTCCAGCAAATGTGATGTTCTTTGATTCAGCCACATGCCCAGGTTTGAGAGGGGAGAAATGTCACAGCATCACAAAGAGACACAGTGAGTCATCTGATCCCACTTCCCTTTTCAAGAAGGCCCATCCTAGAGCACATTGCACAGGCTTGTGTCCAGACAATTCTTTAATCTCCACAACTTCTCTGGACAATCTGTTCCAGTGCTCAGTCACTGCAAAAAGTTTAAAGATTTAAAAGATTAAAGAAGTTTCTCCTCATATTCAGGTGGAATTTCTGTGCATCAGTTTCTGCCCATTGTGTCTTGTATTTCTCAGCACCACTGAGCACAGCCTGGAAACATCCTCTTGACACCCTCCCTGCAGAGGCTCATAGGCACTGATGAGTTCCCCTCTCAATCACCTCTTGTCGAGGCTCAACCAGCCCAGCTCTCTCAGCCTTTCCCTTAATCATCTTTGCTCCCCTCCCCTGGACCCACCCCAGGTGCTCCGTGTCTCTGCTGTCCTGAGGAGCCCAGAGCTGGACACAGCCCTCCAGATGTGCCTCACCAGGGCTGAGCAGAGGGGCAGGATCCCCTTCCTCAACCTGCTGGCAGTGCTCTTCCTGATGTACCCCAGGATAGCATCGGCCTTCTGGGCCACAAGGGTACACTGCCAGCTCAGATTGTGTCCTTAGGACAATAGCAGAGCAAGCAAGAGGACTGCCAGAAAAACAACTCTGCTTTTTAAAGATACCATCAAGACTTGGATGTAATTTTTAATATTTACTTTGCAATCATACCAGATAATATTATGCTCAGAGGATATTGACAAAATAGTGTGATATTTCATCCACAGCAATAGCATTGGAGCAAATTCTTCTGGGTTTAAAATCAGAACTTTATTCCACTATTGCCAAGAGAGTGATAGTAATTTGAATGGTCTAAAAATTTGTTCCAGTTTGAGGAAAGCCAATATTTAGCACAGTGTTAGTAGATTAACTCCATAGAGCTCTCCTAACTATGCATGCAAACTTCAGTTGCTGGTTTTGAGCACAAGTTGAATTGACTTCTGTGTTTTGCTTTCCACCAGGTTATTTTATAAATCTCAGGATCTCTAAGAAAAACTTAATATCAAAATATCTATCAGTGTATTTTCTGGAGTTTCTTCACCTAAAGAAATGCTAATTCTAATCTTAGAATTTAAATATATTGCAGTATTTTGCATAAACTACAGTATGATTTAATAAAGTGGTCCAATCTTTAAAGCAGTACTCAAGATTCAATTGTCTTTAAAACAATACTTCAGTTCCTTCTGTTTAGATATGCAATTATTTTTATTCAATAGCAGTGCATATGTTGCTTATTCAGGAAGAGTTTGGTGTGAGTCTCATAATGGAAATATGGAATTTGAGATCTTTTTAGTATGAGAAACGTTTAAACAGTTTCTGTTGTCACTTGAAATGAGTTAAGTCACAGAGATTTATATTTGTATAATGAAGTATTGTCTCAATCTAAATCACAGAATCACTAGGTTGGAAGAGACCTTCAAGAGCATTGAGTCCAACCCATGTCCAAACACCTCAACTAAACCATGGCACCGAATGCCACATCTAGATACTCTGAAATACTCCACAAGGGGCAGCTCAGCTGAGGAAAGAACAATACATATTTTGCTTTGTGATATTGAACTACAATGCAGATATTAAGAGATCAGAGACAATCAGGTGAAGGAGTAAGCGTGCCAAAATAATACCCTGGTTTCAGCATCATGTCTTCTTTTGGAGTGCTTGGAACAAATATGTGAAAATTGGATTTACATAAACTTTTTTAGTCAATAGAGCTACCATTTCAGAATTAATATTTTTTTCATTTGATTCACACATTTATAGTACATTTCACTGCTGTTTAAAAAAAGCAATCTTACCATCATCTGAGTTTTTAGGGAAAAGACTAAGTACTCAAGCAAGGTCATGAACTGCTAGATGAGAGGAGTGTACATGAGTTGCACACACCAAGGAGGAATAAAGGGACTGCCTTGACGGGGGCAGAGGGAGAGAGACCACGAGTCATTAACTATGGCTTTATGCTTCACATCTCCCTACAGTGGGTTTAATCCTATTAACTGATTTCCATTCATTGTTATTGCCATGAAATAAGATCCTAAGTCTTCTCCAGGTTAAAAATTAATATTATGCAATCCAATGACATTTGTACCTATTGTTAGCATACATAAGGCACATCAGTGGCACCAATGTTTATTCTTAACATCTGAAGTAATCACCAAATTTCACAATTCTAGCAGTTACCACTCCTATAAAAGTGATATTTCTAAAGCCTTCTGGTGAGTGAATAAACCAATGGGTTTTATCCATGTTTTGCAGGTCACTGGAAGTTCAAAAGAGCAAAGCAAATTAAAAGAACTCCTTCCCTTTTTCTATGACAGTAATTTTTCACTTGAGTATATGAGCATTTGCTAATATAAAAGCTATTGAGGAAGATATGAAGGGAACTTCTTCTAATGCTGCCTTATAAGGTAGAAATAAATGTTGCATTTCAAATCCAGCTCTCCTTGAAATTTTATTTCATTTTAAAAGGCATCGAGCACCAAATTTTTGTCTCTGGTGACTTACAATCAAACAAATCCTCTTAAATAGAAAACAGGGTTTTCTAATTGTCATCTTGTAACCTCAGTCTGAAGATGAAGTAGCTACATTTTGATTTTTGTCTTGTCACTATGGTTGATGTTTCTGCAGGCCATAAAATTTTTATCCCTTGTACTTTGCCCTTTTACCCTCCATGGTCTTCCTTGGTTGTCCCCTTCTGTTATTGTTGCTGTTGTTGTTATTATTATTATTTTTATTATTATTATCATGATTATTACTATGTTTCTTTGAATATTTGCCCAGATATTTGTTTAGGTGCATCCTTTTCTTGGAATTAGTTGGCAAGTTGGTTAGTACTCCATGCACCTATCTGTACTTCTCTACAAATTACCCAAAAGAATAATTTTTTCCTTAGAGTCAATATGTGAAATGGTGGGGGGGGGGGGGGGAGGGTTGGGGGGAGAACAAATTTTTGCTTTTTTGCATATTTTTCTGAACTTGAACACAGTTGTGGAGAAACTGGTATATGCTGCACCCTCTATAAGCATTCTGAGAGAGCACAAGCTATAGGAATGTCCAGCACAACTGAAGCAGAGTAAGGTGCTGCAGCAGCAAATTATTGCAGAATATCAGTTCTTTCTTGAGGAGTTCTTGGGATGGCAGAAGCGTGGAGAGTGTCCATAGAGAGTTCTTGTCCACTGTGTTCAAGCAAAACAAATATACAGGGTTGAAGTCACTGTGCATTTCCAGATTGTCCTCTGAAAGCTGTGATAGCTGTGCTGAGTTAGCATGGCCAAAAATTCAACACAGCAGTCTCCACAGAATACATTTGATTTCTTTGTAGCCCACCCTGATAAGAGAAAGGTCAGGTGTTTCCATATATTCTCTGTAAACCTTCTTTGAATTTAATAAATTTGGATGGCACTTACATAGAATGATCCAAGCTTTTGGAAAAAATGACACCACTTCATTCATCCTGGTAAGTAATGCCATGATTCTACTTTTCCTGCTAGTTGAGAAAGCAGGATCTGTTTTTTGAATGTCCTGTATGAGAAGTGCAGTCTTTTCTGATCACAGACAAAGCCTGGTATTTTTATCAGCTTTTCCTTTTACTTTCCAGTCTAATGAAAGAGACTTCTCTCCCCCATCATGATTTTTCTCGGTTCCCTAACATTTATCAGTGCAATTAGTGTTGTCAGCTTTCTTGCTTCTCTTCTGTCTCTCTGATAATGCAGAGATAATGCACAGGAAATCTCCTGACCAAAATAAAAATGTCTAGTTTGTACTTCTCTGTGCAAAAATGTCTAAAATTGAGCAATGACTTAACACCTGGAGATCCAAAGTCCTCCATATTGCACAGTGGACATTTAATTTTCCTTTAAAGAAATCTGTAACATGATGGGGGGTGTGGGTCAGAGGCAGAGACGACACACACTCCCGAGTTCTTGTGACAAACAGCCTTGAGTTAATTCCAGCACCTCCTTTTATAGGAGCTCCAATTGCACACGTGTTTTGTTGAGCTCTTAGCCCCTCCAGCTCTCTGGCCAGTGCTACATCTGCATTTAGGGCTGAATGACGTTGGCTGAGGGTGCCTGTGTAGATTTGAATCCTACCTAACCTCACCCACCCAGGGACTCTAATGCTACAGAAATGGACTTCTTCTTCAAGGCCTCTTTTAGGAGCAGATTTCCCACTGCTGAAACAGAAAACTCAGTTTTGTCTTTCAGAGACTTTGGAAATGCCTCTCTCCCACACAGCTGCAGTTTCCTGTCCTTTCTGTTATCTACCTTTGCTAATCATAGCTCTGTGGAGTTGATATTTGTTCAGAGGTTTCTGCAACCTAAAAATGCCAGTCTTTCTGAGACATGAAGAAATTTAAGAAGACAGAGCCAGTAAATTTTGGTTACAATCCTAATCCAAGATGGAATTTCAATCCATGCACTTTAATCTTCTGTAAAGTAATATTTAATACTCATGTCCATAGTTATATTTGTATGCTCTGAATGTCTCCTCCAATGTACTTCTGAAGTTGTCATTTTAAGATATAAAACCTTTTTGAACATAGATGGTACAGTAAAGACTTTGTAAAGATAATTACAAGTTCAAAGACTTCAGTTAGGGCAGAAATTCCTCAGTACAAGCAAATGGATCATTTTAACTAGTCACTGGATAAATGCACAAAGAAAGTTAGAAAGGCTGGAATCTCAAGATGCTATTTGGAAACACAAAACAAGATGGAATATTTTTTTCCTCTGAAAAATAAAAAGCTGTGTGCCTTGGAGGCTGCCTAGCAGGGATAACTGAAATTTAGGCAAGGAACAAGGATATTGTGCTTACACAACAGTGCTTGCATAGAAATTACCCATAAAGACCCAAGGAGTACAAGGTGCTTCAAAATCAATGCAGATTTAAAGGGATGGCTTGGAGCAGCTCCTGAAAACTCCTGTGCCCAGACATGAGCAGAAAGCTGGATGTTAGCATAGGAAGTTCCCTTGCCAGGGCAGCAGATTTTGCACTCACTGTAGCTTTAACAGCAGATTTACATGAAGTTAAAGCCTTAAAAGTGAACCCAGATTTTGGCTTATTTATTTCCTTTTAAGCAATAGTCAAGAAAAGACTGACAATGCTTGCATCATTTTCCATAGTATTGAAACAGGCAACAAATTATTAATGTTTATATAAATAAGAAATAACACGGGTTGGAATCATACTCTTCTATGGGTTAAGAACTAAAATGATCAGCATGAAGCACCCTCATCTCTCAGTAAATGGAGCACAGAAAAAGGCTGCATGTGTTGGCACCATGCTATATAATCATCTTCCAGTTGAGCATGGGGGCTTGGTGAAATGAGCAGTTACACTGATAGACAGAGCACCTCTCTCAGGCTGTGCTATGGACCCAGAAGGAGATGTTGGATAACCAGTGCCAGATCTCAGCTAAGGTTACAAACATAGGGATAGGTTACCCAGGAGAGGGAACTGCCAACAGAGGAACTTCATCCCCAGTCTCAGAAATCCGATGTCTCATTTTTGTCTCAAAAGGGAAGAATTTACAACTTGTTGTGTTGGTGTTTTTTAATAAGATGTCACATTGGTCTAGAATTTTTCTCTGTGTTAAATGTACAGAACAGAGTTCTACATCAGGGTTCCTCTAGAAGATTAAAGTGAGGTTTGCCATGTTCACTCTTTTGAGGGATTATGGAGTAATGTTTTCACCAGAATTATGCTAGTTTTCGTTGCACATAAACACATATTTGTGAAAAGTATTAGAAGCACATCAGTTCAGTGCTTACTAGGAATTAGGCATAGTGATTTGTTCAAGCTCATTTGGCATTTTTTTTTTTAAAAAGTTGGTTTTCTCTGAGCTTTACTGCTTTTGATTTTTTCTAAATTAAATCAGTAATAAAATTTTCATCTACAGGGAGCACTGACAATTTAGCCACTAGAATTTTTCAAGTATTTTAGGTGCAGATTAAAGCAGACTATTGAGCTATAAATCAATCTAATATTGTAATTGCCCTTCCCATTCAACTATTTATTGTTTCTTGGGCATCAGTTACACACCAAGCAGATGCTTCTTTTAGGGATGGACACAATGGCTTCTAGATATTTTTATTTATCCAATGATCAAGGAATAAAAAATTAGTATCCAGAGTTCTGAAGTATATCTTTGTGCATTTTGTTAAAATGCATGTTGCATATTGGTGTATTTCTCAGTGGCTCATTTTCGCAGAATCTCTGAGGTGCCTTGTCTTTGCAGTTCTATCCTACTTATATATTTATGCACTTCCTATCTTCACATCTCACTTTGAGTCATAATCTTATATTCTAATTAAAGTATATTCATCATCAATCTTTATATGAATACTAAGTGGTGGAATATTAGCACTTTATTATGGCTTTCCAACATTCTTATTGCTTTTTATCATAATCTCATCCAGCTTTTTAACTTCTCCCAGTGGACCCTGGTCCAAAGAGATACTTAAGATGTGACAATATTGACACAGTCCGAGAGCAAGATTTTTTGTAATGACTGGTTGTTTAATTGTTAGTGAAAGGAAAATATTTTGAATATTTGGGTACTCACTCTGAGTTTGTCTATGAAATCAGGAAGAATTATCTCTGCAGAGAACCTCAGAAGAGGGTGCAAGGACTGTGAGCCTTTTGCAGGCTCTTCTAATGCATCATATAATGACAACACTGAAAAAATTGTCCTGAATTAAATACAAAAACATAATCTATGTTCTCTGTGTTTTCTATGCATCTGCTGTTCCTGTGCTCCAGATCTCTTTCTTGAAATTTCTACTTGCCCTATGTCCCAGAAATATTTTCTGTAATATTGTATTATGTTTATCATTACCATAAATATACTTTTGAGTAAAAACCACTTATTTTGTAAATATTTGTGAACTGTTGAAAATCATTCAGCTTATCCCAGTATCTGTGGATTCAGCTGGAAGAATGAGGTAAGCGTAACATCGCAGTGGCAAATAATTCACTTAAAGAATACAATGTATATGCTTCAGAGGTACAGATATCTCAATAGAATCCTGCATGTGTCTGTCCTTTCAACAAAAGGGCAGGTATTTCCATCACATGGAAATTGGTTGGCAAAACTAGTTCTCTGTGAGAACTGGGAAAAGGGACAGCATGGCTGATTTTGTCAAGGGCAAAAGGAGAGAAAAGGGCAATGGCAACAAAAAAATATATATTTAGGCATATAATTTAAAAGGTTTAAATGATCCTTATCTTGTTAAGAGTGATAAATGTAATAACTGTGAAAAATAAACACAAGAACTCGTTTAAGCTTTTTACTAAAACCACAAAAGTTTGACTTACCATAAGCTATAAAAGATGGCATTAAATCATTAGCCTTTACAAATTGCCTATTGTGGTTTCTGAGATATTACTTTCTCTCCCAGTACTCTGAAGAATTGTGTGCAACTCCAGGAATTGATACCTGTAAGCAAGTTCCAATGTCAGACAGACAAAGAAAATAAAATATAAAGAAAATCGCATCTTACTACAGTGAGAAATGCTGTTCACCTCAGTGGGTCTCATCATAGGTGTGGAGGTGGTAAGATCTGTCTCTAAAGTGATGCTGTGCTAAATATGAGAGCACAGCAGACAGTTTAAGAAATGGGCTGCATCAGGTCAGTTCAAAGATGTTCTGTGGAGTATAGTCTATGTACCAATAAAAATCTCCACTATTTTTTTTTTAATTCCATTAAAGTAGCACTCTACCTCCAAATATTTATAGAGATCAAGCAGACTCACTTCAGGACAAGTCCTTCATACATACCAAAGGGACCTTTCCTGAAATGTAAACAGTTGGCATCTGCTGAAATATAATCCCTAAATCAGAAACACAAATGTTTGGATTAACAAAAAATGGAAAGCCTCATTCTTTGTTGTTGACCTCCCAGCCAGCACATATTTTTTCACTTTTGGTGTTTTGTGCATGACCAGCATTCTTTATTCAGGACTGGAAGTGCAGTGACTTTTTGGCATAGTGACCACAAAGGACAGTGGTGATTAAATTCAAGCAAGCACAAACCCTCAGTGATGCTCACTGACTTCAGAAGATTTGAAATCAAACCTTCAGCTGAATGGTACACATGTGATGCAGGATGAATCAACTGAGATTTGATACCCTTAAGAATCAGATAAATGAAAGGATATTTATTTTACCCCTTCAAAAGAGCATATTGATCTGAGAAAGGAGGAACTTGAGGAAATATAAAATACAAGCTTGTGAGCACCATCATTGAAATCTATTTGGTTTTATACACAGAGTTTTAGCATCCCACTGCACCAGGCACTGTGTTCAATAACTGTTAAGTGAAAACACTTACCAGACCTGGAATTGTTGTCTGTCATATGTACAGTGCATATATATGTAATACAGAATGAATATGTACAGAATATTCCATTGTACAAACTAGAGCTTTAATAATGAGTGAACTGCTTTAATAGGAATGCTGAGGGAATGAAATTTTAAATTATTTTCCAAAGCAATTTATTTTTTTGATAAATAGGGGTTTTTTTTTTTCTTGAAGAGATTAAATACACAGCTATTGAAAAGCACTGAAAAGTTGGAGAAGAATGAGAATGAAGTTGTAGGTGTTGGTGCTGAGAGCCAGGGGCACAATCAGCAATCTTGGAATGTCTGCCTTTTCTGGTTTGTGCTTTGGCTTTATCTTTATGGATCCCAGCAGGACGAGCCACAATCAACCTGGGGTTCCATGGATTTCAGTCTTCCTCTTCCCAAGCCACACTCCAGCCACTGCTTCCAGCCTCACACCAGAGTCTCCAAAAGTGTTGGAGCTTTTGCAGGTCCATAGCAGAGGATGCAAGAGCTGAGTGCTCCAGGTCAGCCCACCTGGTGAGGGGCTTTCCTGCAGCCCCTGCCCCTGAGGGAGCTGGGTTGGTGGCTGCAGTTGGGTCTGGCAGGGACATCTCTGAGCCAGCCCCTCTGCGGAGCTGGAGGCGCTCACCAGCTGCTGCCTTGGGCAGGCTGACAGGGAAGCAGTCACACCTCCTCTGAACTCTGCCTGGCTTTGCACACACTCGTGACAGGTGCTCAGTGAACGCTCAGTTTTTTCCTTTTTGATTTCACAAATCTATTTGGCTGGGAAGTAAATTCTAAGTAAGTTTCAAGCAAGACTGGAATTGTCTACATTAAAAGAGTTTGATGCCTTGAAACTGCTACAAAACAATAAAAAATAAAATCAGTAAAATACCTCTAAGTGCAATTTTAATTGTTTCAATAAGTTCTTCTTTCAAGTTGTATTTTCATGTAATTAATTTCTGAACAGTGGACTTCATTATACTCTGTAAGAAAAAGGGAAGGTTTTCAAACAAGGTTGCGTATTGAATTTTAGGTCTGTGCATTAGAATTTTCATATGACTTCAAAATTATCAAAATAATTACTTCTTGTCTATGCAAACGTGAAGGGTTTGTCTTCATTCCTGCTCTGTCATAACAAATCCAAAATTCTTGGCAGTATAAAAGCGTGCCCTGAAACCTATTGTCAATATTCACCTGTTTCCCTTTTCATAAGAGAATGTGATTTTACCAGACATCTATCCAGCTACCAGAAAAGCTGATTCCAATGGGATACATATTTAGTTTATGTCTTAAGAGAAGAGACTCATCTACTTAATTTTTGAGAAAATTGTACAACATTTCAAAAAAACCAAGATGCAGAAAAGAAACCGGAAGGGGAAAAAGCAAATATAAGAAAAACCTTAATGTTACAATCCATTGATAAAATTAAATTAGTTATCATGGGTTTAGCTTATCTTAGGTAAACTATTTGGGGACACAAAAAATATTTCATAAACACAGTGAGATCTTCTGTCATGTAAAATCCTTATCCTTTCTTCAAGGGCCTGTCAAGAAAACTAGGTTTACTACCTAAATTTTATTTTTCAAAGTAAAAGATAGAATGTTCTGAAAATCAAGTTGTCCCTAGTTAATGCTGTCACAATAACATGTCAGTTTTACACACTTGTTCAATTGGACGTCATTTTTTCTTCCTCCTCATTTTAAATGACGTTTGTTCATTTCTTATTCTCTGGGCCCTTTCTTCAGAGTCCCATGGAAACAAAGCATAAAATCAATGATGCCAAAGTTTATGTAGGCTTAATATTGGGATGAAAAATGAAGGTGCCTGATCCTGCTGTCAATAAAATGTATTTGTGTAGTTCTCCATGTAGCACTTTGAATGGGGTGAGTGACAGCAATCTCAATCTGAGAAGAGAAGGAGCCTTATGGCCATATTGTATGGGTGGCTGATTTTATAATAGCCCAAAACAAAACATTCATGATCCTTAAAAAGATTCAGATTACCAAATGTAGACAGGCAAAGTAACAATGCACAGTGCTGTGGAGTTCCAGGCTTTTTTCCATGTCCTGCCCTGCTAGGAAAGCATGCCAAGGATTGTAGTTGATCAAGAAAGAGGAGAAATATTTCCTCCAAGGAATCTTTGGGTTCAGCAGGAAGTTCTCATGGTTCCTGTAGTCACTTGAGGTTAGATTATGGTAATTAATTCATATATCTAGTCTTTAGTGCCTCCAATAAGGATGTCCTTGAAGGCAACCACAGGCACAAGGGAACAGCTGATGTGCCGCACCATTCATTCAAATATGTAGACACTAGAAAAGGTTGTAAATTCACATTTCAGACACTCTCTGTGTGTGCATTGCCTGGCTAACCACATGTACATCCATAGAGATACCAGATCTCTGGAAGGACCTGAAATTACATGCTCTGGCTTTGCTTCTTCCTTTTGATATTGAGCTGTCTATATGAATTGAAAGTGAGAAAATAGTACCATATCTATTCATCAGAAACCAACTGGTATAACCTGCAGCTACAACTACTTCCTGCAGTTCAACTTCTTTTCTAGGGAAATGTACTTTTCCTTAATACCTATGTTCAGGCTCAGGAAAAAAAATGTATCTGAGGATAAGTTATATATGGAACTTCGGGCTGTTGCTCCTCTGGATGATACTTACCTGTTTTTCCTACAGAGAATCACGTGAATTGTTACCTGTCATTGCATCCCCATGTTCATCTCTTAATACTTGTCAGTATGAGACACATCACTTAAAAGAAATTTGCTGCCCAGACTGGACAATTTCCTTGTTACAACAACATATTTTTTTCTTATTTTGTCTTGTGGTTTCATAAGTGCTAACAGATTCTTACCCAGTGCTTTTTAAAATGCTTACTGATCCGCACAGACAGAAAAGGTAAACAACAGCTAAGCAATTGGTCTGACAGATAGTGCAGTCCCTCAGGAGGCATTCATAACATCCACCAGCACTGAGTTATTCTCTCTCAGGAGCACCATTAGCAGTTATTTCATCACCACTGTGTCTGTAATTCCATAGCAGCAGTCCCAAGGCTGGCCAGTTCTCCTCAGCAGAGGTTAAACTGTAGGCGAAACCACTCCACTGTTAAAGTAGAAACTAGCCTAAAGTGTTAAACTTCCAGTTTAAAGTCCCATTAATATGGACACTTAAAGATAAAATAATCAAACTGTGAACACAAGGGAGTAGCGCATTGACTTATTTTTAATTGTATAAAAAGGGACAGCTTGCATCTAATTTTTTGCTTAGATTAACAATTCATTTTGGTTTAAGTATGTTTTGATCCCGAATTATTTAGAAAAAAAATGGTTTTGAGAAGGACACAGTGTCATTAGAAATGGAAGTTTTATATGAACTATGAATGGTATGCTATTTGATGACCAGTGTAATCTTGGTAAGAGTAAATAAGTAAATAGTATTCAGAAATTGGCAGGTTTTTCACATTTGTCAAATTTACTGGAAAGCCATGTGCCTTTATGGTTTGTTGAAAAAGGTATGGAAAGTTAAAAATAGGTACAGAAAATAATTCTGAAAATAAAAAAAAATACAGGAAAATGTACCAATAGTGAAATACTAAATGGATTCTTAGCTATTAAATCAGTCGAGAAAAGACTAAGTAACTTGACTACAGCCTTCAGGTACCTACAGGCAAAAAGTATTCCTGACAGCAAAGAGTCTTCTCAATTAGGAGGAAAGAATGTGTAATTAGCTGGAGCCAAGAATTCCAGTCTGTTCCCCCATCACCAAATTAACAATGAGAGCTTTCAACCATCAGAGCCATCTGGGTCTCTTAGAAAGATGTGCTGGATCTCATTCAGAAGCTACAGAAGCTGATAAATAACATTTTGGGACCATGCAGGAGCTTAGACTAAATGCATCATTTCTTCTGCCCTTAATATCTATTTCTGAATCTAAATTAAAAATGGATAAGGTTAACAGAATCTGGCCCTCAGTCATATATATTTTATCATTTAATTACATTTGCATCTGAGGATTATAATTCAGTTCTCTTATGACTTCATCTCTGAAACTTTTCTACAAGATACCAGAAACGGAGTATTTCTTATTCTCATAATTAAACTTTGAACCAAATAAAAGTTCTTCAGGTTGCAGCTCTGAATTAGCATGTCAAAAATTTAAACAAATATCATTTTAGCTGCTTTGTTATGAATGAAGAGAGCAATCATATAGCACAACAAAGTGTTAATATCTGTTATAGCCCTTGAGCTATACAAATGTGTGGTTTTGTTATGATCATGCTTGATATGCTATGTCTTGACTAAATCTTATTTCATTCTGTTTCTACAGGTTAGTGAGACTTTAATCAAGAAAAAAAAAATCTAATGAACAGTAATTTGGAACACAGCATTTGGAAAGGTCAGAATGGTACATTACATCCTTATTATCCAAAAGAACAGATGAGTTTAATATCCTGGCAGCATTTTCCTGTGAAGAAGATATTAAACAAGAGCTGAAAATGGTACAAGGTTCTTGCTTCCTTTTCTATGACAAAGATTGTAACAAGGTGATGGAACTACACAAAATAAATCCCTTTCTGCTTTAATGGTCCAGCTGTGAATTCTGTCTAGTTTTCAAAAGCCTAAGCCAAGCAAAGAGCCAGCATGCATGCTATTTTTTTCAATTCCTTTACTACACACTTTCCTGCTTGCAAGGCCCATTTTCCATTAATATTTTCTAGTTTTGAACATGGGAAGATATGTTAACAGAAGGTGCACAGTGCACCAAGTTTTCCTTGATATGTTGAACTGCAGCAAATAATGTACTGCATCAGCACGGCTGAAAATCCAGATATTCCAGCTTCTCTTTGAATAACCTAAGAACAGAGATAATGTATTCCAACACACAATAAATACATGGAGTGTGTCCTGCTTTGGAGAGTCTCTGAAGGTATGAACTCTTTGAAGGCAAAGGAATTTGCAGTATATCCAATAGGCTGTTTTAATATAAGAACTGTCAGAATTTCCTACCTTAAATTATTATCTGCATGAAGACTCTTCTTTTTTTTTATAGGTGTAAGGAGGGAAAAACCTTCTGGATGTTGAATTTCATCCCTAAAATACACCATCAGGGTCCTCATGTTCAATCTTATTATGGCAACTGAAAAAGTGCTGTGCTTAAAAATGAAAAAATTAAGTATATAGCATGCCCCTGTATTAGTTACTTATATGCAGTCCTCATGAGATATGATAAATGTGGTATTACCCACAAATATAACAAGATAGATTTTAAAGACATAAATAATTGTTAAAGAAAACATTTTATATAGTTCCGAAGATAAAAAGTCTTGAAGTATGACTGGCTGAAGTAGACCTACATGGGTTTGCATAAACTCACAATTAGAAATCATGTTGAACCTCTTTTTCCCACACCATCTTGAAGAAAAACTTCTCTGTGGTACATTACATGCAGCATCTTGCTGAGAAAAACCATTCTGCTTTGGTCAAGAGAAACAAAACAACCATATCCAAAATATGTTTTCAGCATCCGGACTGAATCTATAAGTATATATATTATACTTGTAAGTATATATATTATACTTGCTGGGGTTTTTTCTATTTTCTTTCTTTAAGTAATTTTATTTTCCACTGGAGATTGTAAATCATCCTTTTCATCCTTTGTTTCGCAACTATAAAGAGGATAGCTTTTCAATGCATTGACAATGTGCAATCTATTTCAAAACTTCAAAGGATTTGCAAAACTACAAAAAAAAATCTCTAAAAGGTGTTCATTTTGTAGGTGCCTACAGAAATTAATGCTTTCTGTGTGCCTAGAAAAAGTCCAATGGATACAAGTTCCTATCAAGTCCCTTGTTATTAAGCTAATAGTCCTTGAAACTGAAATTACTACAAATAGCTCTTTTCTTCTTCCTAACCAAACATATCAGCCATCCAATACACCACATACAAAAAATAATAAATAAAACTATTTTTTAGTTCCTAATTATTATTCACAGAATAAATTGTGAATTTTTATAATTTTTTATAATTTATAACTTTTATAATTGCTAAGAACTCTTATCATGTATACTTTTGCTATGAAAGAAATAAAATATTTGCAGTTGTATCCATCTTCTAAAAGATCATGTTTAGGGCATGGCTGAATAAAAAATCCAAGGTTTTGAGGGGAGATTCAATGTGTAGTCCCACAAAATCTCCAGGATTTCTTAGAGAGTCAGTCCAATGTATCAGATGAAGGAATTGGGGTTTTTTAATACAGTTTTTCATTCTCATGATTGTGCAAAATGTTGTTGCTGTGTCACACAGTATTTAACATGGGAAGCACCTTGAATATCTTGTGCAGCCTTATTTAGTTCCTCTATAAAATGGATTTTTTTCACTATGTGATCACAGTCATGCTTTTTTGAAAAATTACCAAAATAATCAAGTGCATCTTATGAAGCAATACTTGAACTTTAAGAGACACCTCCTTTTATCAACTGTTTCCAATAAATAATGTGGGGTTTGGGCATTTCCATGAAGTCTTCAGAGGGGATGATGAATATGAGTTTTGCATATAATGTTGTGCCCGTGAACCCATGAGAACATCTCCAAGTACAAGGATCATATAATCCTCTGTGAGGTACATTCAATAAATCAACAGCAGAACAAAATTAACAGACAAAAAAGATGAGGCTGATGGAAAGATGTCATATTTGAGCAAGATCACCAAAAAGACCCATCAAAGCACAACAG
Organism: Melospiza georgiana; assembly: GCF_028018845.1. NCBI lineage: Eukaryota > Metazoa > Chordata > Aves > Passeriformes > Passerellidae > Melospiza > Melospiza georgiana. Next base: position 112,727,963 of record NC_080432.1, read on the forward strand.
GCTATGTGCATGACACACATTCCCACAAAAAGGATTTTGTGCCAGGAGTTGCTGGATCATTGTAATCCCAGTAACAAGGACACTCAGACTCTGTGAAATATGGCTTAAAATATTTAAACGTTTATTGTAGCTAACACTTTAAAGGAAAAAAGGTTAGCACAGATGATCTTACATCCATTCAGGTGCTGGGAAGCCCAAGTTATGCACCACTGAAAGAGCCTCCATGCAGGCTCAGAATCCTGTGCAGATCCTGTCTGTGTAAAGGTTACCCAATATTTCAGTCTTTTGAGTTCCTGTAAGGTTTTCTTAAAACACAATAACTCCATTAATCATTTTCACTGTCAAAGAAAAAAGGATACACACATGGGAATTTGTTGGTGCTGCTTTAGACAAAGGCAAGGAGTTGGTGTGACCCAGTGGCAGCTGCCCACAGGCTGCTTCATTGCAATCAGGCAGCCAAGCCTGTCCTGCAGGCAGGGATGTGCAGAGCACAGCGCAGACGTGGAGCTCGTGCTGTGTGCCCAGCACATTCTGTGTGCCCAGCACGTTCTGTGTGCCCAGCAGATTCTGTGTGCCCAGCATGTTCTGTGTGCCCAGCACGTTCTGTGTGCCCAGCACGTTCTATGTGCCCAGCACATTCTGTGTGCCCAGCACGTTCTGTGTGCCCAGCATGTTCTGTGTGCCCAGCACGTTCTGTGTGCCCAGCACATCAGTGCAGGCCTGGCCTGTCTGGGACGGTGGCTGTGTGAGATAATAACTCCCCTATAGCACTGGTCTCCTGGTCAGGATCTCAGCACCTGTGTGCATGCATACCTGGTTTGCATCTGCATATAAAACCTGATTTTGTTCTCCAAACTGAACTGGTAAACAGTATTAAAATCTGCATGCATTAAAAACTGTGCATGTCCACTGCAAACACACCTCTGTACAGGTCTCCGTTTATCAAGCTGATGTTGTGCCAAAGTCAGATAGCTTTACAATTACAGAATTTATTGCCACTAAAAGGCTATGTAAATACATTTTTGCAAGTGTGATTTTTGTGCCTGCAGCTCAAATCTTGTTATACTTGCATTTGAATTTGTTTTGTTTTGTCACACAATGTTACTTGGTATTATATGAATAATAATCCCTGAGCTAGAAAACAGACTAAAGTCAAAGGAACAAAGTCAGTTGCATTATTAAAGAGAGATTAAAATAATTTGACGTGAAAGGCATTTTAGAGACAATACAGCCTGTCTGACTTGCTGATTTGCACAGAACCCAATACATCATTCAGCTCTGCTGCCACCTGACAGCTGCTCAGGATCTAAAGGGAAATGTGAGGGGGGTCACAGTCCAGCTCATAGTGTACAGGTGCTGGCATCACAAAAATCATCATCACAACTGGCACTAATTGGCACCTTTGTTGACAGTCTTGGCAGAGAGGCCACTGACTGAATCTGCACAGAGACTTCCTTGCAAACTCTGCTGGCTGGGGATGCAGGGTTCAGCTCATCCTTCACTTAAACCATCCTTAGTTTTGCACATATTTCCTGGGAACACAGGTCCTGACACACTATTTGCCTGAAATGTCTGTGAGCATGGACATTCCTGTGGCATCTCTCTGGAAGTGACACCGTGCACAGAGGGTTGGACACACCTCAGGGACAGCACAGCCTGCCAACTGGTGCTGGCCAGCAGAAGAGCCTGAGAGCTTTGGCTTGGGTGGAAGAAGACAAAAGGAGATAAACCAAATGCTGTTCTAAAGAGGAAGCTGCACATGACCCACATAGAGCTCCAGTTTCACACAAGATTTTCTTAATTTTAGTTAATTTTAGATACAACTGTGATTCTGTGAAGTTCTAGTAGCCACTTTTACTCTGTGCTTCAGTTTATTCTTTTGTATGAAGGTCCTATTATTTGTCTCACTCTCAGACATAGTATGAGGCTTTGCTAACTGATCAGTGTCATAAGTATTTAAACATTTCTAATGGAAGTCAATAGACACATTAAATATCAGGATTCAAATTTATAGGAACTTTTGTTTCTTAATAATTCTATTAAATGAGTTGCAGGCAGTGACTATTAAATATTTCCATTTTGCATTTATACATCTTTCACACTACTGTAAATACAGCTGCATTAAGTGCAGTTTCTTCTGTAACCTCGGCCTATCTCGTCCAAACCTGCAATTAAAACTAATTTTCCTTCAATGTATAGAAACCTGTGCTGTTTGTAGGTTAATTATCAATTTATATTATTTTTTTTGGCTCTGTAGACAAGTAAGTCAGTAATGTGACTAGAATTTGAGAATGTTTAAATGGTAAAAAATAAAAGTTAAAGAGGCTGACAAGTTTGATTGCAATTAGCAGCAGTAACTGAAGTATAGAGATGTTATTAGAGCTCATTACTACCTTTTTCCAAAGTGAAGAAAGAAAGACAGGCAAGTAGGAGGGAAGGAAGGACAATAAACAAAGGAAGTAAATAAAAAGTAGGAAGGCTGGCTAAAAAGAAAGAGAACAGTTCTAATTTCATGTGTATGGAAAAAATGTTGAATTTATTGCACATAGGTTGGTCAGTAGATGGATAAAAGTGAAAAAAAAAAACCTAGAAAAGTGATAAATTAAATCAGGCAAAAGAAATCTTAAAGCACTGAAAAAAAATATATAAAAAGGCCAAGGTTTGTCTGTACCTGAGGAAGAATGTACTTCCATTAGGGACAACAAGGTCATAAGATAATATCAGCACTCAAAACACCGAGGTTGTAAGATAATAGGAGGCTCAAAACACCACCAAACAAGAGTCTGAAATTCTCCCCATTGATTTTTCACTTGTGTATTACATCTGAGCCCAAGGAAATACCTTCTCATTTACATGCATCTACATAAATTCTGGATGAAGCCACCAACTTTTTTGTGCTCCAGTGTTAACAATGAGCAGTGGCTGCTATCCTGTGCTCCTACAGACACTCTGGAAACAGAATATGTCATCGTTAGCCTAATGAGGGGAAAGGGGGAGAGAAATAGCTAAATGCTTTCTCTCTATCCCAATTAAAGGAGAGAGAGCAAGATGAAGAGAGGGGAAAGGCGTGCTAAAGGGAGAGCTGTGTGCGTGACAGATTTGTTCCTGCCCTTAGCTGCAAGAGCGTTCTCGTTAGGGAGAACTGAAAAAGACAAGAGGATGTGGGAATGCAAAGCATAAATCCTTTGACTGAAGTCAGACGGTGGCAGCATGGTCCATCAGTCTGAGCTGCACATTACCTTCCAAAAATAGCTTGCTTGGGAAGGAAAGAATATGATACCAAGTACACTCTTGTCATTACTGGTCTTAAGACAAATTATCCATACAAATAGAAAGGAACAAAATTTGTCTGCCTGCTGAAAGCCTCCTTGGCCATCCAGAGTCCCCTTTCAGGATTGCTGTGGAGGGAGAGAACTACTTGTGTATGAAGGACATCTCCAGCTTAGAGGTTGCTGAGCTCGCTGACAAGTGCCAACTCATCCTTTGTAAAGCAAACTGAATTGATCCCATGATGTTTTGTGCCAGAAACATCAGGCCTGGTAGAAAGGATGTCCACATCCCTAAAAACATATTAGGTCCCAAACTTGTCCTGTACCATGGGCCTTGGCACTGCCAGGTGGTACCTCACTGGGCTCAGACTTTTGCCAGGTACCACTACAAAAATTTCTCATTACAGAAAATTGCAAACCAGAACTCAGGGCCTCATATCTGGCCAGTAAAGGTTTTTTCATGACTCAGAAATCTTTGGGGGTGAGTGTATGTTTTGGAATCCAGGTGAGCTGGGAGCTGAGGCTCCTAGCTAAAAACCATGGTGTGAAAATTTGCAAGGTATCACTGGAGCTGAGGAGAATGTTCTTTTTCCAAACACAGAAAAGAATGTTGCATCCAGTCCCATGGCATGACACTGTACACACATTCTCACATGACAGAAGGTTACCTGCTGCTTTAAACTGCAGCAGAGATACAAATGGACTTGCTGGAAGCATTTTTTGCACCCACAGCTCTGCTGTTGACTCCACATGCAGCTCATGGCACCTTTCTGCCATGCTGGGACTGCATATTTAAAACATATACATCCCATGGGCCCCAGACACTGCTGACTGAGTGCATGTGACCCAGGGTCCATGGGCAGGTCCAAGGTGTCTGCAACAGCAAAAACAGGTGAGGAGGCAGGTGAGGGGTGAGTCAGTGGAATATTCTTTATGCCCAGACTCTGAAATTTTACAAGACTGCATGACTACATTAAGATGCAAAGTTTTTCCACGGGTTAAAGAGACCTATGACCAAAAGTAACTAGGAAGGTGGGAGTTTCTTTATTATCACATCAGCCACCAGGTCCTGATGCAATTCCAAAATTGTATCCCACACTGTTCTCATTACCTGCACAATAGCCTGAGCCATTCAGTGGACAGGAGAAACTGTCTTGCATCCCTATTTATATTTAGTGCTCAGACACGAGCTGAATGATAAGCAGGATTGATGTGCCTAGTTTAATCCAGTCCCCAAATGTTGAATTTCTCTTACTTATTTTAAATCTCTCCACATTTCCTTCCATTCTGACTAAAATGTAGCAGCTTTGTGAGCAAAACTATAGCTGCCCTTTTACCATTTCAAGTGCCAGAAGCTTTAGCTAAGGAAAATGATTTTGTAAAGACTTACTGTGCTCTGCTAGTCTTACCAAGTGCAGTTCCTGCCAGTACCTAAAAGGAAGCTGAGAAAGTTCCTGAGAACACCTTGCATCATGAGTCACTTGCTGTAATAATTTTTTAATTCTTGGCTCCCGAGTCCCCATCCTGGGAGACCTCCTGGCTTGTTCCATCATCCAGGCATGACTGGATTAGATTTGTTTTTTCCCTGCAATGAGACCTAGTTTCTTTATTCACCATCATCTCAGCTCTGAAAATAGAAGGCGAATATTGGTTTCTGGTTGTCCAGAAGGAGTCACAGGGATGATTTCCCCTGGTTAGGAGCACAGGAAAGGAATGGGACTCTCCTGTCAGGCAAACAGATGTTGGGAAAAGTAGCCTGTGCTGCTCTGCCAAAAAGAGTAGCCCAGACTCATTACAGGGAGCCCAAAGCAGCCATGTCTGTGCAATGGCAGGCAAACAGGAGATAAGGGAAGACTGCAATTAGAGCTCAGTCTCCTTACAATATTCTTATATAACTTCAAATTTCTTACTGAGTATTTATATATTACAAATATTCTAGTCAACATGAACAATGTCATAAGATTTCCTCTCAAAATTTGAAGGCTTTGGCCTTTAAGAGGGTTTTTCACGTTAGATTCTTTTATGTTCTTTTAAGGTTTGTGTCTTTAGAAGTACTAAGCTGCCCAGTAAAAAACAGCCAACTCACATTTAAACAGCCAGTTTCTCTCTACTTTTAATTAAAAATTCTGACCCACTAAATTATGAAATTCGAGCTCTGTGGTTTGTACAGGGTGCTAGCACAATTAGTATACACATGACTCAGTATTTTCAGTTCCTCTTTCCTGAACTTCAGATATCACAAGATCTGAAATAAGGACATTCTTCCTGATGCTTGAGCACAAGATACTAAATTCAGTCTGATTTAGTGACAAAGCATGCCATTTTAGGAGATATAATGTCTGTATAATAATTTGTTTACAAATGCCATCTTCTGAAATATCATATTTGAAATTAACCACTTACAGTTTCCCTTGGGAGTTTAGCATAAGGGTGTGGCAGTGGTCACAAGGGTTTCAGGATGAGAGACAAGAATGTTGAATCCATGTTCAGAAGGCTTGGTTTATTATTTTATGATATATATACTACATTATGACTATATTAAAAAGAAATAAAAGTTCTCAGAAGGCTAGCTGAGCTAAGAATAGAAAAGAATTATAACAAAGGAGCTCTCTCCGACTCTGTCCCAGAGAGAGCTCAGTGCTTGACTGGCCATTAATTGTACACATCCAACATGGGCCAATCCCAGGTGCACCTGTTGCATTCCACAGCAGCAGATAACCATTGTTTACGTTCTTTTTCTGGGGCCTCAGCTTCCCAGAAGGGAAAATCCTAAAGAAAGGATTTTTATGAAAAGATGTCTGCGACACAATGGTATAATTCAAGGGACTAATGTCACTTCAGTTAACTCCAACCCTTGAAAAGCCATCTCATAACTGGCTCTCTCTAATGTTTACCATTGGCAGGGCTTTGTGCCCCAGCCTGGGAACAGCTGCCCCACCTTGCCCAGCAATGGTCTGTGGTGGTGTGAGGAGGAAGGAGATGAGTACAGCCAGCCTTGGTAATGTGCAGACACTGCTCAGACACCTCCTGGTTACTTTCCCTTCGCCTTCATATCACAACTGCTGCCAGGTCTGCCTCACATTAAGCAAACTGAAATTATTAGCTTCACACGTTTATTTTCTATAAAAAATACTGTATTAAATAGGAGAATTGTCCTAACAGCTACCAGTAAAAATTCTATCCTGATCAGCAATGCCAACACAAAAGGCCAGGCTAGTCTGAATCACCAGTCAGCACTTCAGCAACATTCCAATTATTTTCATCATTTAGAATGACCAAAGCAGTATTTTGAAATTACATCTAAAAATGTAGCAGTTATTAATCAAGGAGCTCTAGCAGGGCAGATTCATGATCAGCAGAAGGGTTTTTCACATTAGATTCTATAGACAGACACTATATCATTTTGATCTTATGGAATAATTTGCTTTTAAGCACAAAACTTCTTGCAACTGAATTTCTTCATCATTTGAATGTCCAGAATAACAAGCAGACAATCTTATGGTGGTTTAGATGGCTTTTAATTCATCACAAGAAGAAAAATTAAATTACATTGCATCTACTTCCCCCAAAACTGCTTGAATTTTTTCATTCATATACCAATTTTTCATTAAATCTCAATTTCTCAGCCATTAGGATGCACAACAGGACCTGCAGAAGCTCTAACTGTAGCTGACCAGAGCTCAAATGAGTTGTTAACAGCACATGTTTAGGGCTGATGTTTTCTTACAGGAAATACAAATAATATTTTTTTCTTTAATTTATGGAACACCATGGCTACAATTTTTGTTTGTAACATTCATTCATATTTTCACTGTGTAAAAAGCAATAATGTTCAAATGTTCTTGATAATGTGACATAAATTCTTTTACCTTTAATAGTAAAAATTTTTTTTTCTTTTGAGCAATTTTTGGACTCTTGCATTCATGTGCTCTAACAGGCATCCTCTTTTCAGGCAGCTTAGTTATGTCCTGAGCATTGTCACTTGGGTATTTTAAAAAGAAAGACCTAATTTTACTTCATCTTATTTCTTATCCCAAGTCAAATAAATGCCTAATGGTGTTATCAGTGGTTTAAGTTGCTTCTCTACTCCTTTCAAGTTCCATGGATCATCAAAACTTTGTAACAATACTCAATAAAATCTGGCCAAATTTACTTTTATTATCTTAAAAAAGGAAGGTCTGTAAGACTACTTTTTTTGAGTAATGCTCATATTTTTTTTAATCTTAAACATTAAACAGAATAATTTCTTCCAATGTATTAAAAATGGGATCTTACATAATCCTATTTCTGATTAAAGCATCTCACTCAGAGAAGCTAAAAGTTCCAAAAACTGCAGACCATAAAGTGTTATTTGAGGAGTATTTTATTTCTCTGAAACACACTTCAGATAAACCCTCTCCATGTAATTATCCTCACAAAGAGCTGCTGGATTCTGTCTTACTTAAAAAATCAGAAAAATATTTAAAGCTTTTCTCTGCAATAAAGCCACTTCAATACCAACAGCCCACACTGTACAAAACCCCTTAAAATATCTCCTCAAAGATCTGTAATTCAGTTCGGTTCTGAAGAATGAGGAAGAGAGCTGCACATAGAATTTCTTTGGCTGTTACGGTACTAGCCTAAAAAGCCTGTCTCATCTTTGGTATCAGTCAAATAATTCTATTTGACTCTTGCCACTGCTGGCAGGTGGGAATGGAGGCTGCAGGTCTGGGTAAATGTTGCACTCACTGCGACACTGAAGCATCACCGTAGCTCTGGTGCTGAGAAGGAATCATGCAGAATTTCCCTGTGACTATCAGAAAGCCACTCCACCCAACAACCATAAAGCATTCCTTCAGTGAGGGAGTGACACTTGGTTTTGCCAGAGGGACTGAGGGAAAGATCCTTCTGTGTCTGCCATCATTTAGACACTGTCCTTGTGCTTGTGCTACCAGAGCTTCGCCTCTGGACTGAACTCAGCAGGGTCTGTCCATGGCTCACTGGCACCCTCTACTCAGCCAATTTGAACCAGTGAATCTTCTGCTCTTCTTGCTTCCAAACTGGTTTTTGAAGATACTCTTGATCTATTTTATATAGACGCAAGACCTAGAAATAGTCTCGCCAGATGGTTACTAGCATTCTTATTAATTACTAGTTGAGTGTACTTCAGTTATCATGACAGGGTGTGTACAGGTGTCAGAGACTTCAAAAATACCTTTAAAATATTTCAGACAGAAAAATGACTTCTCATTTACAGCCTCTTCTGTCAAAGCACAGATTTTGAGAAAATTCAGTCTGAACCACATGTTCATGCTTCAGGAATTTTTACTAAAACAGCAGAGCACAGCATTCTCCATGAAGCAGAAGGAGAAATTTTTGTGGCATTCCCTGATTTCCCAATGATTTTACATAAGACCCGACTCTTCCAAGTATGCAATAGCATGCAACCAAATGCAAAGTAAGTACAGTGTGCCTAAACATGATGTTTAAACAACAAAACAAAAACCAATTCAGGCGATGTTAGTAACACAGCAAACAGATGAGGAGGGGATATGTAAGGCTATGACAACAAATCAAACCATGTGTGTGAACAGAAAATGTAACACATAGGAGAGAATGAAGTTAGTTATTGCCTGCAGCTCCTGTATGATACCAAGGTGTAATTCTCCTCTTGTGCCATAACATGTACATGTTAAGGTATTTCCTCAACTGTAAACAAGTGGATTTGAAAAAAAAGTGTCTTGCTAATAAGCACCTATGAGGAGTTTTAAACTTGGGTTTTAAACTATAAAAAGTGGGGATGGGGCATATTTTAATTTTAATTAAATCTCTTCTAAATTTATGCAAAGCATTTGACACTGTCCCTCTAACTGGAGAGACATGGATTTAATAGACTGAAAAAGAATTAGCTGGATGGTTGCACTCAGGTGCTGTAATATCTCCTGTCTATTCAATAAATAACTCATTTTATACTAGACCTGATCTGCCATGCTTAGAATTTGTGAGCTGGAATGATTTTAGGTGGGGGACACCTAGATTCGAGCTGCTGCCAAAAATCTTATCTTTAGGCAGGGCTTGTCTGAATCTCCAGCTTGATCCATAACAATATAGAGAAGAAATTCTTTACTGTGAATGTGGTGAGGCACTGGAATAGGTTGTTCAGGGAAGTTGTGGATGCCCCATCCCTGTAGATGTTCAAGGCCAGGTTGGATGGGACTCTGAGCAACCTGGTCTAGGGAAGATGTCCCTGCCCACAGTATGGGGGTTGGAATTTGATTATTTTTAAGGTCTCTTCCAACACAAACCATTCTACGATATGTTCTATGATTCAGTAAATGTACAGCTGTTGCAGACATCCTTTCACTAAAAATCCTTTCTTAGGATTTTCCCTTCTGAGGAGCTGAGGCCTCAGAAACAAAATGTAAACAATGGTTATCTGCTGCTGTGGAATGCAACAGGTGGATCTGTGATGGGTCTCCTGCGGATGTTTGGATTTGGTGACCAGTCACGGCAGAGCTGCTCTCGCTCTCTCTGTCCGAGCCAGCTGCCTTTGTTATCATTCTTTTCTATTCTATTCTTAGCTAGCCTTTTGAGGAAACCTTTCCTTCTATTTCTTTTTAGTATAGTTATAATGTAATATGCATATATATAATAAAATAATAAATCAAGCCTTCTGAACATGGAGTCAACATTCTCGTCTCTTCCCTCATCCAAGAACCCCTGTGAACAGTCACATACAGCTATGCCACAGCAGGTAAAAGGCACCTTCTTGCCTTCTTGCTACAGCTTTCTTCATGATTGTCAAACTCAATTTTCTTGAGTATTCATGAGCTATTCAACACGATAAACACAGGCGGAGAAGAAAAGCAAAAGTGGAACTTTTAAGAGGTATGATAGATTTACAAAGTGCAACACACTTGACCTTGAAATATTGCCACAGTTTCTTGCACTCATTACACACGTGGTTTTGGCCTTCTTATGTATTTGGGGGGTTTAGTTTCTTAAGCAGATATTTTATGTCTAAATGTAAGGATGCACTTTAAAATTTTATACATGAAAGTTTACATTTTTAAATTGTCTGGTATTGCTATGCTTCTACTTTTTCTCCATAAGAAAACACTGAATTTTTTATTTTAAACTACATTGCATTTAGAATGAGAATTAACTTCACTGTGTCTTGTCTCAGTAGGTTGTCTAATGCCCCCTAAAAATAAACTGGAAATTACTACTGACACAGCTGAAGAAGATGAAAGAAAAAAACATTGAAAACATTCACCCCATAATAAGATTCCAGAACTAATGTATTAGAGTATTCACAAGCATAACATACTGTTATGCTATATTGAGGACTCTGAAATGCAGTCTTAAATAAGCAGTTATAAACCCTTAGCTGGTTCAAGGAATTCTAACAATGGGATACTGCATGAATGATAAACAGCCAAGCCAAAAGTGTATTATTTACTCTATCCCCAAAGCCAACATAGTCTTTCTGCATCAGAAACTCTACAAAATTGGAATATATGGATACACACTCTTGAAATATCATTCTTTCATGTGATCAAAGTAAACAAACATCTAGCACACTTCAGCAATGAATTGAAGAGTTTCCTTTTACTCCTGGGATGCAAAATGAGAGCAAAAATAAGCACTGCATTCATACTTTGTAGTTCAGAAGCAAGCAATTGTCTGCTTTCTTTTCTCTGAAAGCATAGTAGAGCTTGCCTGTGTAGAGTGTGGAATGAAATCCAGAATGCAGCTATAGTTAACATATTTCAGAAAGCATAACAATTCCACATCATCTGCCTGATGTTTTCTGCTGGAATAGCCGGTGAAATATAATGTCACTGTTCTTTTGGGAGATTTTAATGTGCTGAGTGAGCCTGAGCCTTAGGCTTTCAAGTAGTCCAGCTCATTGATGAATCAGAAAGGAATGGGCAGACTTTTTAACAGAGTGAGGTAGTAAATTATTTTCTGCCTTGTGAATATATTTCACAAACTTTCTTCCAAGAATAGGAACTTGCAGGCTACTTCTACAGTGCTGGTAGCATAAGCGATACTTTTTGTCAGATTTTACAGCTTTGTCCTCATTAAAAAAAAATCAGTTTAAAATCTCATGACTTCACCCCCATTTAAACCCATGAAGGTCAGAGTGTTGTTTGTTTCAGTTGAAGGGCTTCTGGTAATTGCCAGCAAAAATAAAAAAAAAAAATCTCAAATGACAGAACACTCTTTCTGAAGGCTGTTTGGAAAAAAAACACATTTCCAAGGGCGTATGTAAAAATACAGTACAGTATGATTGAATGTGGTTGTTCAACTACAGTAAAAATGTTTGTTGTGTGCTGTCTGTCCCTGGTTCTGTCACAGCTATGATGCTGCAGCATCTGAGTGGGGGTGACACAGCGCTGTGCCACCCCAAGGCCCACCAGGGTGATTTCTCCCCAGAACCCCTCTTCACTCTTGCTCTGCCCTCAGAGATGCTGTTTGCCACCACTCTGTGCCTGTTATCAGTTTCTATATCTGCCCATCAAAACTCACTCTGCAGATCTGGAACAGATCATCTGCCTTTGCAAGGACCTCCACTCACCCACTGGGCCAGACTGAGGAGGAGATGAGAGAAGAAAGAGGAAACTCTACTTCCCTTCTCTTTAACCCATTGCACGTTGTTCTGGGTTGACTATATGATGCTTTTATCCCCAATCGTCTCATTCTGTTTATGTTGAATAATAAGTTTTGCACCTTTAACAGTGTTCCAGAGAGTGAAGGGGGGAGAGAAGAAGCGCGCAGTTTGTTTGGAGACACTGCACTCCACTCCCCCACATTCCTCCTCCTGGACTGTTGTTGTCTGCGGACAGACAGTGGGACAGAGCTCTTCTTCTTTTGCTTTTTAGTTAGTGTTAGCTAGCTGAGGAAAGAAGTTCCCTGGACTGTTTATTTTCCTTTTCTTTGGACCTCTTGAACCTGCTCTGGACTGAACACCCAGCAGAGCACCGGCAGCTGCAGCTGAGGCCCACCGGGCCGGGCCTGGCCTGTGACAACTCCAGCACTGAGGGACTGACCAGAGACTGAGTGAGCTGAGCTTCAACCCGGGGTTTTCTCAGTTTGTCATCTCTTTTCGAGTGGCAAGGGGTCTCATTGTTTGATATTGTTTTGGTTTTATTGTTTAATAAACAGGTTTTTTCCCACCTTTCTCCAAGGAGGTATTTTTTCCTCCTGGACCAGTTGCAGGGAGGGGCCGATTGGATCTGCTTTTCCCACCGGAGCTCCTTTGGGGGATTCTTCCCCAAATTTGCTCTAAACCTGGACACACATGCAACATGGGCTGGAATGCCGTGCACCTCCTCATAGCTGTCAGTCAAATGGCTTGTAATTAGGGCATCCTTATAAGCCAACATGAAGATGAGGCGTGGGATGTGTCATGAGCCAAATCCTTCAAAATACAGCCCTCGCTCCAGAATTTTGGATCAGCACTGGACATGATTTTTTAAATAAATTATTCTGCTCCCATTTCAGATGCCTATGGCTGCTACTTGGCTCAGTGTCCAGCTGTATTTGAAGAAACTCTGGGTGAAAATGCTTTTTGACAGCACAATCTCATATCAATTGAGTCTGTTGTGCAACTACATTTTTCAAAGGTATTCTTTCTCAAAGGTTATTTTAAAACACTTTTTCCCCATCTTGGTCTTCCCTACTTTAAAAGGTCACACAGGAAGATTTGTTGGCAATTTACTGTATAGATAGAGGGGGAGTGGGAAAAACAGATTTCACTTGCCACCTGGATGGACAAACGTCCATAAATCCTGCTTGAAGGTGTGTGATGCTCGATCCCACACCAAGGCAGAGTCTCATTTCACTCTGTTTCTGCCATCAATTCTGCCACTGATGCAAGCCCTGCTTTTGCACTGGCCCTCAAAGACAAAATGCTGCTTTCTGCATCATGTTCCAGGGATGAGGAAAAGTGACAGAAATGTGATGTGGGGTTTGACAGGCTGTTGGGATTAGTGCCTTGCTTATGAAATGGTTTTGAGGCAAAACCTGGCATAATCAGGGGAGCAAAGGTCAACATTTCTGTCAAAATATGATGTCCCATTTTTCAGCTTCCTACATTTTCCTTTTTATATTTCTATTGTAAACCCTTTCAGCAGTAAAGGTACTCCAAATTAGTATATTTTAAGAAAGACACAGCCTTAGTGAATGATGCCTTACAGCCTGTAAGTATTCCAGCCATATCTGATGTCATGCACATGGCACTTTTCAGAACTATGTGTCCTGTCAGGGCACATAAATTCAACAGACTTGGTAAACAAGGGGCCCAAAGGGAGCTGCTACTGGCTGCATTATAAATATTCAAGATCCAGTCAGCCATAATTAGTTTATTCCCTTCTGTTGACTTACATCCCTGTCCTTTCAGTCTGTATATTTTGTAAAAGTTCTACCTTTAGAACAAAAGCTTGCTTGAGCAATTTTATCCTCCAAGCACAAAGAAAATCTTCTGACTGGGCAATAGGACTGTAAGTATATTCCATACATACTGGAGGGGATAAAAAAGTCTGTCCTCCTTTTTGATGGGAACACAGGAATTTTATTATTCTCCATGTTTCTTGCAAAAGGAAATGTCACAATTTATATGCTTTGTTCCTTCAAACCTTGTCTGCTTCTACCTTTTACTTGGTTGTTAAATTTTTAAATATGAGAGTGCAATTTACAGTCTCATCCCTTTTAATGGTAAAAGTGGTTTGCTTCTGTGTGACCCAGAAATTCTGTGAAGTCTGTTAAAATCAGAAGCATTGAAAGAATTGGAAAATATGAAGTTTTGGGGTTGTCTGTCACACAAACTATTTTATTTCATATTTGCAAAGTGAAGCACAAACACATTAAAATTAATCTGTTCTACAAAGCCAGAACAATCCGCAGAAAATTTACTTTATTGAAGGAACAAGAGATAAATTAATAAAGACATTACCTCTTCAAATAGTTATTTCTAGTGTTTAGCACTCGAAGCAAAGGAAGCTGGACTGTCTCTGGGCTTAAAGAGATAAAGTTCAGATAAAGCATTGCATGCCCCTTTCTAAATACTGGCATTGCATCTCAGCAAGCTTATGCACTGTACCTCCTCTTCCCTGTCAGAAGCTGGCAAGTGGGGACATGGCAAGCTAAGTGGAGGGTGATGAAACTACCTGGTTATATATACTGCTATCTATGTTGTTTTCCTGTTGGAAAGCCCTTCCTAATGTAGAATTAAGGTTTTCAAAATCACACACTGAAATTATCATGACATAGGGTCCAGCCCCTGGAAAGGAATACAGACTAAGCTCCTTTTGTGGAGCATACAGTATTGCAACAATTCATTAGCAATAACAGCTGGATTTTATAAGTGAATATTCCACTTTTAAACCCCATTTCAAAATGGAGATATGTTACCAACCATACAACCATAGAAATACCATTAGAAATATTTTATAGTCGAAACACAAAGAGCAGTGCTCTTCACTACAGGAGTTGGAGCCATGTGCAACTTTCTTCAAAGCTCAAGAAAGTTTTGATTAAATGTTTGGTAGTGATTCTTCTCCATTCTTTGTAAAAAAGTGTAATCACTTTTTCAGCTAGAAACATTCAGAGAATAAGCACTGGGAATAGCTTAGATACAGTCAAAACAATTGTCAATGGAATGTGATATTTAGTCAAGCTGTCAGGACCCTGAGAGTGCTACCATCTCTTTCTGTCCCTGTGCATTCCCCCAGCACCTTCACTCCCTCTCTGCAGCCTAGGACCCCATTTCAGCCCAGCCTGCACCAGAGATGCTCAGCAGGACCAGCCCCTGGCCCTGCCTTCTGGACAGCCCTCACTCCTCCAGTACAGCCAGATTTCCAGACTTGTCCCCAGGTTTTCCTGGCTGGACTCTAAACATGACTCATTATCTCACCTCATCTAGGACTATGGATGGACTTTTTCCCATTACCACACCTGTCTTGCTAGATTTGTCTCTGGTTGGTAATTTCATGTTCGTTGCTTGTGCCATGGCTGCCCTTCCTCGACTCCTGGCTCATCCTCCTTTGAGAAGCAGCTCTGCTATTGCTAACCCCTTAGGGTAGGATTACAAGGTAGATTGCTTTAATCAGAGAAAAAAAATTTACTAAATAAGAGTGAAATGAGAGTAAATATTAGGGACTTGATTTTGTAACCAATGACAAGCAAATGCTCAGTTAAGATTTCCTCCTGTTCTCAAGACACCTTTGTGATATTTTGATAAGTCTTACTCTGATTTTTGTTTCAACGAGTGGATAAAGACCCTTCACTGTCATCACCCTGCTCTCCAGTCTTACAAGACACCTCTGCACATCACATCTAATGACTGCTTTCTCCCTCACAGCTCTCATCCTGCTGCCATATCAGGACTGTCACCATGTAGAAGCATTTGGTTCAACATCTCTCGTTTCTGCTGTTAATGAAAGTGCTGTTTGTCTGTCCTCTTTGAACTTCACAGTGCTATATGATAACAGTGTTTAGCTCTTAATTGATGCTGTTAAACTTGCCATCTCACCTTTCATACAACAGCTGCATCCAGTATTTCTGCTACCTAAACCTTCACAGTCTCAGATTAATTTATTGGCACTTGAGACAAATAACTGGTGCACTCTGACTGTAATGTGGTCTATATACTTTCCATTTAATTTTGATCTAACTGAGACTGCATTTCTCTAATGAACCATGGAGTTAAGTGAATGATAGATAAATACTGAAGGAAATGATGATTCAAGTTGTCAGAGAACCAGACAGTGAAAGCAAGGATAATTGTACTGGGAATAGCATAAAAATAGTATAGGAATGCTGGCTGATTATGTAGGGATGAGGTCAGGAAGGCCAAGCTGTGGACAGAGCTGAACTTGGCAAGGGATGCAAAGAGTAACAAGAAGGGTTTCTAGAGGTGTGTCAGAGAGAAAAGGAAGGTCAAGGCAAGTATAGCCCATCAGACCAGCAAGACTGAAAAACTTCAAACAAGGCTGAGGTAAGGTTTTTGCCACAAACCTCTTTCCACACCTCTCAAGAGGATGGACAACAGGATGGGAACTGAGGGAGCCAAGTGCTTCCCACTAGATGACTAGATCAGTTTCATAACGAGCTGAAGAACCTGAATGTACATAAGTGGACTAGATGACCTCTAAAGGTCCCTTCCAACCCAAACTATTCCCTGATTCTGTGATTATACTTCCTTTTTCTTTGGGTACTGCCTATTAATCACAGCTCGCATGTTGCATGGGAATACATTGAATGGAGTTAAACCAAAAATTTCTGTGCCTTAACACGAACAAAGTAGTTCTAAATGCTGTCTACCTCTGCCTATGACAGAAACACAGAAACACAGGGGAAAGCATTCAGTCCATACCATCAGACTAAAACTTTCCAAAAGTGAACAGCCCCAAAACACCAGTGAAGCATCAGGTCTTCAGTCAGGTGTCCTTGTTCAAATATGCTTGACTGCACACTAATGTAGCCATAAGCCTCTTTACCAGAATTGCCGTTCAAAACAGGTTTTTCTGATAACAGCAGAACAAAAACATGCAGCAAACTAAATATAAAAGTTCAGCTAATATAAATCCAAAACCACCACTTTGTTTTCATCCCTTACACCTACCTATCATACGTTAGAAATCTGCCAGAGAGCTCTGTCAAATTGAACTATTGAACTCAAAGTGGCAAAAGACCCTCCCCAGGCAAGACATTTAAATCATTTTCAAAGGTAATTTCCTGCTCCCAGACTGAGAACAAATCTAATCGGGTCTGCTTCATTCTTCTGACAAAGAGGAAAATGTTGCCTGCATACTCAACAAGGGGAAGTGTCCTAGAAGGCAGCCAGAGATCTTGCTCTGTAGCACCAAAGAAACCTCCCCTGCAAAGCAATGCATATGCATCAGAATGAGAATGGGAATTCTGATTTAACTATCAGATCTTCCTGGTCTCCTGCTAACCCTGTTTTATGAGGAGGCTATGAACTGTTTACAAGCTAGTAGTGCCCATGGAAGACTGAAAAGAATCAGAAATCTATAGTATAGTTACAGAATTATGTTTCAGATGGCTGGGTACGCTTTCAAAAAGACCCACCTCTAATCCCTCTGGATTTCTGGTGAGCAAGGATTTTCACCAGGTTCTAAGGATATTTCACAGAATCACAGAATAATGAGCTTGGAAGAGACACTAAGATCATCGAGTCCAGCTTATGCCCTAACACCTCAACTAGACTATAGCACCAAGTGACATGTCCAGTCTTTTTCCATAAAGAATTTCCAAAAAAACTTCTAAAATCAAGTACCAAAACTTTAATAAGAATGTAAAAAAAAACTGAAAAAGATTACTGGATGACTAAAGAGAGTTTGTAGAACAAACAGAAGTGCATGTGCACATGGGAACAAGAGGATACACATTTGTGGCACAGCAAGATAAAACAGAGTTAATTCACATCTAGATCACTGCATTATCAAAGGTAGAAGACAGACATTAGTAACTTTCCAAACAGAAGAATTGTCGGATTCAAGCTCTGCACACATTTTTACAACTCTGTAGGAAAAAAATATACAGAATAGCACCTGAGTTCCTAAGAAATTCGCATTTACTTTGAATGAAATAGTTGTGTGGGGTTTCTTTTTTTGTTTTGGTTTGAATTTTTTTGATAGTTTGGAATTTTTTGATTGTATGTTTTTTGAGGTTTTTTGTTTGTTTGTTTGGGGGTTTTTTGTGAAAGAGATAATAAGTATTTAAGTGGAAATTTTCCCAGTTTCAGCATGTGTTCTATGACTTTCTATTGCTCCACAAACCCAAATTCTACATGTAGAAAAAAAAAATTAAAATACTGGTGTTGTCAATTTTAGCAGTCCATGCAAAGAGATTCGATTTTCATTGCTAAAAGCATAAATCCTCATTAATATAAATTCTAGTGTTTATGGTTTTACTTGTGCATCAGAAGTACAAGGATGAATTTCTTCAATGGATATAGAGTTCTTAAGTACATTATTTCTATAAATTAAGAAATAAAAAAAGTAAATTTCATTAGACTAATGTTATAGGGTTGAACAACCATAGCAATAACAATCTCACAATCTCACAATAACAATTTCTTGCTAAAAAAATAATTAGGTCAAGTCACTGAAAACCTATTTTTCAAGCTGTTGTAAACTAACACTGAAAATAGGCGTTGTGGTTTGACACCAGGCACCCATGAGAGTCAGTCACTCACCCTCCCCTGCCTCAGCTGGGCAAAGGAGGGAAAAGGAAAAAGTTTTGAAAGTTTCATGAGTGAGATAAGGACTGGGAGAAATATTTCAAGGGCAAACCAGGTTCAACTGTAGTTACAAAGTGAAATTTATTACTAACAGAATCAGAGGAGGATAATGAGAAGTAAAATAAGCCCTTAAAACACTGTTTACCCCCCAGCCCTTCTCTCCTTCCCACCGACAATGCAGGAAGACAGGGCATGGGGGTTTGGTCAGTTCATCGCTGAAATTTTCTTCTGCTGCTGAGGGGGAGGAGTCCTTCCCCTGTGAGGCTGTGGGGTCCCTCCCAGGGGAGACATTTCTCTGTGAAACATGGGTCCACGCTCACAAGCAGCAGCCAAACCTCACCTGCTGCAATGTGAGTCCCTCCCATGGGCAGTCCTCCCAAACCTGCTGTGACCTGGGTCTCTCTTCCATGGGGTGCACTCCTCCCAGGACAGGTGCTCCAGCCTGGAACCAAGGGCTCTCTCTCCCCACTGGGTCTCCCACTGCACCACAGCCTCCTCCAGGCATCCACGTGCTCCATCATGGGCACCTTCCCCATGGGCTGTGGGTGGGTCTCTGCATCCCCCATGGATCCCCACGGGCTGCAGGGGCACAGCTGCCTCACCAAGGTCTCACCAGGGCCTGCAGAGCAATCTTGGCTCTGGAGCCTGGAGCACCTCCTGCCCCTCCTTCTGCTCTGACCTTGGAGTCTCCGTGTTGCTTTCCCTCACATGTTCCTACCTCCTCGTCTTCTCTGACTAGAAGCAAAACCCGTGATTTTTCTTTGGATTTTGTTCTTAAATACATCATCACAGAGGTGTTACCAACATCTCTCATTGGCCCAGCTTTGGCCAGCAGCATGTCCGTCCTCAGAGCCACCAGCTGTTGGCTTCTCACAGGAGCAATCTTTGTGGCCCTGCTGCTACGTAACGCCAGGCCATGCCAAACCAATTCGCTAGGGCATTTCCAATAGTCTGTTTATATTAGTTGATTTATTCAGAATATATCTCAGTTTCTTTACTCATTATTTCTCTCTGTCCAGAAATTCTTCTTTCAGCATTCAGCTTTAACCCTAGTGATCAACAGATATTTTTCTTTCTGCTGAGCAATAATATCATTTAACACACAGAATTAGTCCTGCCACAAGAATGGAAACATTTAGTGCCATTGCTTACTTCCTTAATTTTATTTTGTCCAACAAGCACATATAAACTCTTGCATAACCAAAAGATGCGTATCTTTAAACTGCTCCTCAGAAAACTTTAAATTATCCACTGAACTAAAATTGAACCTTCTTGGCACTTAGCAAGATGGAAATATTTTTTCAAATATGCTGAAACAAGCTCAGTATAGCAAACCAGCATGCCACATTTTCAAGGATCACTTCTAGAGCCCTGCTATGACAAATTAAATTGCCTAAGTGTTATGGATAGGAGAGGGAATACAGGAGCTTAACTCAACTCTGTAGGATATTTTTCTTCCATATTGACCTTCAGGAGTACATAATGAAAGAAGAATCATCCCAGTTTCATTACTCTATCTTCAGATTTCTCTGTTCCTTTCTTTTTGTAGGTGCTACTAAGTTTATCTTCCTACAAATCTTAGACTATGCTCTAGGTTTAATATGTATAATCTGCAATAAAATAAGAGGGATTTGTTTATTTAGTAAAATGTTCGTAATTAGCATTTCCCTACCCCAAAATGAGAGTAAAAAACCTCTCATTTTAAGGTGGTTTTTTTGTGTATGTGATCTTCCTCTCTATTGCAAATGTTTCACTAGCTCAGACTACATTTTGATAAGAACTGTTATTTGAGCAACATCTATCTATCTGCTCTATTGCTATTAATGGAATATTATATTACCATGGAAAAAGCATTCTAAGTCCAAAAGCCAGGACACATTTTTTTTAATATTGTTTATTGTCCAGCAGAAGGTTTTAGGCTCCTTCTCATTCAATTAGTTAAAATTTTGTGTGCTCAGAAAATCGTCTTTAGATCAAGCTACAAGAATAATACAGTGTAATCAGTCGGTTTTATTTTTCAAAAAACTTCAATGGCTGCAAATTAAAACAAATACATTTTGTAATAGTGTTAACAAAACAGGTGGAGAGAAATCCCATAATATCATCATTATTGTGCATCATCAGCCAGGTGATTGTACCACTGGATATTTTCATCCTCTGACTTCAAAACACAGATATAGTTAACAAAACCAGATAAGTAAACCTCTAAATCAAGATGTAAAAGGAGGGAGTAATTGACTGTTTTAGGTAATTAGGAGTTTAATTTTAAAAAAATTGAACCCTGTTAACTATTTAAATAACATTATGATAGTGAATGCCTTTTATTACAACTTTTAGCAAAACTCCAGACACTGAACTTTACAGTTTCTTGCACTTCATCACAGTACATTTTGTGGCAAAAATTTTACCGTAAGTCTTTAATTGCTTTTGGAAGCTTCAGTTTCATCCAATTATTTAATAGCATACATTAGGGAAACAGAAAAAAGAAACCTCATTGCTTTATAATGCTTCCTGACAGATGGTACCCACAAAATACCCAGTAGCATCACTGAGATGACTATATTACAAAAATTCAGGGAAGATTAACATCTAATGCTCACCCAGTCTTCCACAGCTAGATCATCATTCAAGAACCAGGCTTTAGAATAAGAACAAAATGACAATACATATGGCATATTCATTTAGGTAGCAGGCCTGAAGAGAGATAAGGAACACAATTCCAAGTATTAATTCCTTAATAGGAAAGGGGTGCAAGTAATCTACTGGTAGAAAACAATGTTCTCATCTTGAAAATCACTAATTGTCATGGGTGGGGTTTCTGTTCCCTGATCACTGCCTCATGCTCAGAAGTGGCTGCTGTAGCTTTTGGAGGGTCTGGAGAGGGGGAGCCCTGGGGCTGTTGCCTGGGCTTTTCAGAGCTTCCCTCTCAGGTGGTGCCCTGGGGTGGTGCTACTCTGCTGCTTAGCTAGCTTGAGTTTTTTGTTAGCTTAGGCAAGAAGACTATTTTTCCCCTTTCCCTGGCCTTGGAGACTGTGGCAGCAATCCTTCAGCGGCTTTTGCTTTTTCCTGTTCAGTTTGGTTCAGTCTGTGGCAGGAGAGAATTATTGACATGAGAAGCAAGGCTCCAGTGGGGAGCCGAGGAGCTGCTCCTTCCAGGCTCCAGACCTGGGAAAAGTCATCCTAGTGAAAAAAAGGACACAAAATTCACCAGCTTCACCAGCTGTGAAGAGGAGAAAAACGTCAGATTCACCAAGTTCTCATCTGGTTTTGCCCAAGCTGCTGCAAGAACTCTTTGGATTTTACTTCCCTGAGACAAAAGCTGGCACTATTTTTTATCTCCTTCACACCACATTACAGCCGTTGGCGTTTTATTTTTTCCTTCCCTGGCATTTAGGGTATTTTTATTTTTGTGTGGAGGGGTTAACAGTTCAATATCTGGTATTTGTTCACCATTTTTACGATGGAGTGTTAGCACTCTTGTCAATAAGTGGGTTTTTTCACTTTCATCCACTGGTCTTAATATCTCATTGGTAGAAAAGGACTGTTAGAATCATTCTTTGTTAAAGGAAACACTCATTCCATATATTCCATACCTAAATTTGTTTATGGACCATGAAAAATGTTCTCCTCAGTTTCAGCAAAAGGCTGCTCATCTTAGGGTTATGCTTCGAAAAACCACAAAGCCAACAATTCCCAGGACACCAAAACTGAAAAAAAAAAATAAAAAATGAAGGGCCAAAGGGAGTGTGGTACTTCCATAACATTATTCCCTCAATAACTTCCCCCTTTGCACCAGCAATGTGCTGGCTGCATCAGTCTCACAATATGGCTGTTTTACCTTCTCCTCTTAGGGTTAGAGTTACACTTAGGGTTAGGATTGGAAAAACCACTAAGCCCAGAGCTCCAGGGACACTGAAGGTACAAAACAGACAGCAAGGGGTGCATGGCACTGCCCAGCTCAACATGGCTCTTTGAACACCCTCCTCATGGAACCAGCCAGGTGGTGGCCACCTGAGAAAAAGGCAGCTTTTAATTCTCAGTTCAGGGATACGGCTTAGTGTAGGGTTAGGGCTCAAAATAACAGAAAACCTAGAGCCCCGTGCACACCACAACTACAGAAAACAGACCTAGGGAAAACCGGCTGTGGCCCAATATTATTGCCTTCAAAATTCTCTCATTTACACCAACAATGTGCTGGCAGCTAAGCCTCAGCAAAATCTCCCTTTTTACTATTCTTCCTAGGGTTAGGGTTATGCCTAGGGTTAGGGTTCAGAAAACCACAAAGACCAGAGCTCCAGGGACTCTGCAGTTACCAAAGGATTGCCAAGGGGAACACAGGACTGCCACAATGTGGCTCTCTCCACACCTTTCTGCTTGGTACCACACTCACCCCCATGCAGGGTTCACTGCTCCAGCTAGGGTTGGGGTTTCAAAATCCAGGAAGACAGCAGCTGCAGAAGGATTGCCAAAGGACAATCCTTTGACAAAGACACAGGACTGCTGCAACACGGCTCCCTCCACACCCTTCCCTGTGGTATGAGCCATGTGCTGCCACGTCAGCTTCAGCAAAAAACTGCTTTTCCTGCTCCCTTCATTGTAAGGGTTACGCTTAGGGTTAGGTTTAAGAAACCAGCAAAGCCCAGGGACTCTGAAACACCAAGAGGCATGCCAAGGGGAGCACTGTACTCCCACATTTCTTCCATCATACCTTTCTTTCCCCTTTGCAGCAGCCGTGTAATATTTTCTTGGTGTGGTGTTCAATTGCCTGATCATCTGCTCTCTGCCTAGAAATGGTCACTGTAGCTTTAATCTTGAACAAAACCATCAGAGGGTGTACAGCATAAATGAGCAAAAAGCTGAGAAAAAAATGAATTATGTCTCCAGAAACTTCTTTCCAAGTCTTAAGAACAAGGTCTAAGAATGGCAAATAAAGAATAATTTACTTTTTGGTATTATTTTTGCAATTATTAGTATTGTTATTTTATTAAAAATGTTTGTTACATTATAAAAATCTAGCAAGTAATGAGGAAATAAACATTGTATCTTTATTTTCTCAATTAAGTTATCCTTATAATAGACTGGGGGAACACATCTGTCAATGTCACAGTTCGCATATGGTCTCTGAATTGTACAGTTGTTCCATACAGTACTATAATTCTTTTTCCATTTTAAGCTTTTAGTCACTGTCAGTGATTCATTTAAACTTGATCATGTTTTAATTTAGAAAAAAAGATTATGAACTTGTCTGAATTCAAAATAACCCATACTGCTGCTTCATGTGCTTACAACAGTCCTTAAAATTTCTGTGGGTTAATCAAGCAAATTTCATGAGCACTCTGATATAATTAATCCAACAGGGCATGGTAGTTTAATAACTGAATATTCATTATTGCCAGAAAGCCTGAATTCTAAATAAATCTGCTTACAGTGCAGTTAGGGTGGGTTCTGGTCTTCTCTTTGTAAAATATGGAAGGAAAACACATGTAAGAAGAATCTCAAACAGTAAATATGTGATTCCACTGTAGTACATAAACTGAGATCCACTAGGTCATTTTTCAAATAGCAGTATTTCTTTAAATTTCCATCTCTTTGGAAAATGATCTGTTGGATATCACCTACATGGAAAGATGAGAAAAACAAAAATACATTCTATTTGGAGACAGGAGAGCAAGAACACCAAAGAAAGCAAGGAGGCATGCCACAAATGCACAGTAATTGTAAATTTAACCTCCACAAAATTTTTACCCCTTCTCATTTAAGATTGATAATATGATCTTTTCTGTTTCTCCTGCCCCAAGAACAGGCCTTTATTCACATGTGCTCACATCTGCTGTATCAGTTGAGGAAGAACAATTATGTGTAAATGAAGCCAATTAATTTGAAGCAGATACAAGAGCAAGTGCACAACCAAAATCACTGCAGAGACCACTGGTCTCTTGGACACAGATTTGTATCTTGCAAATCCAAATATAAAATGCTGCACAAAAGCTCATTCTCTTTCAGATATTCTAGAAATTCCCATGACACTCACAGAATAAATTTAGGTATGGAAATAATTTTCTTCTACCTAGCT
Organism: Melospiza georgiana; assembly: GCF_028018845.1. Lineage (NCBI taxonomy): Eukaryota > Metazoa > Chordata > Aves > Passeriformes > Passerellidae > Melospiza > Melospiza georgiana. The sequence continues at coordinate 112,752,555 of NC_080432.1, forward strand.
GAGTTCTAAAATAGCTGCTTTGTAAAGTAAAAGCTGGGACTATTTCGGACCAGTGTATCTGAAAGAGAAGGCTATATCTAAGCATAAATCCTACAAGGAATATTCTGTTGACAGTGGTTATTTTACCACTCAATTCTAAAATTGTTACGTTCAAAGTAGTTCTATGTAACAACTTCAGAAAACCTGAAATAAAGAAACAAACAAGGTTAAGGGACTTATTGAGGGTGTGATATAAGATACCAGTATTTTACAGTATTCCTTTAGTAAAGTCACTTCATATATTTGTTTTCTTTAGGCTGTGGCAGAAGACTCAAGCCATTCTCTGCCATAAGCAGCCATCTGTCACATCACTGTCCTTCATATTTTCTTTCAATTCTGTGTAATAGCATGCACTGACTGAACACATGGCCTAGAATGTGGACAAATGTCTCCCCTGGCTAATACAAGCTATTAAGGGGTTTTTGCTGGTGTAAATCATTGCATCTCTCATCCTTCCTTCGGGCAGGCAGCTGTTAGCCCAGGAAACCATCACAGGAGGCTCCAATTCTGTGGTATCTCCCTCATTCCTCTCTGTAAACCAAACTGGCCAAGGCAATAGTTAATCTGACTGGTCTTAATCTTTTTGCAGGGAAGGACAAAGGTCATTCTGCTTTTCATCTAAGTACAACGATTAAAAATTATAGCCCTACTGAACTGGATGAATCCAGAAGGGAGGTATGGAAGAGCAAATAGTCATTAAAGGTTTTCAATATTTTGCCACGTGCCTCAAGTGTTCTGCAATAGTCTTAATTAAGGGGAATATTGAGGAGAGATGGCTAACTAACAGGGGGATTGCTGGACACTCTAAACTTCAATGCCAAAAACAAGTAGAGGGAATGCAACCTGCTGACATATTTCTACTTAACAGAGATAATGCTGGGTTAGATGAAAGAATAGGGTTTTAAAACCTACACAGATCTGGTGGTAAGCTTAATAAGCTGAAGGAATAGTAGGGAAGAAAGAAGACCATTTCTTACAGAGGGGGAATTCCATCTTTCACTACAAATGTTTTCTTAGAAAAGTGTGTCCTGTCCTTTCCAGTGTGACTTCTACTGTTGCAGAATAGTGCAGCCTAATGTTAGTGAAAAAAGTATTTGTTCAGCCTTTCTTGTCCAAAACAATCACACTCTTTTTGACTCATTCATATCAGATTCTAATTGTCTTTTGTGTATTTGTGAAAATTCAGCACATGCAAAAAGTGACTGAAAAAGGAAGCAGAAAGTACCATGCTTGAAAAAAGCCATTTTATTGGTTTGTTTCCAGGATTTCTTGAATAGATCACTTCCTATCAGCCTTATCATGGAGATTCATATTAGCAGAGATCTTCAGGGCTTTGGGATCTTCAAGTCAGATCTCTTGGAGAGGAGTGTTGCAGTTCTACTATGTTGGGGTATGGTCACAAACACAAATATGTCATGGCATACTCCTAATAAACCTATATGGGAACAACATAATTAAATTAACTTGATAGGATCACAAGGCACATGAACAGCTTATTTTTACACATTATGGAGAAGGTTTTATATATACAGCAATAGAAGAAACATCACTTCCTTCAGATTTTTATACTACTCAGTATATCTAGTGCTGGGTACTTTCCTGGTCGGCTGTTACTAGAGTTTGTTACTTCAGTTGCCCAAGTATTTTAAATGACAGGTTACAAAAGCTACAATTCAATAATTATCTAATCAAAGACAACTTAGTAACTACAGTTCTAGTCCCTGTCAGTCATAGGTGTAATTTTCTTCACATAAAATATAAAGAGCAAGACTTGCCTATTAATACTACAGTCTTCAGCAGGCTTATGGGATTTCAGTAGTGATCATTCTTACTAAGTGTTTGAGGCTCTAAAGTGCAGCAAAGAAATGATGGAGAAACTTGTTACATCTCAGACAAACTAATATTGGGCAGCCCCAAAATATGACTACAAACTTTGAAAGTCTACAGATGGTTGCAGATACAGGTGTTTGCTGTCTAAGTGAATTGCTCCAGATTCTTCCCTGTGTTCCAGTTTGGTAGGTTGCTAAGAGCCTTTCAAGACACTATTGTTTTTTGCCTTATCTTCTCCAATGCTTTAACCTTCAAGACAATTTTAAAAAGTCAGAGTTTTGTTCTCAGGTGTGTCAGGAGCAAGTTCATTCACTGACTGGATAGAGCTTGACTGTCCCTGCCCACCCTTGAATACAGGGAACACTGACTTCCTACATCTAAATCATTTTACCAAAACCATGGGCCAGTTTATAATGTTAATTAACCTTTTTGACCAGCTTGCTCACAGCAAGGCAATTAGAAGCACAAGTTAGTGTTGATTCATTTTGATTTATTTGATACGTTCTGCTGCTTTTACAGAGAATTTGCAAAGACCCTAGATACAGGACTCAGCTTCCAGAGAAAAATAAACCTGACAATCCAAGGTTTTCACTCAGTGCAGTCACCTTCCTTTTTGTGCTTTTTCTTAGGGCTGTATCATAGTCTTAAAACAGGATATGTCCTTCAATCTCTCTCTAAGATGTTTTAAATCTTTTGGGGGTGGGGGAAGGGATTGGGGTGTTAAACTGCTCCTATTTTCCCGCCCAAAGCAGAAAAAGCAGAATCTTCCCTCTACAAGTGTTTTTAGTCACCTCTGCGTTCAGCCATGACAGATACCCACTTGCATTTTGATCTGGAGCCTTATACTGTCTTCTAGAATATCAGTCTTCTACAGCTTTGACATGCTTAAACCCATGCATACGCCCTTCCCCATGCCATGCCCCCAGTTTTAAGTGTATTTAAGCCATGAATAATGCCAAGAAATTGAAAGATTTAAGCAAAATGGCAATATTTTTAAAGTGTCAGTTTCCTGTTTGCTCAGAGGTCAAAAATTATTCCTTACACCCTTACACCTACAATGTATTCCTTTCACCTATGATACCTCTGAGCCTAACAGAGTTACTTCCTAGACTCCATATAAAATGTTTCTAAGGTAATTGCATGTCAGTAATTAGCAAACAAGCTCCACTTTCCTACTGCTGCCTGCCAATTTTCCTGTTGATCTTATTTTCCTTACATTGATCTCCCACAAAGTGGCAGATCTACTTTAAAGTGTTCCTGTTAATATTGATGACAAAAAGAAAACTATTTTCCCTAGTAAATGACTGGTTTGCTTTGCCTGTGGGAGAGAGAACAGCAAATGTATGGAGTGCATTTTTTTTCAGACACCTATGTTTGTGAATGGGTCTTCTTTTTTCTATTTTATGAGTTCTGCAGGATCAGGAAGCCAATTTCACTCTCACTAGTCACTTCTTTTCTTAGAAAAGATGAGTAAAGGAGAACTGCCATAGGTACAATTAAATTGGTTGGGTTTTTTTTTTTTTAAGGAAACACTCTTAATCCAAATTCCTCAAACCTATCAAAGTGCCTGCCTCTCTTAGAAATCAGTGGAAATTAGTTACTTGAATAACTGGAGATGATGCCTGCCTGGCAGTAATTGAAGTCATTTTAAGCCTTTCCAGAATGAGTATTTAAGGTTCTTGTGGCCCACTGTTCCACCCTGTCTGGTACCCCCTGAATGACAGCTCTGTCATTGATGGCAATCCAGACACTTACCTGAGTTATTTAAAGAAGGATTTGTCTGCTGAACCAGCAAGAATATTGGGTTTCTGACCACAGACTCCAACCACAATGCCACCATCACTTACCTCTCCTCTGGTCTTGACCCACGAGCTCTCCCTCAGCCTGTTGTCTGTCCTATTCAAGAGCTCCCCATAAGTGAGCTGCTATTTCATGCAGAGAGCACCTTCTGCAGCCCCCCTGCTTCTTTCTTGACAATATTTCCTGAAGAGCTTGTACCTGTTCATTGCAGGTATCCAGCTGCAAGCTGTCCCAGCACGTCTCAGTCCTCCTTTGCATTTCTGTTGCCAACAGGCACCCACCACATTTTGTCAGGTGGATCCCACTGCTCTCATTCTCAAGCTTTAGTGCTTTCTGTGTTTGTAAAAAACACTACCCCATCTAAGACACAACTTTTGCTCAATGTGTTGATCTGCAGGATTAGTGTAAGACCCCATGCCCCAAACCCTTCCCTTAGATCAAGGAAGCTCCTCCAGGGCTTCCATTGCCCATGGGCTCACCCCAGGAGCCCGCAGCCCCTCCTGATGTCCTCAGGATCTCCCATGGCCACATTGCTGGTGATGCTCATCCACGGGGATGAGCAGCAGGGAAGTCAGTTAGCAAGAATGCAGAAAAGGGGAAACTAAGAAAAGTGAATGTGCTTTTATGGGAATTTCTTAAAATGCTTTGCAGATTCATTAAGTGGCAAGATTTCACTTTCAGAAAAATATCATGTTTGAAAAAAACAGCTGTGGCCTTTCCATCTTCATGGTCTCTTCTCTCATATAACAAATAATAAGACAATGGGAAAAGGCCTCAAGTTGTGCTAATGGAGGTTTAGTGTGGAAATTAGGAAGCATTTCTTCTCTGGAAGGTTGTCAAGCATTGGAAGAGGTCGCTCAGGGAAGTTGTTTAAATACCCCAGAGGCATTTTAAATACGTGTAGATTAGGAACATGGTTTAATGGTAGACTGGGAAATGCTAAGTTTCCATTGGACCCAATGAACTTAAAAGGTCTTTTCCAACTTTAACAGTTGTATGATTCTATGATACCTAAGGAAAAATAATTGTAGCATTTAAGAGATTCCAAGTCTGGCCCCGGTTCTGTTTTCAAGTTCATGGGATGTAAGCCCAAAGACATTTCATAGGAAATGCATTTTTAATCAAGGTGAAGGTTTTCCTCGGTGAAGCCTTTCATTTAATATGTAGCTCTTCTGGCTTTTATGAGTGTTACTGAAAGCAAAATGTGATTCATTACGGCCATCCCCACCTTTTTTGGTGCCCTTTATTTAATCCTCAGCTTTATCAAGGCTTTTCACATGTCATGTTGATGTTTACAGAATAGCCAAGGAGCATCTTTATTTTTAGTCAAGGTTCTCCTTTAAAACACCTTGCCAGTATAATGTGTCTGTGTTTGATTATCTAATCTATGAGCAGATCAGTCCTCTCAGGAAAAAATGTTAACTTGCTCCCAGGAGGCCAGAAGAGCTGTTGTACAGATATTTATCTGCATTCATCTCTCTTTTTGCATCTTTTTCATTCTGGTAAAATAGATTTCTTAGCAGCAGAAAATTTCTTAGCAGCTTTGTATTTATACTCTAGTTTTCATCCATGTATCTCAAAGCACTTTTCCAATATTAACAAAGATAATTGTTAATTAAAACAAATTAATCATCTGGACAAATATGACTATCAATATTTTTTGGGTAGGGAAATCAAAGTGCAGGAAGATGAGGTGACTTGCTTAAGGTCATATTGGAGACAAACAAGAAGATTAAGGTGTGAAAAAAAGATTGTTAGAACTGTGAGATCGTTTTCAATTCCAAGCTATAAGCTAGATAGGCTAGAAAAAATATTTGTATTGTCACAAATATTTTGACATTTGAATTAAAATAAGCAAACCACTAATCAATTTCTATTTAACCCACTAAATCTTCTGGGGAAGAAAAATGAAAGTATATCAAGGTACAAAATGACCTTTTTAAAAGTATTATTCAAACATGTGTCCTTAGGACACATCCTATAAGGGGACTAAGAAGCTAACACCAAGATTTATGGCCCAGCATCATCATCACCAGCATATGCAATCTGTGTGCTGCAAATATTTATGTACCTTCTGGTAGACGGAGATGAAGCAATTCTAACATCAATATTAGTACACAAAACTAGGAGCTATACTTCAAACAGGAGTGGGAGGTTTTTAAATTAGGTATTTGGTGTTTGCTACATGGCAAGGTCTGAGGTCTCAAGAGAAACTCACAGAGCACTCATAAAAGAAACACACACCAAAAAAAAAAAAAAAAAAAAAAAAAAGAAGAAGATGTGTGGGGGAGAGAGAGAGGGAGGGAGAGAGAGAGAAAATTCTTGGCCTCCAGCTACAGCTCCAACAGGGAGGAATTGTCCCTTTGGTCCACTGCAATGTATGCCAGCCTTGTATAATTATTCTGGATATACCAAACTGTCTCAAATAGGACTAAATACTTGAATTTAGGCAATCCCAACTGCCACATCCCTGTTTATCCTTCTCACATAACTCAACAGTGACATATAGGTGCCTTTAACAATACAGATATTAATGTAAATAGCTGTTAAACCGGAGTCTTCCTATTTAGCAAGAATACTTTCTTTATCAAGTACATGGTAAAAAAAAATAAATGAAATCCACTGCTAGAAGTCTCTGCAGAATCCTAATATCCAAACTGTATTTCATGATGGTTACTAAAACAGTTTTGTGATGTTCTTCTACATCTCTGTTGATCACCTCGTTACCCATTATTTGGCTAAGAAAAATGAAATTATTTTTGTGAGCCTTGTATCAGATAAATGGAAAAATACCGAACTTGAATCAATATGCTCTCTGTTACTATAACCACCACACTGGGGTTATAGAGGAGAAAAAAGCCTTCTGTTTTTCACTGTCCTTGTTCATGCAGTAGCCAGTTTGCTGATTAGAAAGCAGATCATGCTTTCCTTGGCATTTACCCAGTTGCTGTCTGGACTGAAAGGTTATAGAAGCACACATACCATGGCTCTGCAAAAATTAGAAAGGCCAGCAAGTCACATATCCTCAGTGTCTGAGGCAGAGAAAACACTGTTCCCTTCTCAGAGCTTCTTCCCACCTTCAGTCTTCTGAGTGTCAGACATAAGGTATCAACATGCATTACCAACTTTGGAGATTGACAGTTTTATTCATTTTCTTTGTCAGACTCTTAAGTGCAATGTAGCAGACAGCATATGAGATTACTTCTCACTTACTATGCATACCAGAATTTCCACCTGGAAATCTAACCCCACCTTTCTAGTCAATTTTCATAAAATGCAAAAAAATATTAAACCTTGAGACAAGAGCAAAAATTCAATTCAAACAGATAGAGTTAATTTTTTTGGATTAATGTTTTTTCCATGAGACCATATTCTCTAGTCATATATCAATCAGAAATTTTCTGATTTACAGGAACCTCCCTGATTAAGTAACACAACAAGAAATCAGAAAACAAATGTGCTGAAAATGTTATAGCTCTGTTTGTAACAGGGCTCTCCTACACTGTCCTTGGAAAAAAATATATATCACAGTCCCAGCATCTTCTGTTTTAGTGAGACTCAAATTCCATAAGTCTGAATGGTCAGACTAGTTCTTTGGCTCAAACTAGTGCAAAAAACAATATATATCTGTGTACGTCTGCTCAAGCACAGCCTCTTGCAGTTGCAGCCAGAGTATCCCAGGCAAATTAGCTCAGCTAATTTGTCACAAACAGGAAAGCCATATTAGGCCAGCAGAATCCCTACCTGTACAGACCCCACAAGAGCAACAAGTCTAACATGACACTGAAGTTTTTCACAGGACCAAATCCAGACAAAATGGCTGGCTGGAAATAGAAGGGTGGCTTAGGCTTTAAGGCTTTTGTACAGCAGGGGATTCACTGTGAGCTGTATCCTTACTGAGTCCAGACTAGTCAGAACCCATCAGACTGGGAGACAGATCACAGTTAACCAGTGGAGTTCTCAACCCTTTTTTGCTATTTCCCAGTTCCCTTCCTGTACAAAGTCCATCACTGCCAGAATTTCTGGATGCAGTCTGTATCATCCTTCCTAAACCAGGTTGAGATCTAACAGCAAAGTTAGTCTCAGCATCCTAAAATTTCCAGCCTTAAAAATCCTTTTCAATCCCTGGCATTTGTTCCAAGCCACCTTGGTATTTCTACATAGCTCCCTAATATCTCCTCTGTCTGTGCAAGGTCTGTGGCTGATTTGATCAGTCAAGCACTTGGCTTATAACTGGGCACTACCAGGATTCATAGTCTGGGGACTGTTGTGTCTGCCTCGCCTGTAGCATCAGCTCTGGAGGGTATATGTTCTGAAAACATCCTCTCTCATCCCTACTTCTTAAAAAAAAACATGAAAAGCTTGGTACAAGTGGTCATAAGTGCTGAGACCTACAATCTTTGTGTTTGCTGTATTAAAACCTTTGCAGGTACAGGGTACTGAACACTGATCCCAGGAATTTTGAATGTCCACAGCATGAGAATGTACATCAGCAGCAGATAGTTACTTCCCAGGAAGACATTTAGAAATGTTTGGTCACTGTACTAACACACACTCCATAACAGTTTGATTTCTTTATATTGTGAGCGTGACAAAGAAAATTGAATGCATTTTCTTGGATGAACTTAATAGAGTTTCCTTATCACTTTTAAACTCGGCTTAAAAGATGATACAGCAACTTTCAGGTAGAAAAGGAAAGGCTAAAAAGCATGTAATTCAGCTCACAATGGATTTTGCAGGCCTCAATGGAATTAATTACTGAGAACTTGCACATGTAGTAATTAATTTCATGCAATTCAGCACCATCTGCAGATGCATTATTTCCTTTCAAAGCTACTATAATTCAATGTAAAAGAGAAATTTTTAGGAGTTTTTAGGCAGCAAAAGCTTTTGTATCTTGTTTATGCCAAAGAAATTAGATCAGGAAATTAAATATTATTTGAAAAATATAACCTTTTTTCCCATTAAAGAGAAAATACCTCTCAATTGTTAGTAAGGGAACTACTTGGAATTACAGAGATTTGGGGAAAAGAAACTTTGGTTTAGTACTGGTTTTCTTGTTTAAAAAAATAGTTGTGGGGTTTTTCATAGCAATCACTTATCGTTTGCAGGTGAATTGTGCTATCACATCAATAACCTTTGTACCAGCTACAAGCAAAACCTATTGAATATGCATCCCTCTGTTGAAACATATTCCAAAAATACTTTATATTATTTGTTTGTAAGATATATAAAAATCTTTAACTACTTTTCATTAGCTTGTATATAACTTGCTCTGGAACAGAAAACAATTGCATGCAGCAAATTACATGAGCTCTTTTTCTCATATTCAAGGGCAGGAAGGGTATATTTTTTTTAAATCCCATTGAGGGTTCACATGTTCTGAGAAGGAAATTTCATCAACTAAAATAAATTTAAGTTACACAGTGTCCTGGAGCATTGAAGAGTATCCCTCAGTTGCATCTTTAAAGTCTTTAGACTTAAATGTCAGAAACACTGTCAAAGATCATATTAGAACAATGTGCTCTGTGCATCAGCTGAACCATCAGTTTTGCGCTGGAAATTCTGGAAAAATCAATTCCAACTCTTCTCAGGCATTCATGTAACACCTAACACAAGGGCTGATTCTGCTGTAATACTGTGACTGGGAAAGAGTATACATTTGGGAGGGAGAGGCCATCCACATAGCACACTTTTTGTTCTGTGATGTGTTAGGCAGCATGCATTGCTCTTTGGCAATAATAGTAATGAACAGATTACAGCCCCATCAATCTATGCCCATTTAACAAAGTCACATTATCACAGAAGGCTTCCTGTTTTGAAAAAAAAAATACAATTATTATCTGCATTTGTTAGCACTCACAATATTCAACTTCAGCTGAGAGCTTGTTGTTTTCTGTACAAAACAAACTCTGTGGTAATCGAGAGCTGAAAGCATTAGCCTGATAATTGTAAGAAGAGGCACAAGGCCAGTCAGGTTCTTTATCTTTTCCTCCTGCTGATAGAAGCCTGGACATGGTTTCCCTTCCTGAAAAATGCCCATTGAAGCCTTGTGTCTAACAAGCAAACTAGATAACAGCATTAAAATTGCATTTGGAGCTAAAGGAGATGCCATCATGTTAGTCACATTATGGGAATAGTATAGGGCAATACAGATGATTGATTTTAGAGCAATCACTTACCAAAGCAAGAAGCCGTGAACAAGCACAAACTCTTTCCAATGCACTTTACAAGGAAAACATGAAGACTTGCAGGCAACAAATCTATAGCCTTCCTACAACAACCACTTCTAAACAAGCTGGGTATCTTTACCTAGAGAAGCAAAGATGGTGAATCATTAAGCAATTACTGTGAGGTGTCCTTATTTTTGGATCCAGCATCTTTGATATGTACTGAAATTGAAATAGAGCTTGCATTTGGATATGTAAAGTCCCTAGTCCTTAAAAAAAAAGTAAATTTGAAAGCAAGAACATGAACGTAATATTCTGAACCCGAAGAGGTCAAAAAGGTTTTTCTGAAAAGGTCCTTGAAAACACACTTTTAAATATGCCAGAGGAATTGATTATTTCTGTACTGTTCTTACTGTCATTGCCTTCACTGATAAAAGAAGAGACGAATGGTTTGAGGGAGGGAAGACAAGAGAGATTCACTCACTCTGCAGCCTTAAGTCCTCAGGCCTGGACTGACTGTCATTTCCTGATCTTTATGTGATGTTTATCACAATAGGTTATCACTGGCATTTAATGTCTTATATATTCTTAATGAATATTGTCATTCTCCTTACCATGATAAAAGGGCAGAGTCATCCAGTAAAGGCAGAAAACATCACAGATGTAATACATTTGCATAGAAAGATCTTCATGCTATGACAGAAAAGGCTCAGAATATATGCAGTCTGATGATTAAATTGGGAATTGCCAAAACAAGCAAACAAAAACATCTTGCAAATCATTCTTCCTCTGGACAGATTTAAGATTATGATCTCCCAGTTCTTGGTGCTGCTGTACATGTACAAGCAATTCAACCTCATCAAAGTCTTGATTTAGAGGGCTTAAATTCAACTCATTGCTCACTTTTTCGACTGAAACAAAATTATTTAGCCCACTGAAATGTTACCATTATTTCTGGATGACCTTAAATAAACAACTGATGTAATAAATTCATAGTTACTTAGTAAAGCTTCCATTTCAGTTAAACAGTGTTCAGTTTGCTCATTTTTGTTAACACTTTGTGGACTCTGTGGGTTCTTTTTATGATGTAATGAATTACCCATTACCCATATTAATATATTATGAAACTGTTTCTTATGGAACTGTGTCTTTGGAATATTGAAGGTGACAGTATTATAATCATAAACCCATGACATGATGACTTGTGTCCTATGCTGGAATGAATGATATCAGAGCTATTTCCACTGACTTAAAAGCTGCCTCATGGAGGCCTGAACCCTAGGGCAATCATCTTGTGGGGGTTATATGGCTCGGCACTATAAATTTGGACACAACAGTTAATTGTGTAATAAATGAGGTAAACAAACCTTTGACTGTCACATATGCTCAAAGACTCATTCTTTTGGTCTCTGGATGCTGTAAATGGTCACATTTTTCTCAGCTTGTAGCCTTGTCACAAACTAAATATGTCTGTAATATCTAATTTTTTAGCCAAAAAAAAATTTGTTAGATTTTGACTCTAACTTCACCTTGCGCATAATCCTGAAGTAATCTTTCAGTTGATCTTGTCACATTTTATGGCCACCCTGTACAGCAAAAGAAGATGCCTGTAAGATGTTTAGGACTTTAGATAATGAAGTTACCCATTAATGCCTTTAAACACTTTTATTTGTCTCATGGTTTAGCTATTGCTGTGGCAATTCCTGACAGCAGTGTTGCATTTAAGTTAAGGGTAGTTGCAAAAGGAAATCAAGTTTTCCATGTCATAGAGAAATAGCCAGTCGTTGACAATTCTTCTGGGAAACAGGAGCCCTGATGTTCTCAGCTTCACCCAAGGTCTGTTTCAATCCAGCTCAGATCGTCAGGTGAAGGTGGTCAGTGCAGATAAAGCACAGTGCTCGTTCCAACAGCAGACAAGAAAAATGTGGCCAGCAAAACATCCCCAGCAGCTGCTGACTCTTATAACCTGTGGGAGTTCACAATTAAGTCCAGTGAAAAAAGTCCTCATCACATTGTGGACAAAAGCATGTACTGACAGTCCTAGAGCATAAAACTGAGAGTTTACAAACTACTGTGATAATTTAGATACTTAAAGTAATCCTAACTTTAAATGCTTTGCATCCAGCCTTATTCAACAATTCTATTTGTGATCAAAAAGGACAGAAGAGACTGGGGCTTTTTTAAACAGGAGGCTGGTGGGAATGTGTTGTATTTTGGAGGCTAGGGTTCAGTTCAAAATGGTCTTGGCAGAGTAGAAAAGCATCCCAGAAAATAATCTAGCATGTGAAAATGGAAATAGCTAACCACAGCCTGCTGAACAACTTACTGGTTCTTTGGAAACATTTTCTTTGCTGTATCATTCCTGGTCTGTTCAGCAAGACATGAGCTCAGTTTTAGGAAATAGAACAATTAGAAAAACTTCAGAGCATCAAATGCATAAAGAAAAAAATCCAAAATCAATAAAAAACAAAAAAACCCCACCTCAAAACAAATAAAAAACAGCAAACCAAAGCCCAAACAAGAACAAGAAAAAATCCCAAATCAAAACAAAACTTAAACCTGATGTTTAGCATAAAGTAGGAATGTTTGAGAAAAGAATTCCAAAAATAGTCTCCAATTCCCTAAAGGCTGGAGCAATAAGGAAGAAATTTGCATGCTACTTGACATGCAAAGTTGATATGAGAAGAAAATACCTGAAGTTACAAAGAAAATAATAGAGGCAAGACATTATTAAAGCATTTTATGACCAGAAGTGAAAAACTAATAGATGACCATGAGCCTGTGCCATTTTCATTGTTTGAGGTCTTCAACAAAAAGCTGAGCAGATCTTAGAAAACACGAAAAAAAAATGGGGAAGAAAAAGAGATTTCCTTAGGGTAAGGCAGTTGATTAGGTGACTTCCTAAGGTCTCTTCCCAGCAAGCTTTTTAAGGTACAGCATAATTTTAAATTATGCACTTTTTGTATACACTAAACCCTGTGCCTATTCTATCGTGTCACTCCTACATATTTTCACCTAACATATTTTCAAGGAAACTTTGGCTTTGCAGCACCCAGTTTCATCTTACACATCTCCTTCAGCAATGAAGCAGGGCAACAAAAATTTAACTTTTTCTACAGCATCAGAATATGGTAGTTTTCTCTGTATTTCAAAGCCATTCAACCAAGCAGCAGGATAACTGTGTTTATTTTTACACCAGACATGCAATTTTTGTGCCTTTCTGAGTCACTGTCATGCCTGAGAAACGCCACTCCCAGACCCCGGGGGTTTTCTCCTTGCAGAGCACAGCACCAGCTTTGAGGGGTGCTCAAGATCTTCCTAACCTGCCCTGTGGAAGCAATGGCAACTGCAGCAGGGTTAGGACAGAAGAGCCTGCACTGCAAATTCTTTTCTGGTGCCAGCTTCAGGTTGCTATCTCATGGAGAAGAGTGATGTCCCCATTTCACCTCTGTGTGCTGGTGCTGCTGGCTGCACTGGCCAAACACTCATCCTGCCCAGGCACTCTGGGAGCTCCATGATTAAGAACTCAACTGGCCCCACTTTACACACCTGCACATCCTCACCTGGCTGCAGTCTGGCCCTGTGGCACTGAAAGCATGCACATGAGGAACAGAAAATTCAAATACTTCCTCTTAATGACAGAGTATAAATAAACAAGAATGAAAGATTTATAGTACGTTAAACATTGGAGAATTCAACCACTATAAATATAGTGTGCTCTTGAAATTATAGTGACAATTTGGAAGTAATTGAAGGATTCTATGTGTAAATGTGTCTCTATACACAGGCAGGTCTGTTCACCCCAAACTGTAGAGAATAAATAACATGCAATACATTTTATACCAAAATGACACTCTAGAGAAAATAGAGAGCAGAAGCAGGATAATGTGACAGAAAAAGACAGACAAAGGACACTGTAAAAATGCTCAAGGGGAAAAAAGGAGAAGCAAGAAAAATAGGACAATGTTCTAAGGAAAAAACCTATGCTGCAAAAAGGAGAAATAAAGGTTGGTTGATGTGTATGCAAAAACGAAGTGATTCAGGGAAAAAGGGGAAGATCACAAGGTCATAGGATACAAATTCATAGGATACAAATTCAGGGAAAAAGAGGAAAACCATGAGGTCATAGGATACAAGTCATGTGAACAGTGCAAATTACCAAAACGCCCAGTGCAAACAACTAAAAACGGTTTAGTGCAATACAACAGAAAGGGATAGGTGCAACAGTGAGAAAAAAAAGGAAGACAAAAGAGAGTAAAGGTAACAGACTAGTATACAGGAAAACAGCTGATATGATGTAAATATAAATAAAGCTAGTTCAGTGCTAAATGAGAAGGAGGGACGACTGAAGGGAGAACTCAGGTTAGACTGGGCATTCCTTCCTTTAGGCAAAGAGACTTACAAGTCTACAAAAATTGAAAGTTTTACGGAAAAAATGGGGGGAAATAGAGGGAAAAACCTTTGTACCAATGTCATAAAAGTCGAGGAAGGTGATTCTATGCCCCTAATCCAGTCTCAAGAGACCCCACCTGCAGTGCTACATCCAGCTGTGGGGTTCCCAGCACAGGAACTTTGTGCACAAGCACATTGACTTTTTGGAGAAAATCCAGAGGAGGGTCACCAAGAGAATTAGAGGAATGGAATGTCTAAGAAAAGGCCAAAAGAATTGGATTTGTTCAGCCTGAAAAAGAGAAGGCTTAGATATTACCTAATTGTGGCCTTTCAGTGCCTAGAGGCCTACAAGAAAGATGCAGAAGGATTTTTTACATGAGCATGAAGTGATAGGACAAGGAAGAATGCTTCAAACTGAAAGAGAACAAGTTTAGATTAGACGTTAGGAAGAGATTCTTTACTGTGAGGATGGTGAGGCACTGAAACACGCTGGCCAGAGAAGCTGTGGATGCCCCATCCCTGGAAGTGTTCCAGGCCAGGCTGGATGGAGCTCTGAGCAACCTGCTCTAGTGGAAAGTGTCCCTGCCAACTGAAGCATTGGAACATCTTGATCTATAGGGTCCCTTCCATCTCAAACCATTCTATGCTGCTACGACTGTAGGATGGGGTATGGGAAAAGGAGCACACCTCACAGCATACACTTGTGAATATCTGAAAGAGTATAATCCATAGTGCTAAAGGACTTTTCTTTCTTTCCCCAGTGATTTTTCATGTGCCCATTCATTACTAGTTGTGGGGAGTCTGGTTCTAGCATGGCTTAAAGAAAGAGGCCATGAAGGTATACAGCAGAGGGAAAAGTAAAAGGTAGTTGTAAAGCATTTCCCAGGCTTGATTCTATAAACAATTAGGCTCTCTCAAGCATCACTTTATAAACAATAAGGTTCTCAGACAGTCTTTCCATAACAGGCAAAACACTCTGTCCTTGGGCTCTCTGGGAAAAGATAGCTCCCTGGGAACAGATATGGAAGTTTTGGGAACTTTTCATATCACAGTGAGAATGCTGTCTTGTTTTCAATAAACAATCATAGGTATGGTAAAACAAAAGGAGGGGTTAGAGTTTTCTCTGTTAACCTATCGTGAGCTTGGATTTTGCAATATGCATGAAGTTAATTAACACTGTTATATAAAGTGGCTGATTTAATCAATAAATCGAAGTCAATGCTGATCAACGACAAGGTGGGTTGGCTTCCTTCGCTTTCAACAACTAGTGGCCCAAGGTAATGTGTACACAGAAGATGCAGGAGGCCATAGAGCACCCAGAACACTGACATGGGGTTGGAGACATGACATGACATAGGGTCTACAAGAAATATTTTCAATTTCAAAAGTAGCACCTGGAGCACAGGCATATCCTAATCTTGTCTCACCTAAAATAGCACTAGATACTTAGGCAGCCCATGACCTACTTTTTAAGGGGATAAAGCTTGAATTTTTTTGACATAATACCTGTTGTAAAGGTTTTGCAGTGGTGCTGTATAAGGTCATTTCACAGATATGTTCTCAGCAGCCATTAACAGGCAGAGAACACTACCTTGCCCATGTAATAACCTGTCTGTATGTGATGTGACTGGGAAGTTGCTAGCAGGAAATTGCTGTGACTTTTACCTTCTCTGCTACTTCAGAAAACTGAAAACCTAGCTCAAATTCCACAACTCTTCATAAGCCTACAGCCAAGAAGTAGCTCCTAAATAGATCACCTTGCAAAACTACTCTTCTTTCTCTAGGGGCAAAACTGGTGGATGCACCAAATATTGGGGGATTGGCTAAAGACATCATCTCTACACATATGACATGTCTGTCTCTTATCTGCACTGTGTCATGTGACAGGAATTTTAGATGACATGAGCCTGAGCTGGAAAAGCAAAGACTACTTCTTGTTTAGAGAAATTCATCCATACTGAAAATTACTTTAAGTAGATTCATATATAGATTTGTCCATGTCCTAAGTAGATAGGAAGGCAAACTGTTGGTTAAAGTAGTAGAAACCACAACACTTTGTACCAAAAAAGTGAGCTGCAGAACTGGGACTGACAACCCATGTGGGCAGTAACACTTTGGTCAGCCTTGTAGACCAGAAAACAACAGCTGCTTGTTAGGTGGGCATGGGGACACATTCCGTTCACTTTAGCCAGGTCTATTGACAGTTTGTTCTGAGCCCCAGATAGCATGAGAATTATGTATGGCTCTTTGATATTAGAGGCTTTAAAGCAGACAAAACAAAACAAAACAAAGTCCTCTGCTTTGCTAGATGGTCCTGCCACATAGGTACTTCTCCCAGACCTCAGTCTGAGATGTGGATCTGGGAAAAAGTGAGAACAACCTGGGAATCACTGAGAGCAATCCATCATTCAGGCATGAAAGAGAAGGGAGTAAAGGCTGATGCAGTCTGTTCTCATTTCTTCCTAGAGCACCCAGACTGGAGAACAAGACAACTATTTAAAATTAAGGGATGAGAAAAGGAATTCTTCCAGAAATAAGAATTGTCCATAAGAAAAGCACATGGAAAATAGTTGTTTTGAGTTGTTTCACAAGTAATAACCTTCCTCAGCAAATCCAGGGCAACGTCTGTGGTCATCCCATTTAACACCTGGCATTTGAGATTTGTTTCTCCTTGCTGACATCTCTCACGTAAAAATAGCAACAGCATATAGAAAACCAGAATATACTTCATCCTTCTCACTTGGACTTTTCAGAAGAAGAAATTGATCTCACATCTGCAGTGGAGGTACCAATTTTCAATAATTTTTTTAGCTTTTTATTTATTTGTGGGAATTTTTTTATCAGATTAGTGCCTATTTAGCACTTTCATAGCCTTTGTTGCTTCTGTCAAAAGAGCTGAAGCAACATCTGTGTAAGTAATATCAGATGTACAACACAGGAGTAAAACATAGCACAATGCTGTCATTAAAACCCTTAAAATGCTGTATTTGTGCCAGAAATGTATACTCTACATCAGATGATGCATTTTTCTTTCAATTTTTAAAAATCTAACAGATTTTTATTATATTCAAAAACATTTCTAACATATCCAACATGGTGAAAATCCTAGAAAAAACCCTCCTTACAAGCAAAAGTAAACTTGCCTTTATGGGTTGCTAATCATGGGATAAGTGCTATTGAAACAAGAGGAACATGTATAGATTTTCAGTACTTTCACATCTCCTTTTGAATAAAATTGGCAAATTGAGATTTGTTAAATACTTCAAAATTAACCATTTCTGGTATTTAGGCTTGTCAGTGATTATGATGTGCACCTTTCATTATAAAGCAATAAACATACACACCTTCTAGCTAGTAATTAGGCAAGATTGGTAGAATATGATTCTAAATGAGTGCATTTGTCTGGTGTAGTACCTTTTCCCCTATGGTATCTCACTGGAACCATGGCATATTCAAGAAGATAACTCAGTGAATGGACTGCAATTAGCACCAACACCAAGTCTGGCTATTTTGTTATAGCATTTTAGGGCACATTTCTGTTTTCCCTGTCAGTCAGCAGTTTTAAATTCAATTGCCTTTCCTAATTATTCCCAAATCAATTATAAGTAAAATCTTATTAGCTGCATGTAAAATGTATTGCTGCATTTGGAACCTCAGTGTTCAAGTGAAACCTTTTCTTGCTTACTACAAGAGAAATTGTAGGTGTGCATAAAAAGGGGAATGATTCTATCGATACATTTCTTTCAACTGTCAGCTGAAAGATTAGGATTTTCTTTGAAAAAACTGCTTCCCTGAAGATGCTCTTGTACACTGTATTGGATCAAAAACCTGCATTTCAAACTCCTTAAGAAGTACATCAGACTGGAACTTGTGAACTGGTTCTAGTGGTCATCTGCAGAAATAAATATGTGAGCCAAAGGCAAAGAATTTTCATTTCAATACATGGTAAGCATGGTTTCAAAAGCAGCTGAGATTCATGCAATGGGACAGAGGGAGTAAAAACATGAAGCCAGTAAATGCATTCTCATGTCTGTGTGTATGGTTTTTAAGGAGAATTAGAGGCCAAAAAAAGCATGACTGTCTGGCCTCATTTCTTCTGTGAAAAGCACTAAAACAGTAACCACAACAAAGAAAAGGTCATTATTGTCAGATTCTTTTCCTCTTGTGTCTGCTTTTGATGCTTTCTCAAAATCAGGTTTAAGAAACCCTGCATTGTATTTCATTTTAAATCAGTTCAATTGAAAACTATTAAGTGGCTCCAGTGGAGGGCCAGAGTGAGATTCCTGCTGTCCACAGGCTGTGCAATGACTGGGGTCAGATGGAACTGCTATTGTAAGCTGAAGCTTTTTGAGTACAATACAAATTTTGCCTGCATTTTGAAATATGATATTATATTTAGAAATTAAAATTTTGGTTTTAAAATCCTTGTATATTTGTACTTTCTGTCGAGGCTGTTCTTAGCTATTCTTTGCCTCTAGACAGAAGATATTATGGATCAAGAAAATTTGAAAATTACTGGACTATCCAGATACTCAATCATCACAAATGTTGACATGGATGTATAATTGAGCTCCTCCTTGAAAGAGACCTAAAGGACATGGAAGCTGTTCTTGTAAAGGAGATGGAGTAAATATTGTTAAGAAAAATCCCACAAAACAAAACCAAAAATTCCTCAGTTTGTTTCTGGTTGCTTGGGGTGATTTTTTGTTGGGGGAGAGGGGGGAGGGGGGTCAGGGTTTATTTTTTAATTAAAATCCAATTATTTCTTCAGTAATAAAATGTATTAAATAATTTACCAATTTACAAAATAATAATACTATAGGACTTTATAGCTGGAAATTAACAACATAATGAATGGTTGAAATCTGAAGTGAACAAAGTGCAAAACAGTAATGCGGTAATCCTTATGAAGCAATCATAATTATAATCACAAGAAAAAGAGGAAAACCAAAGAATATAAGTGCAACCAAGATTTTGCTTATTTTGCTTTAAATATATTGCAGATTAGAATTTACTTGTTGCTAAATAACATGCTACTGGATAAAACACTTTGATCAATATTCTCTGATATTTTCTAGGAGCTACATTGCAGTCTTTCAAGATGAAAAATGTCTTTGAGATTTATAATGCATTTGTCATTTGGTGAAGGGAATTCTACTCTCCAGTTTATTTTCTTTTTGGCAATCAATAAAGCTATTTGTACAAAAGTCCATTTGAATTTGTCTAGTCTGGTATTTTCATTTCTGTGAAGTAAACAAACATGGGATAAACAGAAATTTTTATTTTAGCTATTCTATTTGGGTCTTGAGTCACCTGAGACTAATCCTTTCACAATTTAGAAAAAGTTCAAAACATATGCATGGGGTCACTTTCATTTTGAAAAAAAAATCTTGGACAGCAAAACCCAGTAACCTTTGCTGAAATGATGATAAGATTCGTAGTTGTAAAAAGTATTAATAATAAGTATTGATATTTAGCAGAATTTAATACATTAAAACTAATTTTCTTTTGGCTGTCAACAAGTGTTTGCAGACTTTTTGTACTTCATGTTTTGTAATTAATTTGTACAACTGGAGTAAATGTGAGTTTGAAAAATTGGCTCCTATTTCTACACCAGTACTCTTTAGCTCACAATATGTCTGAGTAACAGTTCTGCTGAAAAAATGGATTTTCTGACTATCCAAGGATACATCCACTTTAAACATCAGCACTGATGCAAGCTCCACCATCATATTCCTTCTTCCTGCCTCCTCTGAAGTGTTCTGTATTTCAGTGACAGAAGCCAGCATCTAGACAGAATCCATATGATAACTCCTGCTCATGCTAGTCATTACTTTCTACTCAGTTATATTTGTCTATTATGCCTTACTAAGTCTCTTTTTAGGCTTCTGCTTCATGCAGAGATGCTGGAATCGTGTAAGGGCAGAGAGTTTAACTGGCTTTTCACATCTGAGACTTGGAAAGAGAAAATAGAGTCTTCCAGGTTATGTTTGCTTCCCAGTAACCCAAAGACTCCCCCAGTGGCTTTTCTTTTGAGGCTTCTGGAATCACATTTCTATGTGACCTAATATGTGTACATGTGTAATATGTACATGTGTACAGATACAGCTTTTGGTGGTTTCTGTGTCTGTTAGTAACTTTAAATGTGCAGCCACTTTCACGTTAAGATGACAGAGCCATAGGAATGTAAATTATGTGAGATTAGTAAAAGTCATGAAAATTAGCAACTGAGTGAAAATCAGGGAGTGGAAAAGGCTGGAACACCATTCTTTACCTTTCTCACCCTGAAAAGAGCCATGGCACATAAGGCTGCTTGCCTAGGCAGAAGAGGGAAGAGGGATTTGTGTGTAGAAATAAGAGTTGGGAAGGAGCAGTGAAGAGGGAGAATGAGGGAAAACCTTTGACATGGCAATAGCAGCCAGGGGCACATGAGACAAAAAACTGCTCCCAAGACATGAGAAACTGAGCACCTTCAGAAATAACATCTTTATTTCTTCTCTGCTTGAGGAGATCACAGTTAGCTGAATAGGTAGTTGGATGGAAAAAGGACACACGTTTGAACTGCTTCATAACCCAGAGATTTTAGGTGGTCTGGGATATCTTAATTCTTGAACACTTGGGACCCTTATTGATAATGGCTCATTGATAAGGACAGCAATAAAACAGAAGGCTGGGGTGACTATAATAAATGTACATAGTTAACTAGAATAAAGCATTTTGATGGCTGGTATTTTTAAATAATTAGCTAATTAACCTTAACTATATCAACCTTTTCTCTTTACCAAGGTTAAATAATTGAAAGGAAAGACTTCTGGGGAAGTTGCAGTCTTACACAGAGGACAGCCACTTATTGACATGGTAGAAACCTGCTTAAAGAACCTGTTTAAAGAAGGTGTTTGTAACAGAGGGGAAATATTCACACACATACACAAAAATCAATACATGCTTGCATTTTAATTGTGAGAGAACATAACAGGAAAAAAATGTGCAGTTCTGAACAATTTTCAAGCAGTAGTCATGTATTTTATGACGTATTTATTTTTTTCAGTGATAGAACCTATCAATTTCTCCTTTATTGTTGCAAACTTACTCTGTCTCCAGGCATCTTCATTTCCTAGCTGTGGTTCTCAAAATTGTTTCTAGGAGACCTGAGAGAACTTGAGACCCCTGGTTAGCAAACAGCTCCCTGTGAAGCACATCACCATTGAAATTCTCATGGGAAATAAATAAAGTCTTATTCCAAATGAAAAAAAAAAAATATGCTGTCCAGTGGTCATAATACATGAGGGTTGTAGAAGTGTAGAAGCAACAGTTTTGTATTGCATGTTACCAAAAAAGGATTAAAATGGACTGGTGTAAGACCAGTGTGTAGCAACATGGTGGTGTTGCAGGGACAGTGCCTGATGGTAACCACTACTCAGGGCAGAGAGATAAGGGCTGCCATCACTGCTGTCTCATTCACCTCATCAGTGGGCTGAAACCAATTCCTTCCCACTTTTGAGGACACCCTCAGCTGCTGAGGAACTCTGCAGACCAGAACTGAGGGAGCGTTTTCCAAACATCCTTGGATCATGGGTTGGCAGCAGAAAATCGTGGTGTGAGCGGCTGGAAGAGGCTTGAAACCTGAGAAGTGACAGTGGTGGAAGGAGCAGAAATTGCAGAAATATTCTGAATTTCTCTTTTCCTTAGGACTCAGGCGTGGAAAGTTGAATTATTCATGGCGCACTAGGCTTAGCAGCAATACAAGGAGAAATTTTGCAGACAGGGGGCATATTAGAGAAGTCTCCTTGGAGTGGAGGGAATCTCCTAGGTCAGACAGTGTATTCAAAAAAGCACAAAGGTCTGAAATATTTCTGAGAGATCAGTCCAAACAGACACCTATAAAGTAGTTACATGGGATAAATATGGAAATTTAACTAAGAAGTGATATATCCATCATCTGGTGACCTTACTTGATATTCCTGTTGAAGTTATCAAATCTGAGAAGTCTCAATTAAAAAAAACACTCATCTCCTCCTTTCCAAGGATGCTTCAAAGCTGTTCTTCCTATCTTGTTCTTAAGTTGTTTTTGGCTTTCAGTATATCTAAGCTGCAAAAAATAAAAAATCAACACCACTCTTAAAGTGCGGTAGTTTTGGAACTCTGTTCTGTATAAATGATCAAATTAAAAGGTAAAGGTCAGAATGGTGTTTTGCTAAAATCTGGCATTTAATTGGAAAAATGTTAACTCTGAGCTCAACTAAACTCTCTGTTGTATTTCTTCAGACTGTCTCTGGTGTTTTATTTATGTGTGCAGCATGCTGTGATTTTGTCTCTATGATTTGTGCTTGTTTTTCAGCCTGTTCTTGCATATTTGACATGGATTTAATCCTTTCTGCAGCTCATCCTCCCCCACTTCTATCCTATCTTGAGTTATAGCTTGATATTTGAAATATTTCCTGCAAATAATTTTATCTGGAGTGGGAGGATTATAATAATGTTCAGAACATTGATCTCAGTTAAACTTATAGGGCACAAAGTTGCACAGAGAATTGGGAGTTTACCCAAAGGCATTAAATCACTCAGAAGGTTTATAAATATGTAGTGAGGGATGTATAATATTGAACTGGGTGATGCAGTTCAATGGATAACAAGCAAGGTCCAAAGAATGGCTACATAATGCCTTGCATTTCTAAGTTATTTATTATAAATCTCATACTTTCAAATGGCCTATAACTAGAAGTACTCTTTGTTTATAGATGAATAGTAACTAATCTGAGTGTTCTCTATCTACCTGTCTTTGGACAGAATATTTCAGTATTGAAATCCTTTAAATTTTCTTCAGATAAGCAGTTAAATATATCAAAGTGTCCAAAATAGTTTTGTCACTTCATTTGTTTAGTCATGACTTGAAAATACTCTAAAGAAAGGATTTCTTATTGTAGAAAGTGGTGAAGAAACAGATACTGTCTACAACACACATTTAATACCACACACAGGTACTACAACCACCAAGGAAACCTTGTGGGATTCCCTTCTAAAAATGCACTGGAATGATAAAGAAAGTGCCTTCATATTCTAGGCAGTCAATATCAGTTTCTGTAAAATCAGAGTAAATTTTTAGTCAGTATTATACTTTTTTGAGAAGAGATGGAATACAACCTTTGAATTTGTTCAAAATTACAATTTTCTACACAAAAACTTTCCTTATCATAGTAGGTAACAACCAAGGTCATGTAAAAGCACAGATTTTAGTAGCAAGGATGATTATAAAGCTCTCAGATGTCCAGACCTTCAACAGTTTTACTCTTCAAGGACACACTTGGAGATGCACAATAGTCACTCTGAGCTGCCGCTATGGAAATTGTGCACTATAAAACACAGGGTGGGTTTCGAGTGTCTATTGTAAGTACCACTGCTTTTACATAAAATATATACACACATTTTTCATATAAATACACACAAAAATTCTTTTAAAGGAGATTTTCACAAGGTGAAAAGCGAGAGGAAGCAATCAATTATTTAGGTTTTTAAAACAGTAGAAATTTTCTAAGATGCAGACTGCCCTTTGCAGAGTTGTGTGCCTTTTGGTGTATTTGTTCTGTCTGTCTTAAGGTTTCTGTTCCAGGAACCACCACAGACGCTGGGACTTCCACTTGACACCTGTTTTTCAGCACTCCACATCCAGTGTTTTGGATCAATCCAGCCAGGTTTGCTGAATTTGGTAGCCAAAGAGGCACAGAATACATTTTTGATGATACTAACACATAGAATGAGATTGCAGGACTTCAGAAACCTCCTATTTATGTCTGTTTAGTCTTAGGCAAAAGCACTGTGGTTCAAAAGTTCGCGCTCCAGGAAAGGACTGCTACAGCAGATATAAGGAAATACCACCATAAATCCCCATAGTAGACACAGAAAGGGTAACTTTGGAAAATATCTGCCAAATATATTCAATAAAATTGTTTCTCCCAACATAAATGTTAAGGTAAGTAGGCAGACAGTAGTCATACAGATGAGCAGACCTACACTATAAGGTAGGGACCATGAAAGAGAATTCAGAGTCTTTCATGCTTCTAGGAAGGTTGCTGTAGAGAAAAAAAAATATAAATTCATACAGTTTATCCAAATCACTTACAGTAGATACCTCCTAAAAATATTGCTGTTTTACAAAGCAATGGTATCATTATATTTCTGTAAGATTTTGGTGAATGACACATACATTAACACATGAATGTTCTGCTTACTATACACCTATCTGTAAACTGAAGTATGAATACATTGGTTTCAAACCATTTTCCTGCTGTCAGATTAAAACTGAAATTGTCTAATACAAATAAAAAATGAAAATTTCACCTAGAAAATGTTCAAGATTTGTTAATCAATTTTTTTTTGTG
Organism: Melospiza georgiana; assembly: GCF_028018845.1. Classification (NCBI taxonomy): domain Eukaryota; kingdom Metazoa; phylum Chordata; class Aves; order Passeriformes; family Passerellidae; genus Melospiza; species Melospiza georgiana. The sequence continues at coordinate 112,777,162 of NC_080432.1, forward strand.
AAAAAGATGCAACAGTTATGGGAAATAATATAAAAGTTTTTTCTTTAAAAGGACTTGACCAGTTAAAATTGTTTTCATCATAGTTTATTTATAATTGCTAACATCATGAATACTTCATAAAAACATAGTCAAACATTTAGATTTAACTTTAACAGGTCATGTTTAGCAATTACTGCACAAAAGAAAAAGACCCTGAAGATTATTGTTCCATCAGACTTTGAGGCCATGGATTCTCTGCAGATCACATCAGGGAATTCTACAGATGAGGGTATTTGGGAGGGTATTTGAAGAATAAGCACTATAATTGAGTTACTTCTTGGTTTCCAAAGTGAGTAATGCATGCTCAGATCCACAATCAGATATTCCCCTTAGCTCAAGAAGCTACAGATATAAACTCAAATCCATGATGTGGAAATTCTTCTCTGTTCTAGAAAAGATGCAGTGAACAAAGGCCTCTGGAAGCAAACAATTCAATAGACAAGAAATAAAATGTGTTCAACAAGTGGCAATATAAAGTTTGCAAGAGAATTTAGGCAATACACTTTTACATCTAAAACAATCTCAGTAGGCACAAAGAGTCTTGTAAGTGGCCTTTGCATTTATAAAATGAGAGCAAGAGCAGAGACATTCTGGCTGTGGGTGATCTTCCTCAAGACCTGTACTGAAGTATCAGTACCAGCACTGACTGTTTCTGAAGGAGTGTCAGAAAGGACATTTTTATTCCATTATAAAGCTCCATATTCTAAGGATAGTTTTGCTCAGTCATTTTACAAAAATTCTTCTTGCTTATTTGTTTTGCTTCACAGCGGATTTGGACCAGGCTATCACAGACACAACTATCATAGCTGTGTGAATTTCCTGCACAGCTTGCTATGCAAAGAATTTCACATTGAGCAGTCAGTGATATCTGCTCCCATACACATGCCAAATTGCAAAAAACTAAAGCAAGCTAGCATGGCTTGGGTTGTCTTCCAGTAACTGAAGGCTGAGCATGTGCACATGCAGAGTTTCTACACAGCAACTGGCCCTTAGCAATGTGCTCACATTCTGAACCTTGAAGACATGTCTGTTCTTTAAAAACTCCATTCATGTAATGCTCTCAAAGTGCTTATAATATCTGTTTCTTTTCTCTCTCTTATGGCTTTAATAGCTTTATATAGACTTACCTAGCATGTGCATGAAAAGGCAGAACACATAATAAAAGCAGCAGTATAAATTCCTCATTTACTTTAGGAAATTACAGTAATTTAAGTTTGCCTTATTCACTCAAGTAGCATGAGACCCTAGTGTGTAAACAAGGACAACAACATTAAAATGTGTTCATCTGAAACCAAACCATCTTAACTCAGAGTTTGACTTTTTTTCATCCAAGCTGTACACTAAATGCTGTCTTTAAGTTAACCACCTTACATAGGAAGCCTCATTTTTCAAATATTGTCAAGATCATTAATTTTCTATATCCTGGAAGGTAGGATGGCTTCACCAGCAAGCCACAGATCACCAAAAGGCTTCCTAATGATTTTTTTAAATATGGGAATGAGAGAAAATACATCAGAAAGCTAATAGTTTGCCTATTTGTTAAAAGCACCCATTGTTTCCAACAAGGAGCAAATGACAGACAGTCTCAGAGATTTCATACCAAGCTGACATAGAAATTGCAGACTGTGGTTGCAGATGTGAACAATCACATCAGATCAAGCCCTGAACATTATCTAAGCAGCATCCACTTTGCAGTTTGAGAGTTTTGGTAACATGGCACCATGCCTGTGAGCCCAGAAAGCAAATCATAGCTGCACACAAACATGCCCTGCTTTCAGCCAGACTTGCTAAAGTCCTTCAGCCAGAAACACTCAGCAATGGAGCTCTGGGAGAGACCACTGAATTCACCACCTTTCTTCTGGCGTAATCTACTACGCCTAAAGCCTTTCTACAGCTATTTATCTATTCAGTTGTTATCATTTGAAGACAATTTGTGTCCTCAGAGCCCACTGTGTGTTGTATTGCATTAAAATAGGTCAGCTGAGAGTGTCTGGAGGGAAGTTCTTTCCCTGGAAAAATTAGGTATGATCAGAGCTGCCTGAGCGCAGCAAGGAGCACATGGGGATTGAAAGGCAAAGCCATTAGGGAGGCTGCAGCATTAACTTCACCAGACACTATCTGGTTAAAAACTCCACAGCTGGGCCTTAGAGGGAGAAGCAAATAGGATATTTTCCAGGAAGTCCAGAAGGGACTACAGAAAACATGTTGCTAGGTAGGTATCTACTGAAAGTTCCTAGCCTGGGAACAAGGCCAGAGTAAAGCTCCCCCACAGTGTGGGCAGAGGGAAATGGAGAGAAAATTGAAAATTCTTTCATTTCACCTAGCAGATCTAAGCATGCCTAGAGACTTAGAGTTTCTAGTTCTAGTTCATATTTAGAAAAGACTACCTTGGCAGGCTATAACCCAAACAGGAATTTTTATTCACTCACTGAAGTCAAGTCCATCCTGATCACTGGCTGGTGCAGCTTCCCACTGTGCATACTCAAAGATATACAGCTCTGTGGATTTCCCAGATTTCCTGTGCATGTTTTTCAAAAGAGTAATGGTTGTTATTCAAGAAAATACTCTGATGTGAATTCTCATCACTGTTAATTAAATCAAATTACTTTTGTTCCTGTGCTCAGAAGATGTGGACGCACTGTCTTTTCATAAGAAATATTTCACACATGATCCCATATGTCTTTCTGTAAAGTCTTCTTTTGTATGAACTCGCCAAACTGAAGGTTTTCCATCTTTCCTTCTTAGTCATATTTTTTAAATTTAGCTGTTCTCTCAATTCTTTCCAGCCTTCATACATTCATCTCAAAATATGGTGCATAAAATTGGCACAGAAATTTATCTGAGATCACAGTGTGACTGTCAATGTACATTAAACAACAGCAGTGATAGATTTATTTCTGACACAATACATAAAATAGAAAGTGTTTTTACAGTTATCAGAAATTATTTATCTAGCATGTAAGGTGTCTTTCAGTGGTACAGCAAAATAATTATCTCCTTGCATATGATACTCTTATTAATACTTTAGAATATGATCTTCCTGCCATTTGGAGAAGAACCTGCCATGTTTGTTGGTTGGTTTGCATCATAACATACAGGACTGGAACTCCTGCATAGAAAGGCCTTCTCCATTCATTCAATTTCCACCTTAATTTTTTTTTATTTTGCAGTTGGATTTGATCTTGCTGACATCAACTCACCTCTCAAATCCAAAGGTAAAGAAAAGCACTGGAAAAGGAGAAAAAGCTTGTTCCAGGTTCCTTTTTAAATAGATGTGTGAATGGAATTAAATGCAGCGAACTAGTGAAGACTACTGAGTTAGAGAGTGTGAAAGATGAAAAATAATACTAAGTGAAGAACTTCATTTTCAACATACATTGTCATCATAGGCACTGCATAGCAGAGGATGTGGAGGAAAGTTGGAGGAGGAGGAGGTGAAATCATTCATACTATTCATCTCAGCTAACTTCTACTCACACCTCTAAAGACATTTGTAAGGCCTCCATGATGCTGAAAATAAATGGTTTCTGTTTATTCCAGCACTCTAAAATACTGGTGAAAATATTGACTCACACTGAACTAAGATTAGGATTTTGTCATATTGCATGTGATAAACCTCTCCAGTTTGACAAGCAGCAATTGATAACTACTATCCCACTACAGTTTTTCAGCAACTTGTGTGGCAACTTTACTGTGATTTCATCATGCACAATTTCATCATATTTCCCTGAAAGTGTCATAGGGGATACCATCAAAAGCCTTACTCAAGTCAAGAATTATTGTGTCTTCTGCTTCTCCTTTTGTCCTCTAAGCCAGTTATCCTGTCAAAAAAGGAAATCAGTCTGGCTTGTAGGTATTTGCTCCTAGCAAATCCATACTGGCTGTCTCTTACCACCTTATTGTTCTCCAGGTACCTTCAAATTGATTTCTTAATAAATTGTTCCAATAACTTTCTAGCATTGAATTTAGGGTCCCTGCTGTATAATTTTCTGGAATCTATTTCTCTACAGATAGGTACTATGATATCTGTCCTTTCCCAATCCACTGGAGACCTTCTCGAACTGGGAGACAAATGCTGATGGTGTATTCAACTCTGTTGATTTACTATTAGAAGAATCTATGCTAAAGTTAGTATTTCAAAGCAGAATATTTACAGTATTATATCATTTTAGCTTCAAATTAAGAAGCATAAATGCATTCTATGGAAATATCATTGTCCTCGGGAGAAGTTTCTATGTATTCCCTGAAATAGTATTACTCAAAAATAATGACCTAAATGATTGTAGGTGTATTCATAGGAAACCATAAAAAGCAGGAAAGAGGAAAGGCAGGAAGAAAGGAATGGAGGGAGACAGGGAAGGAAATATATTTCCCAAAAAGTTAATACGGGCATGTAAGAAGCAACATCACAGGATGACTCTGAGAATGGTTTCTAGATAAATCTCCAGCAACACAGTACCCTAAAAAATCAATAAATTTTAAAACTAAACAATCATTTTTGAAGTAGAGCACACAAAAATAGGGGAATTACTCTGTGTGTCCTTGCTTCTACTTACACACTTGCATGATTTTTTGGACTGCTTCAAGGAAGCTGATGCAGATAAACCAAACAACAACTTCTTCCAAAATATAGCTCTCTCTACAGAGGTGTTTCTTATCAGTTTAACATTAATTATTTGAAGCATTGTGTATGATCCTGGAAACAGCTGTGAAGTTGCCCAGATTAAAAGGAAAAAAAAAACCCAAAACACAGCAGCTTGAATCTAAAAGACTGTAGGCTGATTTTCCAGACAGGTTTGTTGTTTTTTAAAGCTGTCATTCTGTTTTTAGGTGAGAATGAAGTACTCTACATGGGAATGTTTCCTAATTTAAAGAACCTTTTGCGTATGTTTTTTTTTAATATAATCATTGATGAATGTTAAATACTTTGTGCATATTCCTAACTGTTCTCATACAAAATTTTTCCACAAAAATAACTGTAGTTTGACTATGAGCACTGCAAGACCATGGCATATTATCTTCCTTGTTCTGTGAAAAGAGAATTCCTCCTGAGAAATCCTTTCACTCCTGTAACAGCCAGCCATAGAAAGTTCTAAAGTACAACAGTGGTAATATTTCAGCAATGTAGAAGAATCAATGATGAAATTCTCTCTTGGTGTTTAATTGAATATACTCAATAACACTGGCAAGTAAGCACTGACTGTACCTCAAAATGCTCTTAGGTTGGTGGAAGCAATAGCACAGAGGGAAGTGAAGCTCTGTAAACAGAAGGTAAACATCAAGGTCATTTATCAAATTAAAGAGGGAGAAAAGGAAACATTGCAAACACAGCTGGCTTTCAACATTTACTTCTCCTTAAAACAAATTTGTCTTTTATAGATTACAGTAAGCTTTAAGGAGAGTAAGATGTCTGGGAACTGCAAGAAATCCTTTATGAAACAGGACAGGGAGGCAGTGATGACTGGCAAGAAGTGAAGACAACTAAAGTGAGAGGGATATTTCTAAGAGGCATCTCTGTTCACAGCATGTGTCTTGTGGATGTAAAGAATGGCTTGACAATGAGAAAAGCTCTGGTCCTAAGCCTGATTAAAGGAGGCAAATTCAGTTTTGTTGTTCCATTTTCTGGCATATGCTCCCACATCTCATTGCATGCAGCCTGCACATACAAACACCCACAAGATCTTGTCTTTGTCAACTACAGCATTCTTCTCTTGCTTTAAAATATTAACATGAATTATCTTAAACCTATCTCTCTCAGTTTTCTCTGGTGAGAAGAAACAGAAGGCTATGTTTAAGAGGTCTTTTTGTTCCATTTACTGCTAATTATGAATATAGCTTTCGCAGCATTTCTTCACCAAAACAAATTTTCATCCCCTCTCATAGCACATCACTTCCTGTTTTCTAAAACTCTGCTACAGTCAGAAATAACCTCTGTTTCAAACTGCATCCATTTTCGCTCTCTCAAGTGTCTTCCTCTCCACACAAAATGTTACCCATTGGAATTTCAGTCAGATCACGCTCTCACCTATCTAGGTGTTCAAATCGTATTCAAGGTGCCTTGAGAGCCAGGATTGCCTCCAAAACCTGGAAGTTGTCTGTCTAAGTGTGAAGATGTGTGAAAATATGAACATGTGACATTAAAGCCAGTCATGGAAATAATAGCTGGGAAAGCCAAGAAGCCATGATGAGATTACTGCTCATTATGAAAAACTCATCAGAAAACCTGGCCAAATTCAGGCAAGGAGTCCCAGATGTGACAGATGTGACACAGGTCTTAGATGGCATTGTCTGTAGAATTGCTTAATATAGCTAAGATTGTGTGCTATATATGGAAAAAATATGAATTCATACTAAACTCCAACAAAAACAAAAGAATGTAACAAGAAGTTAATTTCATTGTGACAAGCAGTATGAGAACTGTCCCAGCATTTCCAACAGTGCCTTGCAGGACCTATCTCTTGACAGGAACCTCTCTACAGATAAGTAGCAATATCTGAGGAAGAAACAGCCAAACTGTAAACAGTTCTTAGAAGACACAAACAGGGCAAATAATGAAAAAAGCACTTCACTGGGGAAAAATTGGACAGCACAAAACATGAAAGAAATCATAATTTTAAGAAAGGCAGAATGTTTTTGGAAAATAAAAGGCTCAATTAAAAATAAGGGGAAAAAAACCTATATAAATGACATGCATAAGATTAAGCTATTAGAAAGCATAGACCAATCATGGGTTCAGTCAGTAAAAAAAGGCTAAGTGACAACAAGTGCCAAGGACAAGCCAGCAGGACAGAAAAAAACCTTTTGACAAAGTGCTAATCCCTGCTGACCATACAGATCCAAACAGTTTGGGCGTGCTGGAAGGACAGGACAGCTTTCGAGGCACGAGGGGGGACAGCCCTATGGTGCCAACAGAAAAAGGAGGCAGAAGGAATGTTGATGTGGATCAGAAGAGGAGAGTTGATGGTGCAGACAGCAGAACTGCTGAGCTGTAAATAGCTAGAAGGACAAGTGTGAACAAAGCATCAGAAGTAGAGTCCTTTAAGCTTTTGAGCAGAGGTGATATTCTGTGACTGGCAAAGCACAGCGGCTGTGTCAGTCTACAAGGCTACCCAACTAATTCAGGCAATAACAGATATGAAAAGCTTTGTCAGTTTCTAGGGAGAATAAAAACCCATGAAGAATAAGACTTTTTACAGATTCAGACAGGTTATAAAGAGAATTTTAGAGGAAAATTATAGTTTCAGATCAGGTACTGTTTGGAAGTACTCATCCTGAGCTGTACAAGGACAAAACAAGAAATAGGAACACTTCAACAGCATGAGGAAAAAAAAGTATAATTTTCCCATTTTTTTAAAATGCATTTGGAATACATTATTGAGAATCTAAAACAAACCTATTAGATCTCTGTTTGCTGATGGTAAAGCCTAATTTTTTTAGTGTTTGATCTATGTGTTTCAAAGGGTCTCAGCATAAACAATATATCCATTAAGGACAGCTTAAAATGCAAAACAGATTCAACAGATCCATATAAACTAATAAAAAAGCAGACACTTCAAGGGGATCCATTTTCACTGTTTTTTCTCCTTCTCCCACAAGAGTTTAATGCAGTTTTAGAAAGGACAGCTTCAGCTACCTCACTCAGGAGTGAATGAACTCTGAACACATTAGGCATTCATGCTTGATTTCTTTGAATCACTGATTCTAGCTGGTACTCAAGTTCTGAGGCTAAAAATATAGCAGAATTAGACTTTTCACTAATTTCCACAGTAAAAGTGACTGTGAAGTGATGCACAGTGGCTTGGCTACTGGACAGCTTTATGAACAATTAGGATGGAGGGTAATTACTGCAGTGCCACTTGAATGTCAACGCTGTTTCAATATTCTGGGGCATGATTGTGTTATGGTCACAATTTCTGGGGATATTAAATTAATGCAAACATTCCTGGTTTTCCCCTTAAGTTGTACCTGCCAGCATTTGAATGCAAATCAGCTGCAGAAAATCCCCTGGGGTTATTCTCAGAACAACCACGTTCCTTATGTGCTTCCTCTGAATGTAAATGTCATCTGGATCACTGAGGAGGCCAGACAGCAGCTTGGTCTGGAGACAGCATCCTCTTTCACCACAAACAAGGATCAGAGCTCCAAGTGTCAGAAGGAGGAGGCCAACGTGAGCACCAGAGCCTGCCAACACCCTCAAAACTGGAAGATTTGTGTAGGATATTTCTGTGCTGTCGCAGCAGTCAGGACAGAGAAGAAATCGTAATTCAATTTCATTGTATCTTCATGAGTTTCCATGGTGATGCGGGGGGGAAAAAAAAACCAACAAAAAGCTGCAGTTACTTCTCTCTGCTGCCAGTATTTTGGGAGGCAGAGGTGGAGGGTTATGGTGAGGAGCAGGAGGCTCACGGACATTTCTCTCCTCAGAGGCATTGCAATCCTGTGCAGGGTGGTGTGATACAACAGACACAACCCAGTAATGCCAGAGGGGATGTTGCTATCACTCAGTCCTGGGGTACCTCTGTATAACACTTATGTGTATACATTTATTCCAGAAATTATTTTTCTCTAAAAGGAAAACAGAAGTCCAGCTAGCAGCAGCTTCAAAAATTAAACTAGAATATTACCATCAGTCTATTTCCATCTGTTCAGCCTCCCGTCTTAGTCAATAGGAATGAGAATACTTTTGTGAACACTCATTACTTAGAAAAGGAGCAGAGGCAGATCACACAGCAAGGTCTTACACCCCTCTATTTTCAGGTCATGATTATGACAGAGAGAATGCCTCTGCAGGACAGTATAATGGGTTAAATAATTTTTTAAAATATGGATGATATTCCTCTGTAAATCGATGAAGGACAAGGGTCTGAAAAGCTATAAGACTCTGCTGAATTCCATAAGATACATCTGTCAGGATGCTCAGCATCCCAGGGAATTTGATTTTAGCATTTTAAGGCAGCTTTAAGAGAGGTTTTTTTAACCTAATCTGAAATTTTAAAACCTCATGCTAAGGACTGTTGATCACTTGCCATTCTCACTAAGAGCTCTGCTATTAAATATGTTTTGTAATTTGGTTATTAAGCAATCAAATAGATACTCTTGGGAGAAATAGAATTCCTTATAGCTCTTTGAGACAGCATTATGGATTTCATGTTATGATTAATACAATTTGCATACTTTGGGTGCTATTTCCTACTTGTCCTTTCCTAACAGAAAACATTAATATCACTGATTTTTTTCAGCAGGGCAGAGAAAAGCTGCAGAAGCAAACATTGCTTATTTCCCAAATTAGGGGCATTTGAACAATCCATAAAGGAAAGTTTTTAAACATGAGGATAGCAACTGACACTTCAGCTGCAATAAGATAAAAACATTAATTCTTGCACCCACTAAAAAACGAAAAAATAACGAATTTGGCATTCAGGCTTATATTGTTGACAATACAATAATGCAATCAGAACATCATTGCAAACTGACATTCACCCTTTAAGGTTGTTTATGAAGGACAAACTGCTCATAAATATGATTGGAAGGTACCCTACAAAAATTTATCAATGTATATACTTCATCAATGTCATCTGAATAAATTATAAATTCAATTAAACAAAACACTTCTTTTTTGAAAATTAAATACTTCGTAATATAATATTAACTTTCTAATAGCTGCTAAAACATAACTGTTTCCTCAATAAACATCAGCTGGAGAATGTGGAAAAATTTTGTCACCACATCATAAACCAAAGAAGCAAACGCTGAAATATGTAAAATATTTCTAACAAAAACAAAAAATATACATAAAATTTTTTAGAAATATATATAACATTTATGAAGAGAGATCACAGAATCAAACCAGCCAAACTAGAAATTAGGCCCTTGGTGACTAAATTTCATCACTACAGCTCTATTGGAGCCCTATGCAGTGAAAATCAGAAATGTCTCTTATGAAAACCAGCTTTCTTATTTCTAGTAAAATATGCTTGTATTGGTAAAGGTTAAGCAGAATCTCATCATCATTGGATAAATGAGATTTATGAGCCCAAGAAACACACACTAAGCCAGAGTACATGGTGTTCCCACTAAGAATGCTGCTGGCCCCCTGTGCCAGCACAATATGGTGCAGCCTCCAGCAGCAGAGAGGAAAAAAATGTGTAATTGGCAAAACTGTATCATTTATTTCCCCTTTTTTTTTTTTTTTTTTTTTTTTTTTTAGGTAAAAAGAATATTTTTACACTGATTTTGACGTAAAGTTATGAAGGCAATTTTTGAACCTGGCACATTATGCCAAGGGAAATGATGCACAAACAATGCATTTATCCTTATTTTGTTCACTATGGAATATCTTATTATTCTGGAATTGAAATGTTGGCATTTTGGATCCTGACTTTGCCCCAAATATCATTTTTTTTATTTCAACGGATAGTCCCCTATTGCTCTGTAGGGGGAAAAAAATATTAGTTTTACATGTGTACACTAGTAAAGCATCTTAATAAACTGGTACATGACACTGCTGTTTTTACAAAACAGCAATTCCATTTGACCCTCATCTTTTCAGCCACTACTGCAACAGATTTTGTTGGTGCTATTAGGAAACCATGTGCCAAGCAGATATGGGTTTAACCCTAAACTATCCTGCTACCTCTGAATGACAGCATTCCTGGAGAAGCTTGGGAATGGCTGAATATCCAGGGTGTTTGGGCCTGCCTCCTCACTTCTGGAGTAGCTTTGGGTCCAATGCTGACACAGGCAATAGTAAGTGAGTTCAACTCCTGCTTTTTTTGTAGTACCCTGACAATGCCACTTCACCATGCAGAGAAAACAGGTCCCCACCTGTGGGAAAATAACAAGATTGACAAGAAAGATGGTAAACACACTCAAGTGACAAGAAATATGGTAAACACACTCAAGTGACTTGCAGCTGGGGTGTAGAAAAACACATGCATCATTCTAACTGTTGTTTAGTTGTACATATTTGACAAGTGCAAGATCTGAGTTTAGATAACACAGGCCTGTGATAGGCACAGAGGTACCCTACTGAACATGCTCGATGTTCCTGCCCTGCTGTGGGAAGGGTCAGGGCACAGTGGTACATTACACCTGTGTGAATCCCTGATATACAGGAGGAACCAGCAGGTTGGGTGATCTCTAGCATGGATTGTGGGGCCTGAATCCCCCTGTGTGCCTGTGTCCACACCCTGCTTTGGACATCCCACAGCTGGCAAGGGAACAGCCACGCTGGCTCTGGTTGTCCCAGCGTCCTGCCCACGCCAGCTCACACATCACCCATGCTGTAACTCTTGTCTGGGTCACCTTTAGTGGTCTAGCTGCTCCTGTGTGCTGTTTCTTCATGCAAAACAACTATTAGCACTCCTGGGATTCTGAGAGCCTGTAAATCACATACTCCTTCCCCTCCCTGTAGTGCATTTCCACCCTTTCAATTGATATCCGCCTGAGAAATGCTGCTAAAGCTACATGTGTAGAGATTAAAGGCAGGATCTGCTGTGACTTAAAGACATCAAAAGCCAAGAGCAGTACGACTGGAGTAAATTGCATGTTACTGGCTTTTGTTAGCCTCCAAAAGCCTCTGATTATCATTCTTGCTGTAAGTGTTTGCTACTGCTTCTCCAGCGATTGTAGCTGCCCATCAGAGGTGATAAATGCTACCTCCCAAAAGAGCACAGGTGATTTAATTGACATGCAAGGGCAGGAACTGAGGCAGGTGGGCATAGTGACCTGTGAAAGCTGCTGTTCGTGACACATCGCACGTTGCATTTCCTGGTTAAATTATAGTTTGCGGAAACAATTGCCGTTTGTCTAAACCTGGATTTCAAAGAGAAAAAAGCAACTATTGCTGGTAGTTTAAATACACTATAAAGCCATGCTCCCACCACTTTCCTCTCCACTTGATGCAATTATACCGGTGTAAAAGCACACCTTTATGCTTATTTACCTCTCTTGCTCCCAAGTGGCAGGTACCCATCCCAGTGCAAGCTGCCTTGGGAGCAGCATAATGAAATGCACTCGTACAATTGCACCCCTTGGATGCATGAGAATGAGAATACTGGTTTTATAAAGGCCCATCCATCCTAGTACCACATCTCCAGCAGCAGCTGTCAGCAGATTTGGATGAAGTGTGAGACTGGAATAAGAGCATAGAATATTCCCCTGAGTGCTGTCCCACCTCACCAATCCCTATTGGAGGGGTTCTCTCAGCTTGACATAGCTTCTATATTTAGAAATTCAGGTTAAAAACCATAACATAGTTTCACCTAATAATTCATTAACTGAGAAGACCAGATATAATTGGTTGGTTTTTCATTTCTCTGCACAATTCACTATATTTTACAGAAGTCTTCTACCTGCAGTTCTAATTCTGGGTTTCCCTGCTGGTGGTTGAGATGGCTTATGGGTTGTTCATCCCCTTCATATCTAGCTCATCACTCTCTCAATATTTCATTCCTTTCTGTCCATTTCTCACAAATTTCAGAGGTATTGCTTTGTTGTTTGTTCTGCCATGGTGATCTCATTTTGCTCGCTCATCTTAAATCTTCCTTCTTTTGTTCTTCAGTCCATAAGTGACTTTAAGTCCCCAGGCATAAAACTCTTGCAATAACCTATGTGCAAACACCAAAATTTTTTTTTTCTGTACGAACAAACGAGGATTAACTATTTTTGTATGTTTCCTGTGGGACTCTAGACATGTTCTTGAATTTATTGTAGAAATGTCCCTTAAAGATACTGAGTGCTGCGATTTTTTACAGTTCAATTAAAAATAAATGTTTATAACATCTTTGGATGTCTTCAAAAAATTTTTTTGTTTTTTTCTTTTACTTCTAATTTTTTGGGATAGTAATAAAGTTATATATATTTAATTGAAAAACCTGGTTTAAATATCTTCTTCAGAGAAGATATTTAAGATAGGTGTAAGTAAAGCTTACAAATTAGCACATCCTTTTTGCAAAATTTTATGTATGAAGAAGAATTTAGTTAATTGTTAACTAGTTTAGTTAACTAGATATTATTCTGTAGACAAAACTTTACGGCAAAATATGGAGAAAAAAAGTAAAAAATGAGTGACAAGAACAGGATGTGTATAGTATGACAATGGTGACATGACGTAAAAGTCTGGAAAATGAGAAGTCACACAAAAAAAGTTTGTGAAAAATTGGGAAAAACTGTGGAAAACTCATTTCATGAGTTGTTATTTGTTCACCCTAAATATTCTGTATTAAATTTTGCTGTACACAATGCCATTATTTCCACAGATAAAGACACTTGCTCTAGTATACTATCTGCATTTTTGACCAAGTTGTACAGAGTCAATCATGTACAGACTGGGTGTCAGATCCTTTTAGGAGAGATTCATCACCAAGTGAGTGTTTTGGCCGCTTAAAGAAGCCCTGTCAAAGGTATTGGCAAAAGCGGGGATTAATAGAATTTTGCAAATATGAGGTTTTACAGAGTTTGATGGCAAAGTTCATGACTTGTGGTACGGCCTAGGGACACTTCAGTGCTTAGACAATTCTGTCAAGGTTTATCAGGAGCTTCTGAGACCAGGCCCGAGGGTGGGGGAAGAAGGGCCGGGGGATGCACAACCACAAGACTGCCCATTTCCACACAGCCTGGTATTTGACTTGAGTCTCTTTTTCTGAGGCAATCCCCAAAGCATTTGATTATTTTCTGTGAGCTTTTGAAGAGGAAATAATTTGAAATCACTTGAAGTTTGCATTTCAGGGCTCTAAACCAGAGTTCTTCTAGTATTAGACTATATTAGACTATATTAGACTGTGGGGCATTTAAGGTTTCTTTGTCAGAAAATATCTCTATAGGACGCAGCAGAGATACCACAATATCTCTACAGTTCTGGGAACTACCTCCAGAAATACTCTTGGCTGGTGAGGGCACGGTGCTAATAACACCAGGGTTGAGGGCTGGATCCCCATACAGGCCATTCACTTAGGAGTTGGACTCAATGATCCTTGTGGGTCCCTTCAAACTCAGAATACTCTGTGGCTCTGTGATTCACACCACGTGGGAGTACAGGAATGAGCACAGTATGTATGAGATTGGGATAAGTAGGGGCAAAACAAGGAAGCAAATTATTTTCCAATGTATGTATACTCAGTGACTTCTCAAATAGACTAGGGGTTTCCAAAGAGGGCCTTTTCATGCAAAACCTTGGTATTGTGGGAATAAATTAGAAGATATAAGTAGTGGGCACTATACTTCATGGCATAGATTTGGGCAAGAGGAAAAGGATAGTAGCAAATGTGAATGTAAATGAAAAGAGGTTTGCATGGTCACAGTGGGAGAGGAATACAATAGGAACAAGAACTCTGAAAACAGGTACAGAAACCTATGGTGATCTCTTCAAATTGAGTTTGTTTACAAGGTAAAGCTAAATCAGATATGACACTTGTGGATTACAGGTTCGTAGGTTTCTGTTACTATAGAATATATAAAAAATGCATAGAGGAACCTGTGTGCACTGTTGAGTATTACCATATTATCTTACTCTACTTTTCCTGCACAGACATTTCCTGTATATTCATTTTTGTCTAGTTTCAGCACTATAGCAAAATAACAAATTTCAGAAAACAAGATAGCAAATTCCTCTCAGGCTATCACTCTAGTAGGTGGTAGAAAACCCACCAGTTGCCAATTCCCAAACTCCATTCTGATTTATTTCCTTTTTGCTCCTCTTATATGCATTGGAGGTTATGTTAAAACTGAAAATGTAGTGGAGTAGCAACTCTCTGTCCAAACAGTCCAGTCCAACCAACTCCTATGTGGAGCAAGGCGCAGGAAAGAAAGTTCAAAAATTACCTGTTAGAAGAATGAAAGATGAAATAAAAGGTAAATACAAATCTCTCTTTCAAACAACCCAAGAACTCAGAAACAACAACAATAAACAAGACCTCTAAAAAACAACAGCAAAAACCCCTGAATTGTTGGTCGCTGCTCTTTGACAAATCTTTTTTTTTTCTGTTCAGAAAGAGCTTAGACAAGCATTATTGATCATCACAGGATTTCAGAGTAGTAAAGCAAGACAGGAAAATAATATTTTGTTCACTTGACAAAGCAGTCTAAAAATTTCAGAACAACTGTTTACCTCTGTGGTAGGTTGACACTGACTGGATACCAGGTGCCCACCAAAACTGTTCTGCCACTCCCCTCCTCAGCTGGACAAGAGGAGAGAAAATACAACAAAACACTCATGGGTGAAGATAAAGGCCGGGTGAGATCCTTCACCAGTTACTGTCATAAACAAAACAGGCTTGATTAAGGGAAAAATTAATTTAATTTATTAACAATCAAATCAGAGCAGGGTAATGAGAAAATTAAAGGGAAACCAACCAAACAACTCTTAAGAACATCTTTCCCACAGTCCTCTTTTATTCTTGGCCTGAAATTCACTCTCAAATTCTCTACTTACCCAAGTGGCCCAGTGGGACAGGAATGGACACTGCAGTCGGTTCATCACCCACTGGCATTTCTTCCTTCTCAGGGGAATTCCTCACACTCTCCCCTTACTCCAGTGTGGGATCCCTCCCATGGGAGACTGTCCTCCAGAAACTTCTCCAACATTGAATCCTTCTCACAGACTGCTCCAGGGGGGTCCCTTCCATGGTGTGCAGTCCTTTGGGGTCAGTCTGCTCCACCGTGGTTCCCGTGGGCTTGCCCATGGAGCTCTCACAGATTCCACGGAGGAACCTCCCTGAAGTTCCATGGAAGAACCTTCTGGCAGCTTCTCAGAGAAGTCACCCCTGCATCCCCCAACACCAAAATCTGCCATGCAAAACCTATACTAAGCTAGAATACTTTACAAAAGGGTAGGATCTTTCATTAGTTTCCTCCTTGCTTGAAGGGCCTCCATAAATGCGAGGGTTTGCAATGGGGTTGTTTGGTTTTGGTTTTTGGTGGGGCTTTTTCAATAGTGTCTCTTGTTGAGTTTTTATTTTTGCTTAGTTTAATCCAAAAGCACGCTTATCCAAATTTAACAAATACATTTCTGAACATAAGTTCTCATTATATGATAAATACCAAGAAACTCAGAACAATGAAGAAACATTTTGTAAGTTTTTCTGTAGAAACGTGAACTCCAGAGTTATCTAACTTTCCGTAAGGAAATTTTATTCCAAAAATTACTTTGAAAAATCAGGTACCTCATATTTGCAATCTGACTCTATGAAGTTAAACAACAATGTAAACCCAAAATTTTCAGTAAGATTTTAACTGGGAAATAAGAAATCGTGAAGATTATTTTTTCCCATAGTAACATCTTTTAGAACTGAGTCTTGGAATCAGACTGAGCTGCATCTACTTCCTCTGTTGAAAGAGAGAAATCTTGAGAATGATTTCTCTGTGGGACCAAGAAAAAAATACTTTGTTTTTAGCAGACATTGTCTGATTTCTGCTGGTAATAGCAAAACCCTGCCACATGTCTAAAACACTTCTTTTTAAAACCTTCTATTGTCTATTCAAAAGGTATTATAATTAGCACTTATCTGTCATTTTAAAGTCTAATTAGTTAGCCTTGAATTCTTATTAAATTGTGAAGAGTTGAAGGTCATGTCATACATCATTTCCAAAGTAAATGTCCCCTAAGCTTTTAATGCAGTCTTGAAATTTACCACTTTTACAGATATGACATTTGGCATTAAAAATTTCAACATCATTAAAATGTAGGTTTAAAAGAAAATTCCAGGATTTATAAAGTGCATTGATTTACTTATTTCCTAAGGGGAAATTTGATTTCCCCCTTTGTAACAATTTCCTGAATATCATGATTCATCATTTTCAGATGTTTCATACTAGCTTTTCTCAATTACTTTGTTGCAGTTGCTCTTGTGTGTTTTGAAACGATCAGCACAGAAATAGGTCCAATTGGCTATCTATGCTTTTCAACATTTGTCTGGCCATATTTGATTAACAACACAATTCCTCTGCTCCCTGCCGCACCAATTACAGAAGCAGGATGCTCAAATGGCAATGGCAAGCCCAAGTGATTTTCTGTGCTGGAGGAAGGTACAGAGCTGTGAAAGTGTCCAGAGAGAAGGCCATCTCTGAGACAGAAAAATCCAGAGGTGTGGGACACAATTTCCCTGCAAGCAGACATGGGGACAGGGCTCTGGGTCCCTCATGGGACAAGGTGGCACCATGCAGGTGTGACTTGTGGGTGTCCCCAGGCACATCACTGTCTTGTGGAAGGAGGAAATTGAAGTCAACAGACATTGCCATCAGATTTTACACCGCACAGCTTTGCTCAGACACTGTGAGGCCCCTTACAGCCTTGGCTGGGGGCTCCTGGCTGTTCAGCACCTCCTGGGTGTTCCTTAGCCCAAAAGGCAGCCCGATGTCAGCTTCCCCCTGCTTCAGACTGCTGGGCATGGACAGAACTCCACATCAGCCTGAGCACATGGCTGTGCTTGCAAACTGCATCTCCACTTTTGTTACAGGCTGTTAGGGGAAGATCTTACACTTGGAAGAACCTGTACATTTGAGAATCAGCAGCAAAGTTTTAGCATCTTTGGAGGTTTGGCTTATTCTGAGAGTTCCCATAGCTGAACTCTCAACATTTGTTTGTAATGAATGCAAATATCTGTGCAGTAGAATTGTTCTAATTTTTCAAAATAATTTAGAAATGAAAATCCATCTATGATCTGATTTGCATTTAGTTTAGACATAACATTTGGATCTCTATTGGAATAAATGAAACCAATAGATTTAACAGGATAAGAAGAATTTGGGTTTTTTCCTGTAATTTCTTGGTTTGGCAATTCTTGGCTCTCTCATGGGGTTTTATTTCCAAGGCTTTACTGTGTGTTTTGGTGCCAAGGTAGCAAAATAAATGGTGAAAACTTGTTCACTTGCACCACACCTGCCTTCATTAGCAGCATGTTCAGAGAGAAGAGACAGAGATGAGAAGGAACTCAGCAAACCAAGTTGCAAAGTGATAAATCCAACTGCATGTCAGCGAGGGGAAATCTTAGAACCCCTTCAAAAGGAGGTTGGCATCTCTTCCCTTTCTATCTTAACAAACTGACAAATGTCTTGATTGGCTTGAGCAGATATTTCAGTAATTATTCCAGAATTATGGTCCATTTGGGGGTCAGCCACTTCTCTGATGGCTACAGCTGAAAAGTTACCACTGTAAATTATTAACTGCTTCTAAGCCTATAATTTATGATGGAAAATAGGGCACATATTAAGAAATAGTGATATTACATTTGTCTCAATTTCTACATGAAAATAAGAAGTGGAAGAAAAAAAAAGTTTAAAGCTGGGACACCTGGGAAGAAACATTAAATTTTTCCAAAGACAAAGGAAATTATAGGCTATTTCAGTGACTCGGAAAGAAAAAGACAGCATCTCTTTCAGAAATCCAAAACCTTACATTTAAGGCCCAGAGATATCAATCTGAAACCCAGAATCTGACAACAGAGTACGTTCATCTGCTGCAGCCTCATTGCTTTGTAAACACAAGCTCATACTTTCACTTGTAGTTAAAACAAAAACAAACAAACCAGACAAAAAGAACAAAAACAAACAAAACCCCCAAAACCAAAATAAAACCATACAAAAAAATCAAACAAATAAAAGCAAACCAAATAAAAACCAAACCCAAACAAAATCATAATCTCAGATAAATCTCAGTTTAAACTCCAAATTAGACTCAGGTCAACCTTAACATCTCAGCTTCAGGCAAGAAATGGAATATTAGGTAAACATATACGGCCACAAATTTTTGCCTGTGGCTTGTGCAGAAAAGTGTTTTTTACCACCATGCCAAATTAAAGGCAAGGTAAATGATGTGGGCCACCCTAGAAGCAGGGAAAGCTAAGTCCCCATGCATCTCTGTTTAAAAAAGGAAACAGGCTTTCTGCAAAGCCTATTGCAGCTCTCCATCTGCTGAGCTGAGAGGCTGAGGATGACACTAATGTGCTGAGTTTCTTTTTTCCCTATATGATAAATTTGAACTAAATAGTTTTTGACATTGTTTAGGACAAGTCAGAGTCAAAGCAAGCCTGGTTTATGTCCCAGGCCTAGATAAGCAGGGTAAGCAGGGGACAGCCACTAATCACCAACAAATTGCAAAGCAATCACAATGCCAAGACCAAGGTAAAATCAATTACAGTGACAATTAAAGTGGTCAGATATCGGAGCTGAAAGCTTTGCAGCTAATAAATGTTCTCCTACAAGACAGCAGACTGTAGCCTTCCAAACTTTCAAGCAAAACCCTAAATTGTCCCTGGAAGGAATAAGGTTATTTGTTAATAGAAAATATTTGTATAATAAGTTAAACTAAAAACTATGTATAGAAATTAAACCAATGAATTAATCTACTGCCTTGCAAAGAATAACTGGTAGTTAAAACAACCAAAATACTGAATGTTACAAATCTTATAACTGCTGTTGTATCACAAGGAATATAGGAACAGAAGTAATTGGCACCTTCATTTTCTTTATATTGAGTTATAAAAAGGCAAAAGAAAGTGTAGATTACTTAGTGACCATATTCAAGATTAAAAATTGTGCCTTCTACTCCTGAGCCTGATATGATGCATAGTCTAGCAAGACTTTTCAAATCCAGAACTCTGGGGAGCTAAATGTGTCCTTCCATATATTATAATATAATAATATATTACAGCATGAGTAGTTGGACTGAAAATATTCAAGTGAGATCACCTGAAATAAGAATTTCAGTTACAAGGAAAATCAACAATGAAAGGGAGAATGAAGATCCTATCATGTAGGAAGGATCAGAAAGTCCAAGGAAATGGAGAGAATTCAGATATGTTTCCCAACCAAAGCTCAGGCAAACCATCATGCTGCTATAAATACACAGTGTCTGGTTTGAAGTTAAATTTTCAACAGTTGGATTGTCTGAGACCATGAAGGCAGAAAACGGATTCCTCTTGAAAAGACCATTTTGGAATACTGGAAAACTGCTGGTAGACTGCAATGGGATGTCCCTGGCTAGATTCCAGACACCCACCAAAGCTGCTCTATCCCACCCCTTGCAGCTGGACAGGGGAAAGAAAATATAACAAAGCATTCATGAGTGGAGATAAGGACAGAGGGACATCATTCATCAAATGCCATAATGAGCAAAACAGACTAGAATTAGCAAATTAATTGAATTTATTACTAACAAAATCAGAGGAGAATAATGAGAAGTAAAATAAGACCTTAAAAATACCTTACCCCTACCACTCCCCCCCTCCCAGCTCTAACTCATCCCCTGCAGCAGTGGAGAGAGACAGGGAGTGGGGATTATGATCAGTTCATCACTGGTTATTTCTGCTGCTGCTCAGGGAGAGCAATCCTTCCCTGCTCCATTGTGAGGCCTTCCATGGGAGACAGTCCTCCATGAGCTTCTCCAGTGTGAGTCTGTCCCACAGGAGACAGTTCTGCACAAACTGCTCTAGAGTGGGTCACTCTTCCACGGGGAGCAGTCCTTCAAGGACAGGCTGCTCCAATGTGGGCACCCATGGGGTCACAAGCCCTAACAGGACACCTGCTCCAGCATGGGCTCCTCTCTCCATGGGTCCACAGGTCCCAGCCAGGAGCCTGCTCCAGCACAGGCCTCCCATGGGGTCACAGCCTCCTCTCAGGCACCCACCTGCCCCAGTTTGGGGCTCCTCCAAGAGCTGCAGGTGGATCTCTGCACCCCCACGGCCTCCAAGGGCTGCAGGGGCACAGCTGCCTCACCAGGGGCTGCACCAGGGGCTGCAGGGGAATCTCAGCTCTGGGGCCTGGAGCATCTCCTGCCCTACCTGCGCACACCTTGGTGTCTGCGAGCTGCTCCTCTCACATATTTTCACCTCTCTCTTCTTTGGCCACAGTTACATCTGCGCAACAATTTTTTTTCTCTCTCTTGAATATCTTATTCTACCATCATTTCTGGTTTGCCCAGCCTTGGCCTGTGGCATGTTAGTCTTGGAGTCAGCTGGGATTGACTCTGCCAGACATGGGGAAGCTTCTGGCAGCTTGCCACAGAAGCCACCACCCCTGTAGGCCCCCGCTACCAAAACCTGGCCACACAAACCCAATACATAGACCCAGACTCCCAAATGCAGTTTCTCAGCTTCTCAAGAACCCAATTCAGGCACTTAGACTTCAGCTAGGGAATGAATTTCTGAAAAACAGCAACTCTAATTAAGTCTACATTTACTTTGCTTACAAGGGACAGTCACCAAAAATGCTCTTTGGGTTCAGCTCATTAAGGATTCTTGGCAAGTCACACATAACTAGCAATAGCTGAAAAATATTTCCTGCTCTGTGGATGACAAATTTGGTACACAATCAAATCCATTTTCTAACAAAGTATAACAACAACAACAACAACAAAAAAAAACCTAAACAAAACCTGAATCCCATCATGTTTTTAGTAAAAAATACATTTTCATTCTGTCTTTCATCTAGGCCCTACTTCTTATTTCATTCCTATCCTAGGATCTCTTGCTCTCAGAACTTCTCTAAACTGTGGATCAAAATGAATAGGTTTACAGGCATGAAAATCCATTGTGTTTGTGATCTGTCTTGAATTTCCAAGCAGGAAGGGTCATTTCATATCACTCAGCTGATGGCCAGTGCATTCAAGTACAATGAATATTTTCATGGACTCACACTCCACGTCTATTAGAACTAAATCCTCACATTAGTGGTTTGTGTTTTTTAAATGATTATTCGAAACATTAGGAAAATCTAAATGCTTTAAAAAGCAACTGCCAATACCAAAACTTGAAAAAAGCTAGTTGTCAAAATGCAAGAGCACAAAAATGCATGGAACATGCAGTATTAGTTTAATGCTTTAATTGTGGAGAAAATTTATCTGAGACAATCTATAACACTTTCAAATACTTACAGGTTATTATTAAAACCTTTATCTTACACAGTTCACTTATCTCCAAATATTAATACATTCATATGTTGGTGACTAGTCAGAATTTTGAGTAATTGCAAGGTCATAATTTGCTTTTCCAATCAGATATGGCATCTTATTTGGGCTGAGGGGTTATTTTTTTTTCTAGATGGGTGCCAAAGGTTGAAACAGGTACATGCATGAGGCATTGCACCTGGCTCAATAAACTGTGAAGAGTTTGGCCTCGCTCTACATCACATATGTGCCCTTGTCTACTTTTCCATTTAGTAATATCTCTGTCTAGGCAGTTTCTGCTTGTCCTCTAGATTGAATATATTCCAGGACAAAGACATCTCCTTTCCATGTGAAGTCTCATGCATAAGCCACTAGACAACCTTCCCTGTTTTAGATGTCTTTTGCATTTTCCTTGTTCTATAATTTGCTTCAGTAGTCAGTTTATTCTAAATTATTTCTTCCCTGTACTCCTATAATTAATATTTTAATAAATTTTTTCTCATGGAAGTAAAATGACCAGTTCAATCTAACACTACAAGTTGTCTTTGGAACATGAGAATTACTTTAAAACTGGGAAATATTAATATTGTTTATTTACTTTAACTTAATTTTTGTCCTTCAGCTTTCTGAATTTCTAGATTCTATCTACAAAACAGAAAAAATCATAATTAAATGTATTCCAAACATGCACATATAGTTCATGTTACATGTGAAAAACTTTCTTTTAAACATTTTACAGCCATTACTATAGGTCTCTCTCTCAAGCTTTCAGTGTTAAAACAAGACTGCAGTAAACAGAAGTGGTTAATCTTATAGAGGGAAAACACTCATCAACTGGGTGAGACAAGCTAAAATACAGAATCACCCTTCCACCCACCAGGGTTCTGCAGGATAAACCTTTTCCTCAAGCCCTTCTTTCTAGTACAAGAAATGTCAGATTTCTCCCAAGCAACAGTAAAATCTGAAAAAGCTGCTGTGCTTTTAGGTAATTACCTACAAGTGCAGGCAAGGTTCCTCCTCTGCTCCAGGAGGAATGCTCCCCCCATTGCCCACTGCACCCGCATCTCCAGGGATCAGCTCTTGCACTGCATGTTCAGGCTTTGCCTGGCAGCAAATACCTCCTCCAGACAGAGAATTGGCCAGAAGAGCAGGCCAGAGCTGCTGCCTGCTTTAGAGCTCAAGATTTTTAATTTTTTTTACCTAAGAAATACCAGCACATGAATCTGTGTATGAATAAGATGCGAATAAACAAACCATATTCTCTGCTAGTTCTCTTACCCTGAGTTTGTAAGGTCCTTTGTTTTATAGGGAGCTGCTAGGTCCAGTGTGATTTTTATAGGTCTCTCTTCACAGGCAACTTTGTCCTTCTGCTGCATTTTGGTGCCCCTGTAGTTCTGAAGCTAATTTACTTGTTTTTGTCTTGCACTTTCAATAGTCTAAGAATAAAAGCTCCTTGAGCCACTGACTTCTCAGCCAGAACAGGTATGTCCTGTGACAACTCCCAAACACCAATCTGCCAAATAAAAGTAAATTTTCCTGACATAAATATTATGGAAACACCTACGAGCTAATAGAATATCTCATTTTTACAATGAAAAATATCCATTGCATTGCAGCTTGCTTTTTTTTTTTTTCATCTGTGATGGATAAAGGCTCAGGAGACTGATTTCTTCCTGAAGAGCAGGAAGATCATTCTATGAACTAAAAACTGTGAGGATTGGACATGCTAGGGCTACATTAGGGTTTGGTTACTGGAAATATTAAATAGACACTTAATGACACAGAAGGAGTTTTACGACTTATTTTACAACATTTGCAAAGGCGTTCCATGAAATTTTGATACCTTTACCATTACATATTTGAATACATTTCTTAAAAAAAAAAAGTGGTCATGCTGTAGACATCACATAGATAGTGACAAAGAGAAAAAAAAAGAGTTTATTAAAGAAAAGACAGAAATATGGGGCATCCATAGACTGCAGAGTTGATAAGAAAAATCGAACCACAAGGTATAATAAAAAGAGGAAGATGAGATAAACATTGATGATTAGATGGGAGAGAAAAGACTACAAACAAGTCATAGGCTCCAGCATGGCTAAAACCTATATGTAGATTTATTATTGAAATTAAAGCCTGGCAAAGAATGTTGTAATGCGGAGCATGTCAAAACCTATTGACAGAAGAACTACCACCAAAACTAGATTAAATAATGCAACAGATAACTGGAACTTGCCAAAAAAGTTTGCTGAGGGTCAACAACGTTCTCTGTAAAACAGTTTAGAGTGCAGAGGTGGAAGAAAAGCAATTCAGCAGCTAAAAAAGATTAGAAAGTCCAGTGAGATATTCACCCTGAAAAAAAATGTCCAGCCAGCAATATCTGTATTATATGTTAATATAGATAAAGACATATGTTCTCACTCTAAATTGCAGAACATCTTGGCCTCATTTTAAATGAGCTAGCTCAGGTACTGGCAGCAATGTGAATGCTATGCTACACTGCAGCATTTATCCTGCAAGGGCAAGTAGAGCTCTCTGCTTCCATGGGTGGCTTTCTTCTAATGAGTTTGCTTGCTATTTGCTTATCAAAGAAATGCAGTTCACTGAAAGGTATTTCCATTATCTCTGCAGTCTTTAAAAGGTACATGTACCCAGATCTCACAGTTAATGTGAGACTGAAACAAATGCTATTGAGACTGTACTGCCAGTTTCCTATCTGTTAAGAAAAAGGTTCACAAAGAAATTCTACTAAGATAGTAAAAATAAGAAAGCAGTTGGAAAGATTATGTGAGGGCAATAACAACTTACCCAAAATTACTGTCTTTGTTGAGGGCTGAAAATCACACAGGGAAATGAGTGGCTCAGTTATGTTCTGTGAAAAAAATTTCCTGGGAGAATATGGTCTTTGGCCTGATTTCACTTCTCATTACCAACCTCTATAGTACAGGTGAATTTGAAGTCAGCATCCCTGTAGTAATTTCATCTTTACCTGGAGTAACTCTAGAGTAAACTTAAAATGTACAGATTCCAAGGCAGAGGGACCACATCATTTTGCCAAGGCTAGGCACTGCTGGCATAAAGGCAGATCTCTAGTGCATCCCATCCCACCCAGGAGAAACAAAAGAAGATAAAAGATAAGGAAGTCTGCAAATATCAGCTTGCTAACTGTTCTTACACCTTACATCAAAACATGCAAAGGGATTACTCCTAGATCCCTGGTCTGTGTGCTAGCTCCACTAATTGAATCTGATTTTATATTAGATGGACCAGTTTGCTCCTTAATATAAAATAGCAAGACATCTACTTTGTAGGCAGATGTCATTGTCAAAGGCTAATCAAAGGTGCAGTAATCTGGTTCACATTTTTGTTCACCTTCTAGTGAGCTTAAGCATTTTTTTACTTGACTGTTAAAGAATTTCTTCTTTAGGTTGAAGTAAAAAGAAATTATACTTCAATTGCCTTTAAGAGCCTTTGATTGCTTTATCTTCATTAGACCTATTAGACAAATCCATTTTTAACTATATTATTTTCTGTATTAGTGAGAAATCTACATTGCTACAGCAAACTACTGTCCTGGTGCAGCTCAATTTTGACTTGCAATTAAATTCTCTACTACTGCAAAAATTAACATCTTCTAAAAATATTTTTAGATGGTTCCATAACAAATATGCTTGAAACTGCCTTCACAGTAAGGTTTATATTGATGGCAAGAATAGAAGAAAGGATCAACATGAATTTCACTCTTTGTCCCCAGTATTTCCTGCAGCCCTGCAGAGGACTTATGAAAAATTGGACTTGAGCCAAAAATGTGTCCTCCCAGCCCAGGCAGCCAACTTCATCCTGGACTGCATGAAAAGAAGTGTGCCCAGCAGGTCAAGGGGGGTGATTATCACCCCCTCCTCTTCTCTTGTGAGACTCCACCTGGAATACTGTGTGGGGACCCCAGCAAATAAAACACTGTTGGAATGAGTCCAGAGGAGACCACTAAGTTGATCTCCAGGCTGGAAAACCTCTGCTATGTGGACAGGCTGAGAGAATTGGGGCTGGTCAGCCTGGAGAATAGAAAACTCTGGGGGGACCTTCAAGCAGCCTTTAGGTACCTGAAGGGACTTAAGAGAAGGCTGAAGAGAGACTTTTCACAAGGACATGTAGCTGTAGGACAAGGCAGGATGGTCTTAACCTGAAGGAATTGGGTTTAGATTGGGTATCAGGAAGAAATTCTTTACTGCAAGGGTAGTGAGGCACTGGAAGAGGTTGTCCAGAGAGGTTATGGACTCCCCATCCCTTGGAGATCTTCAAGACCAGGTAGGATGGGGCTCTGAGCAACCTGATGTAGTGAAAGGTTCCCTGCCTTCATCAGGGGGGTTGGAACTAGATGATCTTTAAGGTCTCTCCCCACCCAAACCATTCTGAGTCTATTAATTTCTTCCCAGCAACACATAAAAGTTGTGAAACTAATCTTCTGCAATTTATAATAGATTCTGTGAATTTAAATAGCGGTTTATGGTGCAGTCAGTCATTCTGGAAAGGGAGAAATCTTATCTGTGATGCCCAAAATGGTAAAATTCAGTCTAAATAGATAAAATTAAGGAAAAGCAGAAGAAACTGAATATCATATCTTGCCAGAGTAATCAATTTCTGTCACACAAAGATGTACGTACATACAGAATCATAAAATAATCAGTCTCTGTAATGTTTTTATTCTTTCCTACATCACAAGAAAATTTTACTATATAAGCAGCCATATGGACAGTAGACATTATATTATTACATGCACTACTAGCTCACAAAAAAATTGGATCCAAAACCTTGGGTGAATTCCATCCCTAGCTACATTTTCTTGTTGCATTAAAAAGCAATTGGAAAATGAAAGGAAGAAGCAGTGCTATACAGCTAACTTAAATCCAAATAGTGATTTTGGATTTCAAAGAAACCTAAAACTTCAATAATTATAATTAAAGCAAGGCTAGACATACAAACAAAGGGAAAGGAAAGAAATAGAACAGGGAATTATGAAAAAGAAGGAAAAATCACGAATAAAAATGAAAGAGAGGAATAAAGGAGAGTGAGGGCTAGAGAAAGAATAAAGGGGATCAGTCAAATGGACGGGCAAAAAATAGGGATGGAGACAGAAAAGGGAAACACAGAAGGGAGATGAAAAAGGATAAGACAAAACTAACCCATTTATTATAATTAATCCAATTTATTTCAAAGTGATCAAGAATTATATGAAATCCCTAGTGTACGGTAATCATGCTCACTAATAATTCAATGTTGCCTTTGCAAATTTTTAAAGACAAAGACCAGTGCAACTGTTCAAGGGGTGGTAAATTAAAATAGTCTACAGGTTGATGACATTATTATTCTATTTTTGTGAAAGCTAGATCAATTCAGCATCTCCATGGGAAAACATGAAAGCAAAGGCATTTTTCTGATTAATTATGTCTGTAAAACTAGTCAAATTTGCAAAACTCTGTCAGTAAAAAGATATCAGGTTTTAATATCCAGCTGCAACACAACATGAAAATGTTGTTACTGTAGCAAATGAGTCAAGAGAAGACATATACTCTGAGTTTCTATTTTTTACACTATTTCTATTTAATCAGCTTCGTAGATAGTTGAAGTAAAATTTGTGTCAACATGGGAGCATTGATGACTGCAATCTGAACTGAAGAAATCCTGATATCTTAGTTTGAATGAAATGTGGCAATAACAATTTCATTCAAGAGGCCTTGTTTTGTCATTTGCTGTTCTGTAGTCTTAACCTATAGCAGATTCTCTAAAATTGCTTTATGTAGAAAGAAAAAAAAAAGAGCTGTGAAATGTTATCAGCTTGTAAACTATTTGCTGAATGAAAATATAAAATGGGCCTGCTGAGTATACACAATTTCTGCATTTTGTTCCTGAAATTATGTAAGAAGGCAGTTTATAGCTAAACAAGGTATGTCCTTCTTAGCAATTATATGCTGCCATAATCCTATTTGCTGGGGTAAAATCCATTTTATGGGGAGACAAAGAACATGTAGGCATGTACACTGATGGCGTATAAAACATCCCAATACACAACATACTACTAAAATCAAGTTGCCACTTTGAGTTTATTGCTTTCTCACTACCATTCACTTCACATTTTTATATGAGACACTATGTAAATTCAAGATGAGTTTATTTCACAGTGTTTGTGAGAGGAAAGATCCAGCCTAGCAAACAAGAGACATGCAAACACATTTTAAAATGTGATCAAATTCGCCAGTAGAATAGGAATTTCCCATCTCTGAAATTTAGTTGGTGTGCCCATTTTAGACAAGGACCTATAAGACATTCTGCTGAATGTCAGATACTGATACTTTAATAATAGGGTCATGTCTAAGATACTTTTTCAGCTTTTCAGAATACATAGCTTCACAGCCCTTTAGCAAGAGATGGTTCCATGTTAGAAGAAACCTTTTTCAATATACTGTCAGAATTTCATTTCTGGGAAAGTGCAAAAGTACATATTCTGATATATTTCACAGCGCAAGGGAATTATTCACAGTAGGTCCTGGGGCTTGTCAAATCCTTATGTCTGTCTAGCTATATAAAGAATTTTTCACTTGACCCTATCCTAATAGAAAAGAAACTCTCTTGCTTCTACTCCCCGAGAACTGGGACAGGAAACACCTGACTCTGCAGGTGAGAGGAGAGGAGAGGAGAGGAGAGGAGAGGAGAGGAGAGGAGAGGAGAGGAGAGGAGAGGAGAGGAGAGGAGAGGAGAGGAGAGGAGAGGAGAGGAGAGGAGAGGAGAGGAGAGGAGAGGAGAGGAGAGGAGAGGAGAGGAGAGGAGAGGAGAGGAGAGGAGAGGAGAGGAGAGGAGAGGAGAGGAGAGGAGAGGAGAGGAGAGGAGAGGAGAGGAGAGGAGAGGAGAGGAGAGGAGAGGAGAGGAGAGGAGAGGAGAGGAGAGGAGAGGAGAGGAGAGGAGAGGAGAGGAGAGGAGAGGAGAGGAGAGGAGAGGAGAGGAGAGGAGAGGAGAGGAGAGGAGAGGAGAGGAGAGGAGAGGAGAGGAGAGGAGAGGAGAGGAGAGGAGAGGAGAGGAGAGGAGAGGAGAGAGGAGAGGAGAGGAGAGGAGAGGAGAGGAGAGGAGAGGAGAGGAGAGGAGAGGAGAGGAGAGGAGAGGAGAGGAGAGGAGGAGAGGAGCATGCCTATCCATAATATTGAACTGAGCCTTGCTGCTGGCTGAACCTGGGCACAGGGAGCCACAGCAGTCCCACAGCTTTGGGGTTAGGGAATACAGCAGCCACTTTCTGCAGAAGTCCAGAGCATCCCTTGGGAATTTCTTGCCAACTGACCACAAGGTTTCCAGCCCAGCTCATCCTGCTCAGGATTGCACAAGCCCTGCTGAGTGCAGTGGGGTCACATCCTGAAGGAGGACATTGCCACAGTCATCTCAGGTAGGTTACTGAGCGGTGACAGCTTATGGATGCTAATAACCAGGTCTGAATTAAGAAGTTCTAGATAATCTGGGACATCTAGTTCCCTGGAATAGAGTGTTTCATGTTTTGGTAATGAAAACAAAACAAATTCTTAATTTTTTTATCTATTTCAACTGTTTCACTGACAAATCTCTACTGAGATAAAACAGCTAGTATAAGATGCTCCTAGAAATAAATTAAGAACATGCATTCATACTGATAGCAGAATTTTTAAAAAATATTAACACTAAAAATCCACAAATAATTTTTAAATTTAGACTATAGAGATAAGAATCTTGTAGGCAATCTCTTAAAAAAGGCAATTATAGACATGAGATCAGCAAATTACTTACTTTCCTGAAAGCAGCAACAAAGGATGAATCTGAGATAGATCAACAGAAAACCCACAAGGAACCTAACAGAAATTTCACCCCAGTCAATGACTTCATATTTCTGACATTAAATCTAAAGTCATTATGTTCCATTATCTGAAAATGTTGTAGGTTTATAGAAATATTTATTTGCGACAATTATTTTAGCTAATAACCAGAAAATCTTATTAGATTGTTAAGTCCATCTGCCTTCAAAAGAATCATACTTTCTACTGACAAGGGGACACATCAGATATTAAACTAATAGCTTGCTCTTAGCCAAAAAGCAGAGAAAACTATCTGTTAGCGTATAATTTTCTTTATTGGAGAACCTGCAGTTCTAAAAGAACAAAACAGAACTATTAACAGCATCTTGTCTTTTGTGCACTTTTCTCATTTGGTTGTTTGGGTTCTTTTTTAAAGCAAAAGCCTCATAGATGCACTGTGAATACTCACCTCACCTTTATTTGACAAATAACCTTGACAATTATTCATGGAACTTCACTAAAAAGAGACTCTGAACTTAAAAGGCGCTCTGGGCTATAAAAACACATTGGTATTTCCAGTGGTCTATTAACTGACAGTCCCATTGCATGGCTGAGGCCATGCATTAAGAAACACCTCTCTCTATGCAAACACACCCCTGCTCTTTTTATTTTTTATGTATAAATGCCATCTATTTTATAAGATATAGCTACCCATTGTGAAACCACAATGGTATTAATATATGTTCTTTCATTTCCCATTTCTATCCAAGATATTAAGAAATTCTTTACTTTTGCTCAAATAAATTTCCTTCCTGTTCCTGAGCCCTCAGCTCAGTTCTTTCCCTAGACAGATCTCTCAGACACTTGTGTCCATAACGAGCACTTAACTTTGCCCATCTTTCTCCTCCCAGCCTGCTCTCCCAACCTGCCCTGTTTGCTTCTTTCACCCTTTCATCTTCCCTGTTGTCAGTGCTCTTTTTTTGTCCTGTTTTTCTGTGCCTGCCAAAGGTACCCTTTCGCCACGTCTGTGCTAACAATTCCAGTTCTTCTCAATGGAGAGTATCTTAAATGGGAATCAATCTCTGAGTCTATTTTACATGTCATAGAAGAACTGATGGTGAGAAGAATGGGTTTTCCCTTGATAATTTTCATAGGCACGTACTTCTCTTCATTTACTGAATATGTTATATTAATAGGAATAGTTATTTCTCCAGCAGATGTTACTGGGAGTTTCCCATCTAAGATTTTGATGAGAAATGTAAACCAGTCCAAATCTCAGTTAATGTGAACAAACACACATTATTGTCTCAAAACTAGAACCTCTCTGTGAGGGTTGTTGACAATCTGAAATTTGGCTAGCCAAAGTTTAATCTTATTTTTTTCCTGAACTGAGAGAATTGTTTACCTTAGAGCAATTTTATATCCCAAGCACCATAAATTCTCAGACTGAAGTAAAAAAGAATATTTCTCTTCCTTCTTCCACCTTTGTCTTCTTCTTCATTTCTGGACACAAGAAATTTCTTACTATAGCTTCTGTTGTACCAGAGAGACAGAAGGAACTACTTTGCTTGGCCTTTCAAGCCAAGAGCTTCAATCAAAATCCCTGCTGAATGACACTGACCTGATAAACTGAGATCCTGACTATCCTGACTCACTAATGAAGCATCTTAAAGCACTCTTACTGAGGATGAAATATTCCCATGAAACTGCAGAGAAAAAAAAAAAAAACTTTGCATTATATTTTACACTTTAAATAATGAGAAAAAATACAAAATATATGAATATCCCAGTGATCAACAGGACGAAATATGGAAAAGTTATGTTCATGTAATTTCTCTTCATTCATCTCTTCTTCTGTGCTAATTTTTTGTTTCCTGGGTGTCTCAGCCCACCAGCTCTGGCTTCAGAATTGCTTGACCATGCGCATTGATGTTGATTTATGTGACATCACTGGATAAAGAATGTGAGAATTTGAATGCTTTACAGTTTTACCTGGGGCAAGAGGGAAGTCTGTTTTTCTGAGACCAATGAGGTGGGATGGAGGAACAGTTGCCTTTTCCTGATAAAGTGTCATTCCTTATTCCACTGGCAGTAATGCTCCATCCACCTGTGAATACCATCTAGTGTAACTTCTTTTTTTGTGCATTGTTCAGGATTTCACTGTCTTCCTAACTCCATTTAGAAATGAATTGGAGAATTGGAGAATTTATTCTCACCCTCTGTCTAGTTAGAGAGCATTCACTATCGTGTACTACCATAGCTGTGGAGAAAATGTCATTTATAATGGCTTTAGCTCCAATTTATTTTTCTCTGGATGTCAAGCCATTCTCTTTCAGGTGCTAATGAGAATAGTGAAAGCAACTATTTCCACTAGCTGCTAAATCCACTAGCTAGAGCATCAGGTACCTCTATACATCTACTCTTCTCTGTAGCTAACAGTAGCAAAGGTAGTAATTAATTGGTACTTTGCCAGTTTTTTGACTTCAGGACACAGAACTATTTTTAAAAAAAGAAAAAGAAGAAAGAAAGAGTTCCAGCTTTCCAACTTTTCTTCTTTTGTTTGGATTTTAATTTTAGATCTCAGTAACAATAATATTTATCTGACTAAAAATAGCAAAGTATCAGGGCAGACATAGCTTGAGTTATGATTGGCATAAAGAACAACTAACTCCCAACTAACCATGTGAGATATTTCATACTCTGGAAGAGGCTTTTCTAACAGAATAGTAATTGAGTCAGCACTCTTTGCTTCTCACTTCTTGTTTATAGTGTCTCTTGTTACTTGATAGGTGAGACAGAGTAAAAGGGTTTCACTGAATACATTGTACATTTTAGAGATCATGTTTGAAACCCTTTCTCTTTTCCATTTCTTTGCTACTGACATACATCAGAACTGTGATCCAAATTTCAAAACTGGTTCATTTTTACCCAGCTGCTACAACTCAGTAATTGACAGAAGGCTGCTGCTTGTAACTCTGCTACAGTTAAAAGCACTATTTTGTAAAGAGCATTCTCACAAGAAAGCAAAGCTACTACTCTAATTGAGTTTATCACTGACACCAATGACAATTTATTTCTACTTTGAAGTCAGCATGTAAGATCTACTTCAGGGAGAGCTGTGAAACTTGTTAGTGCTAGAAATCACTTTTCCTTAAAAGAAAGAACTGCCTTCAGTCTCTCTATTTAAAGACTTCGCTACCACCACACCACAATGACCAGTGTTCACAGGCAAGATTTTTACATGATTTCTCACCTCCAAGAGTCTCAGCTTTGCTTTTCAGAGTCAAAAGTTTGTCTGCCTCGTCACATACTTAAAAATTTCTTAGGCATCAGTGCTAGCTGGTTCTTGCCTTATTCTCCCATCACTAATACTTTTATCATATAGGTCTACCCACTTTGAATTTCCGCTTATGCTGTACCTCAGTCCCAAAGTACATCTTATTAACACTTCTAAAGGTCATAAAAAATGGAATATTACAGAGCAGTATTCCCAGGGTGAGATGGACAAGACTGTCAATTACCACTGTCCCAGAGAAAAGAACAAACATGACTTCATTCAATACAGAATGCAGACTTCTCTGCTTAGAGGTAAGAACATCAACAGACCAAAAGCAGAGACATTAACACTGAACTACTCAAAATTACAGCCCAAGTCCAAGCTCCATTGAACTTAATAGATAAACTTGGCTGAAAAATTTTGACACAAGTGCTGTAAATTAAGATCTACATGTCCAGCATGTAGGAAAAAGCGCTCTTGCAAAGGTATTCAGAGTAAAGATTTTAACAAGCATCTCTGACTTCTTGGCAGTGAGACAGAATGTTTCCAGCTGTAGTTGTGAAATTGTTCTGGATTTATTCCATGATTACTCTTTTATGAATACATTTTTCACTTCTGCTAAAGACTTGCTTTTTTCCAATTACCTCAAGACTGAACAGGATATGTATGTTATTTAATAGTTCTCCATCTACTATAACACTCATGTTTACATCTAGGCATGCTAATCAACAGGAAATAAATCAAGGTAATGATCATCTCCAGAACGAGTCTTCTCTATGAAGTAAAAAAGGGGATGTGTATTTCGTGGCATATTCAAAGGCAGCTTTTATTTTGCAAAGTATGGACAAAAAAAGCCACTATCAAGGAGTGAATTATTTTGCATTTTGAGAAAAATATATACAGGAAAAAAAATGGGCATTCATATTAATTATTCCAATAATCTTTTATGTTCCAAAATATAAAATGCAGTTTCATGTTCAAAATAAATTTTAGCAAATGGTTTATGTGACATCAACATAAATTCTCAGCAATACACTATTTAATCTCTAATGTGTTTTAAGTATTGCTCCAAAAATATTATGAACAAATTTTCTCTAACTTTTTAACAACAACAACTATATGTCCTGTAGAGTGTAAAAATATATCACTGACAATTCCTATGTGAAAGAATAGTAAGATCTCCTATACCCCGTTCAACAAAACCTTTGGAGGTTCCAGAAAACACTTTAAGGCATTTTATTGCTGTAGAAACGACAAATTTACAATGAATATTATTTCTGTTACTTTGTGCATCTCAGAACTTAGAGACTGACCTGGGTAGTTCCAAAAGCACAACGCCATGATATATGACTTTACCATTTGTCCTCTTTGTAAACAGAGAAAGGCCCCAGGGAAGGTTATGCCATCTTTTATTACTCACAGCCTTGGGATAAAAATTTTTCTGGTGCAATTTTATTAACGCTATACTCTTTTTCTAGTTCTACTGGCAGATGCAGATTGAAAATTATAGACAAAATGGCAAAGATTTCATAAATATAGTACTCCATTGAAAACTTTCTGTCCTTGGGTAAGCAGACAACAAATTTTCAAGTCTCCTGTCTTCCCCAGACACATTCAAATTCTTCTAAAAGAGTATCCTCTCAAGGCTCTTGATTAAAATTAGCAACCTGTTGATTCCAATTATTACAGGTCTACAGCTCATCCTTTCAGGGTTTATGCTCAATAGGTCATGTCAGCCTGGGATGTAACCCCAAGAACAGCAGATTAGCACCAGCCATGGTGTGGAAAAGAGCTCTCAGGGCTGGTACAAGTTGCACATTGCCAGGTTTTGTCTGCTGTTCACAGGCAAAGCATGCTGAAGCATAGAGCTGGCACCTGTCAGACAGGTGTATTTACTGTACCTCCTTAGTCCTTCCCACATTCCTTCCACAGATATTTAGTTCATAGAAAGTTTGGTTCCTACATCTGACATTTTTATTATGCAGTGCTGGTTATGACTAAGCACGACTTGTCTCAGACATTTCCATTTATAACATAGAGCAGAGCAGCCACAAACCCAATGAAGCCAGTAAATTTCCTATATTATTAATTTCTGGCTGTAAAAATGCATGTTTACATGTGTTATTTTCATAAATACAGGTATATTTATTTGTATTTTAATCATTCATAGTGGTGAACGTTACCAAGGAACATGCTTAAGTCCAGATCCTACCAGAAATTTTGAAGAATTTCTTCACACAAATCCATCTAAGTGTTTCCAAATAAGGAATGATATTTTTTGCCCTTGTTTGTAAATTAAAAATTAAATTCTTAAATTATCTGACTGTATATGCACACTTTTATTATATAAAACCTCTACACTTACATTCAGAAAATCAAATGTACGAGGGTAAAGCAAAATTAGGAAATTTTTATTTCATTTTGCATGGAATAGATTTTGGTATGTTTTTTTTTTTTTTTGAGGTTTGTGATCAAACCCATTTGTGCCCTATTAACATATGTCATGTTTTGCCTGGAAAAAACCCCATGCATAAAATAATCCTGCTAGATCTTTCATTCTTGGGAGCAGATTTACCTTGATAATTGAAATCTGCTCATTTCCAAATAATTTCAGATTTCCTTATGAGTATTTCAGGTAATGCATCAGATAAAAATTCAGTGTGCAGTTATACAGAACATGTCAAGAGGGACCGTGTTTTATTCCTGCCCCTCAAATATTAGTGAACACAGTGTTCTGGTAACTAATCCCTGTGTTCATTTAGAAGCAAGACTCTGAGAAGCAGTCTGCATTGCAGAAAGCCTCAGTAGAAAATTATATAAGCAGAGATGATGGTTGAAGATCTCTTTAGAGTGAATTTGACTTTCAGATACTCTCAGGAAACAGAACATCACAGAGCAGTAATACACAAGTAAGTTTTACTTTAGCAGCTATATATTTAAACTTCATGACTTACCATTGCATAACACCTTGCTTCCAATTGCACCATAAATTTCAAAGCTTGGCCATGTACTTCGCATTTTAAAAGTTCTTTTTCAAGCAAAAGGGATCTTTCGTTTTTTTTTTTCTTTATATTTATATCATGTGTCCTTTTATCTAACAGCGAAATTCCTTCAACATGAGCAAAAAAGCCTCCCTTCAAAACTCTTCTCTCAAATTTTAGTATTCATTCACACTCATTAAAAAAGCAGTAGATGAAATATCGTCTCTGAAAATATTGAGTAGGAAATATCTCCTTCCTTAGATGGAATCTTTTCAGCAAATCGATTTTTAACTCACTCTCAAAAGCCAAATTGTTTACTGTGTTTGAAATTATCTTACTTAAGATAAAATGAAAGTGAAAGTGATTTTTGGAGGGCTTAGAAGTGACTTTAATGTAGTAACTTCCATATCTAGCATTACCCTTTAATGTTTCAACCAAAGCAAATGGCAATGGAAGACTACTTCAACTATGAAAAGCAACTAATTCTGCTACTACTATTTTCTTTCATGATTGTTATAAGATACACTACAGTCAAATGGCTCACATGTGACAAGTAGCTAATTTTTAATAAAATGCAGATTAGCATGACAACTAAAATCACATGTAAAGACAATTGTCTGTGCTATGAATCAGCTCCAGGCCAGGGTCACATTCCTGATTAATATGCTGCCGCAGTTTCTGTTTCCCAAGACACTGAGATTTCAAATCACAGCTTTAAACCAAATAGATTTTAAATTGTGAGCACAGGCTGCTCCCTTTTTACAGCCAAGCTGAAGAATAGAAGCTCAGGCTGAAGGAAAGACCATTCTTTAAGGATTCCCACTATGGAAGTTGTCTTTCTTGCCTTTCCCTGTCTCTACCTGTAGCCATGATCTCCTTGATCTCTTGGCCTAGCAACAAAAACATCTGAGTCTTCACTTTACAAATACAACAAAAAAGGTGAAGAGTTTTATGAAACTTCTCACTCTTGAGATATCTTTTGCAGCAATGCTACCAGGAAATAAATGGGAGCCTTGACCAAGTGGAAGATCAGAGAAAAGTTGTTCCCTTTCAGCAGTGACCAACATGACCATCAGGCTGTCAGCCTTCTCTGTCTGTTCAAAATGAAGCAATACAGTATACAAGAAAACCAACTGTGAAATAGCAGGGAATACATGATTTTTTTCTTTTCTCTAATGGAGAGACAACAGCTATTTGAACACAGGCAAATATTATCTTGAAAATATTTTCATGTTCTGTATAATAGCAAGTAGATAGGCACAGTAATGTTGCTGTCCTCATCACCCAGCAAGACACCATTTCTTATTTGAGTTTGGATCTTTGAGCCAATTTATACAAAATTGTTCTATAAAAAGGAGCAACCCTTGCTCCATAAGAGACAACAAAGCTGACAAAAAAAGTTTTCATGAACTCCCATATAGTGGCTTGGGAGTTCCATTGAAAAAGGTGTTACAGATATCTCTAGTTTACCCTGCTATTCTGTGAAATTTTTTGCAAAGACTACTGGTATAGTAGCTATTAGAGTCCTGCTATAAAGTGAACTTGTTCAAAATGAGTTATCTAATGAACATATAATATCTTTCCAGTATGATTCTCTTGTGATAATTATGGCTACAAATACTTCTGTAGATGTAAATATTAGGCAGCTGTCAGAACAAAAGCTATAATTGTAATAAGCAATCTTTGGTTTTCAGGTTAGCATGACTTCTGTGAAGTATAACATGATTAAGCAAATTTTTTCTCTTTTTTCTTTTTTTTAAATACTGTACTTTTGGTGCTCTTGTAAGTCTTCAACAGAAAAGAAAATTACATAGCTCAGGATATAATTTTATGAGTAGCATTATAGAAGCATCCATCCTGTCTTGGGCTGCTCTGTCTTTCACACTCCACACATCAAGTTTAGCTGCAAATTTACTCTATTTTCACCAATACAAATTTTCTAATAACAAAATATTTATTTTTTCACCTGTTTCCGTATTTAATATCTTAATTCGGAAAAGCAACCAGCTGCAAAGAAACAGATTGCTTTAGTTAATACAGGGCTGGAAATGGAATTTCCCATTAGAACTTTAATTGTTCACTTCTTCAAAACATAACATAGAGAAATGTGAAATAAAAACCTCAGGACTGATTGACCACAAGGCTGATACTGAGTTCTAAAACCTGGACTTGAACTGTAAAACTTCACTATGAAAATAGGTTCTTTCAGGTTCAGCAAACAATCAACTTCTACAAAGACCGGCTGCAGCTGTGATGTGTGAAATGTGAGCAGCCTACAGAATCACTGCTCTCCATGTGATGGTAACACCTACTCAAGCCAACTTTAACATTTTTATGCTTTATTGCAGCAGTACTTCCCACAGGGATAAATTACACACCATCCCCATAGTGCAGTGGTTGCAATCACTGATCAGCAGAATGTCTCCTCTGCATCCAACACTTGTAGTACACAGAATAATCAGTGCTAGCATTAGTAGAGAACCTCGGCCTGGAGGACCTCAGGCCAGAGCACCAGGGATATTATTGTAAGGTCTACAGGATCTCTAACAGTTTTTGCAAGTTTGGCTTCACCTTCATCCTGACACAAAAGGTTGCAAATTTAAGTATATTGTAATTTCTCCTCAGTGCTATGCTAATTATTGACATGCTGGCAGTGAAACTTTGAAGTATTATGCTGTTTTTTCAAATGTGGGAACCATGGGAACTCCCAATACTTTTAATCCTTGGAGATGTGCAGGTAGAAAACTCTATGGATTACCAGGAAAAGTTCTGATATTCATGATTTGCAGTTTGCAAAACATTGAAAAAGATACAGAAAGCAGAAAGCTATCCACACCTATCAGAGCTTATTGTACCTCTCAAGCTGCAGATCCTTTAGCATTTGATTTAGAGCAATTGTAGGATTTGAGCTGCAACGTGCACTTATCCTTCACCATCCACAGGTAACACATGGAAGAGTTCACTCCCCAGAGCAGGTGTGGTACTCACAGACAAGGTTTGTTTTGGAAGCCTCTAATTTAGGTACACAACAAACGTGTTCCATCACCTCCTGGGAGTGGGAAACGTCACAGTCCAAAACAGCGTTTGTCCTTTTGGCAATTTTAAACCACATTTTGGCAATTTTAAACCAATTTTAAAGGACATCCAGTTGAGGATACTGGACTGAACTCAATCAAAAAGAAAAGCTTCAGGATGGAGCTAATGTGGTGACCCTGGCACCAATGACTTTACCCTGTGGTCTGTTCCTACCCAGCCAAATGATTTGCAAGTGGAGACACAGCCTCAGCCTTGGAGGGGGTCATGGAACCCTGAAAACAGACGTGTTACACTGCCAATGAAAGAAGTCCTCAGCTTTTAATGAGGATGTCTGTAGTCTTCTCAGGTAGCTCTCACTCATAGTCCAGAGAATGATGCAGGTCCTGCATCCCTATCCAAATATCTAAGTATAACTATGTATTAATTTTCCTTACAAGTTATTGATAAAGAATTTAGAAGTGCTTACACACAGCTTGAGAAGAAACCAATTTGGGAATTTTACACCTAATCCAATGTAGAAATAAACTTTTAATGTAGACTTCTTGGCATCTGAGCTTTCCTTTTAATTAAGGTTAACTAATGGACAATGCTTTTATTTTTAATAATAGTGCACTACTGAGACAGTAAAATCAGTGCAGCAGGCAGAAAATCACATGTCTAGGGGAAAGAAAAAGACAAATCTGCAATTTTCAGAACTGTTTCTTTAAAATATTATTGATGTCTGTACATTCATAATCCCCACATCAAATACTTTCCAAAATACTTCATTAGGTAAAGTAATATTAACCAAAATTAAGCGAGACTTGTGCAGAAAATTCATTAGGGAACTAATGTAAATTAAGCAAGACCTGTATAGAAAATTCATTAAGAAACTAATGTAAGTTTACAGGTACATTATGCATAGATTAGCTGTAAAAGAAAGACTTAAATTCAGCCCAAATTCCTGAGCTACAAAAGGAAACGTATCTCACTCCTTTTCTCGTGTCTTCCATTTGTTTCTGTGAATCTGGCACCTTCACTGGGGGTTGCTTTTCTGCCAGGGGCTCCTCAGCAAGATGAGTTCCCACACAGCAGGATTGTCTGATACAATACCTGCCCTGACTCACTCATTTGCTCCTTCTGCTGACTTTGGATGGGTTGTTTCTGCATGTTATCTGAAGTGTATACTGTGGAACAATGTCACTATTTATCAGACCTTGGATTTTCAAGTTTTCAGCTGAGTCACCAGCCACTTCATTCCTACTTGTGGTAATCTGTCTGTTCAATAAGGTTTATTTTGTGCCATTTTTCTAGTTTCTGCATGTTATGCATTTCTTTGTGACAGTACGACTGTAATCCTGGCAATAAATTGGGGGGATTAATTCTTTTGTTAACATTTATAACAAAAGGCCAACCCTCAGCAGGTCAGTTGTCTCTAGAGTAAATTAGGTTATAATCCATCAAACAGATGTCAGAACCCCTTAAAGATAGGAGCATATGTGTACACTGACAAATTGATTATGTGAAAATCATACAGATGATGACATGAGAACATTTTATTCTTCCCTTAAGCACCATGTATGAAACATATTTACTGAATTGCAGTTTGCCATATTTTACTGAATTTTTGATAATAAATAACATTATCTGTAATTGGCATACCAGTGGCAATGTAAGCACAGCATGATAATGACAGCATTTGTCAAGACAAGGCAAGCCAAGAACCAGCTGAAGAAATCAGCTTTCAAACTTCAAGTTTTATTTCGCCTTCATCCTTTTGTGTACTCCCAGAGAGACATCCAAGCACCATGAATTTTCTCTCTGATCCCCACACAAAGGGGATCCAAGCCCCAGGCTGGAAAGGAGCTGTGCTGTGGGACACAAATGGCTGAAAGCTCATGTTCCTGGGGTGTGCCATGGCACTCATACAGCTTTGGGTAGTTCTAGTCTGATCCTTAGACTCCCAAAAATACCTTCTTTAGTAGCAGACTGAAAGAGCCAACTGAGCAGCCAGCTAGAAGCTACAGGGCCCACTGAACACACAAAGCCCCTGTAAACAGCAAACAGAGTAATCCCATTGAGTAGGCCCAGAGAAGTAAAAAAAAACCCTGGAGCTCCTCACAAAGGGACTTTGGAAGATTTCAGTCCCTCTCTGGACACTCTCAGGTAATTTGCATCATGCTTATCTGAGGCATAACTAAAGATTCAGCTTACATAGTTTTGTAGCCATATCATGACCTAAAATAGGTGCCTAACTTAGGTACTAAGACTGAAACAGCACCAAGATTCAAGAGATCAGAAGGAAACACACTGTTCATCCTGCCATACGCTGGCTCCCTATGGATTCCCTCCAGCTGGGCACTTCTGGTAGCCACACTTCCTGCTTTGGACACCATAATCAATTTATTCCCCAACTGCATGGGGAATCAGGGTCTAGCACCTCTGGTTAGCAAATAGCCCAAACCATAAACCTAAGCACAAGGTGGCTGTCGTGCTGGCCATTGCAGTTATTTGCACCTGATGACTTGATGTAGTGGTACAAAACCAGGAGTGTCCCTTGTTATACTCATTAACCCTGCAAACCATGAACAGATTGTATTAAAGGGACTCTAAACACCACAGGTAATTTTAAGCAGCTTGCTTCAAAAAGCCTGGCCTACATTTTATTTTCAAAATTAATGATAACTCATGAAAATTATAGCATTAAAAGATTATTTTGTAAATAGCAGCTGCACAGAAGCGTTTAAATTCTTTTAAAATTTCTATACAGTTCATTTCACTGACGTGAACACTTTACAGTAAATATTTTTCTGAAAATCAGGCAATGTCATAGAAAAATCTAATGGTGGTTAATAGAAAATAGAGACCCAGGCACTCAAGTGGGGTTTTAGATAACTGGCACTCAGCTGTAATTCAAAATAATATTGTAACTAAAATGTGAACATTTCCTGGAAAACTGAAAATTATTTTTAACTTTCTCTTTAACTGAAATAATATCACCTATGGATGTTTTCTTCTAGCAAATCAGGTTTTGGCTAATAAGAGACATTAAATCCATTTTACATGATACTGTTAATAAGGTTTTTAACTTGTTTCTATTTTGGGCACCTTTTGAGGTCTTTAGTTTGTTCCGTCAGAGTTGCTTTGAATTAAAACACATGTACTGCGTTTTAATCCATGAAATGCATGATAAAAAGCACCTGACGATATCAAGAGGTTACGTGGCCATGATCTGTGCACTGCATGTGCTGCAGCTGGAAAAAGATGCAGTTTGACACAGTGTCTAATTTGCTGTTACATTCAAGTTTTAAGGGATATTCAAGGAGATGGAAGTCCTGGCTCTAAACATATCCCAACGTGTGCTGGTCTTCTGTCTGTTAACTTACTAATGAACCATGATTGAGTAAAGTAATGAAGAGTTTACAGAGAGCCCCAGGAAACCAATTTCCAATTTTGCAACCAGCAGGCTTTAACTTCACTGCAGTCTTTGCTAATTTTGTCTAGGAGGGGACTTGGATACTAAATGCAATTTCTGCCTTGTGAGTCAGACAGACTTTTCCAGTCCCTGAATATTTACTTGCTAATGAATGTCTCTTCTACAGATCCATTTTATTTCCATCTGTAATTGTTAAAAATAGGCTGAATAACTAAAAAATGATTACTGAGAGAAATGAAATTATAATCACTGAAAATCAGAGGCACTGTTAGAATCATGGTGAGAAGGAAATTTTAATCTTCAGTCTGATCTGGGATGAACCATGGAAATAGGTGTAAGAAAAATATAGACAGTTAATTTTGAGGGGGAAAAAATAATCAGTGTGAAAATCTTTTATACATAATGTCTACAGTGCTTCTACCTGCCCTGCATACAAAACAGCTCCATATGCAGTGCACAGGATCACATTTGCAACAAAACTGATTCTCTTGAACCAGTATCTTCAATGTTTGTCACACAAGTCACTTGGAAAGAACAGTAAAATAGGAGAGAAATCGAGTATCAAGAGAAAAGATACATTTCTAAGTACAAGTTTGTTACATATTTCTGGGCTGAACAGCAGGGTTTCTGTAACCAGGTCCCTATAAATTGCAAAGGGCTCATGTTTTTTTTTTTTTTTCCTCAGTAAACATAATTTTAAAACACAGTTTTCAAAGATGTTAATACTAGTACAACATTTCAACAGTTATGTCTGTAAAGAATAATGCAGAAACACTTCTGCATTATATCTATAAAAACAACTGCAAAAGCAGTCTCTGTATTTCAGCACCTTTTAACTGAATTAATGTAATTCACATAAATTTGCAATCCCAAATGCTACCCATCAAACAGAAGGGTTTTTTCCTTCTATTTTCTCTCAATCCTGAGGATGTAATTTAGAAATCTTGCAACTTTTTCAGGGGATGTAATCTTGCAATCCTCAAAACAGCTTTGTCTGGTTTTTGTGCTTGTGTGAGTGCAGGTTGAGATGATTTAAAGTCATAGAGCACTGTATATTATTTTCTTAGTGAATTACACTATTGTATTGACAGAGGAATGACTTGAGATATAATGATTAAAAAACACGTAAAAGTGAAATTGTGAATTCTGTGGACAATGGAGCGAGGAGAAAGCTATAATCTAAAAGTCATG
Source organism: Melospiza georgiana (assembly GCF_028018845.1). Classification (NCBI taxonomy): domain Eukaryota; kingdom Metazoa; phylum Chordata; class Aves; order Passeriformes; family Passerellidae; genus Melospiza; species Melospiza georgiana. The sequence continues at coordinate 112,820,780 of NC_080432.1, forward strand.
AAGTGTGTGTTGGTAACTATGCAGCTCCCATGGCAGAATATGACTCATTCAGCTCTCAGGAATTCTGAGTGCTGCTTTCGATTCTGTGTTCTAAAGGGCACTTAAATATGGGGTAAATTTTAACATTTCAGAGCCTCCCCAGAGTAAATATTTGAGATCATCACACACTGCAATCTATCATTGAAAGAGTCATACTGCATAATTATCAACCAGGAAAAAGCTCTTTTTAGTCTGGTTGTGTAAAAGAGTAAAAAAGCATTAGTAGGACAACATCAGTCTCGATTTCTGCCTCCAGTGCTATTATCTCAGGCAACATTTTACTTATCTTAGGTGAGTGAAGAATTGTGTGCTGCTTTAGGTCCTGATGGCACTGAAGCACAGTATTCCATTTATTATCTTCAGGTACCTAATATGCATTCCAATTTCACAACAAATCCTGATTAATCCATAATCTACACACAGTATTACTTATTAATACAACATTTCGCTTTCCAATTTTAAAATATAAACAAGATATTTACTGATGAAAAGAATTATATTAGAGTCTCAAGAATATAAGTGAAACACTGTTAGAAATTACAGATATCATCTTAAAAAAATTAAAATCTTAGGAAAACATATTCAGGCAAATGACATTATGTTTTTCCAAACAACTAAACCACTGATCTATGTGTGTAGGCTGCAAAGGTGAAAGAACATAGATGGAAGAAACAAGACTGAAAGAAGGAAAACCTGAATCTCTCAGATTATGTCTGTTATCTTTCAGATGAGGAAAGGTAAAACATTTGTTTTAAGAGCCTGCAGAAGGCAAGTCATTAGATGGAGAAACTTTTTCAGTAAGCAGACTAGTGCAATAATTTTCTTTGGTGAAATAAAATTGATTCAGTATTATGGAACTATCATTAATAGTTCCATACTGTAAGTCACACTATTAGACACTACTGTGTCTATTTAGAAATACACAATTATTAAAAAAAAAAAAAGAGTCTACTTTGTATAGAATTCCAAAACCACTAATTGAAAATGCATTATGAAAAAGAATGCATGGCTGAGGTACTTTTTCCAGTCCAGTAACAGATTCAATGACATTTGCAGCAATAGCTCTCTATTATCCACATTGTATTACTTGGTAAATTTAGCAGAAAGAAGAGGATGGGAAAATATGAACACAAGAAATATGAAAATAATGAAACCTTAATGTAGCACAAAAAGTGTGACAGATGTAATACCACAAAGAGTCATTAAATACTTCCCAGTCCATCTCTTTTTATCTCTCACATCCTGCCACTATCAATTATTCCCGAAGTTTCTCCATGTTCCTGCAAGCCTTAAGGAAGCAAATTTAATTTATGTTTTTTTTCTTGTTATCTTTCCATCTAAACTAGCTACTGACACTTCAAGATGCTGAACCATGTGATGCAAAATCTCTTTGAGTGAAGAAAAACATAAACATTTTATTACATATGCCATGAGCATATTTAGTATTTGTTTGCTTCTAGTGTTCACATGTTAAAAAAACATGTCTAATCAAAACAATGGTTACAGTTCTTATCTAATCTCCTTATCACATACTTGCTTCTTGTTTTTATGCCCACAACATATTTAAGTAGAACTCATAGTAGTCTTTTTGGCGTGGATCAATGAAGATGAAAGAGTGCCTTGAGCAGAACTCATTTGTCCTTGTCAGCTGTGGATAACCAACTAATACACTTAAAATAAAGTTCTACTGCAATAGCCTGATCTTATTAGGCTTATTTAAATTAATAAGCACTATGAAGTCTTTAAGACCTAATTTAAATTTGCAATAGTCTAGAGAGGTGTACTGAGTTCACCAGTATTTCATACAGTAAACTAAAGTAGTCTAGCTTATGGAATGAAATCTCATTTTTTTCCATAAAAATAAGTTGCTAACTCTGAAGACAAAGTAATGCCAAAACCAAATTAAGTATTACTTAATTCTACTTTTTCTTCTCAGCTCAACATTTTTGCAATAAGTATAACCCATGAAAAAATAAACAATAAATAGTAAAATATTAAGAAACTCATTTTCATTTTAGGGTCCAGGTTATTCCAGACCAATTAATTTAAGTATTTAGAGGGATGTACTATTTTTGGGGGTTACATAAGTGCAAGATTAGTTTTAGTCCTATTTCTACTGTACAACAGAACTGTTACTTTCTCTTCTTGACAGGCTCAGTTATGGACATTTGTGTCTAGTTTCTATTTCCATTTAAAATATACTCACAATAGCCATTCAAATGAGATTCAAGAGCACATTACAAAATAATAGGGAACATCTAATTAGATAATCTGAAAAGAAAATCTCATCATAAACAAATTAATATTTTACCATCTGCTTCACATTTTTAATGCACATAGTCCTTTTTTAGACTTTTTTATGACTTATATTTGGAATAAATTGAACTGGTTCAATGTGAAATAAATATTAAAATTCTGGGAAATATATAGGGCAAATGTAGCTCTAATGAATTAAAATTCAAAATCTGCAAAATACAAAAGCCCTTTGCACCTTATTCAAAGCACAAAGTGATATGCACTCTAAAAAATTTTGCTATGCAGAAGCTGCATGATTTTGAAGAATCAGAAAGATTGATGTAATCTGCTCCATTGGCAAATTTGAGATACATAGGAAATCAATGTCTGTTGCCTCTTTCATCTAGAATGATATCCCAGATATTTTCAGTTCACAAGCTGGGATTTCACTATGCAAATCACATTTCTGGTCATGACAGAGGGAGCAGCGATTTTTGATAGCAATTACATAAGATATTTTATACTGAGGTAGCAAAAATGGAAACTTCTTAGGTTTCTGCAGTGGACAACAGGATCAGTTTCAGGAATTCTAGTACTGACTAGACTGCACTGAATAAAATATTTTTATATGTGAATAGAAGCTTCATTTTAAGCATCCTAACCCTGAATAGAATCCAACTCATTCTATACCATTCTACTTAGCCCCTTCTTGTACTCCATTAAGTGCCCTGGTCTGACACTCTGTTTGAGGTTACATTTGTTAGCAGACAGGTCTCTTTAGTGGAACTGATGGGCCTCAAGTGTTGAAGCTTTCCCCTCTCTGTCACAACAACCATGTTTTGGTTCTCTTTTTTTTTTTTCTGATTACTCATTTTCAAATATGGTTTCAACACGAGGTTGTAAATGTTATTCCAAAGTTTAACTGACTTGCCAATTTTCTGACAACCCAGATTTCCTCAGCATAAAGAATACTTTAAAACTTTCTGTTTTGAGTAATCTGAGAGATTCCTTAATCTGTACCAACTGGAAGTTGTATAAAACCATCTACATTAAGCATAATTTCCTCAATCTTCATATAATTGCAATATGACATAAAAATATGTAGTCCTGTAAGTTAATAAAGCTCTCCACATTACTCCCCTTGCCTGCTTCACTGCCTTCATGACCTCTTCCTTTCTCTCAAGGAGATGATAAGTATTGACATTCTCATGCTGTGTAGGGCTCTGACCTAGGCTAGTTGCCAGGTGCCCACCAAGCCTCTCTATCACTCCCCCTCTAGTAACAATGCAAGGGGATAAAAAAATACAAAAAGCTCATAGGTTAAGATAAGGACAGGGAAATAATATTTCAGGCAAAACAAACTCAACTTGGGCAAATTTATTTATTGTCAATAATGGAGCAGGAAAACAAGAAATAAGAACAAGTTTAAAAATTCTAAAGACCCCTCAAAGTTCCCCCACCCTTCCCTTCTTGCCCTGTTCAGCTTTTCACTCAGTTTCTCTGCCTCCTCACGCTGAGTGACCCAGCAGCCTGGTGAGCAGGTGTTTCAGTCAGTTCATTCCACATCGTCTCTGCTGCTCTTTCCTCCTCCTGCTCTTTCCTCCTCTTGTGCTTTTTGTGCTCCAGCATGGATTGTCTCCTGAGGAAGACAGTCTTTCACAAACCTCTCCAATGTGAGACCTTCCCACAGGATGCAGATCTTCAGGAAAGCTTCAGCAGAGGCTCTCTCTGTGAGAGACAGTCCTTCAGGAGCACCATGGCTCCTGCCTCCATGGGGCCACAGGTCCATGAAACAGAATCTCTGCCCCAGGTGCTGGAGCACCTTCTCCCCTCATCCTCCACCGACCTCGCTGTTTCCAGACTTGTTCCTCTTACACATTCTCACTTCTTTCCAACAACTGCTGCTGTGAAGCTTTTTTTTTCCACTTTCTTAAATGTGTTATCACAGAGTTTTCCCAGTAGCACTGTCTGGCTCAGCTTTGGCCAGCAGCTGGTCCATCTTGGCCTCGACTGGCATGGGATCTGTCCAATGCAGTCAGCTTCTGTAATCTTCTAACAGAAGTCACACTTGCTTTTTCCCCTCCACTATCAAAAACTTGCCACAAAAGCCCAATACACACTGAAATGCAGACCACACATCTGTGGGTCCTCCTGAAGGAAGCGATTTGTATTTTGTCAAGCTGAGAGCGATATTCATCTCAGAGGTGCAGGATGGCCCTTTCTGAAAGGTTTGAGCTATCCCTATCTCTGATGGGGACGAAAAACCCACAAGAGAGACAATGTTGTATGGACTTTTATCTTACAGCAATATCCTGGAAAACCAGAATGGTTTTTGAATTCAAGACTGAGCTGTATTTTAGAATATAAATTAGCATAGTTCATACTTAAGTGAAAAATACTCTAAGGAATTGTACCAGGTGAAATACAAATAGCTTCTTATTTTGTGCCCTACTGCTCTTGGATATTTCAGGCTTGCCCCATGAACCTCTGTTTGGTGACTTTGCTTCAGCTGCCTAACTCACAGAGTGTCTGAGATGCAACAAAATCTGCCCAATCTTCTCTGCTCCGTGGGACACTCTTCCCACCCTGCATGACTCCTGAAGCCTGTCCGTCCCCTCCTCCTCTCTCCAGTAGCCTGTCAGTGTCTGTTCCAACTGCAAGCACCCATCTCCTTGCTGTGCCTCCCACACTGCCTCTCTTTCTCATGTCAAGCCTTTCCTGTGACCTTCTCTCCTTTGAGCAGCTGCTGCAAGAAAGAGCCATCATCCCTTCTGAGAAGGCCTCTTCCCTATCTAGTCCTGTTCCTCACAGAAATATTACATGAAACTTGAGAACAAGGTATATATGTTTTTGTCAGAGACTTCTAGGATGCTTTTCTTCCCTTCTATTCTTCCTTACTATTTTCATTTTTTCTGTCAGAGGGGATGTCTCACAGCTTCTAACCTGTGTAGTATGTTTTGAGTCAGTTCTCTCAATCCATCTTAGAAGCTAACACAGAGTGATTTTTTATGGTCCCAAATAATGAACATTGATCACTGGATGGATGGCATTTTGGTTTTTTAAATAAACTAAGAAATATTAAATGAGATTTTTAGGACGAATTCCAGACAGGTAACTAAAGAACAGAGATGACATACAAATTCTATCTTTCTCAAAGTTAAAAATGATCCCTAGATAAAATCAGCAAAATTAAATGCTACATTGAAGCAAAAATTGGTGAACAATTTCTTGAGTGTTATCTACCTGGTAGACTACACAGTTAGGGGGTTTCTTCCAGAAATATGAATTTGCAGATAGAAAAATATTTCTAGCCCCTAATGCAAAAAGAGGCATTTAAAACTAAACTATTGATACCATTCATTAAAAAAAAAAATGTCAGAATATTTTAAATTCTATTATAAATGTGAATAAGTACGAAATCCATTTATGGATATACCAAACATATGGTATATGCCGTCTATTTTTTTTTGTGTCATCTATTTTTCTCTTTGAAGATGATAAGAGCTAATGATTAGGTTTAAAATTCAGATTCTAAAAAATGTGTAAACTTGTCTTCTGTAAGATCCTGATACAGCATTTGGGATTTGGTTACAGCCTCAGAGAGGAACTATGTTTCTTGGCAGGAGGAGGAGCATTGTCCAAGGGGACAGCACAAGTGCAGGCTCCCTTGGGTCCAGTGCCAGAGACCATTTCACTACTATTTTCACACCCATGAAAAGCAAATTTTTTCCAAGTGCAATACATTTTAATGCACCAAAAGTAAAAAAAAAAAAAAAAAAAACCACAAAAAAAACCCCAAACAAAATTAAAAAAACCCACCCAAAAAACAAACAAAAACCCACAAAAACAAACAAACAAAAACCCCCCAAAACTCAAACAAACAAAAATAACCTCCTGAAGGATTTCTAAAAGGAAACTCTTAACCGGACTGCAGTTGTTTGCAAGCCAGGCCAATCAATGTTAGACCTGCATGGTACCCAGTAATGCATAAAGTCAAAGAAAGCAAATTCTTGTCTGTAAAATTCCATATGAGAGCGTGACTTTCCATTTCCCCACATTATTAAGGAGCTCATAAAAATTGTGTTGTTTCAGAAAGATTTATTAATTGTGGACATTTGCCTTGCTTGACCCCTGGTAATTTCACCTGAGTTGGAAACCTTGTTAAACAAAGTATTTACACAGAACTTTCTCAAGGCAGCCAGAAGAGAGCAGTAGGTTTATCCTTTCTCAAATTTGCCATTTAATAAGAAACATTGAAATTGAAACTTTCAATCAACTCCTAAACAATAAAACTGTCAAGAGATGAATATCAATACCAAAGGGTCATAAGACTCGACAGAGAAATATCTAAGTCCTTCTCTGCTTTTGAATGGAGCTAAGCATGGGCTTAAATATACACAAAAGGTTCAGTGAAAACAATTCTGCATTTTTTCTTCTATTTGTTCATATTCTGGGCACACTCTAAGTTGATGGCTGTTACCAAAAAATAATGAGGTCTTTGTCCTGGCTCCTGTTAATTCAGTGAGTTTGAATTAGTCAGCTGAGAAATTGTGTAGATATCTCTGTACTATCAGACAAACTCAAAGACAAATTATCTTTTCTGGTCTTTTTTTCTTTTGCTCAATTTTTTACATCAAGTATTTAATCTAAAAGGTCCATTCTTATGAATAGCACTATTGTATAGCAGATTGACTAATGCATAATGCATTTTTATATGAATATTCTATATTCATATCTTTCAATATTCACATTTTTCCCATGGCAACTGCTGTATGGGTACAGTGTCCCATGCTACTAAATTGTATATCAAACAGTTTAATATAAAAAATATATTCTTTATGTGTATCCCAAACACTACTTCATTGTTACTATTTATCTTGTATTAGTGAACATAATTTTTTAATTAAGGGAATGTGCTGAAAATGTCAGTTTAAATGTGATCAAAGCCATGATGACTATCATGGTCTTCAAACAACAAACTTTTGGGGAGTGAAGACATGAATTGTTGTCCAAATGTCTTCTGGCCTCACAAATCTAGGACTTGCTTGCTTGAATTTTAAAATATATTTTAATCATTTTCCAGTGTAAGATGTAAGAAAAAAATTACCTTTTTTTTTTTTTTTTTTTAAGATCTAGAACTTCAGCTGTGCACAAAACAACAGGAGATGGACTGCTATGTTAGCATAAGACTGATACACAAAAGCCAAGATCTTAAAAATGCTTTGTCACTATGGGGTAAATATGTTTCTTAATTTGTAGGTGTTTTGTGAGGCAGTCTCTATGTTGTAAATTCCTGAGTTATCTATGCTTTCAATGAAGAGGAGGATATCCTTTCTGATCATCAGAGCAAGATCTATCTGCTGGTCTCCATCTAAAATTGAGTAATATATTTACCAGCCCTGCAACCCATTGCTAATCCTTGCACAGTTATTTCAGTCCTAGTCTGAGTGATAGAAAAGAATGGGAAGGAAGGGAATACAGAATATTTTTTCATGTCTTGAATGCACCCGACATGACTAATGCCAGACAAATAAAAAAACCATAAGCATTCTGAGATTTCACAGAGAATCAGTACAAGGAGACCTGCTTTGAAGCAGAGGAGAGCTTGCCTCATGCAATAATGGGACTTATTTGAGCTGAGCCAGAGGAATGAAGTGCAACCCCAGCTCAGATGACTTTGGCTGTATGTTTTATTCCTACAAGCTCCATAAGCAGGAAAGAATTGGAATTTGGCAATCAGAAAATAGTGTCAGAAGGCTTGTATAAAAAAATAGAGAGAAAACTACAGGGGGAAATAACCACACAAGGATTCAAACTGGTTTTGTCCTTAGTGTGTGTCTGTAGGAAGGCTTTGCATGTAGAACAAATTATTTGACAACCATAAAAAAATGAGCTAAGAATCCAGAAACCCCTGTGGTAAATACAAACTGACAGCATCCCTCAGATGATAGGTTTGAAATAACCTTTAGTCCCTCATAAAAATGCACAAGGTTTTTCATGCTGTTCTGAAGCAGAATGTTTACATATCTCAGTTCCTCCATCACCAGAGTAAGAGGATAGAGAATAACTCACAGCTGTAATTCTGAAGTACATATCTTGGTCTCTGAACCAGTTTGGCCTTTGCAGCATGGGTTTTCACTGCACTGAACTAACAGGTGGTTGTCAAGCACATTTGCAAGTAACAGGAAGAGGCTAATGTGTAAGAAGCCAAGGTATGCACCAATTATTCCATTGCTAACAATTTCATTTACTTTTGCATTCTCATTACTACTAACAACTTTTATTACAATCTGTAGGCATAAAATTTTGCACTTTGTTTCTGCACTGACTTCTGCTGAAAAGGGTAGAGATTTTTTGGCACTTCTACCTATATACTGTAGTGGGGGAAAATTGATGACACAGCTGAAAATCTCAACCAGATAACTGAAGACATTTTAAAACTTCAGAAGTCATAAAACTCTTTTAGTCTTCTGCTATATGTAAGTCTATCATTCACTAGAGCTGTAGGATCTGCTCTGACTGAAACACTCTCAGTTTAACAAATCCCCAACAAATCTAACAAAGGAGTCCAAGAGGATCTGGTCAGAATGCCATGCAAATGGCCTCAGGATTCCCTGCCCTAGTGCAGTTTATCAAATCCACAGCTTGTGGTGATATGCTTGGTGCAGGGTGTGGACTCCAGTGCCAACACAATGCAGTCTGTGACTGGGGCAAGTGCAACAGTGCAGGTGGCTCAAGAGCAGAGAACGTGCCAAGTCCCCTTGGCCAGGACAAGTGCACAGGCTAAAGGAGGGAAAAAGAGTAAAGAGGCAATGTTGCTTGTATTCATTTATTAATAAGAGTATGTGAGCCTGAACTAGTCCATCCAGGAAACAGAAATAAGAACAGCTTTGGATCTTCTGCACCTTATATGCCTGTCTTAGAACAAATGTTGGTTCTTTCTTTAGTCTACAGGAAGACGTGGACGTGTGGTCAGACTGCAAGATCTGTCTTGCAACAAACAACCTCACTTAATTTCTCTACTTCTGGTAAGCCCAGAAATCATGATCAGAATTTACAGAACAGTAATGCCAAGCAGCTGGAATTCTGAGGATACCTCACCTCAGTAGCTGCCTCTGGAAATACTTGGTGGGGAAGCTGACATCTATCAACACTGATAATTACCTGAGAAAGAATCTATTGGATCAATGGCATTTTTTAGAATTCTTTGGGCCAGTAAAAAGTTTTTTGAAAAGCAAGATTTTTGATAGGAAGGAAAGTCCCTATTCTAGTCACTTCTGATGAGGTATCCCTCTTCCAATGCAATCAGCAAGCACTGAGGAGAAAAATACCTGAACTCACGACTCACTAGTATGTATCTTTTCTCAGAATACAAGAATCAAATATATATTCAATATTCTTTGGCATCTAACCCTGATTTATAAAGAATATTTAATTTAGCTTATATTTTAAAATTAGTTTAATTTATCTTAAGAGTTAAATAAATACATGAACAGGTATATTATGTTAAATTTTAAAAAAAGACATGTCCACAAAAAGTGCTGTGAAAAGCAACATTAAATAGATGCTTTTTCTCCACTATATTTTGTAGTATTGTTTGCTGTCACACTTTTTTCACTGGCAAGTTTTAGGTGTCTTATCCTCTGCAGCACTTCAGAAACGACTTTGTAGAATATAAATATGACAAATCTTCCATTCTGTCACATTTGAATAAATTCCAAACACCTTTGAAGTTTTCATGACCTCCTTTTGCAAACTCTTTGAGAGCCATAGATGAAAAGTAGTCGTGATGCTAGATAGATATTATAATTCCTTTTTTCTTGCACTTAGGGACAACTGCCATTTATTTTTCACCTATTTGTCACATCAAACAACATTTAAATTCCAGATTTGCTAAATGTTCAAAAATGGTTTCCACCTGCATCTTTGAAAGTCACTTTTTGTCTTGGGGCAACACGAAGGACAAATTCAGGAATCATGTGGTGAAAAGGACAGTTTCAACATCTAATTTTGTTTTATATTGTTTGTCTATAGTTTCTTTGTATACAAATATTTATAGAATGATAATTTTGGCAAACTAATTCATGTTCAACAGCAATTTTTTTTTTCAGTTACTTGCCTGTAATACTCTCCCAACAGTATTCACTGTCATGAAATAGAACAGACTGTCCAAAGACCGAGGACTTGATAGAGGAGGGTCCATACAGGACCATAAGCATGTTCTGCCTACACAGCAAGCAACAAATTGCAGATAGACTCCAATCTGCAACGCCAGGTGTGGGTGCATTGTCTTTGACTCAGTACAGCACTAATTTCTAACTAAAGCTGTACTGCTCTTGGTTAATAATACCCTACTATTTTGGAAAATGAGCAAAACAAATTTGTGATGATTGTGTTCAATAATCCTTGTAGATGTAACATAAGCATTATTTTTTTTTTAATGACCATGAAAGAACAAGGAACTAATTTCCCTCATTGCAAGACAGAATATATGAAACAGGGAAATTTATTGTCATCTCTTATCCTTTAACGATTATTTAGGAGCACTAGCTAACACCTAATTTGTTAGTAATTGGCTAACCAGAACATAATTTGCCACATGAACTATTAGTAGGCCACTCTCAGTTCTTTTACCCCAAAATAAAGAAATAACCTCTAAGCTCTGCGCAGGGACACACTGAACATGGGAGTAAGCTGCATCATTTTGCCTAACTAAAAAAAGGAAGGTCACTTACTGTCACTAACTGTGTCTTCTGCTGTATTTGCAATTACATTTTTCCTAGGTTCAATCTCTATTATTAAAGAGAAGATGTTATCTGAAGCCTTCACTGACTGACATGGAAGTGTCATTGCTAAATAAGAATATATGCTGCCTTTGTTTTTCATATAGTATACTGCATTTCCAGAAGGAAGGCTCTGAGATCACTTATAATTTTCTTATAAAAAGAATGTAACCTTTAATGAACCCTAAATGTAAGGTCCTCTGGTCTTTTTGCCCAAGAAATCTTCAGATGTTGTGGCACTGTCCTAAAATTTGTTGGGGAACAAAAGCAAATAACAAGTTCTTCTGGGTATTACCATTTGTACGAAATTAGGCTGCAATTCAGAAGATAAAATCAGATATGCCAATTCAACTGCCTATGGTCTAGAAAAGATAAAATAAATTTAAACAACTACTGACAAATTTGTTTAAGCACTGTCAACATCATATTATACCTTGCAACCCAGGTATAATATCTGCTTTTCTATCCCCATTCCATCCCAGAATTTCAACTTAGAGGTGATCTAAATTTTATTCGTCTGGACACCAAATGACAAGAAATAATTTTTTGTAAACGGTATCATCTTTTGTGCCAAAAGATTTTTGAAATTTCCTTCATGACATGTTTTAAGATTTCAGGTGCTTCCATATCATGACTTATACCAAGGACACATGTCAGGAAGGAACAAAAGTAAGCTGAAAGGGAGACTATAGCAAAAGTAAGCTGAAAGGCAGACTATGTGCAAGTCCAAAGAGAGGCAAGCTACTGGTAAATAAATCTAAAATAGAAAAAAAATTAAACCAGTAACTGAGGAAATTCTTCTCCTTTGTTCACACAGGTAACAGGTGAATGTGCAGTTCAATCTGCTTAGAAAACAAAATATAAGACCCTGTGGAAATGGGCTTTAAAATTATAGCAGGCAGTAAATATCAGGAGAGGAACAGGGAACTATATGAGCTAACAAATACTGCAGGCCTGTGAGCAAATAACATGAAATTCTCTCTTCTTTCATCTGAATATTTTAGTGGGTCTGATAGGGAAGTTCTGAGGCAGTCTTCCTCTTGGAGCAGAAAGAATACAAACCAATTTTATATTAGTTATCAGATTGATAAATTTATGAAAGGAAACGCACACATACTTGTCTGTGATTGCTTTGAAATCTCCTTAGTGAATTAAAGATCCATCTACTATTCTGTGTCCTGTGTATGTTTCCAGCTTCTAAAATGACACCAAATTCCATGAGGTATTTTTCTTCATCAGGTAGTTTCAGTCTAAAACTAACCTACATTAGACAGCATCAATTAGGGTGGGAGAATGCAATGGCTGTGGTGCACAATGTGTTAGCAAGAAACTGAGGCAGATAGTGAGACCTACTCCCTGACAAGAGTTTAGAAAGGTCATCCTGGGTCTACCCAGCACAGTGGGACCCCAGAGAGCAGCATCAGAAGAGGCAAAACCAGAGTGCAGGAAGCCACAACTTCTGTGCAAGGCAGCAGAAGCCGCACACCACCAGCAGGGACTCACCCCTCATGTCTCTAATGGAATGGTACCTTATGGATTGCACCCACACAACTGCACTGACTTACCCTCCAGAACACGGGAGCATTTCCAGACTGCCCGCTGAGAATGCTCCCGTGCCAAAGCTCAGATATGCTTTGTGGTTTATTCCTGGAAGAGTGCAAAGCTGGATACATGTGCTCTGTCATACTCCCTAACTTCTCACAATTTAATATTACAGATGCAGCTACTGGGACCAGATAGCTGCCCACTGTACTGCATTGATAGATCTCCCCTATGAAGTTCCTATAAATTAAGTGAAACTTGATAACTCTTACCATTTTTACAGGATTTCTGAAAATATTAATTGTATTTAGAAACCATACTTTTCAGAGCATAAAACATTTTTCCTACTCGACAGTTGAGAGGTTTTGATATTGAAATAAGCCCAAAATTTTGATTTATTTGATTATTCTCTTAGAGTTTATTTCCAATATCTTTACATCATAGCACACAAAGAAAATAAATATTAAGTAGAGAAAAGCAGTTGTAGTTTTAGTTGTTAGAATCTATTTGACAGAAGCATTCACTGCTTCGTTACTGGATTGCAGATATCCCAAAACGAAATCTGTAGAGTTATAGCATGAAAGCCTCTGGGAAGACTGCAAGAGTCTTCATGGATTGTCTGCTCGGTTATGAAAGGGTCTGAAGGTTGATAGAAGATTTCAGATAGTCTCCATCTGAACCATATTTAAACACATGTTGTGGATACTTTTCTGACTTTGCCTCCTGGCCTACAGTGGATACAGAGGCCTCAATGTCAAGAAAAATGTTTCTCCTGTGTAGTGCACAGCTGAGAGTTTGTTAGATAACCAAAGTAAATCCAGCTTGTGTAGAAGCAGCCTGTATTTGCTTTGAACCACTATAGCCATCCCAGTGGCTGCAACTCCTGTCGTGTAAGGCCTGATTGCAAAGAAGAGTCAGTCTGTTGTTTTCCTGTGCTTTATTTCAGTGACTGAAGTTACTTTATAACATTGGTTTTTCTAAGACTCATTAAATTCTGGCACTTTTGTTTACTTGCCACAGCCTCTCACCCGATTAAGATATCTCTGTAAGGAATATGTTACTGTAGTCTTGCTTCGGAAAAGCCAGAGATCAACAAAAGAGCCCTGAAAATATTAAAAAAATGTATCATTTAGATGCAAATATTTGTGTTTAAATTAGATCCTTTAGTATTTGAGTACTGATATAAGATTTTTCAACTGATACAATCAGAAACCAAATAATGATGCATTTGTTGAATTTTGATTGACAAAGCAGAATAGAAACAGTTTATTGTTTCAGTAAGTTGCTCTATCTCTAAATTTCATAATAGCTAATCCTGTTCTAGAAAGACAGATATTTAATTATTTCTATTTTATCTCCCTGAGATTATTGCAGAATTTTACTTTTCCTCTACTGATAACCATGTTGAATGTATACATAAAAAGATATATAATACATTTTTATACTAATTGAAAATAGCCAATTTTGACTAAGAATGAGGCTGGAAGATTGTTGATTCATGATTTTATCATTTTAATAAAAATGTGCTCATCTTTAACTTTCATTAAAATTAGGCAAGTTTTAAGAAGATGGATCTTAAATTATTTATGTTTTCTCTCTTCTAACTTAACAAAAGTATTTTTACCTCTGCTGATAAAGTGAAGAATGAATTTTCATCACTTTACAATGCATAGGCACCAGAAAATGTGCAGCACTGAATTACAATGACATACAGGCTCCTCTGAGACATTATATGGTAGATCATCAAATGTCACACAGTAACTCCTTTTTGCTTCAGGGGATCATTGTTCATCCTGATAATTAAGAGGACCAGTAAAGTTGGTGTTTGTGAACTGGAATGGGAAAAGTTAAACTTATTCATGATAAGCAACTCTTTTAGTGGAAACTGGGTTTCAGTATAACCATACGGCCCTTAGTCCATTTGCAAAAGAAATATGAAAGTATTACATAGATGCTTAAATATACTTGGGTTTACTAGAGGCAAAATTTGGGGTAGAAAACAAAACAACTTTCTTATGAATTGGTGTATTTTGTGTAATAACTTTTAGCAAACTCTGCACAGCAGATCTGGTGCAATGGGCTTTTCAGCCCAGCTATAAACCAGGCTAATGCCCTGCTCCATGAAGTTCATGCTGGCCTTTGTTCCCCATAAGGACTGGCAGCCTTGCCCAATGCACAGATTCCATAGGGATTTAGGTTTAGACAGTGTATACTGACTGTGAGGACAGATACAGATAAGAAATTGTAGGTTCCTAACAGGTTCTGGTAACCTGGAGCCATTAATGAAAATGCCAATTCACACAGCACCACAAGTGGAAGAGCTCAAGATGACACACTGTGCCAGCGAGCTGCCTTGTGTTCTACCAGAACCCCAGCAAGCATATTGCCATCACCTCTGAACCACTGAGGACCCCAGAGAGAACTGACACACCAAATGAGATGCTGCTGAGTGGCACCCACCTGGAAAAAGGACTGGAGATGAGACTAATGACATGATACCAGATGGATAAGTCAGTCTGTATCCACAGTAAATGTTTTCGCTGACTCTCCGTCCATGGTCTGGACCGCTGGCAAAAATATTAATCTTTTAAGTCTTGCAAATGTCAACAAATCCATATTTCCTAGCTTGCTTCTCTTCCTCTATTTCTCTTTGTGTCTGGCTCTTTTGTTACAGGAAGATAACAGCGGAAGTTAAAGGTGAGTTAAACACCCTCCATTAAGAGCTGTACAACAAATCAGAAAACTCCAGTGGAGATGTCTTAGACTAACACTTTTTCCTTTCCAATAAGCAGGGAACTGAAAGCAGCATTTTACATTGGGATTTTCCATTCAAGCTTCAGTTCCTTGAGAGTGATACACTAATACTGCTAAATTTAAAAGCAAGAAAGCACTTCAATTTCACTTGCAGGAAACAGCAGGCAATATTACTGTTATGTGTTGGAAAGAGCTCAAGGTATTCTCAACCTTTCAGTCTTCCTCTTACCTCCCCCAGTTTTAAGCATAGTCTTGCTTGTGAAACTCTCCAGCTACCCCAGACACGGAATAACTTTTTCCTGGCTTGCCCTTCTTCTAAGTTAGGTCAAGTTTCTCCCTTTTACTCTAATTTGGTGTATTTCATTTCTTTGCTTCTGGGGATTTTTTTTAGAAACTGGAAAACACTTTTTCCAGTTAGTAGAGCAACAGGATTGATTCAAAGTCTTTTTCCTATTTCCCTTCTGGACTGAAGAGAATTGAGGCACGGGAAATCTATTGCTTACCATTCTCATACCTTTGCTATGTCTCCTAAATGCTTTACTTGATTTCTAGATTATTACTGCAGTCTACCCACTGATATTTTTGTCATCTACTTAGCCTGGAATCTCCTCCTTCTAAAAGATAGCACAGCTATCTTTTAGAATATTTAAATAACTTTCTATTGGAGAAGCTTTGAAGAAACCCAGAGATATGATAACAGTAAATATCAGTATACAGAATTACACCTTACACTACCACCATTTGCATATGATGCTGATATTTATAGATACAATTTCTATTAACAATTAGACTATAGTATCACCCTTCTCTGAGCCTTCTTGAATTTACCAAATGTTCCTTTCATCTAAAAATATGTGAGATGGTTGACTAACTTCTTTTCCACTGTCTGTTTTATTTTAAAAATTCTTTATCCTCGTTTGGGGTAGTTTCATCTGTAAATGGCCATCATATCAGGTAGATGGGTAAATAACAAACAACATAAAATCTTTACAGGTGTAGAAATTAAAGGACAAAATAGGAAAAATATAGTATCAAGATTGCTCAGCTACGAGAGTGATAGTGATAGAGAGAGGGTGAAGGTGAATAGGAGCTAAGGAGAAAAGCCTGGTTATGAGACCCCATCTACTATGATATAGACTGGATAGAAATAACTTTTCAAGTGTGAAATCAAGACTATGTTTCAGCCAAAATGACAGCTTTGCAGACCTGATTTAAAATTTACTTTCAAAAACCCTGATGAATAAATATCAATTATCTATTGTAGAAAAAAAAAAAATATGTACAGGATCTCTAGCACCACTTAATTTCAAAAAGAATTACTTTAAAATGAGAAAAACTTCCAGAGAGAAAAAAAACTCAAACGAACAAAGCCAAAACTGCAAAACACCAGCAGATAACACATTAGAAATATGAAACAAACGTACATCATTTGCCAAAATGCTTGTGGAAACATCATAAAAAAAAAAAAGTAAAAATGGTTTAGGTACAGCATATCAAAAAGCATAAACACATTTACTAAAACCTTGTTCCAACGTGTTTATGGTTGGGGAATCCTCTCCAGGGATGCCTTTGAAGAGATGGCCAAGGTATAAAACCACAGAGAATATAGGACCACAACAAACACATGATATTATTCTTTTCATCCAAGTTTACCAGCAAGCAAGGTAAAGCTTAGAGAGATATCTGTGTGACAACACTTAAAATAAATAAAGGATTTATCTAGGACTGGACTGAGAGCAGAAGGTATGGGCAGTCTTAAAAGTGTTTGGGGTTTTTTCTTCATTTTTCTGAACACCCACATTCCACTGACATTACCCCAATTGAAGTTTACCAGGTTTGGAGATGCAAGATTAACTCCTTATTTCTGACAGATTTTTGAGAATTTAATATCTGAAAAAAGAAATTTTTTGTATTTTTAGAGATACTTTTCAAGCTATTTCTGCTTAAACAGTGTGGTGATTATCTATATAACTGTTTGAGAATAAAATGAGATTGTCTATAAATAAAAAAATGTGCCACTTACAAGTGTTATGATCTTTACAGCCTTATTTATCAGAGATATATAGATAAACCAATATTTCTTTGAAGCAAAGGACTGTCCCAAAATAAAAAGTGTATTAAAAGCAAATGGTGGGAGTGGGGGAAATGGAACCAACAGCTTATTCAATATGTTTGTTTAGAATTTATATGTAGGTGATTGAAATACTTTCACAGAAGTTTTAATGTAAGAAAGAAATTCAGGAAGAAAGTGTAATAGAGTGTAATGCTGTTTGCCTACTTATATAATGTGTATGTTGTGATAAAGAGATGCATCTTAATATCTTAGCAACGAGTAATGTAAAAAGTAAAGAACTGCCTTCATCCTGCGGATATTATTCAAAAGTTGTTCCCTGGACTATTAAAGACTGACTGTTTTGCTTCTGTGAAGGAGAGGACATACACCTAAAAAGGCTGTAGTAGTATTTGAGATTCATTTTAAAAATTGGTAAAACTGATTACACTTTTATTTTATGGTTCCATTAAAATAGTGGGCAACTAGAACTGTTCTTGCTGTGGAGGAGAAATAATGCTTTCCCCTTAATTAAATTTTCTGGTGTGTACCCATGCCTTTTTCTTGCAGTAAGATTGTCTTCAAATAAAACTGATTTTCTCAGTTCTATCAACAGGGCCAAGGCTTTCCCCCAGGCTAAGGTTAGCAATGTAGAAACCCTTGAGCCTGAGATCTTGAGCGAGCTGCAAGAACAGGAACACTCTTGTTCATCTCCCCTTTTGTCAGAGCCAAGACCAGTAAATCTGTTATTTAAAAGCCCTATCAGAAAGATGACTTAACCTTTTTTTAAATATGTCACAAAAGGCTATTAAAAAGCATGACAGAAGGAATGAAAAGGAATAAATAAACACATGTAAGTCATGTATTATGATTAAATTAATGTCACTGTGCATAGATTCAGAAGTAATGTGAAAAAGAACCTTGCAAAGACAAGATTCAATTACAAGAATACCACTCCCACAAACGTGTAAATAATATTGCTATTTTCATACCTTTTAAGCAATCAGTTCTACTTTCACACAGCAGGCTCAAGTGGACCTTAATTCCTTAATGCCATAAATCAGTTTTTAAAAGTGTAAAAATAGAATACACTAGGACTAGAGAAGTGACATTACATTTGTGATTAAATAAATTCTACAATGTAGCAATGAAGACTATGCAACTCTCTTTTGTTGGTCTTTTGCTGGAAGATGTGGCAATTAGGAGGTGAGAACCCATAAATCAAATAAAATCCTCCACTTAACTTTGCTTGCATTTAAAAGAACTGACTGAACAACTCTCCATCTTACAGCTACAGAGTAAATATGTCCAGCCAAAACCTGTTACTGTTTGTAAACAAGATGCTTCTGAAGGAAATGTGATTTCACATTGGCAGCGACTTGTCTGAGGGAGACAGATTTCCTGGAAAGGCATGCAGGGGGATGATGGCCAGCTTTCTCTCCAGAATTTCCAGGGATTCACCTTTGGGTACAACACAAGCTGGTAGTGGGCACAAATGAGCAAACAAGCACAGTATAGCAGAGGGGAGGGGAAACTAACTGGTGTGTTTAATAACTATTCAGGTGTTGCTAGTATTTTATAAAAAGATCTGGCACTAAAAGATCCTTTCTCACTTTACCTAAACCAGAATTAACATCTTAAACCTTGGGAAAACTTTTTAAAAGTAAGACTAATCAAGGACTGATATAATTTATTATTTTAGTAGGGACTTCTCATTACAGGAATTTTAGGGGGTAGTGGGTTGTTCAGTTCAGCATTTTCAAAAACAGATAAAATAGAAGTCTGTCAGGAATTGCTTAAAAACAGTTGGTTCAGCTGTGGACCATGAGAAGGATTTGCCATTTTCCTTTCAACCTTCTTTCCTACATGAAATTAACTCCAGAAATAGTTTTGCTTCATTTTGAGCAGTTGTATAAGGACAGGAATAGAGAAATATGGTTCTTCAGCAAATTATAATTGTATATATTTGTTCCACTGGTGACAAGATTTGAAATGGATTTCTGTTGCAAAGATGGTTTAAGTAATCTAATTATTAGACTCTACCATATATATATATATATATATATTCAAAGTCAGAAAATGTAGAGGTGTGGTGGCTTGTAGTCAAGAACACTTTTTCTACCTCCTTACTATTATTATATATCTCTTCTCTATTTTGCTATTTGCATTTAATTTCCAGTTTGATTTAGCAAAAATGCAATGCTACAATATTGGCTGCAGGTTACTCAAGAGCCTTTTAAAAGTAGTACATGCTTTAAGGAAATGCCCTGAATTTAGATGCATGTGTTATTAAATAAGATTGTGTAACACTTTGATTGCATTTGAAATTAATCTTCCTTTGTAAATAAAATCTAGTAGACATATACGCTGCTTAGTGAAAAAAGGGACACATAGCCCCTTTAAAGCACAGATTTACAGATCTTCTGAACAGATAAGATATTGATCCAAACACTTTGTTATTAGTATTTTTTCTACTGAGTGGCAAAGATACCTCATTTCACCAAACAAAAACATGGCTGTAGATGCACAGCAACACAGAAAAGAAGGTGGGGATTTTGATTTATGAAAGAAAAAGAGTACAAAACACAAATAAATAGAAGATTACCAAAATAAAGAAATAAAAGCCTAATGGGTAGCAGGTGGAGTTGACCACAGAACACAAGCTGAAAACAATTGGGTTTTGTTATACTTTGTTATAAATGGGGACAGGAGCTCAGACAAGCCCTGCTGTGGACTCAGATTTCTGGCAGTAGCTCTGTTTGAGGCAGCCAGCACCCCAACTGTGTCTTGATTACAAGTTCTCAATAATGACTGATCAGGTTTGCTACAACATGAATTATTTCTCGAATAGACACAAGGAAAACAGACCTAAGGCTTTACTGGCTTCTTGCCACACAAGATAAACAAAAGAAACACAATTAGTAGGTCCATAAGACAGTGCAGGGTAATAAAGGTACCTATATCACAGCTAGAAAAGAAACAGGATAGATTAGGAGCCAGTGTAATTTATCAGGGAATGACAGTGATGTACAGAAGTCTCCCTTTACTCAACTTCCAGAAGAGTAACCCAGGACCTACATCTCCAAGGACACCTCCCCACACACTCAGAGAGTGAATTAGAGAATTCTGATTTTATGAAAATTATAGTGACCTTTTATATTTTATAGAAGTGCTGTGTCTGTCAGTCATGAATTCTTGCTTATCCTTTCTCATGCATTCAGGGAAAGATGTTTATTGCTGGCTAAGGATGTTTTTCAGCCAAGAAAAATTCACCACAAGGCAAGCTATTCCAGCTTAACTGAGCCATGAAGGGAAAAAAAAATAAGCATTTTCAGTATCAGGGCTGAAAAGTCCTGTCACACACTTGAAAGAAAAGAAGCAGCCTCAGCCAACTCAACTGCCTCTCTTACTACAGAGTACTGGGCACATAGCTTTAAAACTAAATTCCGTGGAAAATGTCCAAGGAGGACTGGGGAAAATTGCCCCAAATCAACAGGGTTTTATTGTTTTCTTTAGCCCAGTTGCACTAAAAATGCTTATCAAGACAGACAAAAAAAACTGAGAGCCAACGAGATACTTTGAAAAGCATGTCAAGGGAGAACTTTGAACAGCAGGGATCTTACTGCTTTTCTGGTCTTCTGTACTATTCTTAAACAACTTCCTCAATTCTTTTCTTTCTGTCTTTTCTTTCTTTCTTTCTTTCTTTCTTTCTTTCTTTCTTTCTTTCTTTCTTTCTTTCTTTCTTTCTTTCTTTCTTTCTTTCTTTCTTTCTTTCTTTCTTTCTTTCTTTCTTTCTTTCTTTCTTTCTTTCTTTCTTTCTCTTTCTCTCTCTCTCTCTCTCTCTCTCTCTCTCTTTCCTTCTTTCCTTCTTTCTTTCCTTATTTGCTTCTTTCCTTCTTTCTCATGGTTAATTTTTCAAATTGAAGGGCTATTGGTATAAAGCATGCCTCATTAGTTGGTGGGAGGTAGTAGTCCCCATTAATTCAGTTCTCACTTCATTTGCTTTGCATATAGTTATAATTAGCTTCAGAAAAACTCTGGTGACTTCAGAAGATTTATAGCTTCAGTTTTATTCTGCATTTGGTTTTTCCCTCTTGTTTCAATGTGTTGTATGAGTTTTAAAAAATCAAAACCAACAGTGATTGCTTTAGGGAGTAATTTATTTTTGCACTTTTAGAGTGACAGTCTGTTTACACCCCTCTGTCTGTTGAGCTACATAAACAGTTAAAACACCAAGTTTTACATAATCTCCCATCATGTTTTCTTACAAATAGGCAGAAATTCACACTGTCTGATGTGCATTCTCTGAAGAAGCAATCCTATGCCATGTTTGCCAATCCCCACCAGAGTGGATGTGGCAGCACAGTGACACACCTCACTCCTCACACTATTCTGAGCTAAGGGAGAAATCATGTCAGTTTTTTAGTGACATCCTATAGTCAAAAGAGGATTTGGTCTATTCCCTGGGGCCATACTCCTGTAGTAGGGATACACAAGCAGCACTGCACAATTCAAACTTGTTTCTGTAGGCTGTCAGGGCAGCAATGCTATTTTAAGAAGGGCAAAGTGTTAAAGACAATAGAGACACAGCATCTTCTGACACCTTTGTAAGGTTGATACCACAGAACTACAGAATTGTTAGGGTTGGAAAGGAGCTTTGGAAATCATCTAGTCCAACCCCTCTTCATATTCACATAGAAACTGTGTCAGTGTACCTAGTACATCAGCCCACCCCTGGCCAAGCTGATGATTGATTTCTTCTTATGACAAAATCAAAGTGCTTTATGCCACTATATTGGGCCATATGGAGTGAGAGGAGGGAAATCAAAGCCTTCAGAAAAGTTCCAGAGCTTTATATAAATTACCATTTTCTTGGCACGGGTCAAGGTACCACCACCAAGATTGATGCAAACACTTCCAGAAAGAAACAACAGCCTCTATTAGAGATACCTCTAAGGAATATCTGGTGTTGTAAAAAAGTTTAAGTGAAAAACACATATGGCAAAAATAAGGTGTCTAGTCCCTCCACAGACACCATTTGAGAACTGAGTGGGTCAGCACAAGACAAGAGTGGGGGTTATAAGTACAATGTTAACAACAATGCTGCAAAGATTCTTTTCCTGGCTTAAATACAAGTCAGTCACAAAGCTCTGGAATCTGCATCCACAGTGTGCTTAGCCAGCCTAAACTGTCTGCAAGGCCCACTGAGAACTCCAGTACTTCCCAAAGGAAATCAGAAACCTATGGGTTAATGCTCTGTAACTATTATACTTCTCCCTTATTTCAAAAGCCAACAAGCAGACACCATATAAAGCAAAACCAGGCTGTGAGGAAGTTCTACCAATAAGTTACCAGCAGTTCAGTTTATGGTAAGCAAGAAGTAAAGTGATGCTGTAAATGTTGGTAACCTGCCAAAATCCTAATAACTTCTTTGCATGGACTACTAAGTTTTGCCTTCTTGTAGCAGTCCATATGCTGACCTAGATGTTGGAGAACTCTCCCCCATGGTTAGCCAGCAAGGGATCATTCCAGTGAGCCAGAATGATGGTGTTCCTGGCTCTCTCCACATGTTCCTAAGAAAAATGTTTTATTTGCTCTTCAGTACCATCTTCATTACAGGTCAAAAGTCAGACTCTCAGGGATGTGATCAGTCACATCACTGCCACCAGATGAGCACCTGGCAAGCCCAACCCAACACTCAAGTAGTATCCTTACATCTGCCATAAAACCCACAGGCAATTTCACCCTGCATGCTCACAGAAATGATTACATGACATGCCTTCAACAGCAGACCACCTTGCAGAACAAATTGTTGATGGAAATCCAAACATGCAGAAAATTGAGCTGACTTAGTATTTATAAGACTCCTGGCAGAGCCTCATGAGCAGAAAGTATGTTTGAGCAGCTTGTGCTGGTCAGACTTCAGACAGGTCCTGCCATCTGGAAGGATACAAGAACAGTCTATTTTCCATACACCCTGGGTCACCTGCCCCAGATAGTTGATTTTGTGATATCATTCCTCCCATACAAGAGTCCTCCCTGAGAAAACCATCATTCTTCCCATACAAGAGTCCTCCCTGAGACAACCAGTTAAAGAATTTTGTATCATATTTGACCTGCTTCATTGTGAGAACAAAAGAGTGTCAAGCTATGTGATTAAGGAGATGAAATCATTTGTGATCAGTTTTGACGCAGAAATCTCAAGAGTTGCTCACATGTGTGCACAAATGCAAGAGATTTTCATCCTGCCAGCACTATTTTTCTTTTATCTCATTTGTCAGATAAAGTCTCCAGCCTGGAGACATTCCAGAGAAAGATGATCCAAGGACTGGATAGGCTGTCATATGAGGAAAGTATGAGAGAACTGGGTTTGGTCAACATTGAGAAGAGAAAGGGAGACCTTATCACCATGTTTCAATATCTAAAGAGCAGCTTAAAGGTCTTTTTAGGAGTCACATGGAAAAGAGATGGGGCAATGGGTGAAATTTACTCATGGGACGATTACAGTTGCACACAGGAAGAATATTTTTCACAATAAAAACAACATCTATTGCATAAAGCATAAGACTGTAGATGAGAGTAGATCTTCAAATGTAGTCCCTTCAAATGCTGCATATCTCTCCATGGTTGTGTTCTGTGGTACACTATGGGAAAATCTATTTGGTGTTCATTTGGTGCTTTATGAAATCAAGGTGACATCCAGAGAGAGCCCTGTGTCATCTCTCCCCACAAGTCCTTTTCCATCCCCCAAGCAGGACACGTATCTAGACAACAGTTCCCACAGCACATCTGTGGGATTTGGAAGTTGTGCCCTCCTGTAATGATTTCCCCGTGCAGGAAGACCATTCTCAGTGACATGCTTGGCACACAGCCAGAGGCTGCTGTTTGCAGCAGAACAGAAATGCCTGAAACCAATTGGGGACACTTTATTTCCTGGGCCTGCAGGAGCTGGAACAGCCCTGTGTCAGTTTTCAGAGTGCTGATCTTGTTTTTGTTATCCCAATTATCCATCACACAAACAGAGAGGTCTTAGCTGAAGTATCTAAGGTTATCTATGCCTCGGTCTGTTGCAGAACCTTTCTTCTATAAACAATAAAATAGATCATGGCAGACCTAAGAGGATATGGGGACTAATTGCTGAAGGAATCCGTATTTTTAGCTGGAGAAAGCTTTGCAGGATTTTTATTAATATTTGAGAAATACTATTTCTCCCTTTTTAATGCATCAGTACTAGCTCTCTCCATGTTTTCTAGTTAGAGCAAAGTAGTGAGATGCACAAAGCCACAAGCAAATGTTTTTAGCTGAATTTTCTCCATCTGTCCTAATTACTTTTCATTTAAGAATTCAGTCAAACGACTTTAAAAGTTGGCTATAATAAGGTGAAGGCTGCAGCAGTAATAGACTGTCTCTGAGCTTTTTGAGAGATGCAACAAATTGCTTTCAAAAAAAAATAAAATTGCAAGCAATGCTGTGAAAGATCCAACATCTGTAAAAGGATTTGTGTTGCTAGCTGCCATGAATAGTCTCTAATTAGACAGATAGTCTTAATCCCAAGACACAGAGGTTTTCAGCACAGGACGGTGGGCTGCAATCAAAGGCACACAGTGAATTCCAGTTCCAAGAAGTTAAAGATGCATTGAAAAGTCATAATGAAGGTACAATTGGAAACATTTATCAGTGATTCTCTTCCAGCATGAGCCAAGCAATTGTCTGAAATCACTGGAAGCTGGTCTGTTGGCTATTCAAAATCTAGACTGAAGAGCTGATTGAGCTGGCATATAATTTTTTAACAACTTAAGCTTTCTGACTTCAAACCAATGGGAGTGCATGC
Source organism: Melospiza georgiana (assembly GCF_028018845.1). Classification (NCBI taxonomy): domain Eukaryota; kingdom Metazoa; phylum Chordata; class Aves; order Passeriformes; family Passerellidae; genus Melospiza; species Melospiza georgiana. The sequence continues at coordinate 112,846,014 of NC_080432.1, forward strand.
TGCATGACTGAGAGGAACTTTGACTAAGTACGTACAAATTCTGCCATTATATCCTCACATAGTCCAGATTTTGAACAGTTCAAGTTTAATTTCCCATGCAAAGCAGACAACAGCAACACAAGTGGAGGGCCTGGGGTCAATCTACTTGTGCTTTTTTGTGATTTAACACGAAGCAGAAAAATGAGGCAAGAAATTTGGACCCAGGTCCCCATGGCCTCCCAAAGCTTTTGCAGTTGGGCTTTGTCAGCAGAAAGACTCCAGCCACATTGTCCCCCATGTATTTTCCAAAAGTGCCATCAGGAGGCTGAAAGAATTACATTGCTTTTTGCTACCTGAAAATGCAATTCCTCAATCATCTTATTCACTTCATGTTTTCTTTTTTTGTTGTTATAGGGTCTGTTACATGATAAATAAGTGCAATACTATTGCAATTCTTCTGTCAATTGAAAGCATCAATCTGAACACAGTTCCTTCATAAAAAACCACATTTTAAGATTAAAAAGTGGTCTCTTGTCATTAATAAAGAAACTTTCATGTAAGAGAAAGACGGAGATAATATTTGGGATGCCATCAACTGAGTGTATCTTTTAACTAAGAAAAATCCAGAAATTTTGCCTGAAAACCAAAAACAATGGATATACAGAAATGGTGGTTACCAAATATTGTTCATCATTTAATGCAAAAATGGGTGGATTATCATCAAGGATTATTATCTAAAAGATGGTTCAATTTCTGCATTTTTAAAACACGAAAGAAGAAGGGTTACCTATGGTGACAAAAAGCTTTCACTTCTGCCCAGACAGCTAAAGGAGAGGCCTCCTACTATGAAACTTTTCACCTGTGGTGAGTTGAGTATTGTGAATCGAAACAGAGAATAGTCTACACAGGATCTGAAAAAGGCTCTCAGGAAGCCATCCCTTGGTCAGAAATTCTTTCCTTCCCTTTCCCCCTGTCTAGATGCAGCTGAGCCCATCTTCTGGCAGTGCTGGGCTAAGGTGTCCTGACAGAGGGGTTCTCAGCATGTAGGGCCCAGTTCAGTACCAAAGTCACCAAGTGCTCCTTCTCCTAGAAGGGCAGGCACAACACAGCCTTTATAAAAGCACCATGAAAGCCAAATGATAAATCGATGTGCTTTCAGTCTGAAATTAAAACCTATGTCAATTGCAATGGCAGAAATATATGTTTTAAATTGGACTCGAATTGCTTTCAGCAAAAAGACATTGGAAAGCATCATGACCAGATTGAAGTTTCCAAAAACATAGCAGCTGCCAACATCAGAAATCCCTGGAGTGCAGTAGAGAACAAAAGAGCCTCCTCCATTGAATTTTGCCTGCAGAAAGCCACTGCAGCCTGGAGCGTCTGGATGTGTGGAAAGAATATATTTTTAAATGTGCATTAGTACCAGACTAGGTCAAAATACAAACATGAAAGAAGGTTTGATATTTCAAAGACTGTGGAAGTGTACCATTCATTTTACAATTGAATGCAGCCTAAATTACAAAGCTGCAGATTTTTGCACTGCCAGGATTCAGCTCTACAAGTGCTTAATCAGTCACCCTAACAATAGGACAAGGCTGAGAACTGCTTTCCTTTCTTGAGGGATTATGTTGTTGGCATTATCCTGTAATGACACAACAAATTCTATAGACAAATTTTGCTGCAAAAGCAATTTCTCTCATTTTCACCTTAAGAAAACCTGCACAGTAATTAACTTCACAGCAGTTTCATTCAACAAAGTAATACAGCACAAAAAATAAAATATTCATTAATAATAGATTATGAAAACTGTAGTTAAACTATGATCAGTTAATGTAATAGCTAACAGCTATAACAATATATAGGGCTATAAGAATATAGGGCATGGTTCTTCACAAAAACAAAATATTTCAGTATAACAGTGTTTGAGGGATTTTGGAAAGAATAACTCTAGTAAAATTGCAAAGGACCCTCTACAAAATGGATTACAAGGAATGCAGTGAGCACTTTTTACAAAATTTTGACCCCTACTACTGAACACTTCCAAGAATTAAATCATTGATAATTTCTCCAAAAGCCAGTAATATATTTCTTCTAAAGATTTCAAGGACCAGTCAATGGTTTCTTCTCAGTGATGACTCAAACTGCAAGGTAACAGAACTGCATTACAAATAAAACCTGATTGTGATGTATGGTGGAATAGAGAAGGAAATCACTGGTAAGTGTGCTGAATATAGCCTTTTGTTTTCATGTTAAAGCTTTACTCTTTTACAACCCCCTTAATTAATTGTTGATGATTAATGGGAAACAAATAGAAGTCTGTGACATGGTGCATTTTTTCCTTCTTGCTTCTTTCTTTACAGTATCAAAATTTGCTAACTAATTTCTGCCGAAAAGACAACTTGAAGCTTAATGGACCTCTGCTCTAATGCTTCAGCTTTCATATGACATATGTTAAGCACCTGCAAAACCTTTTAGTCAGGAAAGAAAACAAAGGCAATGGAAATATTTAGTCCCAAGCTGGTTTTTTTTAATACTGTATAGCTCACCTTTCATAATTATTCTACCCATGCAGCCTGAATTGTGCTGGAAAATAAACCAGAGGCAGAGAATTGACATGTCCTTTCTGAAAAGAAATGTTAGAAACAAGCCTATAGGAACTCCAGAATGCAGAAATACATTTTGATAAGGATAAAAACCTACTTTAAAGAATATTACCTCTTTCTTCCCAAGGGATCAGATTTTCCAAGGCTGAATATGAAGTCAAGGTTTCTTTGGTCCATGGATAAACCCAATACAATCTAAAATGCCTACAGAGATACTGAGCTTACCAGCCACAAAGGCAACAGTATAGATGCCCATGCCAACAGATCCTTCCATCCATGTCCAAAACCTGCACAGACTGGCAATATTATACAAGACACGCATTTAAATGGTAATCTATATAATATAGATAGACCTATTAGAGAGCCATGAATTTAGGTGGTAGCACTTTTGGATGAGGTGAAAAACTCTCCAGCCTCCCTTGGCTGGGAGAAGGATCTAGCTACCACCACCACAGTGTGTCCAAGGTGCCACAGGACACCCCAGACACTTCCACAGGACATGATGTAGGACTCAAAAGGAATCTTTTCTTCCTGGACAAGCTGCTCCAGCCTAGGCAGCAAATCTCAGACAGTTAGGTAATACAGTTGTTGTTACAAGGTAGCTGAATCCCTCACTTCATTTTGGGCAACTGGACTCAGGAGGTTTTGTTTTGAATTAAATCCCAAGATGGAGGTCTGCATGGGAACCCTACTTTCCCAAGTTTCAAACAAACTCAAAGGGTTCTAATTCACACTATAAATTTGTCACCAGAGTCCCCAATAAGTAACCAAAATGTTCATAATGAATAAATTTAATCCTCAGTTCCCAAACTTCTCTCTTGCATTCATGCCAACTGTGTATCCTATCAGAGAGAATCATCTCTGTCCCCATCTGTGCATCTAGTGTTTCTCAGCTAGTGATGTATGGAGCCTTCTCCTTTTATTTTTACCATGAAAAAGGCACTGATGTTAATTTCATTAGAACCAAGCACATCCTTTCCTTTTTTGTTTCAAAACTTCTGGTTGCAAAGGGAGAAAAATAATCTCTACAATCATACAATAAAAACAGATTTTGCTTACTGACACCAGAAGTTTTGTAAGTGGTATTGAAAGGACAAAGTCTATTCAAATCCTTCTTCAGACAGCAATTCCAGCTGCAAGGGCAGAGGGTACTGTCTGCAGGCATTTTGAACAGTTGCATGTGATCACTGCAATAGAATCACTCCTTAGATCCTGTAAATTGAGGGGAAAAATGGGAAAAATTCACTAAAGGAAACATAAATATGCACTTATTCTTTGGGGTTTCTAGGAACTCACATAACCACCTTTCATCACATACATGCTTCAGTTACATTTTCAAACACAGAATGAAAAGCATTAGAAGTACCTGTTGTCTAAGTAAGAGACACTTCTAAAGCAGAACAGATGATCTTTAATAGTACATACAATATACAACTGTTTTGGATAGTGAGAGCTAAATTTTCCATTGGGAACATGGGATGGATGTGGATTACCTGTTTCATCCTTATATTGACTATTAACTAGAATCCTTATTATCAGAAATTACCTACAGTCTTTCTAAGGCTAGAAGTACCTGAGACATCTGTCATTTTCAAAAGAAAATTAAAGTTTAAAAAAAAGCAGACTAGAGGCATCATTTACAGATGTAATATACCTATCACCTTTCCTTAATTATCATCAGAATACCACCCCATGAGGGAAAAAAATTCCTTTTTTAAAAGCAAATAGTTAAAGTATAGTAAAATCACCTGCAACTAGTCAGCCAGCTGTATCTTGATGTTTTCCAGCTCACTACCAAGAGCAAGTTGCTGCTACACCAGTAAAGGATTCCCAGAGATATTCAACTGACTTTCCTAACATCACCTAAACCCACTATAACAGTACAAATCAACACCAAGTGGAGAGTCCAGGCAATGGGAAGTATTAGGTTTCTAATTCTTAACCAACACTTGAATTTCATCCAGTTAAAGACAGAACTGCACTTCTGTCTTTAACTTCTTAACTTCTACTCGACTCCAAGGGCAAGTAGCATCATTTTTCCCTAGAAAAGAAAAGCAGAATGTATTCACTCCAAAGAGAGATAATCTCAACAGTTCTGCCCATGATAGCTAACATGAGAATTAGTGCAAGCCCTCTAGCCAGGAGGCACAGACAGTGTTGACTCTGACAACTCTGCTAAAAATTAGCAACTGGACATCAAAGGGGAATTTCTATCTGCTGAGAGAAGATCATAATTCACACTTAGTTTTAACCAAGATACTCTCCAATATTTTCTAATGAAATAAACAAAAAAGCAAACAAACTAGACTGAGATTTGTTCCTTTATCAATATATCGCCTGACCCTCTTCTTGGCTGGATTCTTCTTCTTCATCCCCAAAATCAACTGCCATGCTAATTGCATTAAAAGCAAAAGATATAATAGATTATTAATGAAAAGAGAACAGAACAGGAGGCCATTGCATAGACTGCAACATTGCAAGGCCATTGCAAGACAGGCAACATGTTGAGCAGCAAGAGGTAATTCTACTGAGTGCAAAGATAACATTTATTCAGTCTTACCTAAAGAGACCTTTCATTTATTTTCAAACTCACAAATGTTTTAAATTCTTCATAACATTAACAAGAGAGACTTCTATCCCTAAGTAAACCAAAGAAAGACTATTTTAAAAGTAATGAACTGACTAGAAATTTTAGGTTTTGTTTCTTTACATTATCAGTAAGAAAAAAAAAAGTTATAAGTAAAAAAACTATTCTAAAGAGTTTATTTTAATTCCTACTATTAATTACTGTTAATAAAATTTTCTTTTTACCATTTTAAAGGTTTGAGCCTGCTTTACCTTTCTCCTAGTCTTATCTCACAGCAGGAAGTGAGTACACTAGTCATTAACCAGCACTGAAACCCACTACACTCATCAACATATTAGTTAAAAAATATGAGAATTAGAAAAATCTTAAATTAGCCAACCAAAACCACTACATTAAATTGATGTTTCCGCCCAGTTTCAAACTGAAACCACCTCATTTTATTAAGAGTTTTGCTTTCTTTCCTGTTGCCTGAAGAGGCTGAGCGTGCATCCAACAGATATCATATTTCATGTCCATGTGTCCTCAGAAGGACACATAAATTATCTGCTGATTAGGCACTTACAGACCTTGTCTGCCCATTCCAGAGATGAGACTGCCTGCACTAACAGTGTTAAAGCTATAAAGACAAACCTTGCTAAAACAGTTTGGGAGAAAATAAAGGAGTAGCATTTCACAAAAAAACACCTCTCTGACACTCCCCGTTTTTACTCTCCAGTAGTGACTCTAATGTAATTTTATTCTTCCATGTGTCTATATATCCTCTATGTGAATCTGGGGAGAATTTAGACCGACTAAGTCAGCGATGCCATAGTGAGATGCATCTGTTGGTGAGAGACCACTGAACTTTTCACCTCTCTATGGCTGCCTAAGAAGAGTTTCTTTTCTTATCCATGCTTCAGGAGCCCTTATGGAACATGAGGTTGTATTCAGAAATCCTAGCCCTAAAAATATTTTTTATTCCACCTCAGAAGCCTGCAAACATGAGAAGACTAATTGAAGGACGTGGAGATTTCAAACTCTGATACCATTTCATGTTGAGAGCAAAGTTAAGCACAACATTTATTTTCTAGGACCCTTACCCCAGTTAAAACAGCATCTTATAGTTTTGGGGGTTTAACACAGAAGACAACACATGACCCAGTACATTTGATAATAAAAGCACAATTTACCGAAGTAAAATGGCTGCTATGTAGGATGAATTTGTCCATCACTGTTATTTTAATAAGTTTTGATTCCCTTTCCTGGCTATAAATGGGACTTATTACTCCTCTGCTATGCAAAATTTTGTAGTTTGGAGGATAATACACTGCAAACCTCAGTTTCTCTGTGTTCTTTGAAGACTTCCCAAGCAAACTAATGATTTTCATTTTAGACTCTCATTTCACTCTGCACTTTCATAGCTATGAGGTCTTTGTAATGATCACAAAATGCTTACCCAAGAAAAATAAAACTAAAAGTCATCTAAAGTACCCAGAAGTCTACTACACTATCATTGAAAATGTATGTTATTCATTTCAATATTTTGTTGGCTTAATGAAATGTGACTGTGTAACCTTTTATTTTTCTTTCATACAAAGAAAATTCACACACATTAACAACAGAAAAATTACATATTTTCAGGTGCAGAAGCAAGATATTCCTCTTTTTATAACTAATCAAAGTCAGCTTCATGTCCATTTTTAAGCCAAAATCTGTAGCAAAATTTGTCATGTGCTTCATTTCATACACGTGCCATTTGTATTTCATTGCAACATTGAAATTAGTTTACTAATTCTAATTTTTACTTTATTACCAAATGCTGATTCCTGATTTCCTAATATTTTTGAGCAAAAGTTGCCTTTTAAATATTCACATTTTTACCAGGCTTTTTTAAATTCAGATCCTTCAATAAATTTGTTTTCTGCCTGCATATTTAAGTGTGGTTTGAGTTTTTTTTTTTAATTTAAATATTTTAAAATATTGTCTCTTATGCATTCCAATTAAAGGGCACCATTATATATTTCTAAACCCTGAAGCAGTGTGTTTTCTTATGGTGACAATTTTGTATCAGGAATAAATCACAGAAAATTGCTTAAACCTTTGATATACAAATTAGGTCATAAAAATAATGACAGAGAAGCAATCTAAATCACACCTGGACAAAATTGCTCCAAACATAACCTACCATCCTCTTTAAACAGACCTGTTAACAGGGAGGTTAATGACTGTGAGTTATCCAGATATGCACTGTGTCCAGGTTTGTTATTATACAGCAATAGCCACAATTCATAGACAGGCAATACCTGAGATGTTATTACAGCTGTTAAACTTAATTGCTTCCAATCCTTGTCAAAGGCAGTTCAACTCATGTTCAACACAAAAATAGGCATGGGACACTAATATTGTTTTAAAAATAGGTTCCATGTCCAGATAAATGATTTGTGAGCATGCTACAAAATCTGGGTTTGTGAGTGTTACCTCAGTGTAGAAAAGCTATATTAAGCCTTTAAATAGTTCACATTAAATGTTTATGAAAACAAAAGTGACAAAAGAAAAGGTCACAACTTCAGTGTCCAAGTTATTTTTTCACAAAGATGTCTAAACACACATGAAGAATAACTTCCTTGTATGACATCTGTGAATATTCCTTTCAAAAAGAAATTTACCTGCACGTTTTTTAGAGTTAATAACTATGTGGAAAAAAAATCTTAAAGTTGAAAAATAATATAAGAAGGGTAATAAAAGGAACTTACTAGCATGTATATGGCAGAAAGGAGAGGTGCTGAAGTGAAGACTGAACAAGAAAGGAGACAGCAGCAAGTAAACATTCTGGGCAAACCAGCCATTAAAACCACTGCTGAAAATGATGTTGTTTTGCTTTCCCTCCAGCAGAAAATTTCATTCCTGAAATATGCTGTCTTCTAGGTAGTACAATTTCTAAAACCTATAATAATTTGCTTGGCAGTCACAATTTAGTGATCCATTAAAGACTTATCTTTAGGCTCCAGTTCTCTGAACCCATCAATCAGAGCTGAAGCAATAAAAGCTTGCTGAGGGCAGAATATTTGGGGCTCATTTGGAGAGCAGCTAAGCACCCTCAACTGTCAAAGTCACAGGTACAGGTCCCCAGCACAATAAAAAATACACACTTCTCACATTCTGTTATGCTGGTTTCCTTCACCTACCCTGTCACTGAGCAGGGAAAATCTGCTTTTGTGTAATTCAGCTCTCATATTTCCACAAGTAACATGCATGCCAGTGTGTTAGGATCAGAATCAGTCATTCAACAGTGGTATCATATTTTGCTTGGTCACAGTAAAGAACTGCCTGAAACTACAGTAGGCAAGGAAAGAGCAAGGAGGGGACAATAAAGTTGTACTATCATGACAAGGAGCATTAAGGAGAAGCTGGTCACTTTCTCTTGCCACTGAACCAACATCCTTCTGGGGGGAGTAGTGCCAATGATCCATGAAGAAACTCTCTCCAACAGCATTGAAACAGTGTGGGTTTACTGCAGGGTCTGAAATTTCATTAGGGAGAGTTAGAGTGACAATGTTTTCATTTGCATTTCAAATATGTCTTTCTCTTCCCCATAGATTTAAATCTGTTTATACCAAAGATATTGACTTAAACTTCTTTGGACATATGAACTGAAAATCAGATCCAAATTTCATCCCAAATTTCAAATCCAGAGCTAAGAACTGCTGTTCAGAGTTCAAAAGTGTCCAAACTCAGCAATTTTACTCAGTACGGGCATGGTTCTGCACCATCCCAGGTAGGAACTGACCAAGCTGAGTGTGTTTCACCAAGCCACCAGGTGCTACCCTGAGGCTGAAGATCTATTCTGGTCAACTAGCAAACTTTTCTGAACAAGCAGCTGGGATGTGATTGCCAAGGCTCCTAAGATGCACACAGGACAATAGTGTTGCCAGCTCCCCCACTGTTGGTATTTATCTCCTGATAATAGTATTTTTCTTCAAGCTCCAGTTCCTGAAATGAATGCCTCTATTTTCATTTACAAAAAAAAAAAAAAAAAAATCAAAACAAAACACAAAAAATACCCCAAAAAAAACAAAACCAAAAAAAACCCCCAAACCAAAAAAAGGGAGGAAGAAACCCAAACACCAAACAGTACAGATTTCTAGCTCTTTCTGTTGCAAGGAAATATTGGAGAATGAGAGTTCAGAAGACCTGAACATTTTAGAAATCCTCAAAACAAATACTTGGAGGTGTTTAATTTGGATTAAATAAATTTACTAAAAATTAATCTGGGGAATCTGATTCCTTTGTTGTTAATGCACAAGAATGGTAATAATGAGAAATACATCGAGGACCCCTAATGCAGGTCATGAGACACCAGGAGAGATACAGCAGATGTTTTGGTCTTTTCTCTGCAAGAATAGCTCTAAACTAGTCAATAAAAATTGCCAGTGGGAAGAGAGTTGCTGTGACTTGCCTTCTTTATGTTTTATTTTCCTTTCAGAGCAGCAAAAGAGCATGCATGGAAGGCTGGTGTGAACTGCAGAGCTTGCATCACGAGTAAGCAGTGTAGCCCTAGCTGGAGACTAGCTGGAACACACCTGGAGAGGGCTGCAAAGAGACATAAAGTCATTATCAATTTATTGCCAACCAGCAGAACTATAAAGACACCAAACTCAAAGGCAGGAAATTGTTTGGTCTCTTGGATACCAAGTGACAGGGTAACAAGAAGAGCAAAATGGAAATTCCCATGGGTAAGGGAAAATGCGATTTAATCAGCAACACTGAAATCAAAAAAGATTAATTCCTATGATTGGAATGGAAAAATCATTGGGATAGGTCTGAGGAAAAAAAAAGGTGTCAGTGGGTGATATGGTGTGCTTCATGAAAAAGAAAGCATTTCTTGTGGAGTAAAGGAGGACACTGAGCAGCAGATTTTGCATGTATTGATTCATCTAAGTGTTAAGGAAGGCCAAGACAGTCTAATAACAGGGTGTGCAACAGACCACTAAAAAGCCTGGTTAAGAGGATAAGTCCATCCTCCATAATGAGAAAAATAAAAGCTGTATACAGAGGAGTTTGGGTTGGACAGGAGACCACAAGCAGCCAATGGCAAACAGGATTAGAGCTGCTTACAGGTACAGAGGATAATGGCCCAGCACAAACTCCAACAGAGAACTTACACGACTTGTTTGAGCTGATTTGGTGACCTAAAGGCATGAACTGATGCCTGTGGTAGGAGCTGTTACCTATTACTAGCTGTCAGACTGAGTTAAGACTACTTAGGGTGCCACTGACTCTTTGTTAGAAGTTCCTCCAGATGAACCCTGAAATTTTTACAGATCACCGATTGGTTTCACCAGCAATCAAGAGTACAAGTCAAGCTTTTGGTGAAATCAAAGCATTTGTTTGGTTTTTTTAATCTTAACTTATTGTGCCAAAATATGGCTGCCCTTCTGGAACAGTCCTTAAAGAAGAACCGCCTCATTGAGCCTGTGCTATGTGCCCCACTGTCAGTTGTGCCTTTGTAAAACCTTTTCAGTATCACATGGAGCAGGCAGACAGTGTGCATGACCCCACAGAAAACACTGGAAGACAGAAATAGAGCTATCTCCATTTTGAAAATGTGGCTGCTTAAAATCAAACCAGAGGGGACAAAAAAATGAGGCAGAGTGCAAAACTCTCAGCATCAGATAACGCCTAGGATCTAGGGATGCTCTTGGGACAAATACCTTGATCTGACAGATCTGACAAACCTGTGACATGCCCCAAAATCTGTGTATGACATCTACTGATGTCAATGTGAGGTGAACAGGGCTTGAATCTCACTCCATCGACTCCGTATGCTCCTTTCTGATACCAGCAGGGGAGCCTGAGAGAGGCAGATGGGGCATGGTTCTGTGTCATAAGACAAGGAGAACCTTTTCCAGCCCTGTCAAACAGTAACCTGAATCTGTGTTGCAGTAAAGAGGCTCTTTTACTAACCTGGAAAGCTCACAGCACTGCACATTCACATACTATCACTAGAGTAGTATTCTGTTGGGGTGGTCTCATGAATTTCCCAGCCTTGGTTTATGCAGAGGTAAAAGCTTCATTCTTAAGCAGCATTTTGAAGAGATAATTACATGAACTCAGTTTTTTCTGGGTGTATATAGTTCTAAAATAGGTGGACATGGCATTCCTTTTTTCTTCATCTTCTAGAAGATTCTTCTTTCAGATTCCAAAAGAAAATGGCTATGCAAACTGTGCAAGCCATAAGCCCCCTTATCCTAAGCCATTTGGGATTTTATTTTGCCAATTCGTATTTTTAAGTACCACCTCCAGGCAGAAATTTGAGAAGGATGCTTTGGGTTTGGTTTATTTTGTCACAAGGTAGATATGGATTGAGTTTTTTAAACATACCTATCTTATTTCCGTAATACCTTTCCCTTTAATGTGCCCAAACTGGAGTTGCCCCATAAAACCAAAAGTATGAAAGTTAAAATCCATCAGTAACAGGAAGAGAGAGTGAAAAAAAATTATCTACCAGTTACAGGGTTCTGGGGAATGCTGGAGAATTCACACAGCAATTCACAGTCATTAACTCCTTCCTTTGCCATAAGTGCATTTGATGGAGCTCCAAGAAGTATGTCAAGGTCACGTTTACCCAATTCTAATGAAGCAAAGCAAAAGTCACAATTTGTTAGCTATCCACTGAGAATAAAAGTGTAATTTTTTTTTTAACAGCTAAGTAATTAAAAAGGCAAATGTGTTCCATATTGCAAGAGTGTTGCTATATTAGATAAGGGAATGGTTCATGACCATATGACACTGTTAATATGACCAAAAATTATCTGGTCTCCTAAATTACTATATTTCCCTTAGCAGAATGGTAATTTCAGGTTAGTAATTTTAATTGCCCTAGTATCTGACTGCTTAAAATTTCATTTCATGTCTTTTTTAAGTTGCTCCTCTTTGAATTTCTTTTCCTCCTACTCAGGGTTCTGTTTATTTTAATTGGGAGTTACTTATGCCAGATTGTGTACTGACTCCCCATGATTTTTTTAAACAAGCAATTTTTTTCAAGCACACCATACTGTGGAAAGAATCACTATAAATAACAGAAGGAATTTAAAATCCAGTCTCCCTTGAATGAAGGATCTCTCTCTTCAAGATGCAACATCACCTAATAGTTTCATGGCACTACATGTTTTTGCTTGATTCTATCACCCTTCTTCATTCTGGTTAAAAATGTCTTTTGTAAGCAGTGCCACTGAAATCAGTGTAAGAGGAAAATAATAATTTTTACTCAGTCATCTGTTTTCCAAAATGGTGGAACCATACCATGGCTACTTTAGCCTGTGTGGAAATACAATAGGATACTGTAGTAACATAGCTTCTCCTTTTCTATTAGTTTTGCTTTGAAAATTACAAAATAGCTTTACTTCTTTCCCATTAAAGACAATATTTGCACAATCATTTTTTCTTTACCAAAAGTTTGTTTCCTTGGTAACTAAAAACTTTGCCACAAACTCCAAAGAATGACCAGCAAAGCAACTAAATAGTTTAAAAAGATGAATAAACCAGGAGGTCTTACCATGAGCAGCCATACAATGGTACCTAAGATACCAGAGTTTTCTTAATCAAGTGTAGGTTGTGTTCAAGTAGAAAATGCAGAGAAGGCAGGGGACAAAGAGAGAGAACTGCCAGAGAATTGTAATTAGTGCTGAAGGGGGAAAATTTGGTACCAATTTTTTTAAGACAAAATGTTTCCAGAATTCCTAGGAAAGCTGAACTGAAAAATATGCAGGAGGTTTTGCTGAAGGTTTTTACTGATCTCTTATTTATTATTGTTAGTGAGGCACTTATAGGGTACCCACTGGGTGCATACACACATGCAGGACACAGCAGAGGTGACAGCAATGTGTCTTTCTAGCTGGTGATGTGACCTGCCATTTTGCACTCTTAACCTTTTGACATCTCAGTTAACTGAGTACATTCCTCAGTAAAACAGACACCTGAGGGGCTGGCACCCACTGTCACCACCTCTGGCCTTGCTGTAGCACTCTCCAGTACAACACTGAGCAAACTGCTCCAGGAATCACACAAAGGTGCTATGATGCCCCCCTTTGACCATGCCAGCATATTCTGGCAGAGATTTCCCTAAAATAAAATATCACATTTGAGTAAAGATGAATTAAAATCACTAAAGAGAGAAGTATCTAGATAAATGGTCATAAATTGATCTTGTATGTTTTAACAGGATTAGTCATGATTGGAATGCTGTGTATGGTGTCTTTGTTACTCAATCTCCATTTCCATAGGCACAAAAAGTGAAAACGAAAGTTAGAGAAAAATGTACAAAAAATTATTCTCTCCCAGACTGTAGATGACTCTTCATTGTGCCCTAATCTTCATGTAAGGAACAAAGAGGGTTTTTTTAACATTTTCTATAAAGTGTATTTGCATTTGGAGTTGTTTTCAAGACAAAATAAATAAGAGCTGTTTAAATAATAGCAGTTAAACCCACAAAATGGCACTGATATTCTTTGGTATTGGATTCTAATTCATAAAGGAAACTGATGAATTCACGGATTTTGTTGAAACTTAACATGTGTTTAAATACTATAAGCACTGAATTGCTTGTGTACTTCCAGATAATTATATGAGTCATTCTGATACCAGCAACTGAAATAACTAATGACAATCACAACATACCATCTACCAGACATTGTAGCAGACAGATGTTCCTTAAGAATCAAGGAAAAGGTATAGGTGTTGCTTTTTCAACAGGTTATTAGATATACAGGTAGTGTTTCCAGTTAAATCATAGTCTCAGTGATTTTTATTACTGTAGCATTTCTTAAAAATATATATAAATGAAAGGTTTTACTGCCACAGAAGAGATAAAAATGCACACTGACTTTAAAACTTCAAAGGTACAGGTGAAATCAATTCACCTCATGAATAGCAGGATCTGCAAGAGCAGCTTTGGTTACTGTTTTGAGAGGTAGCAATAATGGCAAGATTTGGCTAACTGTAAAAGAGATAAAATAAATCCATAATGAGTTTACCATTATTAAATACCCATTGAAGAAGTAAACACATTTTTCTCTTTAAGAAGAAGTTTAAATTGGATACACTACAGATGTCACAGTATTTGGAATTCTGTATTGACAAATGGAGGATTAAATGTATCCATAAAACATCATTTTGATTAATTCAGATGCACTTAATGCATCTTGGTCCTCTGATTTTGTTTGAAGGAAATGAAGAGCAGAAACTTGCCACTATATCATGTGAATGTCACATAGTCCAGGGGAAACTAAAACAATGTACAGACCTGCAGAACAAACTACTCAACACAACTTCTACAAAGAACATGAGCAAGAATAAATTTGCTTTGCAACCCTATATCTGAGTAAGCTACAATACCTCATCTACTAGCTACCTACATTTTCCCATTTTAGTAGAAAGGAAAGATCTGATATTATTGCAAGGTCACGATTGTGAGAACGTTTTTGTTTGTTTGTGGTTTTAACTACTCTAAAATGTATGGCTGAACCAGTAGACAAAAAATGCCATTGAATGATGAGACCTGAAGCTTCTACAAAGTATATTCATTATTAAAATTGCTACTTATTCCAATGGATGGGGAACTGATGCTGAAACTCTTCACAGCCTTTGAACCTCAGGAAGTCTGAAATTTTTGAAGAGGCACAGCTCCATTTTCTATTTTCACCTTGCTTATTTGTTGCAAGGTGAATGTTAGAATCCTAGAGGAAGTATCTTTGGTATTTTGTGTACACAAAATGATGTGCAGCTCTTGATTGTGTGCTTTCAGAGGCCCCTGAGAAGATGGTTAATCTTTATTAAAGCTCTTGATCATTAGTGGCTAAAGGAGGCTGGTGAGTATTGCAGGGTAGTTATTAACCTCACTGGGATCCAGTAACAAGGTTTTCACAGTATCTGGTTCTTATAGTGAATCCTTCTCTAAGAAAGTACATTATTAATAGGCAGAAACTCTACAAAGTGCCATAGCATTTGAGGGCAGGAGAGTGTGCTGGCATCCTGCAGTCCTCATGACAGACAGGGAGAATTCCAACACCATATGCTTTCAGCTGCAAAACGCCTACTTCTGAGTAAAAGTGCCCCATAAAATTAAAATTATCTTCCTGCAGAACTCAAAGTCATTTGCAAGTCTGCTACTTTTAAACAAGCTCAGAAGTAAGATTAATGGAGTAATGAAATTAACTCTGCTCCAAACCAGCTTTATATTCTGACTCTTCCAGCAGGTTCTGAATTTCCATGACTTCTATGCAAACATACATTCACAGGACTCAAGTCAAAACTGTTTATCATCTTCCCCATAGCAAACACTAGTTCTCTCTTCCAGCATTGTTCTTTTTGTGACATCTGGAGATTAGACAAAGTCAAGCATCATTTAAAAAACAACAATTCAATCCTTAACATCACTCTTTTTTCACTGTTTCTTCAATTACTTCATGTCACTTACCCTGAAAAATTAAAACATATCCTAAAAAATACCTCAGAAAAGTGATGCTTTCATGCTGCATCACAAGATTTTGCTATTACCCTTATTCTTGTTCTAATTACCAAAAGTACACATTGCAGAGAAACTGAGATCCTCCACAATGTCCAGAGGTGATTCTACAGAGAAGCACAACTCCCTTGTACAGTGCACTCTGTTGTGCAGTGATCCCTTGTACAGTGCTCTATTATAATTCCTTTGGTAATGAAGAATCAGTGGTAAATCAATTAAAAGTGATAAAGTTATTGGCAGACTTAAAAATAAATACTGACAAATGTGGCAAATGGAGAAATGCTTTTTTGGTATAAGCAAGAGAGATGGTTTAAGGGAGGTCTAACCAAGGGTTGAAAACTACTGCAGAGATAGCCAAGGGCAAAGTCATTCCATGAGTGCAGCCCACAGGGATGTTAATTCTCACTCTTTTAAGAAACCAGTAAGGGATGTACACCAAAAATGTGCTGCAATGTTTAACAGAGAAATGAACAATGCAAATGCAGACTTCTGAAATGTGACCTATTTACATTTTTATATATATGTTTCTTGCTGTATTTTTATTGCAGGGATGGTAGGATAACAAAAACATAGATATATATTTTTTTTTTAAATACAGGGTTAGCATGAGAAACTCACAATACCTGAAAAAAGCTATGAAAACCTATCATTCAAGCTGTATTATCCAGGACATTTTGTAGCTTTCCAAAGTGGTCTAAACAGGGCAATACCGGCCCAGGGATGGATTGTTATTTCTTTTCTCTGACTGACACAAAGGGTTTGCAGTGGGAAGGAAATTGTGTTGTGAATCACACACCATCAAATGACTGTGGCATACAATGGGCTCCATATATCACCAGCAATATTTAAAACAAACAGATTTCACAGCATTGTCAGCCCATCAGGAAGTGATTCACCTCCAGAAAGTCTTAATTTTCATTTTCAAAACCCTGCCCAAAGGGCTTTGTCTTTCCCTTCCATTGCAGCAGACTCAGCTGCCTGCAATGGATTTCACAACGGTTTCACTTGAACCCAACAACTGAGCTTTGTTATCAGAGCTATATTCAGAAACACTACTTCAGCCTAAAATTGAATGAAAATCTATTTTCACTTGTTATACTGAGTGCATTTGCTTCTTCACTGGGGTAAGACTATCAGAGGCACACATAGCTTAAACGTATTATTGATTTTTAGAAATTAAAGCCAGTTTCACATAGCTCAGGGCTTCAATGAGTCATAAAACTCCATCAACAGTTAGTTCAGACTTTTTTTGTTCCTGGAAGATATGGATGGGTTCATGTGAACTGACAGGTGGAAATGTATTCAGTGTGAAAACTTCTGAAGGAATTTTTGAAGTACGACTTAGCAGAGAGAGGTTGATTTTAACTAACCTACGACCAGCTGAGTACAGAGACCAATTTGTAGAGAAATGAGGTCATTGCATTAGGGAACTCTGAGATTCAACCTGCAGATGTTCATGCTGAATGCTTAACTGAACCTCTGGAGTCCTCAAAGCTGTGCTTTAAAAATATATTTTTGGGGTTTTTCTTATGACATATTCATCTCATAGGAATGCAGAAAATGCTCAGACCACAGTCTCCAGTTCAATAATTTTTTATCTTTCTTGTTTCAGGATACCTAAAGATGCTAAGGTGAAAACCTGATTTTAAAATGAAAAAAAAAAAAAAAACAAAAAACCAGCTTACAGAAATAAAATAAAACCATACATTTCTTAAGAAAAAGTATCTTGAATTTGTTCATGGTGTTTTTATCATGACCCAATGCTTTCCTTTAGCAGATATTCCATTACATACAGCTATCTAAAAAAAGCCATTCATTTTCTCACAAAAAATATGTATCAGATCATGCTCAAACCCAAACATGTTCAGATATGGAAAATGTCTGTTCCCTAATACATCAGTAAGTAGAAGCTATAAATACTACCACAAAAATAGTTATTACCCAGACAGAGGCCACAGAGTCTCAGTGTCCCACTCTATATCAAGAAATTATCAGGTATTTGGAAAACAGTGAAATGCATAAAGCTATCTAGCAAAGAGCAAAGAAGAACCCCTATTTTTTTTTCCTAGAATTTTTTGTAGATGCTTGCTTCCCATTACCAACAGTGCACCCGTCCAAGTCGTGAGCAGCAATGAGTTCCTCCAGGAGAATTCTCTGGGAAATGGTGTTAAAGGCTTTACTAAAGTCCAGGTAGGCAACATCCATAGCCTTTCTCTTCTCCACTAAGCAGGTCATCTTGTCATAGAAGGAGATCAAATAAAGAAGGACCTGTCTCTCATGAACTCATGCTGGCTTTCCCTGATCCCCTGGTTGTCCTGTCCATGCCACATGACGGCACTCAGAATGATCTGCTCATGGTGGCACTCAGCACCAAGGTCAGGCTGACACGTCTGTATTTCCTTGGTTCTTCCAAGTCACCTCATGGATGGGTGTCACACTGCCACAAATCACTTTGGACTCCCCAGTTATCCAGGATTGCTTTTCAAGGATGGAAAATGGCTGAGAACTTCTGTCAGCTTCCTCAGTACCTTTAGGTGGATACCATCCAGTCCCACAGACTTCTGTGTGTGTTGTGTGTGTTTAGGTGGTATAGCAGGTCACTGGCCATTTCCACTTGGATTTCCACTTGGGGGCTTCCTTCTGCTTCCCATCCCTGTCTTCCAGCTCAGAGGCCTGGTATCCAGCTCTTGCTATAAAGACTGAGGCAAAGAAGGCATTGAGTATCCCAGTCTTTTTCTCATCCTTTGTCACTGTGTTTCCCCCCACATTCAATCAAAGACAGAGATACTCCTTAGTGCACCTTTTGTTGCTGATGTATTTATTATTGACTAATAAGACATTATTTATTGTTTTTTATAGCAGCGGCCAGATTAAGTTCTAGTTGGGCTTTCACCCTTCTGGTTTTCTTCCTGCATAACCTCATGAGAACCTTGTAGCCCTCCTGAGTTTCCTGCCTCTTCTTCCAAAGGTCACAAACTCTCTTTTTGTCTCTGAGTTCCATCCAAAGCTCTCTGTTCAGCATGTTTTCTACCCAACCCTAATGTTTAATTCTTCCACCCTTCAGATAGAGACCATCCACAAGACCTAAAAAATTGAGTTTTCCCTTTCCTTATTATACTTTAACAATTGGTATAATGAAGGGATCTAAGATCATCTATAAAATGGCACTCATGGGACAGCAGGTCCAGGTTACACACACTGTTTTCAAAAACTCTCCACTCATATGAGTGATTTGCACACCAGTATAAATCATTGCTTTCTCAGCAAGTACATTCCTGTAAACTAATATTAATGTCAAGTTTACACTCATGAATGCATGCAGACTGAAAAGAGAAGTGACAGGCATTGATTTAATTTCTTGTCATGCATATATTTGCATAGTATTTACAGATTAATAAATGAGACATACCTTGTGTAAATCAATAGCTACCCTGCCTCTTTAGTGTAAACTTCATTACTCACGGTCTTATACTATGTTGAATGAAACATTAAAGATACAAGTAAAACTACTATGGATTGCTTTGAAGGACATTGGGAAGGTCATTGACTTAGAAAGAACAAACAGGGATGTACATGATATGACAAATTTCACTCTCTGACCTTTCCTTGGTTCTTTCATAGTTTTTTATCTATTTCCCACTCCGTCAAACACAGATGAAAGCATCTGAAAGGGTCATCGTGAGAGGTTCCCAGTTAATGTTTGCAAATGTCTGAGAAAAAGAATAATATTTTGCAGGCATGGGTGCCTTCTAGTTTACAGCATCATTAGGCTATTCCCTAACCTTGTAAGTCCATATGGGTTGATTAGTTCATTTCAAAGAAAGGAAGCTACATGATAAATAGAGGACAACATTTGCAACCTATCTCCCCATAGCATTTTATCACCATACATTGATATCATGATTAATTTGTGATTACTGTTATAGATTATGACAACATAATTTCAGCCTCTTTCTGTTCCCTTTACAGAAACAAGACTCTGTGGAAAGTGCTCCATGTATGTGGAAAGATCTAGAAGTCCCTAAGTTCATTTCTGCAAAGCACATTGGGTACAATTAGAGTGAGGAGACAGGGAGAAGAGGACTTCTGATACACTCCATAAAACACAACAACAGCTTTGTCCCAGGGGAGCACTGCCAGCAACAAGAAGTTTGGGCAATCTTGTGGTCATGCTGGAATGACTGCTCCTGGAGAGCTGTGTAACATAATGGACGTTGGGCTAAGGTTTTCCCAGCTAACACTCAGGACAGAAATAGCAGCATTCACTGTGACAACACTTAGCTCCTAGCCTGCTTGACAAGGCAGAAAAAATAAGTGTTTGGGACTGGAATAAGTTCTATGACAGGAAAAACAGGAGATTTGTAGTCTACTCAGTCCAGAGCCTGTTCAAGCATCTGGCTTTCCGTCCTTTCCTCCAGGAACTAAGGCAAACCAATCCCCACAGCCACCAGAAGCCACTGGCTCCCATGGACCAGGAAGCAGAAATCCCTCACATCATGAAGATGATTGGATCTAGTAAACTAAAGGATCTCCCCCTTGTAAAAAGGATGAATGAGCTCCTCCCTCACCAGCACATCAAATATTTCCAGAACCCAGATTCTAACTGAAAATATCAAGTCATTCCAGTCTGTTCTTACCATACCATGAGCATCTGGTGCATTTTCTTCCTTTCTTCTTCCATAATTGCTATCGTTGTGTTATCTTTATAACAGAGATGGACTGAGCTGAGATTAGGAATTGTATTGGGTTGTGTGGCCTGGTTTTGGTACCAGGGGGGTTACAGGGGTGTTTTCTGTGAGAAGCTGCCAGAAGTTTCCTTCATGTGCAGCAGAGTCAATCCCAGTGTGTTCCAAGATGGAAACACCACTGGCCAAGGCTGGGCCAATCAGAAATGGTGATAACACCTCTGTGATAAGATATTTAAGATGAAGGAAAAAAGTTATTGCTAAGACATAATTGTGGCCTGAGAAGAACAGACTGAAAACATGTGAAAGGAAGAGTTCTGCAGACACCAAGGTCAGTGCAGAAGGAGGGGCAGGAGGTGCTCCAGGTGCCAGAGCTGAGATTCCCCTGCAGCCCCTGGTGCAGGCCCTGGTGAGGCAGCTGTGCCCCTGCAGCCCTTGGAGGCCGTGGGGATGCAGAGATCCACCTGCAGCCCTGGGAGGAGCCCCACACTGGGGCAGGTGGAGGCCTGGGAGGAGGCTGTGACCCCATGGGAGGCCTGTGCTGGAGCAGGCTCCTGGCTGGGACCTGTGGACCCATGGAGAGAGGAGCCCATGCTGGAGCAGGTGTCCTGTTAGGGCTTGTGACCCCATGGGTACCCACATTAGAGCAGCCTGTCCTTGAAGGGCTGCACCCCATGGAAGAGTGACCCACTCTAGAGCAGTTTGTGCAGAACTGTCTCCTGTGGGACAGACTCGCACTGGAGAAGCTCATGGAGAACTGTCTCCCATGGAGGGCCTCACAATGGAGCACAGGAAAGATTCCTCTCCCTGAGCAGCAGCAGAACCAACCTGTGATGAACTGGGGTTGTAACCCCCTATTCCCTGTCTCCCTGCTGGTGGAGGAGATAGAGCTAGGAAGGAGGGAGGGGTGGGGGGAAGGTTTTTTTTAGATCTGTTTTTACTTCTCATTATCTAGCTCTGATTTTTTTAGTAATACATTCAATTAATATCTCTAGTCTGCTTCACTCATGAGGGTATTTAGTGAGTGATATCTCTGTCCTTATCCCAGCACATGAATCCTCCATTATATTTCTTCTCTCCAGTCCTCGCATACAGTGGGTTGATCCACTACAGGAATACCATCATGCCATAACACACACTATACCACTGATCTACTGACACACTTTTTGTGCCCAGATTCTATACATATTATGTTTGAACTTTTCTGGTCTTCAAATCTTCAGCAAAACCAGTAGAAGCCAGTCTATTGTATCAGGACAAGTTCCTTTAACATGGTATTGATCAAACTTGCATTATTTCCAAGCAGTGAAATGTTATCAAATTGAACCTAGAATCAATTTTGATTTTCTTTAACTGAAAAAAATCCCCAAAGATGAATCATTGGTGTTGAAATCCAGTAAAGAAAAGACAATCAGTAGAGATCACGGAGTTTTTCAGGAACCAGAGGAAGGGTACTGAAGGGGTAAACTGTTCTTCTACTGGAGACAATACAGTGGAAACTGTGAGCCCTCATTGCTCAAGCCAAGCACAGAAAACTGATGCTATGAATTTATGAAGATAAAATGCAACCAGAAAAATCCTCACCATGGCCTGCCTGATCCTATAAAACTTGGCCCATTGCACCACAAGATCTAATCTTATATAGTTGACAGCACTATTGGTCTTTCATAACATTAAAGAAAATAAATCCTCAAAGAAAAAAAATAAAGCTCACATAAAAGCATGGTTTAAATTTTGGGTTACTTCTCAAACACCTTTTGCTCACCCTGACTGATCTTAGCCTGATCAAATGGAAAACAAATCTCCACAGAAATAATACAGCTGTCCCACTGGGCTCTCAGATTCTTAGAAGGGGTGGAGAGGGCACTCAATCTTTAAAGTGTTGTTTTCTGGTTCTCTTTTACCTCCTTCTCAATATTAAAAAAAAATTAAAAGAGCATAGAAAAGGGGGTGAAGCCCTTAAAACTTGGAAGAGAAAAAGTTCCAACTTTCTTAGCAAAATGAAGAAGCTAAAAGAAGGTTAAAGACTACTAGTGGTAACACATGCAGGAAAATTCAAACACAGTGGTTTCTAAAATGGCTTAAGTAAAAACTTACAAGCATGTCCAGTCTTAATATTTGGACCTCAAACATGATTCTGAGGACATGAGAGGGGGAATAAATGCAATAAGAGGGATCAGAGGTCTTCTGCCATCAATTATCCAGGAGTTAAACAAGGATGAAATGGATGAAAGGATGAACAGAGCAAGATGCAGGCTGTCTCGTAGTCATATCCATCTACAGCTGTCAAATGTAGGAGGTTGAGGAAGGGATGGGGAAACAGAATGACAAGATTTCACCCATTGGATTCTATCACATTTTTCACATGGAGTGAATGAAAATAGTGAAAGAAAATGGAAAATATCTCCATTGGGAGAAATACTAGACTGTACATTTACTAAACCAAATAAAGCAACTTGAAAACTAATTGCTAGAAAATAAGGGGCTGAGAAGACAACAATCAGGATTTCAGGCGCCAAACTAAAAGTCAGAACCTTGACACCTGAAGGAATAAAAAACTATTTTTGTTTTTCTAAAGCCTACACACATGCACAGACACCTTTGCAGGAGCCCACCACTGCTAAAATAAACACAGTTGCAGCAGAGAGACAACTTGTTGAGTACACAGCCAGGCTGATCCTTTCCCAGGTTTCATAAGTCAGAGGGGACAAAAACGAAGTTTTCTTTTTATTCCATGATCCTATGGCTATTTTTGTTATTGTTCTTCAGCAACAACAACAAAACCACTGGAAAACTGTACTGAACAGCAAACTAAAACATGCCTACAGCAAGAAGCAGCTTTTTAAACTTCCATCTCACTAGTGCTTGTCTATAGTAATAATGTCACTATGTCACTGCTTTTCCTGCATTTTGTTACAGAATATTCTTCCCCCAGTTTTATTATGTTATTCTACTTCAATTTGATGAATTATCTGTATTATATTTTTTGAGAAGTATTCTCTCTAGGGATGCACATAGTTACTTTAGAAAGTTTTCAGCAGAAAGAAAAGGGGAAGAAAAATAGAAATTTCCACATCTCCACTTTTTTTAAGCTGCTCCTGGGACTAGGACATAATTATCTACATTCTGCAATTGCCAGTCAACTCTTAGCTGAATGATGAAAATCAGTGGAACTAAGAAGTGATGTTTGGGCAAGTCTAGGCAGAAGGAAAAAAAGTGTCTGTTAGCAAAGAGCAAGAATGGGAAGCTGAAATCACAAGGTGGGGGACCAGTCAAATAGTTTCTCTGGCACTGAGTTTGTTTTCTTCTCCATTCTCCATGGTTCCAAAACCACTTAAGCATTCAGCCAAAGATAATAGGTTGCCTCAACAACCTTCTCTTTGAAAGTGGCACAAAATAAGAAAATAGCTATTCCCACAACAACATTTAGCAGGAGAGTAGGTGGGTATGTTCTGACTTGTGTATTAAAACAGATTTCATGTCTGATGGAAACCGATTCAGGGTTAAAATGTGTGACTCTATGAATTTAGCTTTCACTTTTTCCTCATCTCCAACATGAGAATTAAAAGGAAATAAAGTATGCAAAGTCACCTTCTCTTTTTAGGTATAGTTATGAATGGATCCTATTATAATACTTCATTTCAACAGACTTTAACAAGCATTGCTAATAAGATATCTTCTCCCTTCTGCAATGCTAAGGACCCCATGGGCCAAGCATGCATTGTTTGGCTTTTCTGCTACACTTACAGCGTTCTGTACTTGCACATGAATATAACAGCTCATTCCCGTGGTGTCAGCCTAGAATAGAAATTCAATGCTGAACATGTAACCTGGTCAGTTGGGTTGATGCAGATACACTTTTATGCTCAGAGATCTGTTTTGTCACCAAAGTAATTTTGGACAAGGAGACCCCATAGACTCCTATATAACCCCCTTTTTTTTTTTTTATTAAAACCAAAGCAACAAAAAAAAAAGTCATTTGCAAGCATAAATTTCATCAGCTGATTTAAGTTTCTAGTAAGCTCGTAACTAATAATATGTGTTCTGTTACTGTGAAAATCTTTATAGGACTAAACAGTCCATGAGGAACTGTAAGCCAGCATTGCCATGTAGGAAAACAGTAGCACAAAACCTCCTACTTACCCTTTCTTCATACTTGGCTGCTTTATTTCTGTTGACTACTATTTGGTTTTTAAGAATTGGAAATACTTAAAATTAAAAAATGCTTATTTGTTTAGAATTAGGAAATATCTTCCTGTGCATTCAGTTAGAATGTAAAACATTTTGTAAAAAATCTTCACAATTAAGCATATACCACCAAAACTTTGCATGCTTAGTGCTGTGTTCTTTTCTTCCTTTTTGAAGATCTGGCTTGTTGCTGTTTTGTTATGTAAAGGAAATGATCCACCTAGAGAGCCTGGTAAGCTTTCCATTGCTAAGCAAGTGTCCAAGGCTTAAACTGACACTACAACAACAGTTCTTACTGAAGACACATGATGGCAAGTTCTAGACATACAGTCCAGCTATAATTTTGTCTCATCAGTTGTTTTAGGACATTTCCCTCGTGGGGGAATGTCATGGTTCTGGTTCACCATGGATTTGGGACTTATGGGTGTGTTCCTGAAGTGGCTATATGTTCTTGTTTCCCAGTTGGTACTCGGCTAATAAAAAGAAGAAAGACACCAGTTCTCTAGTGATTTTTCCTTAAAAAAAGGAGAGAGCAGGGAGGTTCACTATTGCCTCATTGAGAAAAGTTGCTTACATACCCAGGGCATGTATAGTGCTTCTTTCAGCTTGAAGGTTCAGGTCAGTTGTATGGCATTACAATGGATGCAAAGAGGTTGACAGTGGGGGAAAACACTTCCTCTTCAGGAGGCATGCCTTCAATTTTCATTGCCCAGCACATGCAAAGACAGTTAAACAAAAAGAGAAAGCAGTCAGAGAAATTTTAAAAAGCATGTTTATGACAAGGATTACATCTGTTGCCTGAACATGTAATACTCACTAGTTTCTTTGCATGGAGGGGAGGAGGTTATACATTTTGGAAAAGGTTCATACATCAACATCGGAATCCATTATCACATTTCCATGAGTTTTCCCATACATTCTCTTGGGATGAAAAATTATGACACCATTTAATGTGCTTAGTCTTTGTTGCATTAAAAGGATTATCCTATTTTTAGCTGAGAGTTTCATTACATATAATCTTGACACTTCTCATCTAAGTTTCACAGCAGGAAAAAAGAAAGTCTGAAGGTGTCTTGCAAATAGTTTTGTTTCTTTTTTTTCCCAGTTGGATGTCTTGTTATGGATAAGAAATCAAATTTTGGTTTACCTATGATTGGAATGCATTTGTTCTTAGGCTATTCAGGCAACTCACTTCTGTACTGACAATCTTTATATTTACACTATTCCCCTCAAAAGGAAAGACATTTAGTCTTGCAACTACTTGGAAAGAATCTGTAACATCACTACACACAAAGTCATTATTTTAATTGCAAGAAGCCAAAAAGAAAAACAGTGGTAGTGGAATAGCCTAGATTTGGCTAGATTGTCAGGCACCCAAATGAATTGGCAACTGTAGGCTTCCTCAAGGAAACTGTCTGTTCTCCAAGACCACCTTTACTCACTTGGATGTAGTAGGGGAAATCAGACTGGAGCTTTGGAGATTGAAAGTAAAGGAGGAGGATCCAGCCCATTCTCAGGGGAGGCTCCACACTTTTAAAATTCATACTTTCCTTGTACCTTGAAATAGCCTGGTTCTGATGGCCTCCAGATTACATTGCATAACATTATTTTTTTCAGAACTTTGTACAAAGTAGAATGGGTAAGACTAAAAATGTTCAAAGGAATGATTTTTCAGCAAGAGTGACTTTCAGTTTTGCACTTATGATAAGTCGTATATTATGTCAAAAGCAAAAGTTCTGTTTTCAAATAAATGTTTTCTGTTTCAAAAATCTAAATAAATACATAAATTCAGACAATATAATGAACTGCTGCTTTCAAAATAAATATACAGTGTAAAAGTTATGTACATATTTCAAGTAAGGACCATCTCATTAAAATCTGAATAATGGTCATGTAATGACTATTTTAAAATACTGCATTTAAAGAGCAGAAATTGAAAAACTCAAAAATTGTATTTACAGATTCTTAAAAGATATTTTTAAAAGTCTTATCATCTTAGCCACACATGTCACAAAAAAAGACGATGCAAAAATAAATAGCTTTATATACAGGGCACTTTTTGGTACTCTGATTTCTCAACAGTTTCTTAGCCAAAAGAAAACTAGAGGCACCAACTTTATGAATTTCATGAGAACCATTAAAAGGTAGTTCCAATTAATAAAGGTGGTAGGCCAAGATAATTTAGACTCTTTCTATCTTGTAGAGGTCCCTGAATAACGTTCAAGAATGTGGCGCAATTTTAAAGAAGCCAAGGTGTTACTGCCTTGCATAACCAAATCTGTCCCTCCCGACCCTACATTCAGCAGCAACATCTGTTCTCTTCTGACCCATGATAAGGTAATAATCTCAGGGTGGCCTGTGCTGGGTGAAACGATGCCAGTTTTGTAAAAAAGTAATTTTTCTCCAGAAACAATGCTGCACACTCAAAACACACAGAGCATATAAACCAAAGTTAATTGGGCACATAATGACTCTTGAGTCATAAGGTTAAGTGCTGAAAAACAAGGAGATAAACAAATCCCATGCAGCAGACCATGGAGCAAGCCAAGTTGTAGCTGAGGTAATACACTGCTCAGCTTTCCTTCAGAGAGAAATAAGTTTTAGAGAGTGAAGCAAAGCAAATCATGCAATACCTTAATTGAAACAATAGTCATTGCATTAATTTTAAAGAAATGCTGTATCAGAGAAGTCCTTCTCATCTTGTAAAAATTTATTTTAGGACTATTTCACAGCTAAAAAAAACACAGAGGTTATTTCTCTCTCTAGCTATATTTCCAGAACCAGATATTCTGATCATTGGGTCACAGCTTAGTGCTAGTGAGTCAGGGCCTCACAGTTCTGTCTGCCAATAGATGTTTACCTGCAATATTTAAATCTTCATACACTACCCAAACAGTTAAACAAGTCCTATCTATTTTATTAGATTTACTTATTTTTCCAAGATGTTTCCATTTTCCCTTTCTTTTGCTGCAGTTTTATTTTGATTTGAAACTGAAAGCTGTTCTTTAAATATAGAAAACTTCTGCTGCTTCCTAATAATATAAATTTAGATTCCCGTTCATTTTATTTAGGAAGTATTGTTGGTGTGCATTTTTTAAACATTCAGAAATCTAAAATCTCCTCTCAGAGATTAAGACAAGCGATCAAAGATATCTCATTTTGCCTATCTTTCATCTAGGATTGAATTCTCTTGTTCAGTTTGAAACAGAAAAATATGCTACTAATGAATTTTCTTGTCAAATAAAGCAATACAGTAATTGTCATAAATTCAACTACTAGAATAATGAACATTCCTTCATAACAATCAAACCCAAGAATTTTGTAGTAGGGAGACAAAATAATAGTTTGAATCATTCTGGGATTAAAATAATTATTTTATTACACACGTGCAAATGATGCTTATGAAAACCTCATTAACCTTGAAAATTTAAGCAAGAATCCTTTCTAGACCCCTAAGATAGAATTTTGATGGCTATAGACTGTTACTTACTTCAATAATAAAAACTGCTTGTATCTGTCACCTTCCCTTCTCTGCAGAGTACATTTATGCAACTTACGTCAGTACTGTGTTCTAGAAATGTGGATATGTGTGCTACTACCTAAATGTGAAAAAAAGTCCAAACAGCCCTTGCCTTGCAGATGTAAGCAGGCATTTCACATGACATGGCAGGAGATGCTGTCTTTGCTGCAAAGTACAGAAAATAAAAGAAAAATAAATCAGTAAGGTTGTCATCCAAAATAGCATTTATATGCCTGAAATGCCATAAATCCCTCAAATTTTCTGACTAGAATCTTGCACAAAGATGCCCACGTCTTTTACTGCTTAGAAACTCTGTCAATGTGGCTGAACAGGCTATTAAATGAAACCTGCCTTTTGCAGGGGTGGAATTTCTTCCAAAGTGAATATCCTTGAATCCAAGCCCTAAAGAGGCTTGATCTAACAAGTACCCAGGAATTTTATCCGCCATTTTGCTGCAGAAAGGCTTTTAAAACAGCCAAACAATGAAAGAAAAGGAGTGGTGCCTTCCCTTCCTCTTGCTGCAGCTCCATAACTGGAATATACCCCAAAAGCAGAGAGAAAAGACACCCCCTGAGATCTGCCAGTCTCAAGGGGTAATGATCATTGCTCCTCTCCCTTCCAGAGAAGCTGCATGTGCCTCTATAAAAAAAAGAAAAAACCTACCCAAAATTAAAGGCATTTTTCATGTCTCATTTGCAGCAAAACACAAAGAACTGGGAAACAATATGGAGAGCAAGAAATGGGAATTCTGATTCTGGAGGACACATGGGGAACATGATTCTGATTCCAACGCCTGCTCACAGAACTACTCTTCCTGGGATGAAAAAATAGGAATAATCCAGCTGGAGATGACTGAAGTTGTTTTTCTCAAAATGAATTGGGGCTCTACAGAGCTTATCCAATGCTAAGATGGTCAGTCTTGCAATGATAGGTTTAATGAGACCCTTTGGCATATTATTAAGAATATCATATCCTCCTTTTAAACTTACAGACTGTAACTACATATAGTAGAGACAGTCAAAAATCATAAGAATGAAGGGCTGGAAAGTGACTGAGCCTGGTGAGATATTTTGAAGTATTCCTAGCCCATCCCTAGCATTTGTTTCAGCTCTTCTTCAAAAATCTCTGATGTCCCCAGATCCTTAAAGCAGCCTCTTCTGGATTCCACAATTTCAGCAATGAGAAAGAATTTTTATATAAACTTTCCAGCCATCTTTTCTTCAAATTAAATAGCTTATTTTTTATTTGGCCCACTGACTATGTGGAATAGTTGACCACATGAATCATTAAAAAATCCTTTAGCATCTCAGAAAATTCTCCAGTCGCTCCTTTGTCTTTCAGACTTTCAAAATAGCAGGCACAGTTCTTTCAACCTTTTTTTTTTTTTTGGTTTTGCTTGGGCTTCAAAAATTTCTCATAGGTACCAATGGGATTTTTTTCTGGATGCTATCCAATTTGTTTGCATCTTTTCTGAGGTTCAGTATAAAACACTGGACATGGTTCTCCAGATAACCTCACTGGCGTGGAGTGGGGTTCAGTAATTACCTTTCCTGTCTGACACAATCTCTTCCTTATAATAACAATTCTGGAATGACAGTAGGTTCCTGGCAACAACAATTTCTTAGCCTGCTTTAGATGCCTCTTGCATTATAATCCCCTGCCTTTATCAGAAGTGCTGTTTTCTGCTTATTTCCATCTTTCCATGTTTGTGTTTGATACTTCCCTTTGGAGAACTGAGTGTTGTGCTTAGGCTCATTTCATATTGCAGATATCAGAGCACTTCCTCAAACCATAAACTCAAATGAAAGATTATGGAGCTACTGTTTTAATCTGTTTTCCTTGTAATAATTTGAGTGAAGATTACATACTTTTCTGTGATTTCCTGTATCTTCTTGTCATCGTCAAGATCTAATCATAACTAATCTATTTTCTTACTCCTCTTGCACTTTTCACCCAGCCAGCCACATTTTCATTCTCTCAATTTTTCCCTATTTTTTCTCAATTCTTATTCTCTTTTACTTGGAAAAAATTGGAGAAAGAATAATATTTTTTCTTTCCTCGTGGTATAAACATCCTTCTTGATAACATTGAAGTGTTACAAAATGTACCAGCACTAAGAAAGAAAATAAATATTTGCACCAAAAACTGAAAGATAGTGAAATATGGGCTCAAGCCTGATTAAAAGATCATTTTGATCATTTAACTAAAATGAGAGACTTTGTGGGTTAATTCATGTCACAGGACTACTTATTATAATGTAGACATTACCTTGTCATCAGGGAAGATGTCAAGGAGCATTTGTTACCTCTCTAGGTCACCAACAAAACTAACTGAGCTGTTGGAAAGTGTTTTTCACAGGGGAAAAGACCACAGATATTGTAACAGCAGAGCTTTTCACACAGAACCAAACCAGCAGAAATTTTATTTTGAAAATAAATATTTTGATTATTCTTTAGACAATTGTTTTGCAATTGAATAGCACAAAAATTCATCAGGAGTTTCTAATCAGCAGGGGAAAAGTTATTGCAATACCAAGGGGAAGGGCGTCTAGGAGAAAAAAAGCAAGAGGGAAATTCCATGTTTAGAAAAAAGTAGAATGGGGAAATTAAAAAAAAAAAAAACAGTATTTAGGAAACAGATTCCAACACATTGAAAAACATTTCAAGATTTAATCTCCTCTTCCAAGGAGGAAACCTGTTAAAGAGACTGAGTTCCTCAAAGAAACTCTTAATGGTTAATACACAAACGATTCTACCACAGACAAAAGAAAATAATTACAGCCAACAGATTGATATGATTAAACCATGGGAACTCTGTAGATTTCAAATGCAAGGAGGATGCATACAGATATGAAGGTGAGAAGCTCAGCTTAGACAAGACAAAAATCAAAATTTTAGCATGACAAGAAGAGAGAAAAAATAAGGGGCAAACTGGAAAGAAACTGGCAAAGAACATGGAGAATTTTCCACACTTGGAAGTTTTCCATACCTTTTTTACTCTCCCTTGCTGCATTTTTGTGTGCTTTTCCTGTATTCTCATCCCAACATGAAGAACAGGGGTTTGCATCAGTCTGTCACACATCAAAAAACCTTCACCCTGTTCTCCTAATCCTTAATTATATTCTCTTTTTGCATTTTCTCCATGGGATCACAATTTTATTCAGTACAGAAGTTGTGATTCAGTATTTTGTTTCAACCTTCTTGTTCAGCTTGTGATTCAGATTTTTTCTTTTCCTTTTTTCAGTAAACACATGTAAAAAGGTTTTGCCCAGATCACAAAATTGTTTGTTTTCTTCTAGTTTTTCCTTTGAGATGCGCTGCATTTGAACACTTTAGAAGCATAATTTGTTTCTCTCCATAATGCAATTGTTGTGAGATAGATGCTAAGCTCTTTTAACTGAACAGCTGGGACCTGAGGCACAGAAAATGAAGTTAGAAATGCTAAAAGAATTCATTAATCACTGATCACCAAGTTTAGTCAAATAGAAGTGTGATCCTTCAGATTTTATGCAAGTTCAATACCCAGCAAAGATGTTAAAAATCCACCTCAGCAGGTTGGTCCCTCAGTGTAACACACTGGAAACATGTGTGTATGTATAATAAAATATGTTTTAAAATATGTGCATATGTACAATACACTAATAATAATGCTAATTAACAAATAGTGCATAAATTGAAAAAATATTATAGCTCCAAAAAACAGATTACAGCTGGAAATTTGTTTTTAACTTAAGACACTATACTTAAGTATTGATGGTAATGAGGAATCTGTTTGTCATTAACAACAGAATAAATCCTCAAACTCCCCACACACAGTTATCTCTTATTGTGTCCAGACAAGGTAAGACTGGTGTCAGATTTTTCTTGATGTAAAATTTCCACGCTGTTCATACACCTTAGTGCCAAGCAGAGTTGAACTAGGAATAGAAGCAATGTCTCACTGGAAACAGATTCCTGGCTTTGGTGTGAGAAATGTAATTTGCTCGTAGCTATGGAAGGACACATTTCTTCCTACCAGTAGATTTTATCAGTCATTCAGATACACAAAACCAGCTCATCCCACATGGTTCACAGCCCAGCCATCAGGGGAGCTGGGCAGTTCCTCTGCCAGCTTGTCTCACCCACAGTGTCCTAAATGGGAAAAATCAAAACCTAATGGGTGTAGCAAACCCCTCCTGACCTGTTCAGCACGACAGAGGAGCCTGCAGGGGGCTGCACAAGGCTGTGGGGCACACTCTGCAGTCCCCTCTCCTGGCTGTTCCCCCCTGAGGGCTGCACAAGGCTGTGGGGGACACTCTGCAGTCCCCTGTCCTGGCTGTTCCCCCTGAGGGCAGCACAAGGCTGTGGGGCACAGCCTGCAGTCCCCAGTCCTGGCTGTTCCCCCTGAGGGCTGCACAAGGCTGTGGGGGACACTCTGCAGTCCCCTGTCCTGGCTGTTCCCCCTGAGGGCTGCACAAGGCTGTGGGGGACACTCTGCAGTCCCCTGTCCTGGCTGTTCCCCCCTGAGGGCTGCACAAGGCTGTGGGGCACAGCCTGCAGTCCCCTCTCCTGGCTGTTCCCCCCTGAGGGCTGCACAAGGCTGTGGGGGACACTCTGCAGTCCCCTCTCCTGGCTGGTTCCCCCTGAGGGCTGCACAAGGCTGTGGGGGACACTCCGCAGTCCCCTGTCCTGGCTGTTCCCCTGAGGGCTGCACAAGGCTGTGGGGGACACTCTGCAGTCCCCTGTCCTGGCTGTTCCCCCTGAGGGCTGCACAAGGCTGTGGGGGACACTCTGCAGTCCCCTCTCCTGGCTGGTTCCCCCTGAGGGCTGCACAAGGCTGTGGGGCACAGCCTGCAGTCCCCACGCCTGGCTGTTCCCCCTGAGGGCTGCACAAGGCTGTGGGGCACAGCCTGCAGTCCCCTGTCCTGGCTGGTTCCCCCTGAGGGCTGCACAAGGCTGTGGGGGACACTCTGCAGTCCCCTCGCCTGGGTGTTCCTCCCTGAGGGCAGCACAAGGCTGTGGGGCACACTCTGCAGTCCCCTGTCCTTGCTGTTCCCCCTGGGGGCAGCACAAGGCTGTGGGGGACACTCTGCAGTCCCCTGTCCTTGCTGTTCCCCCTGGGGGCAGCACAAGGCTGTGGGGGACACTCTGCAGTCCCCTGTCCTGGCTGTTCCCCCCTGAGGGCAGCACAAGGCTGTGGGGGACACTCTGCAGTCCCCTCTCCTGGCTGTTCCCCCTGAGGGCTGCACAAGGCTGTGGGGCACAGCCTGCAGTCCCCTGTCCTGGCTGTTCCCCCTGAGGGCTGCACAAGGCTGTGGGGGACACTCTGCAGTCCCCTGTCCTGGCTGTTCCCCCTGAGGGCTGCACAAGGCTGTGGGGGACACTCTGCAGTCCCCAGTCCTGGCTGTTCCCCCCTGAGGGCTGCACAAGGCTGTGGGGGACACTCTGCAGTCCCCTCTCCTGGCTGGTTCCCCCTGAGGGCAGCACAAGGCTGTGGGGGACACTCTGCAGTCCCCTCTCCTGGCTGGTTCCCCCTGAGGGCAGCACAAGGCTGTGGGGCACACTCTGCAGTCCCCTGTGCTGGGTGTTCCCCCTGAGGGCAGCACAAGGCTGTGGGGGACACTCTGCAGTCCCCTGTCCTGGATGTTCCCCCCTGAGGGCTGCACAAGGCTGTGGGGCACAGCCTGCAGTCCCCTGTCCTGGCTGTTCCCCCTGAGGGCAGCACAAGGCTGTGGGGGACACTCTGCAGTCCCCTGTCCTGGCTGTTCCCCCTGAGGGCAGGTGCAGCCCAGGGCTGTCAGCAGCCCAGGAGCCACAGCACAGGACAGGTCCAGGAAAGGGAACCATCGAAGACCTGGCCAAAGCTCAGGAAATCAGGGTTTGTCTCCTGTAGGCAAAGGTGCTGTGCAAAGGGAACAGACAGGAGCAAGTGTCTCTAGGCAGGTCAGGACTCACAGCCAAAACAAAGTGAGCTTTGAAGGTAGAATAGAAGCAAGGCTTAGAAGGTCATTTCAAGCCAGTTGGTCTCTAGTGACAGAGGGCTCAATGTCTTGAAGATATTTAGTATTTAATTTAGTGTAGGCACAGCCTGGGTGTCTGTAAGCTGCTATGATGTAAAACTGCAGGAGGCTGTGCTTACATGGATTTGTTCAGTGGCCAGAATAGAGAAGCAATAAAACTAATATAACATAATTTTAAATGTAAGCTTTTCCTCACTATAAAGAATTAAACCAAATTAAAGAGTGGCAAAATTGAATGTTTCTGTATTTTTGTGCTATAGCTGCAGGTAAAGTAACTGGAAAAGAAACAAATACAAAAATTATCAGATTACCTTGGGTAAAGTAAATTAACTGCATCTTCCTTTCCAGCTTGATCATATCCACACCAAGATTTGAAAAATAACATTTTATTTTCCTTCTTAATTATTCAGTCCTTCCCATGATTCTAATTTAAGACAGCAGTAACTGAAAATAGCAGAAATCCAAGATGTCTTATTTTTAAGTTATGTATGTAGACCATAAAAACAATGAATATAGAAAGCTTTGCAGGTTTTCTCAGACTGTTTCTATTTCAATCCTTCTTGGCATACTACTGAAAAATAAAATAAGTGCGCAGATCTACCATCCTCATTTAGATTCTTCTTACAAATGCCAGGGGAAAATTAGACACACTCTCTGTTTTCACCAGCATTGTTCTATGTCAGGTGTTTGCAATCTGCAAATCCTTAAAAAATTTTCAGAGAAGTGTGGAGACCCTCATAGAGCAAATTTAAGCCTATTCTAACTTGGATTTTGAGGTATTTTCAGATATTCTTAGACAAAAACAATTGACCATCACATTTTAAGTTTCGAGTCAATGTTCAATTCAAAGCAAAAATATGTCACCTTTCTATTTCACCATTAAAAACAAATGTTCAGGAAAATTACAGCTGCCAGGACAGCAGTGAGTTTTGTCTCCATGTGATCCAATCTGTTCACTGCTTCACGATGCCTTTGCATGACCAAAGGCTTGAGATGTTCACACAGCATATTACAGATTCAGATCAATGAGGAGCCACATGCAGGCAGAAACATGCAGATGACTCCTGCCCACCACAGTACAACTTTAGGGTTACCCAGCAGAGCTGGGAAGGAACCATTAGCAGTGACCTTAAGTCCTGTGCTGTTTCAGCTTTATGAATCACAAACTGACTGATATTTCTACTATGTAATCAGTATAAGGCATCACTGTTTCATATTACACCCAATCCTATAACCAGTTTCTACATTAAAATGTGAATTTGCCCTCCATTCATCCATCTTTTCTCCAGAGAAATTATTTTTATCTCAATGGTCTATAATTTTCTGCATGTTTTTCTTCACAACAGAAAACTTACTCTTCTTAGCCTTTCTCTGTTCATATATGGGTCCTTACATACTCCTACCCAAAATCAAGGGAGTTTATTTCACAGATGCACAGAAAAGATTCTGAAAAGCTGCCTGATCTTCTCCATCTCCAAGCCTTGGAATTTCATACAGTTCAGACCATTTCAGTCACTTCTGGCACGTATCCTCCAGTCCCTTCTCGATTCAGTGAAACACGACCTCCCCTACAAGTATGGTGAATTCCTGCCACACCTTCTCTGCGCCAGCAATTCTCTGCATGGTCATACCCCCCACCAACCCAGCCCCACTCTGTGTCACTCCTTAGTAGCCAGATATTCTAGGGGGATAGAATATAACAAAATAAAGATAGTGCAAAAAGTAATCTTACCCCCAAGGAGTTGCAGCTGGGCCAATTATCAAAGATTAGGAACAGGCCTGACTTTAACAGGCCACAGCTGTAACCAATGAGAAGAAGATGCTATAAAAGAGTGGGATGGGCTGTTGAGAAGGGAATTGGAGTCAGTTGGTGACTTTGTGAAGAAGAAAGAGTCAGTGCTCTGAGGAGATGCCCATGAGAAACACCAAGGTATGAAACTTCTGTGATAAGGAGACAAGAGCACGGAACCCTTGCAATGAGATGACAAGACATGGCTGGTCCTGCACCTTTTCCCTGCCTGTTTCTTTCTGCCCCTTGTATCTTTATACTGAGGAACCCTGGCATCATCTTCCTCAACCAGACTTTGTTCACCTCCACACATGTTATGAACCTCCAAAGTTCTTCATAAATACAACCCAAAATTTGAAAAAAAGTTCACAGCACATTTACTGCAATATACAATTTGCAAGGAGAGACACAATAAGTGCATTGTTTAAATATAAAACCTGATTTTCTTCTCATGGAAAATGCATTGATCCTGCCAAACAACAGGCAGCACTGCAGCAAATAATGTAGCAATATTTTTGCAGCCACATAGGAAATCACAATGATGGACCATACAGGATGGTCTTATTTTTAAACTAAACCAGTTTTAGTTGTTGATACTCATCCTCTCCTATCTACATATTCACAACTCTAAAATGTGTGAGCCCTAGTCATTTGTCCAGCATCCAGACAATAATGTACATGCAGGTGCTGTATCTAGGAGTCCTTGCAATGGCATTGGGAAGAAGAACTCCAGCTGTCAAGTGGTTCTTTCATCTTCTGTGCTCTTCTTATGTTGGTGACCATGTACTGGCTTTAGATAAACCTTTTTATATGTGTTAGGAGCTGTCAGTTTCTCCATCCCCAGCTCCATTAGGGTTTGCTCACTGCCCCTATGTCTCCCAGTCCTGGTGGGAGCTGCAGGTAGATGTGTGCTGAGATCTTGCTGACCACCAGCACACACCATTCTCATAGCCCTTCTCCTGACTTCCCCTCAGTGCTTCCACACCCAGACATCTCCAGGTTTAAGATTTCTATAATACTTACTCCAACACCATCTACATGAGAAACCTTTCAGTGCTGCAGGTTGCAGGATGTATTTTGAAGAGGGTTGGGAGTTCAGTAATAGTTACTTCTTCAGAAGACGGTGCCTAGAATGATTTTTGGGCATGTAAGTCAGTTTGAGCTTGAACCCAAAGACTGCATTATTTGGGACTGTTCTGTGAGTTGGATATGCACCAGTGGATGTTGCACCAGTGCAAACAGCCCACTGTGAGTAGTGGGGGATCACAGGAATACAGACTGAGTTTTTCACTTGCTGCTCTCAAGGTTCGTTTCTATATCTCAGAGCCTGTGTACAATCCCATTTAAGGAAATGCATTACTTTTAAATAAATTGAGTGTTAGGAAATATCCAGGAATAATAATTTTTACTTTAGTACTAACTAAGACAGAAACATTCCTATAAAACATTCTCAAACAATTCTTTCCACAGAAGATCACACACATCAACAAAAACCAAACAACTCTGAAACTAAGATAAACGAACAAACAAAATCTACTGATAGAAAACTGCTAGACATACAGGTGTTCTATGTTCTCACAACATTCAACCTAACATATAGAAATTGTGAACAGAATAGGAAATGATATTATTTATTAACCATAAAAAAATCTAGAAACAAATGTTAACAAGAAATAGATGACTCACCTGATGTATTTGCAGCTTGTTCCAGAGCCCAAGTATTTCCCTGCTCTCACCACTCAATGTCTGAACATCAGGCCCCCTGATACTGCCCAACACTACCATGGACTGCCTTCCCTTCAGCAGCTCCTGCCTCAACCCCAAACTGTCACTTCCAAGTATCAGCAATAGTACTGCTATAAATTTGAACTTTACTGGGCATTCCTTCACCCATATTGCTCATCTCACGCCTTGCTTTTTAGAAGAAAAGGTCACAGACCACAACATGCCCCTTAAGAAGCTCACAGAACTGAAGATGTTGCATCTCCAGCACTTGAAAAACCAATGACTTTCCTCTGACAGAGTGGTTAAAGATCAGCCTTCTTATAAGTCCAAGCTGCATGTCTGATAGATATATATATATCTATATATATTAGAACAGTATGTGGGTAATATTTACTTTATTCTATTCTATTCTGTTCGGTCCTATTCCTTTTGTTTTGTCTGTGCAATGTTTTTTCTTCCAGCTACCAAAAAAAAATTCTTTTTCTCTTTTTCTTTATTTCAGTTGTCCAGCATTCAAGGCTGTTTGACTGCAGCTTGTTCACCACCATGAGAACAATTATATTGACAGAGAAGTGCCTCTGACAAAAAAGTATCAATGTCTCTGAAAGAATAGCACTAAGTGCATTGGTATATACCTCAGGCTTTTTGGGGCTAATAATTATAATAATAATGACAGAGAGATGTGTGATGCTCCCATGATGAGAGCTCTGGGCTCTGAGAGCAACTCATTTTTCAGCTGCTTTTCTGACCTCCCTGCTTTGTCATCCCAAAACAGTAGCTCAGCAGTGAGCTGCCATGGCAATACACAACATTTTCTGGAAGTAAGTGAAAGATAGTGCTACATCCCTGAAGGAAAAAAAAAAAAGGCTTAATCTAAACATGTCAGCAGCTCCATGCATGGCCAGAGGGTTGCCTGCATTTAACCCTCAACATGAATTTTGTCTTGAGAATTGGTAAAGGGAGTGGTTCTTAGCATCATATTTTAGAAAGCCAAGGTCAGTTTGGGGCTTGAAAGTGGCCTGGTTTCATGCTTTTACAAACTAACAAACAAGAAAGAATTCTGAAGAACTTTTATTTTTAGAAAAAGCATAACCACACAGTGGGATCCCTAGAAATTCCTATTTGAAGCAGACATTCTGCTAATATAATGCTTCATGTATAAATTGAATTGTCCTGCAAAAAATTTGTACAATTTCATTAAAATTTATCCTATATAATACAGAGATTATAATACATAACAGAAAAAGATATCTAATTGGTGTCAAATTTATACCATCAATACTTTCTTTACAATAAAGTTCTAAATATGCATGGCTTTTAACATAACAGCATAATTACACTACTTCCAAACATGACATTTCATAGCTGCATATGCATATTTTAAAATATTTTTTATTTTTAATCTGCATACAGTTGCACTTATGTATGATGCACTTGAGGTTAGTGCAGTGGAACTCATTTTACCCAAAAGGATTTGTGCCAGCTAATCTCCTATATTTAATGACAGCAGATCTTCTGCTGAAGAAGTTATGTCTCCAGATTACAGATAACCTGTTCCATTGAAGTGGCTGTGATTAAGGATTTGTTCAGTGTCACAGCAGTGGCAGCCAACAATATGTTCCAGTTCAGCTATGCAAAACCAAAAGCCTGTGCACACTGGAAGAAGCAGTTCTTCAATCCTCTTATGAATAAATAATTTAAATTATCGTGCAGCTAATCATACATCACCTTACAAGAGGAAAACATCTGTAATGTTCACTTTTTATACACTGTCCACATGGGGTTTTCATCTGCTTGGTTAGTTCATGCTCTATTTCAGACATTTTATAGTATTGCAGCCAACAGGAATTAAGACTTTTTTGTTTCTGCATAAATCAGGACTGCAGAGCAAGATTACATCTGCCAGAAAGGGTGTGTGTCTGCCTCCATGCAATGCACTGACAAACAAAACCCACCCTGATATGGTCTGTACAGGGGTGAGGGGGTGCTGCTTTTCACACAGCACTCTGATTTATCTCACTGCTGTGAAAAAAAGCTGCAAACAAGAGGGCAGTGTAAGGGTAACCCCTCATCTGCAAGCACAGAGAAACACACACTATTCCAGCTGGGAACAGCAAGTGAAATTTCTGCACGTGGCCATGCTGCTCCCATGGCTTTCTAGGGCTTGATCCCACCCTCCCTGCCCACATCCCACCAAGTGAAACAGAGGTGAGGAAGAGCCTGAAGGGAAGATTTTACTCTTTGCAGACATAGATGAACATGTCATTTTTATATCCTGTGTATAAAATTATCATGAAGCCTGAGTAGTTGTGTTACATGTGCACAAACAATAATAGATATTTGTATGGACCTGAGGATGAGTCCTATTAAAGAAAGGATGAAGAGAATCCTACTTAAGACATTGCATATATTAATAACATCATTCTTAGGGAGAAAAATATTATAGAGTTGCCATTACTATGTGGGTGGGCCAGAAAAAGTGTTTCAGGGATGAAAAATTCTCTTGTATTATTTAGTGAGGCAATAAAAGTGACAGCATCAAATGTCACCCTTTTTGTTGTGCATTTCTGGATGAGCTTTGTCAGAACACATGATCAGAAAGCTATAACAATTTAGCATTGCAAAGGAAAAAAAGCACAATGGATCTGCACACATTACATTGTTTGCAATGAAATGGCAGTAACTATAAGAATTAAAATTCAGGAACACTTAAGATATATCTTACATAGCTATAACTGCAGGATTTTCCCTTTTACCTCTGAACTGGGCATCAAAGGTGCTCAGCACCCTGAGGAGCAAATCCTTTCTTTCCTCTGCTTGCTGTGCATGTCTGCCTTGTAGATATTCTCTGCTGCCTCTATGGCTTCTCTCTGCCTCCCCTTAAACCTCTATTTTGATACTCCAGTGTGTGTCATAGGCAGCTGTGCTCACACCTCAACTGCTGGTTTTCTTTTCAACCCATGTACACATCACATTTTCTGTTGATTTTGTCTGGAAATGCTCCCAGTTCCAGCACTTACACATACCCTTTCCTGCAATCCCCCTCAGCTGCTGGAGCAAAGCCACAGCTGCATTGGTGGGGACAGAGGGCTCCAAACACTCACTGCTGTTCACACCAAAGACCAGGCAATGAGAACATCTCCAGGAGGAAGCATGTGCAGGATGATTGCCCTGCTCTGTGCCAATCTTTCTCAGCAATTTACATGAGATGATTAACTATCTCACATTGCACAACGGACAGGCCTACTTTTACCCTAGCTTTTGGGTTATGTGTCAAGATACATGTAATGTTTCTTTTTGGGTCTGAATAAAAACTATGGAAAGAAATCCAGATTTCCATGTCTTAACCTAGCACATTTTTGTCAACCTTCACATTACCAGAGAAATGTCATTAAAATGTGCAATGGCATAAAGTTCACAGTGCCAAGAATCACGCAAGCAGAAACCATTTACCCCAGATCTTCCACCTTGCATAATGGCAGAAAAGTCTCTTAAAGCAATTTGCAGCAGAATTATTTTATGTCCTGAGTAGGACCAACTACATGTCCTCTAAACTAGTAGGGCAAAAGCAATCCCTGTGGCACTGGAAACAGGGGAGTGAGTGGTGGAGTCAATGCAGGGCTGGCAGTGAGCAGCAGGGGAGTCCTGAGCTGTAACTAACCCACAGAAGCAATTGATTTATTATGTGGCCTTGGGCAAATCCCTTCATTCTTCTGCTTTCATTTAGGCACCTGTAAAGTGAGAAGAGCAGCATGCACTTTGCAGGGATGCTGTGGCCATGGGGTGCAGTTGTGTCAGTGACTCCCAGCCACTCTTTCTTTCCAAGGAAACTTTAGCCCACCCATGCAGAAAGCAAAGCCAGTTCATTCCCATGGCACAGGCTCAGCAGAACAAAACCAGAACAGTGTGGAGGAAATTACCAAATTAGAAAGTAGAGAAAAAAAGCCTGAAAAACAGAGGCTAAAAAGGCATTGCATTTAAAAAGTCACCAGCTTCTCTGGGATTTACTGAGCCCCTGGTGGGTCATAAATATTCCTACCTCTATTTGAAAGCTTTGGGGTCCATGAGGTGAATATTTTACCCAAGGTAGAACACAAAAGCCATTTGATGTGGCTGTGATTCTGACAAAAGTCAAAAGGGAACTTTTTATGCAGACATTTGAGCCAACGTTATCAATCCGTAAACAATATCCATTTTCTGTGTGTCATGATTCACTTCTGACTGCTTCTCACTATAAGCAAAGAGCCTTCATTTTTTTACAGAGTACTGCAAAATACAACAGGTATTATCAAGAAAAGGAAAAAAACAAGTGACATAGTCTATCAAATCTTGTCATGTTTTAACTGAGTCAACCACAGTAAACAACAAAATATGCCAATGACAGCGCTGAAGGAAGATGCACTTATAAGATAAAGTTCAGATTTCATGATAAAGCACCCACCTGAGGAGTAAAGGGTGCACATGATCACTGCTTGGAGCATGTGGCTGGCAAGAAGGTGTTCTTAGAGCCATAGAATTGGGCAATAATTAGACATCTCTGTCCCATTCTCCATCCCTATGCAGCAGGACACCCGTGATATGTCTTCTGGCTGCCACTCTGCCAAGCCAATTCTCTCATTAGTTTAGTTAAACACCTTTCTGTGACAAAAAGTAATTGTGAAACAGCAGCATCAGTGTGTTACACTCCCCTCTTGTTACAAAGCCAGCTACAAGTACCACAGACCTAAGAGCAAGGTGCACAGCCTGAATGAACATTGCCATCTATTTCAGCCATTTCCTTGTGCTTGTAGCTTCATCTTATAATTTAAAAGGAACAGGCCTCCTATTCTTCTTCTGGTTGTTGGAGGGAATGCTAAAATCATTGGAGTAAATTATTCCAAACAGCTAATCCACTGTTTATACAGCCTCAACATTTATTCAAAGAAGGAAGAAAGATTTTCAGAAAAATGTTTCACATGTAACCATACAATTATTTGCACGTAATTGTTCAGAAACTGGTCTTTGATACAAGTCATTTTTCTCCATTTTGGAAGCTTCTTTACAGGCTACTTGAATCCTTTTCAATGGCTTATGAATGATCCTCTGCACTTAGCTGCCATGTAGTGTCATGACTCAAGTGATTCCCATACAATTATGATAATTACACCCATTAATCTGCCAATACCCCTACAGCTCATGTTCCCACCTTCAGTGTCATTCATCCTATCTGTTTACTTGTCACCACCTGGTTTTCCCCATCGCTGAGTCGCCAGTCCAGTGACAATTCAGGTCTCCTTGACTCTCCTTCTGACGCTGACTCTGTACCT
The DNA here is from genome assembly GCF_028018845.1 of Melospiza georgiana. Taxonomy (NCBI): domain Eukaryota; kingdom Metazoa; phylum Chordata; class Aves; order Passeriformes; family Passerellidae; genus Melospiza; species Melospiza georgiana. Next base: position 112,888,895 of record NC_080432.1, read on the forward strand.
GTTATATGAATTTCGAGAGGAGATCTGTTGAGACTTTCTTGGGGTATATTTATAGAAAACCCTCTGTTTCTTCTTTCAACTAGCATTGATTTACTGGGAAAGCAAGGTGGAGGACATGCTGCTCACATGCCTGGCTAGGGCATTTACACAGAATAAACCTTCTCGGGAATCTACCAAATCAAAATTACTTTATTGCGGTAGCGAGTGACAGAGCAAGTGTCCCAAATCACACAGCTATCAGACTGGCATTTCAGCTGCTTAACAACATTTGAAGACAATTACCATTCAAAGCAGGGAAAGACAATCTGACAGCATGAAGGTTTAACCAAAGATAAAACTATCCACGTTACAAGCAATCACCCTGCATCACACGCTGTGATGTTTGTGTACACAGACCCCTGTCTAAGTTAAATAGCCCTTCTGCTATAATTTTGTCTGCAGTGGGAACTCCATGCTAGATTGTGACAGGAATAAGAGAGACTGAGGGGAAGAGTAGCTATTTTCATTCTGTTTTACTCGATGCATTAAGTGTAGTTTTTATTGTACTTTGGTTCAATAATTTATAGTAACTGTATGCAGCGCCTTCAAGATCCATTTGCAGGATGTTGGGTCTGAGATCATTCCCTTTCAATTGCACAGCAAATCCTCCTCAGATTCCTCAACCCTGCCTTTTTCCGCCCTACACAGAGGGCTAAGGACAAGCCAGCTGGTCACAGGACATCAGGAGGACCAGAGGGATTTGGGAGTACCACAGAGGAGGATAAGACTGAATCATCAGAGGCCTTTGTGCACAACCATTGGAACCCCAGCAGGCTCAAACACAGCAAGAGCTCCTTCACCTGCCACTGGCGTCTGAGGCAAGCCATTGCAGCACATGAGGCTTTCCTAAAAGGTTAAACAATTTATTTTTCATGCTTACAAAGATCCATGGGCCTTGAGAATACTTTCCATCTCCCTCATCAGTTATAGCCTGCTACACATTAAAGTACATAATACACAGTTAAAGCCATTGCCAGGTTGGCTTACAGCTCTCTGCCTGCTTTTCCAAATTCAAAATATTAACCATCTTTGAAAAATGTGCAAAAGATGTATTTGACATATATTCAAAAATAAACAGCTGAAGGGATAAAAGGGTGATTGTGCAGGGACTTCTCATTATAGTTCCTGATATAAAAAGCCTGGAAAACAAGATTAAGTCATTGAGCAATTGTTTCAAACCTAAGATGCAAAAGGAGGTGAAGAAATTGGTGCTTTAATTAAAACTGCATGTAGTAGCAGCAGTTGTGAGTGCATTAATCACAATCCCATGTACAGCAACAAGTGATGCCTTGGTTTTGTCACAGGACAAAGTGCTGCTGTACCATCGAGGATACTGGGGGATGGATGCACTGGTCCAGGAGGCTGTTGATCCTTCCTAGATGCCAGAAGAAAGAGGTCCACTGCTGTAGTGTATTTATGCTAAATTATGACACCCATGTTGACCTGTGGAAGAGCAGTGGGATTCTACCCATTCTTCCTCCCTTGTCCATTTGCTCCCAAATGATAGAAGCAAGAAATATTTCCCCATTTATCCCAGCCTGACCAACAAATTTATTAACAAGAGGCAGGTAGGCCACAGTCACAAGACCCAGAGGTTTCTAGTGACTGGGTTGTCTAATGCTGCTCTGAAAGAAAAGTCCTGCAACTCAGGCATGATGCTGATGAAATATTACCATCATTCCTCCTGGAAGTCAATTGGTTTATCACAACGTTCTTGGCTTTTATTCCATAAATTCCAGATACAAAGTGAAAATATGGTGCAAAATGGTGCAAAATACTTTGCCATAATACATTAATATACTTACTGGTTTAATACTATCTATAAACCTTTTCTAAGAGAAAACTGGAATTCTTCTAATATTGTGATATTCCTGTCAGTTGATTGAAATACAAAATTCAACAAAAGAACTTCCTTTAATTTCACAGACTGTGAGTCTTGCACAAAATTTCTAAAGATCAATTATGTCCCATCACTGCAGAAGCCAGGCTGAACTAAGTGATTTATGCATAAACAGCTTTATACAGTCAGCTACTATAGAATGAGCAACTCATCTGTTCAATGTGCATGCAAAGTATTGTTATTTTTGTACATATTTTACCATTACATTAATCTTTCTGATGCTTCATATTTTTTGTCATGCAGGCATCTTGTACATGTAGCTCTGTGTGACTTTCATAAAACGTGTGTAGTTGAACAAAGCAGAAATTGGAATACAAGAGCAATTGTTTATGGATGGGCCTGTACAACATCCCAAACACAAAATTAAAACAGCAAATTAATGCTCTTCAAAATCACCCTCAAAAATTTTCTTTCCATTGCTGTGGAATATAGAGGAAGAATTCTCCTTCCAGAATGGCTGGGTGTGGCTTTTGAAGAAATGGCATTGCAATAACTTGTTGGGCCTTTTTAGATTAAGCTGATGGCTTCCCTAAAAACTGAAGGCACTCTTCCTCATCTGGAGCAGGGCTAGCAATACTCAGGCAAGACTTTGTAAACTCATTCTCCAAACCAGAGAGGCTGGAAATGATAAATAGCCAATATATTGTGATAGAGCTTGTGTGCTCTGGTGAGAGCTGAAGAAATTTTTTTCTGCTTTATTTTTAGTCCAACAGTCCTAGCAGTCAGTGATTTTATCACCAAGTCCATCTCCATGCTGGTGTGACACAGCAGCAGTACCGTGGGCAGTACCCACAGCTAATGCAGAGCCCTCCTGGATCTGTCATTCCCCTCTGCTGCAGGGAAGCTGCCAAGCTCCCTGCAAAGATAAGGTCAGGAGAAGAGATAAGGGGCAGGCTGTGTCCCAGTGGGTGGCACAGCAGAGCTCTGTCACAGTAAAACAAAAGACTGTTTGTTGTTTACTCAGAGAAGCCAAAAACTATCATAGCAGGATGCTGGTATTCACTGGAGCCTTAGTGAATCTGAGAAATGGTCTACTAAGTCAGAATCTGACATGAGAGCTATTTTTGGCTCCCTGATAAAATATACCTGTGCAGCAGTGAAAAATGCAGATTCATTAACAATTTCATTTCACTTTTTTTACTGAAGAATTAGAATCATATTCATGGTGGATCACTAATCAGGCAGGAATGCCATTTTATTTTGCTTTTGAAGAGTCCTGGAAGTCTAAACTCAAAACAGTACACAATGCAAATATTAAAGTAACAAAGAAATCCTATGACAGAGAAGAAACAAGAAATATCTATTTGGGCAATGTCTAACAGAGCAAAGAACCAACATTCAGAAATCCTTTGTGTAGTCTTATGTCTTTGATCATCCAGTGGAGTAAATGAGTCGAGGTGCACCTTTAAAACCCACCTGCAAAGGCTGAAGCTGACTGACACAATACAAAGCTTATCACACAGCTAAATCTATTATCTACAAGGAGCAGTTACAACACTGTCATACCCAACAAAACCTCCCCTGAAAACCAGGAAAGAACAGGCTTTTCTGCCAGCTTTAAGATGGGCATCTGGAAAATACCTTTCTCTTTGGGCCTGAGGTTTATTATTCATCCAACAGCAGTGTGGCTGAGCCCCTGAGCCCTGAGGTCTCTCTAGACCCTACAGGGGCTTTGTACCCCATCAGTGGATGTGGGACCATTCTGTGCTCAGTCTGACTCAGCTCCCCTCTCTTTCATAGCTATACTCTGGCTAGGGAGAACAGAATGTCACTATCACAGTGTGTTACAAGACATTATAACCAAAACTGAAGTAGAAATAACCATACAGGCTTAAGAGCCCTGTATCCAGCAGTCACCAGTCCCTAGAGGAATAATGAGGGACCAGGAAGAGAATTCATCAGAAAACTCTCATCTAAGAACACAGCCTTTTATCAGAAGTACTTCCTCTGCTATGTCCTTGCACTCTCTGGGCACAAGGTACTTACAGAATTTCATGTTTTATTGATCATCCCATATTTAAATTCAGCTAATGGACGGTACCAATTATTCAACGAGTTGGTCAAGGAAAGATTTTAAGTCACACTGAAACACAGATGGCTGGCAAACCCAAACTCTGCAGATTTTATGCAAGTGCTAGAGCATCACTGGTTACGCTTCAAACTCAGAAAATATTTTGAAAAACAAAGAACTGTCTGATTCCACAGCATTCTACAACCTGCAATCTTTTACATACGTACAACACGTAATTCAGCCAAACAACAGCAGTATTTTTCATCCATTTCCCAGTGACTTCAGTGACGTGGGCAGGCAGATCATTTAGGAACACATGCAACTCTCAACACACAAGCAATGCAATGCTACTCTCACCTTCCCAGCAGGGTAGACAGAGCTTCTGCTTTGGTAGATTTGGCTGTAAATAATAGAAGACAAAGGAAAACACAGTATAATCTATTCTATAAGATCTATTAGACCAAGAAGTTTCCCACTTCTAATCAAATGCAAGGGAATTGAGTAGCAAGTGCTATCCCCTGACAAGACACATGCACACACAGATCTGAGGGCAGAGATGACAGGAAAGAGTAGTAACCCCCTTATTTTCTGAAAGGGCTGAGGTAGGATCATGTGGGAGATGGTGTAACACCCCTAGGGTAAAGAAAGGTGAAGTCTTCATGATTTTTGTATTACTTGTGTTACTATATACTAACGAGATAGGCATCTTCTTTTGTCCCTATTTCTTTGCTATGCTGATCTTCTCCTTGCACAATTTTTTGGGCTTTGCTGAAGTTTTGCCTTTGTGAAGCAGAAGAGCACCAACATCTCCTGTGACTTAGAGAGAACTGTAAATCCCTGATTTGAAAGGACCTCTGGGTCTGCTGCCTGCATGCTTCAGGCAGCAAAGGATTCACATGCTATTCAGTTATGGTCTTCTGGGGCTGAAGGGAGCAGCAAGGGAATGCCACTCTTACTGGCTGGTAGCACAGCTGCTGAAGCATCTTTTTACAGATTTTAAACATCAGGTCTCTTTCTATAGTAGCAGTGTTGCATAAACAGCACATGCTGTGCCTTGGCTTTCAATCTTCCAGCTGCTGAGAACAACTTAGCCTGATGTCTAGGGAGATTACTTTAAAAGAGTACAACCACTGCCTTACAGAATGGTGTCATACACACAAATAATCATGCAATCACATGTTATATAAGGTAAACATGTTTGCATGATATATCCCAATACATATACCTCTAAAGTCCTGTGGGCTCATCCATTAGTAAAAGGAACATCAGATACTGTAGAACAAAAATCATTTTTGTATTATTTATAGCTTTTTGTTTTAAAATTATATATACACAATCTTTACAAAATTATTCACTTATGCACTGAATCCATAAACATACACCTAAAAGATCACAAATGCTGTACATATCATTTTACATGTTTTTATAGATATAGATGATAGATACAGATATACATTCTCTGTAACATGAAGGTATTAGTGTATGAAAAGGGAGCATAACAGCTTGTTTCCAGTGAAATTACAGCTAAGGCCCTTAAGAACATCTCCACAGTGCCCACATGAAGAACATTGGTGGTGGGGAGATGGGGGAATAAGACTCTAGTATGATCTCACACTTGCATGCAAGACAAGTTTACAGAGTTATGAGGAAGGCAAGGTTACACTTTTTTCTCCAGCTACCAGTGACTGCTGAGCTCACTGTGACCCAGGAGGGATCTCCTCTCACAGAGACAAGATATAACTGAGCTGTTAGTGGCTCCCATCTTGCTCCTCAGCAAAGCCTTCCATCAAACTGAAGATGTGGCAGTGTTTTAAAGGCAGCAATATTTCAAAAGCAGCCGTACCATGCAAGTAATTCTACTTTCCTCCTTCTTTGCAACCTTACATACCACACACTCATACACAAAGCAAATATCTACCCTTATATTTGTGAATGCATTTCTCTAATGCATGTGTACATACACACCAACACAGAGTGGTTGTACAGGAGCTCAGAAGAAATGGGTTTTAAAGCACTTAAGTACATACCCACTCATACATTTGCAGACTATCCAGGACTGTTACCTATAAACAGAACAAATGCAGATGAATGGAAAAAACTGCATAAAGCTGTGTTTGTCACCTATTTTATTTCTTTATAACATTTATAGAGGATTTTGCCAAGCTAATTCTCAATTGTTACTTGCCATTTCGCAAACATGTTTAACATCTGCTGCATCAGGTAAATGTGTAGCTATTTACCCTTCTGTGGAGATGGTGCTGATTACATAAAGGAGCAGGTGTATTTCTTCAGTAATGCAGCTGAAACAGAAATATTTTGTCCCAGGGGAAACCAGCCATGATGTATGAAATGTGCTGAGGATACAGGATGCAGTGCTTACTAGCAAAGTCTCAACCAATTCCCTTGCAAGTTGTGTACATCATGAGCATTACCAAGTGATACCTGAATATGCTGTAATGAAATTATTGCAACAACTATTGCAGACTCTGTACTTTCAATTGAGAGGCCAACAGCATTTTTTTATGAGCAAGAAAGACTAACTAAGCCATTTATTTTTCTCTCTCTGTCTCACACTAACACAAAAACTTTGCACAGAACGGCCCCTTGTGTGCTCTTCTTTCCTTTGGTAAGCATAGATATCCTAACTCCATGAGCGAATGCAGCAGGTCAGGAACCAGCTGTGCAATTTTGTTACTATGACAATTATGGACCACATCAAAATCCACCACTCTCTGCTCCTAGGCCAGTACCATCATTTGCAGTAGGTGTTCTTTGCCATATTTAACTCAAACCCAACCCACACCCAGCACTCTCTGCCCTCATGTTCTTGGCTGATTGGCATTCAGGTCCCAGGTCACACTCACTGCTACCACTGTGTCTTCTTCATTTCAGCTTAGCTTGGCTTTCCTTTCATCCAGAGAAAATATAACACCTTCAAGCCATATCACACATAGGCAGCCTGGCGTTGGATGAAGTTACCTCACAGTTTTTACTACATAATTTGCCAGCTAACTCCTTAATGGGCTCTACTCTGGCTGCAGGCAGATCTAGTCAAAGTATGTTAATTAGCAAGCAGTCAGACCTATGAAATATTGGCCTTGTAATTATCCATTGAAAATTTTCATCTTACTGAACCACTTTTGAGCCCATCTAAATTGTTTCCCATCAGCCCAGGGGGTTGCTTGAGAGGTAGGGACTGCTACAGTACAAAGAGGGTGAACCTCACTAATGAAACTCTCCCTTAGAGTAGTATGCAAATGAAATTTGTTTCATCCTTTTTAGTCAGCAACTCTAAATGCCGTGTGGCTGCCCCACTCATTAGAGCAAAGGCATCATGCTGGATAAATACATTGCCCTCCATCCCTGTTGCTTCATTTCTCAGTAAAATTCACACTCTGGAAGAACTGAGCAGTCAATATTATTCACTAGCAATGCAGCCCAGAGGAACAAGGCTCTTGCAGAGAATATAGAGACATACTGCAGCCTTCTCACTTCTGAAAGCCAAAGTGGTTTCCAGATGTTGTGCTTGCAAACTCTGCTCACAATCTGGAAATTCTTAAAAGGGTTTAGAATTGAACAGAAAGGGCAATGGAATACTGCCCTGCTGGCAGTTCCAAGTTAGGTGCTGCTCTGACTTAATAAATCGTGAGAGACCACAGGCTCCTGCCTGATGGGGATCTTCCTTGGTGGGTTTTTAACAGCTCTTTGATCTGAGGCTTCACAGTGTGGTGCAAAGATTGACTGAAAGACACAGTGATGTTACTGAAGTTTGAATGTTGTTTGATTGCTGCTGAATTGTACTACCTCCCCTTGTCTCCTGAGTCACCTAATTTGATCTTTCTTGCTCTTCCTCTCTGACATTTCTAATCACATAGCACACTTTTGTAAGGGCCAGGGCTGTGGAAGGAGATGCAGAACATGAGATTGTTTTCAGTCTTTTGCAGATCCAGTGACCTACCAGGGTCTTTCTTTTGCAGTGGTGCTTTCCTGGAGTTTTCCTCCATTTTTCCACTGCATTTGTACAAGTACATTCAGACATGAGAATTCAGAAAAAAAATATAAAAGCACAGACCTTGCAGGAGGTGAGTTTCTCATTATTCTCTTTAATGGCATTGATTTCCTTTTCATTTTCACTGCTGAAGAGAAAGGAAGAACTGTAAATAAGAGAATAATGCTACTGTCACTCTGACATACTGTAATGAACAGCACAATACACCTTGAATGAAAAACACAGGAAAGCAGTTCTGCAAAACTACCACGTCCAGGGTCATAGGTAATATATTTATGGAGGTTTCCTTTTTTTCTGGTTTATCATGTAAGGTAACTCTAGAAATGTAGAACAAGAAGATGCCCAAGGGGTCCTATAGGACAGCTCCCAGTGAGACATTTAATGTCCTTCTCTGAGGATAGGGGAGTTTGGCGTCTCCTACACCTCTCCTGGCATGTAAGGACCAAGGCTCAGGTGCAGAAAGCCCAGTTTAGCAAAGCACAGGATGAGCTTCACCCACCCAGTTTGTTCCTTCTGTCCCTACAGCAGCCCTGGACCCATGTGGTTAGGGCAAGCTGAGAGGATTTGGCCCAGAACAGACCACTAGTGCACCAAAATGAGTCACCCTGGCCTTCCTAATCAGTGAACTTTTGGGCAAGCCAGAGGCAGACACCAGGCTGAAAACTTGTGATCTGTCCTACCCCTCCTTGTACCACACGCAGTCCCCTGTCTCTGGACCCCCACATATCCAATTATCTTGCACGAGCTCAACAAGACACTCCATGACTATGCATGCTGCATTTACTCTAGAGAGAAACCTTTTCCTGATATCAAAACTAAATATTCTCCTAATGTAAATTAGACTAATTTATTCTGGTCTCTCAGCAGAAAGTAAACCATAGCATAAATTACTTGTTCCAGAAAGATCCTTCTCCATCTTCCTGTCATACTTCAAGATAAAGCCTGACCCTGAGCAATCTGAGGCATATTTTTGACACAGGACTGTCACAATATAATCCAGCAAGAGGTTAAGGATAGAAAGATTTGCCATTTCTTAGTGAGAAAGCTGCTTGGAAATACCTCTTCTTGGGGTGATGCTGAGCTACAGAACAGTAACTCACAGTCTTACATGGTAGGATTAGAGACAGCCTGACAAGATGACTTGAAAAACTAGATCTGGTGATGAACTGTGCCAAGAAAAAGTAAGCCTGCTTTAATTGAAATATTTCCTGAAATAACTGTTTAGAGATATCCAAGTTCATCAGTGAGTCAGACACAAAAGGAATGAAGCTATTTGCACTTACCCAACCAAATACCATTTAAAAAAAAAAAAAAAATCTCTGTTGCAATGGGAGAATTGGGGCTTGGGGAAGGGCAGGGGAGTAACCACCTGCTTAGTTAAGCTTAGGTTAAGCTAGCTAATAGGGTTTTTTAAAAAATTAACATTTTTTAAAAGAAAAAGATCCAAAAATACTCCAAATGCTCAAATGCATTTCTTTGCATTGAAGTAGAAGCCCAGAGGATATTGTGAATTCTTCTCGATTTCAGCAGATCATCAGTCATAGTGAATTTGTCCCTCTACTATTTAACAATCAAATGCTCACATTTTACTCAATCTTGGATGCAGTTCTTTAATCCTTCTTGTAGAGAAGACTTTACTGAAACAGATTGTTGTACACCCAGGTTATTGGTATTTCCATTGCTTTGTTTATCTCTCCATAGATTTCTGAATGAAAATAATCAGAGCATCAGCTTCTTTCCATCTGCACAGAAACAGGAAAGGTTATGAGTTTCACTGCTCAAGACTGCCTCAGAGTCCAGTATTTTAAATGAGGCCATTTGAAAGAGAACCAAACCTCTGAAAATGCCATAAACTTCCTTGAAGAGTATGAATTCTTCTACAAGTTAAACTTACTTGCAAGGCTGAATTTGCAGTTAACTTTACTATAGACTTGCAACAGAGGGAGAGAGTAAATGTCATGATGCCATGCTGAGAAAGGCTTTTATGTGAAAGAAAAAAATACATATGTGAAATTCTGAAGTACTTGAAAAGCAGTGAATCTGAGCATTAGTGTCCAGAGAGGAAATTTATGTGACACGCAGATTTATCTGCCCTTATGAGGTCAAGTCTTTTATACTGGTGGCTTAACAGTAGGAGTTCAGTTTTCGTGCTCACAGGAGTTTTATGACACTGGCTTTCTGAATATCTCTTTGCCTATCAAGTACTCACAGACAGGAATAAAGATCAATGTATTTTTAATTTACTTACATGGTACATTTGTTACACATTATGCCATTTTGAATACAGACAAGAAGCTTCAGAGTAGGACTGTAAAACAGACCTTCAGCCAAAAGATGAGTTCTGCCTATAGGAAAGCTGAAAGCTGAAATGAAGAATTGCTGTATGTCAGACAATAAAAACACAGAGGGAAAACCACAGGGAGAAACAAGTTAACTGTACACCAAGAAATGCAAGCTGGGTGTAGTCAAAGACTGTCTGAGGAGAACCTGAAGAGCTGATACACCAGACACTCACTAGCTCCTCCCCTCTGCTTGTGCCACACAGTGTGACTGTGGCCTACTGCCCAGGCCTCTGTAGAATAAGCTCTACAAGTAGATGGGAATTTTTACAAATTTATGTTAGCCATCAAAGGGCAGAAAAGAGGAGAGCAACCACTGAGCAGGATGGATAGTCCAGGTCCAGGGCAGAAAGGCAAGCAGGAGGTGGTGGGAGCTACAGGGATAGGAGCCTGGTGCTCTGGGCCACACTGAGTGTGCAGAACACAAACAAGAAGAGCTTCAAAACCTGATCCTCACACACAAGTCCAAGGTAAGGCAGATAATGTCTGAAGTCACAGCAGCAGCCTAAGAAGACGTGACAGACTATCTTGTGCCTGAAGCAGCAGCCCAGCAAGGGCCAAGGAGGTGTGAGACTGACGCAGAGGAAATGGGCTCTAACTCTGGGAGGTCAGGTCTGTCTCAGGGATTTGTTTGGATGATTGTGGGTGAGTAAAAGATCATTCTGACCCTGGTTTTATCAACTTGAAACACTGTCTGCTTCAGCAGGTGAGGTGGGCTGCGCAGAATTTCCAGGTCCAGAGGGAACACACCAACACAGGGAGGTACCAAGGAAACATCACCATCTTTCCCATGCACTGCAACTCAAACTCAGGTACATCACTCTGAACCAGTTGCACTCAGAACATAAGTTACTCACCCTTGCAGTTCATATCTATTGGTTGCTTAATCTTTAGTGCTTCTCTTAGGGAGTTTCTAGCTATCAAGACTGGTGCCCTGCTCACGAGGAACCTGGTACCTGGAAGGTGGTGCAATGTTTTAGAAGCAGAAGACGAGCAGTCCAGCTCCTGCTCACAGCCGAGTCAATACAGCAGCACAATATTAGCAGGTAGCTTCAGTGACATGAAATTTAACTGATGTAAAAATGTACCCAAACACTGGAAGCGAATAGCTTGAAGGTATCTGCCAAAATCAAACTTTGTGCTCAGAGACATCACAGGCTCCTAAACAAGAGGAGTACATCAGCACCACCTCCTGGCAGCTGAAAACGCCAGAGATTTAAGAAACAAAACGGAAAGTGAGAGAAAAAAATTCATTTCTTTGTGGGAAAAACAGCAAAACCATTCTGTCCAAGCAGTTATGATAATATTTCCAATTCCTTTAATGGTCTTTTGGTACCAAGAAATTACCTGCTGTTTGGGAGCAGTGGTCTAGTCAATGCCTTGAATGAATACAGGGCACCATGGTAGGAAGAAGGTTAGGACATAAACACACTAAGACACATATCTTTGACACATAACCACAAGGTTAAAGTAACCCCCAAAACTCTCCTCACATCACATGTTGTCATCTGAAAACCAAAGCACTCTGAAACCTTAGTGGAATGGTCTGAAAAAGGATTTGAAATGTGAATAATCAGTCTTTGCAGTGTCTGAGTACATTCATGCTTTACTTACTCCTCACAGCAGCTGAGGCTGTGATCTCCTTAAAAAAAAGTTAGAAAGGCAATGTCAGCATTTGTCTTGAGCAGAGGAAAAGCAATTCAAAGTCAAGTGCTGGCAGCTTTCTTCAGAAAGTGTTGGACGCTGTACTTGAACATGATGGCCTCACAAAGGGCAGCATGTTGATTACCAGCACTACAAAAGGACCAAACAGCTCTCTAGCTCCTTCTTTGCACACTTGACAGTGCAAAATGATGATGTAGGGGGGAAGTCAGTGAGCATAAAATGCTCCCTGACTCTGAAAAACCACGTGGAAGAAAAAAGGAAGAAACAATTGCAATTCTAAATGAAATTATATTACTCTTATGCCAGTTCTTCAAGCTGTGAGATTACTCAAGCAGAACTGCTGGTAATCAGGAGGGCCAACTGGCAAATTGAAACCTGTTTGTATCTGTGGGGAAGAAAAAGGTCCTAAAACAGATGGGAAATAGACCTTATCATTTTTAACTAAAACTGAAAAAGATGGTTCTGGGAGAAACCCTGACTTTAATGTCTCAGAAAGAAGCTGCAAACATCAGCATTTCATGAAAGGTAAACAGCAAACTCTGAGGATCTACACAGAGGACTTCTAATTTGGAGGTTAGACAATTAATTTTCTCACTCCTGAACTTCAGTGAAAGGTTCTCAGAAGCCCTCTTCTTTTCTTGGTTTATATAGCTCTCTTCATTTTCTTGTGGCCAAATGCAACTTCTACTTTACATCAATAGAAAAGTTATTTGCAGGCATTAGCAAGGTCTAGCGCCCATTTTTTTTCCTGACACATAAACAAAACCTTTCTTTTAATAGTGGATTAATCTATTTGTAATTTTTAAAGGTTTTTGAAGAATAAATTCTGCTCACTCACTAAAAAAAAGAGTGTTACAGGTGAATTTGTTTTATTGGGGAGTACAGAATGGCATTCCAAGGATGGACTTGATCCCTCTGCACTTCAGCTTTTGAAAAGCCACCTGAGTAAATCCTACTGCAAAGCTGCTGTAGGCTATTGTGTTAGGTTCCATTAAACCTGGCAAGAGGAATGTTCAAAGCTAAATCTCACAGATCCACTTCCAAAAGTTAGTCTGTTCAGAGAACAATTCAATACCTACATTCTCTTGGAATCAGAGGAGGGAATATTAGTAAGTGAGATGAGTCACAAATTCTGCGTCTCACCTACAACTTCCCAAGCATACCAAATACAAGGTACACCATCTTTATCCAAAATTTAACTGAATGAGTCTGTTTTACTAGCTAGAAAGAACCAGAGGAGGTGGATACACAGCACACATACCCCTAAAAAGCCAGGTCAGCTTTTGCTGAAGTACAGTACTTTTTGTATTAAGCCTTCTGTTAAGGCTTAATATCCCAAAGCAATATCAAGTTGATTTCTTGACTGGACATCCAGCCCCTGTTCCAAGTTTCAGAACTTCCTCCATTTTTGATACTGAACCTTAAAATTGAGGAGGAGGGGACAGATGATTCCCAGAGCTGGCAATGGCTTCATCTCAGGGGGGCACTTGTTGGTCACAGTGAAAACCATAAGACAGAAAGTACTTATGGTGAAGCTTCCTCTGAAATTGTTCAATGTTTCCAAAAGCTGAGAATGCAGTTTGTCTTTGTTCAGTGCAAGGTCTTGTGCAAACCAGAGGTTTTGTGGGACCTAGCTGAGACAACCATCTTCACTAACATGCTCAAAGCAAACAATCATCCAGAGAGGAGGACTCATTGCAGCAGATGCTTCTTTGCTATGTGTGCATTTAAATATGATCATGTATATCTGTGTTTGAAGAAGGACAATAAGCGTTCATGCTCCCAAGCTAAGGGAAAGTTATTCAAGTCTGTTATAAAAAGCAGTGCGCAAGAATTAGTATTATTCATCAGTCCTATAAAGAAGAATAACTATCATTGTTAAAAGGCCTAGACAGATGAAATTTAATTAGAGGAAATTCTGGCGAACAAAAGCACAGACCCCAAATGTTTTGCTTGCACTAATAAAAATTAATAAAAAATTTCTTAATGACAAAGAGACAGCTATAAACATAATGGTTATTTTCTCTTAAATTGTGTATAAAGATCAACTGAGAAGTTTGACTTAATAAAACATGCTCAACTTTTTGCAATCAAATTATATAATTCAAGTTGAAAACTTTTAATTAAAAATGGTTTATAAATTGCATTCATTATGTGTATTTGCAGTGATATATTTCTTTACCCTCTGGAGCAATCTGTTTTCCTAGTTTTATTTTTTTTCCCCTTAATAAATTATCCTCATTTACACAAAATGTTAACGCCAAACTCTTTATTAATAGGATAAATATGGACTTCAGTAACAACAAATTATGTGGTGTCACTATTAAATGATCTTCCCTTTCCCAGCCTAAGTTCACTGTTCAACACCAAGCCTGAAAATGGTTTGACAGCCGCTTTTTTCAGCACAGCACAAAAAAAACTTAAAGCAAGGATTTTAGGAGTTACTCTTTTGGGATGGTCTAGCACAATTCCAGGTTTCCTGTGCCTTATTTTGAAACAGGACAGTGAATTTTTGCTGCACTGGATTTCTCCCCACAGTGCTGCAGCAGATTAGGATGCACAGGAAAGCAACTGGCAGGACAAACTGGCTCTGTTTCTTAGCTGACATGAACAGCTTGACATTTAAACGAATTTAGGTCATGAGCCCCAAAATATATTGTGTGTCTCACAGATTTTGGCTGCTCTACCAGATATCCCATCCTTATGCAGACCACACAGACACAGACAGGGCAAATACTGCTTCCACGGCAGGATTGCAAGTGGCAGGACAAATCCAGGGATAGCAGTGTCATGTTTTTCTTATAAAACCTTATTGAATTTTTTTCACAAGAGCAAAATTTCAGGACATGTTCTTGAACATTCCCAACTCTGGCACCCAGGCAGCAAGGAGCAGAGTGCAACCTAAAGCAGAACCAGGGACAATAAGGACACAGCTGAAGGACTGGGTTAGGACAAGTAATGGCTAAAGATCCAGGAGAAGCTAGTAAGCCTGAGATTAGCTAAGAAAGAGGACTGACTTCAGAGGACTGATGCAAATATCATGATAGACGTAGCAAAGAAGGATCTCTAACCACCAAAGGACCTTTCTCTTTAAGATGCAGAACATAGTTCTAATTTCCCAATTTTGGTAACATCCATGGGCTATAAAGCAGCTTGGAAAGGACAGTTTTCATTCTCCATACTGCTGGTAAACAGGTGATGACAATCTGGTACTGCTATCAGCTATTCTGCTGCTGAAGTGACAGAGATCTCTGGGATAGAAGGCTCTGGTTCTGACAATAGATAATTTCTCATGAGAAAATTTCTGTTATTTTTGTCTGCCCTCTAAAAACCCAAGACTACACAGACATTTCTTCTGAAGAATTAGTCAGGTTGCAAAGTCAAGGATTTAAAAGTTAATGAATAGTAGGATTAAGGATTTATGGACAGCATCACTTTGTGCAAATTTGCTGTGACACAGTTAATAACTACGGGGTCAGAAGAGCCAAGGTGCAAACGTCAACACTTGGAAAAATCCCTTATTTACAGACTTATATATTTTCCAGTGTCTGGATGCTTATCTAAGCATGTTTTTTAATATTTCCAGTGGCAGTTGTTGGGTGCTCAGCAGCTTTGAGCATTTGACTTAAGCATATTCAGTCAAGTACAAAACCATGAGACCTTTCCAGACAATGGCCATGTGAGAAAAGTGAGTGGACAAGCAATGACCAGGAGTTTTGTGGCAGAGACCAGAAGACTCTGTCCCTCTAGGGCAGAGCATTCCCTCACCCGAGTCTTTTTCCTTATTTACAGTTCTCCCTACTTCCTTTACAACATTTTCTGTTTCTGGGTGATTTTGCAGTTCCGTGACCCTCAGGACGGTGACCATGCTTGGGGATAACAAAGGTACGAGGGGAAGAGGAAGCTGCTTCACTGCTGTTGCATGTGAAGGGCTTGAAGCCCTCTGCAGCCAGACTTTGGGGGTTGTCATCCCACTGGTGTGCCTTATTTGCTCTACAGAGGCCATGGATGGTTTAGAGCCATCTCACAGCTCTTTACTATCTTCACCCTTATGGAGGAAAAGCAGGCTGGAGAGTGATGAAATTGTAGCCTGAGAAGAGAGACAGACAAGGTTGTAAAGACCTGCACAAAATCACATGCTTAGCTTCCTTAAGGAACAGGGCACTCCATCTCCTGGCAGGACTGTTCCTGTCTGTCCCTGGCCTGACCTCACAGAAAAAAATCCCACAATTTTCCCCTCTTTACAGACATTGATTTTGATAAGATATTGTGGTGGGTTGACCCTGGCTGGGTGCTGGGTACCCTGCAAAGCCACTCTGTCACACCCCTCCCCGGCTGGACAGGGGAGAGAAAACACAAGGAAACACTCATGGGTGGAGAAAAGGACAGGGAGAAATCACCCTCCAGTTGCCAATTAGTAAATATGGCAAATGGACTTCCTTGAGAGAAAAACTGAGTGTAACCACAAAGATAATGGGTACTATCACTTTGTGTTTGTTCACACTTCCTCATGACATTTTTGACATGCTGTTTAGCCTGGAATGGAAGATATATAAATATGTATTACATTTGGCAGCCTGACCTAGATAAACAGTGTATCACTTTCATGGATACAGGATTTACAAATGTCTCTGGAGACCAGAAACTTGCTGGCCTTTTGCGTTCATATCACTTTGGTCTCTCATATGTTAAATTATTCACCCATCTATTTTTTGATAGCAAAGAGCTAGGCTTGACTCACATTTTCTTCAGCAACAGGGGCCTGCAGGGCAAAGAAATGGTAGCAGCAGGCTCCTGTGTGGTAAATCACTTTTGTGACAGCATTTTGTCCTTGCTGTGAGCATGTGCTACACTAGCAATTATTTATATTTTATTCTATAAGTCAAAGTGTGAATTCCAAAAATAAAACCAAAAATATTTCCTTTATGGGGAAAAATAGTGATTCTCAAATACATATACTTATTTTTGAGGATTTGACTGAATCAACAGCATGTCTAAACTTTACTAGGGAATGGTATCTGTGTTATTCACAAATATTTTTTCTTCTCATCTAATAAGTTCGAGGATGGAAGGGCAGGTATCCCTTCCTTGCACCAGAGCTTGATGCAACACAAAAAGTATTGAACCACTAAACATGGATTCATTACTATTTTCCCAGCAGAAGCAGTATGCTGTATTCTTGCAC
This sequence comes from Melospiza georgiana, assembly GCF_028018845.1. Taxonomy (NCBI): domain Eukaryota; kingdom Metazoa; phylum Chordata; class Aves; order Passeriformes; family Passerellidae; genus Melospiza; species Melospiza georgiana. Next base: position 112,906,043 of record NC_080432.1, read on the forward strand.
TATGTTTTACATTTTGTGTGCATTAACCTCCATCAAACAAAATGTTTCTCATAAACACTCCATATTGTTGTTATCTTATTGTATTTCATATTTCTAGAGCCCCATACTCTTGTTATGATATTCTTAAAGTCCATACCTTCTAGCTGGTTTTCTAGCATGCTGCTCCTCTCTGCTGTGCAGTTCCTCATGGCTTCACAGGGACTCCTCCTGGGCTCTCGACCCACCCCCTTTTATCCCAGTTATCTTTGCAAGCCACAGCTGCTGCCCAGCTAAGGACTTCACAGCTCATTTGGAATAACCAGGACCCACTTATCCAACACATAGATTTTGTAGGGACTCTCACTACAACTCCACAATAAAGGAGGGTCGTTTTAGTTCCACCTCAAGTAGAAGTTTGACTTGAAAGTATTTGGTGGTGAGACACTCTGTCAGTACTAACCACACTTTCAGGATTTATCTGGTTAGTCTTCCAAACCCCTATGAGCTGCTCTAGAGCAGATCTGCAGAAAATGCAGCTGGAAGAAAGCCTGAGATATCCCTGAGCTTGTGCTGCAAGGGAGGTTGTCTGGCCCTCCCAGGGCAGGCACTGCTCTACAGAATTACACAGCCCAGGCAGACTTTCCCTGAGCACAGCCCTGTGCTCACCAAGGAGAGCAGAGGGGCCACCACGCTGGACATGGTGGGAGCAGCAGCCAGGGTGCTGTGTCCCCTTGCTGCTGCTTTGTGCCACCCTGAGCACTGTGCCACCACTGCCCGACAGCTGCCCGTGTTTCCCAAGGACCCACTCATGTCTGCACACCCTGCTGGAATTTCACACTGCAAACCAGCACCAGGGTCTGTGTACACTGGAGTTCAGACCAAAGAAGCAATGAACATGTTTGGCCTAATAAATACTTCATAGCACTAAAAACTAAAAAAGATTCTTAATGCTGCCCCCACATTTCTAGGTAACCTTAAATGCTGATATAAGTAAATTACCCTTAATTTTTTCAAATGATGGCTATTCTAAATATATAGCACAAAAAAGCACAAAAGAAAGGGCTATTTTTAACATTTTCATAGGGTGGGGGAATTTTTTTTGCTAGGATGTATACGTTTAAGTCTACAATATTTGTATATAGTATATTATATTTGTATATTTGTATACAATACGTGTTACAGTGTTCAAAGAGCTGGTTCAGCTTGTGGCTTCACAAAGCCCGCTTGGAGCCATACTGAGGGTTATCTGCCTTTGAAAGCTTTATGCTCGTGTTATCAGCATGTTCATCTTCTCTTGGGGTTTTAGCATTCTGAGTGTTTATGGTACAGAGTCCTCAAATCAAAATAATGAGACACAAGCATCTTATATATGTCATTGTCAGTAATTGACAGGGACTGCTTACGTGCAGACCCTCATGGCTGTAGCCCCAGCAAAGAGCTTAAACTCTATATTGAACTATAACTCTAAATTTAGAACCATTATAGTCCTTCATTAATAATAGCAATATTCAGCAGTTGAGCATAACAGTGCCTTTTATAGGAGAACCTTGAATGTGCAATGAAAGCACTAAACAAGTCACAAAACACCCTTAGGTAGTTCAGAATTATATTACTCCCTCATTTTAAAAAGGAATTTCAAGAGGTCTTTTTATTTTTCTTTAAATACCTTCATCTAAATGTTTGAAAGGAAAACCAGGTCTGCTTAGCTTAGTTGTTAGTAGGTTTTGTGAACCATTCTGCTTCTACTCATAAATTTTAAGGCCATGTGGAATAACTATGATCTGGCTTCATGGATAGTAAAAGATTGCTTTCTGCCCAGAAGATGGACATTTCCTAGTTCTATAGAGCAATATTATATTCATGTCCTTAATACACCAATTATTCACTCTATATATATATATATGCCACATACAGTCTAAGTAAATCAGTCCTGGTAGAATGAAATCAGAGTTTCTGGGACCTGTCTGTCCCTTACAAATCCACTTCACAGTGGATCTTTCTCAGCTGAGTATGTTACTGCCATCACCCACACCAGAGCACGGCGCTTTATGGACTGGGCTCTATTCAGGCACCTCCATGGCTGAGACACTGCAGAGGTTTGCTGCAATTAGTGTGGCATTCAGCCGGGTGTCTTATTGCCCAGAGTGAATTACATCCTTACCGTGAGCAGAATATTGAGTGTTCAACAATAAAAGATGATGGATGTCTGCAAGGAATATTTGTTAACAATTACCCAGTGTTCCCCATTGGCATAGCAATGAACTCCTCTCTTCTGAAATAATGGGAACGAAAAACCTGCCACAGAGGTTTTCTCTTTCCCTTTATGCTTAGCTCGTTTCAAACATGCCTGATGTGAGAACAAAACAGACGAAGCCATTATGACAACACATGAGGATATGCATAAATTCAATGGAAAACAATAGAATGAGGGGGAAAAGTCCAAAATAAACAGCAAAGGTACAAGTATGCTAAAAGGATGCATACATAGCACAGCAAACTGAAACTGCTCTTTTTACTGCTTTGCCTAATGCTATAGAGGAGTAATTATATCCCCTTCAAGGGAGATAAGTAATGTGTTAATCACTGGGCACTGTATTTTTAGTATTCAAAAGTGTTTTCTATCAGGATAGGATTTTTTCCTATTAAAAAACCTTTTCCTGGGAGCCTTTCTGTCTATTGTTGAAACAGTGGCTGATGAAATATCAATGAAAAGACCCTCTGCAGACAGCAGACTGTGCTTCTAAATATAGCTCTTTTTCATCAGAACCTGGTGGGATTTAAAAGTTGCAGTGTAACAATAATATTCCAGGTATGTGGAGAACATTCTTGTCAAACTGTTTGCAAGTAAAATCCAGGAAATGAAAAGAGAAGATACGAAGGGGGGGAAATGCTTTCTACTCAGAGCATCTTGCCAACATATAGAAATGCATGAGGAAGGTTATTTTATTCAGAAATATAAGTAGAATATATCTTGGTAACATTCTTTTGTTCTGTTGAGCAAAACAGGGTGGCTGTTGTTTATGTGTCCTATCAGGGTCTCATATATGAAGAACAGAAAAAAAATGCATGTATCAGCTACCAGTCTGCCTTCCAATAAACCCTGAACAAGAAAAGCAGCATGACAAGGCATGTGTTAAATCAATACTTTCAATGTCCAGCCAAAAGGAAAGACATTAAATATTTTGTTGTTGAACCAGCTGTAATTATGACAACAAAGAAAGGAATGGAACAGGGAAAACACAGCACCAAATTTAAGGCACATAGAAACAAGTGACTTAAAAATAATTTAGAAAAAAAGAAACTGTCAGGCTCATGGTGCATCTGCATTACAGCAGCAGCCTGAATACAAGGCACACATGCAAGGAGACTCACACCAACAGAGCTGCTCCCACAGCAGAATCTCCTGTGGTTACTGAATCCCTCCTGCCCACTGTGTGGAAAGGTTTGTTTTGCTGGGAATACTCCAGTGTCCCCTCTCAGCCAATGCTGCTAGGTGCAGGCCTCCCCTGCCCCAAGACTGCAAGCATTTACAGGATCTCTGAAGGTAGCTGGTGCTTAGCATGCTTTGAACCACCCCAGCTGCCACCTGAGGAGTCACGGGTTAAAAAATGTGTTTAACAGTTGTGGGCAGAAGGGCTCAGGCAATAGGTCTTGCCAAATGAAAAGCTAAAAGCACAAATTATTCACTCTGTGAAGCCTTGACAGTTATTTGTAAAGGCTGCTGAGTGTCTTTTCTGACAGGTCTCTTAGGGGGGACTGGTCTGGAGAGTAATGGAGGTTGCACTAACTTTTGAGGAAGGCAGGAGTACAAGAATAGTAGGGGCTTCTACACAGACAGCTCTGCAATGAAATCTACATAAGTGAGCAAAAGCAAGGGGGAATATCAATCACATGAAAAATGTGGACTTCAATGCTTCAGTCTCTGCTTTTCAGCATAGAAACATGGAGGGAGGGCGTGGGGGATTGGTTGCATTTGCATTTTAAATGCCACTGCTGCTCTTTTCAGGTAGAGAAGACATTGGTTTTCATACACTTTAGAATATATTTACCCAAAAAGCAAATCATCTGTAATACAAGACACGTGTTATTACCTCCAACATACAAGCACACAGTTCTTACTCTTATACATCGAAGACCCTGTCATTGATTTTTTTACTGAGAGCTCCCATGAGGTCAATGAAGGCTGGGAAAATGGGCCCATATGTTTGAGTCTTGCCCTTGGTTGGGTAGTTACTGACACCTTCTTTATCCAACATTAAAGCTTCTTCATCACATTTTATGTTTCAAAGGTATAAGTTATTTTAAAGTAATTGACTGAGATAGTGATCTCTGGAATTAAGATAGGTGTAATTTGCATACACATCTGCTTTGCTATAAATTGCTGGCAAGGAAATGCAGTATCTAAACTTAAGCTGCTTCGATTATCCCCGTTGTATTTAATATGTTTGCATATATTTGCATAAAAATCTGTGGGAAAGGAAAAGGAAAAATTATTCAACCTCTAAATAAAAGCAGAATGACACTACCAAAACTTATACAAAGACCCTTATTTAATTTTTATCTTTTGGATGATAAAAACAGTGTGGTTACAGCTGAGTCTCCAGCCTTATAAGGATATTTTTAAGATATAATTTTTGGTTTTAGTTAGGTGTTGCTCAGATAGAAGATAGACCAAAGAAGAAAAAGAAGCCCTCACATACAGAATCCTAGTGTCATAAAATCACTTTGGTGGGAGAAGACCTTTAAGATTGAATCCAGCCATTAACCCAGCACTGTCAAGCCCACCACTAAGCCATGTCCCCAAATGCCACACTACACATCATTTAAATACCTCCAGGGGTGGTGACTATTTCTTTGCACTTTTAGCTTAGCTAAAATACATGGCCTGATGTGCATGGTATGAATTCTTTAAGTGTTGCTTGTATAAGACTTACTCAAAGTGAATTAAATCCAGCACTGAAAAAATTTCAGGCAGGTCCTACTTTTATCAATGAAATTAAAGCTGGAATTACCCTGTACCCTGTCCATTTTTAGAGTTTTCTATTGTAAATGAAGTTAAACATAAAACACTAGTGTATTATACTGGGTAAAACACTCTAAATTGCTATCCTGCATCAAGCAAAATTAGAATACACCCTTTACTTCCCCACCCCCCTAAAAACAACCCTATTCTTTTTCAGTAAGTTTTCAGATAGTTTGACTTTTTTGTATTCCAAACCAAAAACCTCCTCATTATTTTATTTTTAGTATCATTAGAGAAAGGTCTGTAACATGTCTGTTGGCATCTAGGTGCCAACAAATTTAAATCCTTATTAGCAGGCACTGCAAAAAATCTGAGTGCCTGCTTTAAGAATCACAAGCTTAGTGAAATAACAGGCAGCCACACAAAACAAGCATGTTGCAAACCAAAAAGAGAGGGGGCACAATGAGAGGTTAGGACACTCAAAATAGGTATTTTGAATAATGACATAATAAGAAAGCCAGTATCTAACCTGAAAGGATCCTTGAGAGACAATATAATCCATTTCTTCACCATAAACAGGGTCAACTGTGCCTACACTGCTCCTGGCAGACCTAACCTAATCTCAACAGTGCACTTAAGGATTGTGCCCTCAAAACTCTCTAAACAATCTGTTTCCATTAATATGTACCCCTTTAACACTAGAAAGACTTGGGGATTTTTTTTTAATGTTTTACTGTCTCATCCAAACTTGCCTTCTACACTGAAACCCCATTTATTTTTGTCCTGTTGTAGAAGCGAAGGGAGACGACCCATCCTCTGATCAGCATTGAACTCCCATTTATTGATCCACCACGCACATTTTATAACAGTGTTAATTAAGTTCATACATATTGCAAAACCCGAGCTCATCATTGGTCGCAGATCAAACATCAACCCCTCCTTTTGTTTTCAGTACCTGTGGTTTGTTATTGAGACCAAGACTTGTTTTTTCCCGTCTTGTTATGAACGGTCCTCAAGGCCTCCATGTTTGTCACTTTTGCTTTCCCATAACTTATCCAAGGACAAGATATTTACTTGTTATTAAAAAACAACCTAAGAACTTCTGCTGTTTACATAAACGTGCCTGAGAATTTTGCTGTTTACAGAAACAGGCTGTGAGAATTTGCTCCTCACAGCTGCCTTTTACTTCTCCATCAGCTGTATATGATTATGGCATGTCTGAACAAAACTCTATAAGCCATTTCTGAGCAAAATTCTCCAACATCCTATCCAGAGAGAACAAAAATTAATATTGGAGATACTTGTTTTTCTCTTTTCCAGAATAAAGAATAAAAACCATCTATTCCTAATAAGATAAAAATAGTTACCAAGTTCTCATTCTTCCAGAATTTAATTTACCCTCCACAAACACCCAAAGATTAATAATGACTTGTGATTGATTCAGCCAGTTTTTACAATATCCTGGCGCAGGTGTTATGATCCAGATAATTTGTTAAACTGCTTTAAGTGTTCTCCCATCTGTCTTTCAACTGCTCTAACTTGAGCTTTCATCCAGTTATTGCCTGTCTAAATAGCAGTTTGTCAAGTGATAATCTGAGAAATGGAGCTAAGAAAGATTTAAATATTTCCATATTTTATTTTTCATCTGTCCACAAGTTTCCCTCTTCACTGAGTGAAATAGGTTTTTTCCCTGTTTTTGTACTTATATGATATGTATTTTATACTGCATGGTCTTGCTTTGTTTTTCTTCATATGTCTTAATTTTTCTGGACTTTTTCTTTCCTTCCTATTTAATTCTTTACAATTCACCCTCAGTAACTTGACCAAATCTCCACATCTTCTCTTATTACACTTGGAATTTGTTTTTAGTTAACCTTTTTCTTATAGCACTTCATATTCTTTCTCTTCGTTGAAAATGATTAATATCTGAAGATTTAATATAGCTTCTCAGAGAACTGCCAACAATTCTTAACTTCTTTTTCCATCTCAGAGTTGTCTCCTGTGATTAGCAATACCACTGCAGCCATAAATCTGAAACCACATGCAGAAACCTAACACAACCTTTGCACATAGCAGGGAATGAATTTCAGAAGTGAGAAATGACTCGCAGAACAAATATGAACTTCTTCTATAAATATGAACTGGGCAAAGTCTCCTTTCAGATGGTACATTAATTTGACAGTTTTTGAAATGCATAATGATGAGTTAATGTTACTGCACTTAATCCCAGTAGTCAATGGTGAAGAAAGCATACTTTCATCAAATATATTTCTATGGTGCAGGAAGCTGCATGGAGAATTAGATGCCATTTGAAAGCTTAAGAGAGCTTTTCAGAAGGGCAAGAGTCAACCACTCTGAATAGCCAGATCTAACTTTATTAAAGGTTCTGTTGCTTGGACATCATATTCACCAGATGTCAGAGTGACATGCTTTAAATAATAAATTTTAATGTTAAGTTACTTAACAGATAACAGACAAAGGTATGTCTGACTTACATATTTTATATAAAGGTTTGGGTGTTCCCATAGAGACAGAAATGAGGCTCACTGAAGTCAGTGCAAAGCCTCAGATTTACCTCTGTGGTCTCTAAATCCACCTTTAATGTGTATGAAAAGATAATGTGAAGTGAAAAGTTTGACAATAAACATAATCAAAACATGACTGAAGAGTTCTGCAGTCACATAGACTTGTTAACCAAGTAGAGGTACATGGCATTGCTGCTCAGACATAGGGAAATGAATAAAGCCTATCCCATAAGTCAGGTCTGAGAAAAGAATAAATAGGTGGTGATGTAGAAAGATCTATGGACCTGTTTGTCCTGTTAGTGTTGAGCCAAGCTGTAACTTGGAGAACATATTGGAGAACATATAATTCAAGTGACTTTTATACTGCTGTATAACACACTGATTGAATAGGCTTATAAAACATTTAAGAACACAGAAAAACTATTACAGATTAACAAAAATGGGAAAGGGAAAAAACATCTGAAAATATATAGAGGACTCTTCAGCAGACATAGAGGTAGTTCCACTTCTCAAGTCACTGACACCCTCAATACTTGGAGGTAAATAGACTTAGAGGTCTGTATATACTGGTGGCCTGAAAAGAAATTAAAATCCAGAAAGGCAAGCTAAAATTTGTCAAGAATATTCATTTAAAAATGAAAGTTTGCAGGCTGCATGTTAGGATGTGAAATGCTTTTTTAAAAATTAAATGGTAATATCTTTTCTGCTTGAACATTAAAAACGTGATATTTAGATCACATCTTGTCTTCTGAACATCAACAGAGTTCCAGACAGAGACAGATTTCAAGTTCCATAGAATTTCAGAATTGTTAAGGTTGGAAAATAGCTCAAAAATCATCAAGCTCAACCTTTGACCAAACACCACCTTGTCTACTAAACCATAGTACTGAGTGCTGTGTCCAATCATTTACTGAACACTTCCAGGGATGGTGACTCCACCACTTCCCTGGGCAGGCCATCCAATGATTGACAAATTTTTCCTTTAATAATTTCTGCCTGATATGGAATCCACCACGGCACAGCTGGAGGCCATTTCACAGCACAATATCTATTATCAGATAACACAGCACAATATCTATTATCAGATAATGCAAATTAGTCAACTCCCCATCCCAAATGAACAAGGAGTTTAGTGTCATTAGCAAATGACTTAATGCAAACCAAAAAGTAAATAATAACAAAAGACAACACTGCTCTGGGAGAATAGAAAACACGTTGCTCTATCCAACAGTGGCTCAGCATTCCCCCATTAATGTAACTGCCCAAATGAATTATTCTTCTCTTGAAAGACAACATATTGCAACCTGCTATACTGAACCAGACAACTGAGGCACATACAGCTTTCCCTTCTGCAAGAAGTTCCATAAACTGCTGTCCCTAGGGGAGCACTAGATTATTCTAAACTTGAAGAGAGCACAATGCTAGGAAATGGTAAGGAACAAATAAGTATTTCTTGCTATTATTTTGATCCACAAATTTTGTCCTAAGGTAGTCAGAAATATCTGACTCAACACTAAAGATATTGAAAAAGGACTTGAGTTTTAGAGAAGTTCAGGACATAAAGGTACTTCAAGGGGAAACACCAAAAGAGTATAGATAGCTAAAAACATTTCCTTTTATTTTTTAATGTCCAGAGCTTTTTATCTTCTTGGCAAAAACAAATAATTTTAAGGCCATTTCAGAGGCACCAGATGGTTGCAGTGTGAGGCTTGCACCCAGCAGCTACAGGGGTTTCCTCTCCTGTGGCAGGATGAAGCTCCTTTTACTTGCATAAGGTCTGAACTTCGCATCTAAAAACATTAACAGCAGTACCTAAACATGTATAAAACACCTACATTGGCACCCAGGCTTTGCTTTAAGCTGTGCTAGAGATACTTCCAAACCAGAAAGATGATCTTTTAAGTTACTTGCTGCCCTTACAAGAGTCAGACAGATAAAAATGTGGCCCAACAGTGCTTGTGTAAGAAAAATGGAAGGACTGAAATGTTTTTTCCTTTTCAAGAGCATTATCTGTTATCCAGTCTGTCCACTCAAGAGTCATGGTCTACTTTTTACACTTCTTTTAAATCTGTTTCTTCCAAAATAAACACATTTGAATTTAGCTGTTCAAAACGCTTGTGTTCAGTAAGTAATAATGTAAGTTCCAATATTACCAGATTCATGACCCCAGAGCTTTGTCATACATTACTGGAAGTATATACAGTACAAAGAGTTGTGATACAGGATTTGGAAAGATGAGATAATCTAACAGTATGGAGGTACTTCCACAGCCAGTTGTTTATGAAAAAATTAGAAAAAGGTCATATGTCCCATGGGGATCACTCAAGAGGAGCTCAAGGTACTCCCAGAGCACAAAAAGCTGCAGGTTACCTCTTCCCAGCCACATTTGGCAGCAGAGCACATGCACTTTCAGGCATTTGCATTGCAAAATGAACAACAGGCATATAAATCACCTAAAATCTCAGCTGTTCACCTGACAATGCAACAAAGAGTAGATGATTAACAGCACTTAGCTGTGACTAAGCAAGAAGTGACATGAGATTTACTTCATGTTTTACAGTCAATAGTTCACTTTGGTTTTCATCTCTGCTTTGCTTTGCATTATACTTTGTTAATTGCTTCAGGAAACGGTTAGAGCCTACAGGCTGCCTGGAAATTGGGATTTTTTAAGAGAATGTACTGAAGTACATTGATCTGAGTGATATGGAATCCATTCGTCCCCAATGGCACAGAGCAACTGACCTTACCTGATTGCACCAGTCAACCACTCTTGCATTAATAGTTTACAGCTGGTGGTTCCAGTTTTCATCTGGTTTATATATATCATAAATCTTTTAAGAAGCAGCTAGCCAAAATGCAGGAGTCTGTAATACACTGAAACACCTCTGTTATTTGAAACTGTGGTTAGCTCCTAGGCATGGGTTTTATTCTAGTCAGAAAAGTGCTTTCTGCTGGCATATGATGTTAGAAAAATAAGCGACATGTAGACTTCTTAATTATGGAAAAATACATCCAACAATACTGTTAGGCAAGTAATTATGAATATATGAACACAAGCACCTGCTAGTAATCTCTATTGAACACAGGTCATCCCCCTAAATACAGTGCTGGTTCAGGACACTAGTAGCACCTATTTTAGCAATTATTAAATTACATCATATCACAATCTGTTGCTTCACAGAGTATATAAAAAGTTGGAACTAAGCTTCAAGATCATCTATCTCCAACTCAAGCCAAAGGCAGCTGAGTCAGTCACTAGACCAGTTTTCCCAGAGCCCAACCCAACCCAGCCTTCAGCACTTCCAGGGATGGGGCATCCACAGCTACTCTGGGCAGCCTGTTCCAGGCTCACAGTAAAGAATTTACCCTCACAGTAAAGAATTTTTTCCTGATAGCCAATCCAACTCTGCCCTGTTTCAGTCTGAAGCCATTCTCCTTCACCTTATCACCACAGGCCCTTTTAAAAAGCCCCCTCTATGTGCTGGAAAGCTGCTGTAAGGTCTCCCCAGAGCCTTCTCTTCTCCAGACAGAGCAAACCCAACTCGCTCACTTGTCTCCATAGGAGAGGTTCCCTAACCCTTAGTGGCTCTCCTCTGGACTCATTCCAGCAGGTCCATACCCTTATGTTTGGAACCCCAGAGCTGGATGCAGCTCTGCAGTGGGGTCCCAGCAGAGCGGGGCAGAGGAGCAGAATCCCCCCTTCACCCTGCTGGTCATGCTGCTTTTGGTGCAGCCCAGGACACATTTGGCTTTCTGGGCTGCAAGTGCACAGTGCTGAGACAAGTCCAGCTTCTTGTCAACCAATACCCCCCAGTCTTTCTCCTCAGAGCTGCTCTCAATCCATTCAGCACTCAGCCTTGTTAGGTTTGGCCTTGCTAGCTTGCACAGACCCGTGTCTCAAACCTGACCAGGCCCCTCTGGACGTCCTCCCTTCCCTGCAGCCTGTCAACCACACCACACGGGCTGGTGCAGTTGGCAAACTTGCTGAGGGTCCGCTTAATTCCATTGTTTGTGTTGCCAGGGCAGTTACATTTTTTCCTCTGGTCTCACATCCCCCCACAACTCAGTGCTTGACAAAACACCCCCAGGCATTCTTTGCAATCAGACATGAAACAGAGACACAAACTAATTGTCCCTTTAGCATTGCAGTTTTATCTGAGACACAGATATTTAATGATTTGGTGGGGTTTCATCTGTCATATCCATTATTTCTGTGCCATTATATCTACAAAGCACTTTCAGATGATCCAATAAACTAAGTAGCAGAAGTTCTGTTAATTACTTGATGCAACCACTGTCCACAGAAGAGGGCAATTTTTGTCCTTGCCATTTCAATCATTTGAAATAGATATGGAAAATTTGAGATTTTAGCTTCTCATTTTCTTTCTGAAGCAGCAAAGTATCAGCCACCATTAACTATGTGCAATGCACCTGAATACAAATGAGAAAGGAAATTTCAAGTGAATCTTATCTATATTGGTGCCACCAGATAGTGCAGTAATTCAGTACCCATATGGACAAGAGCAGCCAGAACAGAGGCTACCACTGCTTTTCAACAAGGTAAACTCCATGTAGTTTAATCTTTTAAAAAAATTTCTACTCAAGTTGTAGTGGCAAGTTGTAACCACTTTGTAGTTAATAGAGATCAATATGCATTTATCTACCTCAGTTCTCCATAGACGAAAATTGATGAGAGAACAGTCATTATTAAAAGAGAAATGGATTAGGATTGCAATTTTCAAAGGGCTTTCTGTTTACTTCAGAAAACTTGTGCCTGCAAATGTTCATGAGGCTGTGATGTTTCGCACACAAGTTTGAGAAGTTTAAAGTGGGATTGGCAGGCCAGGGGAAATTGAAAAGCCTTCTCACCTGAGCTAAATGGAGTTCCTACCAAGCCTGGACTTGTTTCAGTGCCCAGCTGCAATCTCCAGCAAGCCAAGGTATCTCTGGGGTGATACACCACAGCTGCCGCCTTTGGCCCAGCAGCGAGGGTCAGACCGGCCCAGGCACAATCTAACTGGTGATATTGGGATTCATATTCCAATACAAAACCACAACTGCTCAGCTGGATTCATGAGCCCTGCATCCCTGAGTGGAAAATGTTCACTACCAGAGCAATCCAAGGGTCTGAGAAATCAGAGTTTTCCCCATGCACAAGAGTCTACTACAAGTAAATCAGTTTTCTAATAGCAACTTTTTCTCAAGTTTCAAAAAAAAATTTCTCAGTCAAAAACATAAGAGTTTTGCTCTTCTCATAAATATTTTGAAAATGTGCAGGTAAGTCTCGAAAAGTTTAAAAATTCCCATTTTTCAGTTCCAATACCTGTGACTTGATATGATTTTGTATATGAGTTTAAACAATTTTTTATATTTTTTTAGGGAGCCCTAAAGATGCCTGAATATGCACTCTCCTGGCTAACAAAACCCCTGATCGTTGCTATTTTGCATACTTGATTTCTGATGCTGTGCCACAAACCAGTTGTATGCTTTGAGAAATAGACACTAACAAAATTTTCTAGTGAGACTGTTCAAAACCCCAAAATAAACCAAAACTCCAGAAGCTTATGCAGATCTATTTTCACTTCTCACTAAACTTGACAAAGAATTCCATTTTCTGTAGTGAATCCCACATACCACCAAATTTTGAAGATCAAAGTTCTACTTTATGGTGATAGTGCTGCTTGATGGTTTCATTGCTTTGCAAGACTGACTCCAGAGCTATGGAGGCTCTTCTTGACTCACTGGAACAATGGCACTATGCTGGCATGGATTATATTAAATCTTATCAATAAAAAAGTTTTAATGTATAGAGTGAAATAATCACTGTCCTTGCCTTCATGCCTCCTACCCTGAAACTATGGACACATGACCACGAGAAAGGGGAAATGTACTGCTCCATATTCCTCTTTCTTATGGACATAATTCATAACACAGCTAAAAGACACCTAAAACTGACCATAACTTCTACAACAAAACTGCATGCTGCAGAGGAAAGGGTCTCACATTTAGAAGTGTTCTTCATCTGCCTGAAAGTTTCATTCACTTCAGGATGGGGTTCCAGCATGTCTCTAACAAAATCTTGTTTCAGAAACAACTCAGCTTCACAGACCAGTTCTGCATGAGCAGCATCAAAGGGTTTGTTGTGTCTCTATAATTTACATGAGATTGCCATTTCACAAATGAGAAGATGGGTGTTTCTGACTCCAGCTAACCCAGAGCTCTCTCTGAGTTAATCCAGAGTCATACACATCTTCCATCACTGAAGTTTCCACAGGCTACATCCTTTCTCTGTGCCTTTAATGTTCTTCCACAGATGTGAGTAGGGGCTCAACTTGGCACCACAATCCAGACCTTATTTAATGATTCTTTTGTGTTGGGAAAGTCAGAAAAAATCCTCTTCAGTCCTCTCCAGGTGCATCTCCAGGGCAAGAGAAAGAAGAAAATATGCAGGGAAAAAATAGGAAATTCATCTGCAATAGGCAAAATTAAATCCAAATCTGTATACACACAGGAAATGAAACTGTTCTGTAAGAATTTACCACTTTTTTATATATTAGCTCTCCAGAGATAAACTGCCCTTTAAAACATGAATTCTGGGTATCACGGTTAACAATGAGAGAATGAAATTCCAATTATTCGCCTTGGGCACTATGAGAAAAACTCAGAAAATAAACACACACCATTTCTACTGTTCCTAGCAGCCCTACTTATACACAAGGGGCAGAGGGAATTTGTGATAGAGGGGATTCCTTTCAAGGTCATGTCACCATAAGGTTTTGCATTTTTGTTTTCCTTTATCTTGAGGCTATTCCACTTCCAGTCACTGCAGAACAGGGCATATTTTTACTTAAAAGCAACAAGTAACCTAATACAGCTTTATTAACATGCTCTGGGAACCTGGGAAACAGATAAACAATGACTCAAGGTAAAAAAAAGCTTTTATCTACTTAATGTAGCAAGTGAGCATATGAGCAGAGGCCAGCAGGAGTCTCTGATGGAAAGCAACCAGCTCTGAACTTTGGTCCAATGCAATGGTCACAAGAGACTTTCACGGGGAACTGCAGCAAGTTGAAAAAACAAATTAAAAAGAGGAAATTACATGTAAGAGAAGCATACAGGAAGTATATTTGCCTGTTTGATTAAAATGCAATAATAGAGGGAAAAAAGGAGTTCAGTTCCTCAAGATGTAAGGAGAGGACATTATTAAAACTCCCAGAGAAAATGTTAAACTGTAAAAAATCTTACCAGAAAACAATGTTTATGCTTAACTAGGCTAGATGTTACTTTACATTTTTAGCCAACCTTCGTCTTATGTCACACATTTACACACTCACCTGGGAAGAATGTGTGTTTGTCTGCTTACAGTCCTCCCATGGATCAGCCCCAGGACATTTCCCACTGCCAAAAAGGTCCCCAGAGGCCCCTCTGGCTGGAGAGCCACTGGTGCCTGGGTGCCTCAACCCAGCATCACTGGTGACCCTGGGAGGAAAAGGCCATCCCCTCTTTCCTTCACTCCTCCTCCATCCAGGCAGCACAGCCACTCACAGAACTGTCCTAGGAAATGGATTACAGGAATAATCTGGGCTGAATTAACCCTCTCAGACGAGGCAGGGGAAGCAATGGTGTAATGAACTTTATTTCCAATTATCTGTAGAAAACCTTTTTTTCCTATTTTTCCCCATGGCAGAACGCGTAAGCAGACTACAGTTTGAAAACTAACTTTGCAGATATTATGTTTTACATGTAGCTTTGCACATACCTGCTGGGAATTCTGCTGTGGCTATTCTGAGCTGAATCCATACCAGAAAGGACTATAAAAGAGTGTCTGAAGGAACAAGCTAGAGAAATATGTGACACGGAGAAGTCTTCTCATCTTTCAATACAAAAGGTAAAACTGCATTGTGTTATCTTCCAGTTAGCAACACTTGCTGAATAATTATATTTTACTGTACCTCATTCTTTTAGTACAACTTTTCTAGAGAAATGAGGAGAATATGTGATTGTAGGCAATTGACCTCATCTGCTCCAGTATATTCCATGAAGTAGCATAATTTATAATCACTGTTTATTATTAACCAGATTAGTTTCTGGACAGTAAGAGCAGAACTCATCTGTTTTTATTCTCCATGGCAGAGGATGAGGCAAAGAGGACTGGCAAGGGTTATAGCATCATCTCTGAGTGACCCATCCCCATCTGCATTGCTCAAGGGAAGCTCCAGTGCTGCCTTGCAGAGTCTGCAGTCCAACACCAGAGCTCTTCCAAAATAAGTTTGGCATTTTACCTGTAAATACACAATGTTTTTGAACAGTAGAGAGCAGGAAGGGGGGCAAGGAGATTTCTGCTTGGCATGAGAAGAAGCTTCCCCAGGGGCCACCATGCCAGGCCCAGTCAGAAGAGGAAAACTCCAGAGCTGACAGAAATAATTTACAGCTCTCGCTCTCTTCTTTCCTTCTCTCATAAATGAGATAACAGGCACATCAGTGCTGTTATCCTATTTATCCCATCCTACTTAAAACATCCTATCCTGCTTAAAACTGCTGGCTAAAGACAGGAATCACATGATGAATCTCATAGCTAAAGACAGGAATCACATGATGAAATGGACCATTAAATAAAGCAGATGCTTTTATTGTAGCACATTAACTTCTCTGTTATTCTGGAAAAAATGCTTATGCTTGGGCTGAGTACATGCTCTATTCCTCCAAAGTCAGCCTGAGCTTAAACCATTTGTCAAGCATTAAAGGAGTCAGATACACAGTATCAGAGGTCACTGACTGCCTCACACCTTCATTTGCTATAATTTTCCTTTTTTTAAGCAACCAAGACCCTTTTTTACAGCAACCTGCACTTGTTACCTGACTCCTGTCTCTGTAATGTCATATAGCATTTATGGTATCTGCAGCTGCTCCCAGGATAATCTGGAAGGTTATCCTCAAGGAATAGTGGTCCTGGGCAAGGAACAGCCTAGGTTTGGGGGACTTTGTGTTTTAGGTTTAAAGTAAACATACTGTACTTGTATCTGTCATCCCAGCTGATTTTTCAGCACACAGAGAAACATCCTGTGAGATTCCCAGAGCAGGTGGTGCACAGGGGGGTCTGGGTAATGGGACTGGTGCTTTTATTTTCCAGAAAAGACACAGAAAACATCTTAAGAAGGACAAGAGGTTGCAGCACAGAAAATATAAAGGGAGATAAAGGCATGCTCACATGTTTACACAGCATGCTCAGTGGTAAAATCAGATCCTTTTAGCTTCTAATCAGATGGATGCTTGGAGCTTACCTCTTTGTTGTGCTTAAGGAGACTCTGTAATTCTCAGGTGAGTGTTCTTCTACTTAATATGTGCTTTCAGTTTCTGAAAATACAACCTTTAGCAATTCAACTGCTCATATCAAAAGTCATTTTGATGTCAGATTGCCATTGCTCAGCACTGTTTCATTGGAAGGGTTGTTTTTTGCCAGCACTGAGATAAATTTTTCATACTAAAGTAAAAATATAATGCAGCAAAGGTAGAAAGAAAGTAACTCCACAGAATGGCTGTGTAGTGGATCCTTCAGACTGACCTTATTAAAAGAATGTCGTTTTGGGATGTCCACCCTCTTATTTTTCAGGTTTTTTTGGAATGTGCTTTTAGATTTAGGCATTGCAATGGGTCAGACATCCATTGCAGCCCAGGAACAAGTCACAGATGTGCCACAGTCCAAGGAAGAGACTTAGAAATAAAGGTGCAGCAGCTTCATTCACTACAGCAATGCTCTATACCCCAGGGGACCCTCATCAGGTGTTGCCAGGGCCATGTGCACATCTCCCTCTCCCTTGGCATGGACACTGCAGAGGAAGTTGGAGAAGCCACTGCCAGGTGAGAACACAACTTTGCCATCACCTTCTTTGCAGCAGGGAGGTGTGGGTAGCGAGGGAAAGATTTCCTTGTGAAAGGGAAGAAGATCAACACAGAAAAACAACTGCAGAAGCCAGAAGTCTGGCTTCTTTTAAGCATCAGTAAGGCAGGAACAGGTTTCCCTCCTGTTTTACAGTAATGTGGGTTTCACTCTGCCTGCCAGACCCATCTCCTCAGTGCAGCATTGCCTCTCACAGCTGCCCAGGCAGAGGACAGGGTGGAATGCCCTGTGCCACCCGTGCTGTGAGCACGTGGCAGAACTTTCCACCAAAAAGGTGGGGAATTTCCTGCTCTGTCTTCTCCTGCAACAACCTCAGAATAAAACACATTGTTTAAGGTTGCCCAAGCCATCAAGTGTGGAGCTGCCTCTCAGTGACACAGGCAACCCAGTTCTATGGCAGAGAGGAGTAGCTGGGGCCAGGGCAGGATGAGAAGCATCCAGGAGCAGCCTGGGAGAGCTTCATGTGGTCTCAGCACAGGCAGAGGATAAGGGAGCTGCAGGAAAAGAAAGGGGTGCCAGGGCTGCCCCTCTCACCCACAGCCCAGGGCTCAATGCAGCAGCTCTCCAGGGACAGAGTTTGGAAACAAGGTCATTCTCAAAGCCCTGATTTTCTGGGCACACACCTTTGCCTGTGCATCAAACTACACTTCCTGACCCTTTCTGGCCCCTTTTATTTTGTCTCCAGTAAGGTAATGAACCACAGACAGTGGGGTGCAGGAGGGCTGGAGGAACTGCATGCTCCTCCTCAGCATGCTCCCCGGCTGAGCAGCATTAGGTTAGACAAGCCTGATTCTCCCGTGCTCTCCTCAGCTGAGGTGCAAGTAACCAAAAACTGTGGGTTGGTACTTTTTTTTAAGCCCTTCTAACAGAGGGACAGAGTTCCTGCACTCATACCCTCCCACAGCAAAAAGTAATTATACTTTAATCCTCCCAGTTAAATGCCTATTTCAACCCAACATCAAAAACTTTAGTGACTAACCAGAACCTTAAGCTTACTCCAACTAGGAGATTTAGTAACTGCTACTTTGGACTGTTGAAATGTAAATTAAAATCTCTTAGGGCACTTTTCTAGCAATTTAATTTCAGGCTGTGGAGGAATGCCAGGAAAAAATCTCCTTCTCCTTGCAGAAAAAAATATATTAAAATATGGAAGCTGCTTTGCAGTCTATTGTGCTGTCATTCACCACATGCTACCTGTGCCAAGTAAAGGGCTGGGAATCAGGCAGTCAGCAGTAAGTCTCAGAAACATCAGTGAATTTTACATGCAGTCTTCATGCTTTGTACCAGAAACACTTGACTGCATGAGCCCTCAGAGATGGGGCAGAGGAGAACCTGTGCTTTGCCCCTGTGGGACACCAACCTGGAGTAAAATGGGTAAGGTTTGCTGCAGAAAGGTTATGTGGGTGGGAAGAGAAAATACCTTGTCTAATCCAGGGGCTTGGATTCACTTTATTTTAAGTCTGTCTTCATTTCCTTTTGGGTCCCAAAGGCCCAAAAAAGGCACTTGGGACGAAAGCTCCAGAATCAGGTGCAGCCATGCAAGGCAAGCCTCAGTCCTCACCTGAAACTCCAAGGGCCTGGCAGTCCCTCTCAGCAGAGACTCTGTGGCTCCTGCAGACATCAGGGCTCAGCCTGTGCCCTGCAGCATGCTGGCCAGGTGCCTTCTCCTGCAACAGCTGGGAGAAACTTTGGAGAATCTTGAAAGCAAGATCCTTAGATGTGCATTTCACCATGGCCACCTTCAGCAGCAAAAATAAGCCTATAATCACAATAAGTTTGTCTTACTGTGGCACAAATTGAATATGCTGGAAGTACAGGGCAAAACAAGTAATCTGATTTATCACAACAGACACCAGTCCCCATTTATAAAAACCTGAATTTGTGCTGTACAGTTATTGTACAAAAAGCCTCAGTAAGTCATTCTCTATCCAATAGCTACATTGAGTTATCACAGGAGCCCCATTAGTCACAGTGACAGTCCCAGCACAAGCCCCTGCTGAGAGCAGGAGTTTCTGCCCTCATGAAGCAGATGAAGCAATGGAAATCCATCTGCCTGGCTGAGCCCAGCCCCGGGCCTGGCTGTGCACAGGGGGACAAATCCACCACGAGTGCATCTCTCCAAAGGCAGTAACTCTCTGCAGGAGAAAACTGACATGCTGCTGCTTTTCTTCAGACAAGCCTGGGTTTTGTTGATTAGGGGGGTGGGGGGTGTTTCTTTGTTTGCTTTTGTTGAGTGAGTGAGAAGTAAAAATAACTCCCGTTTAACAGTCACCAGGCACATCAGGCAACATATGAGGGACAGGAGGTAGGGAGGAACCTTTCAAAAGTGACAGGGGCAAGCTTGGCTTTGATGTTCTCCATCAGACCTGATCTGCCTGGAGCACTGAGGCCCAAAGATAACCAAAGGCCTGGCTGTGGAGCCTTCTTTTGGGAAGAAAGGGGCTGTGCAGACTAGATCAGTCTTGGGGGCTATTCTAATACAAATCTACAATCTTATTTAAATTAGTCCCTAGACCCTCCTATATTATCAAACATCTTGAAAGGTAAGTTTTCTAAAGCTGCTACCTGACAGAGATCAGAATTTCTTCTATTGCTATGTCTCTTGATTAGATATTTCCTAGCTGCAGGCAGACATTGCTGGATTTGAGCTGATCCCAAAGTATTTTTGTTAAAAACCTATCACCAAGCCTTACAGTGAAAAGAGATGATTTATTCTCTAACCAAGAATAGTAAAGGAGAAACAAAATGTACACCAGTTATTTTCCTACTCTCAGAGTTTTGTTGTAATTTTATAACTATTTCTTCCTTGCTACGAGCACCAATGCTTGACAAACATTGCTACTGACAACAAGGAGGGAAATTATGCCCACCTGTACTCTTTTGTTTGAAACTTTGTTTAAAAGGAACAGGAGACAGATGGGGACAGAATAAATCTGCACTAAGAAATTAAGTGCAATAACAAATAAGATGACAACACTGAACTCCACTCTTCAGGGAGCACAGCTACATTCTTTCCTAACAGCATGTCCCTTTAATGATAATATACTGGAAACAGTTCAAAATCCCATTAATATAAAAAATAAGTTCTTGCCTTCAGTTTAAATGACAAAGCTCTCTATTAATGTGAAATCCTTACTATCTCCTTCCCTGGATGAGGATGTCTAATTTGCAACTCCATTATCCTGGGGATTTAAGCTATAAATGACCCCACCTGATGCTGCAGTACTTTTACCCCCAGAGGGGTGGGAGGGTGAGGAGCAGGTTCTCTTCTGAACCATTGCCAAACACCACAGCACAGCAACTTCAGTACCTGATCAGGCAAAACCTCTTTTAAAAGGCAATAGTTATTTACACAGACAGCAAAGAGCTGAAAGAACAGAGCTCTGTTGAGTGGCACAGCCACAAGAAATTACACTGTGTCTCTTTGCCCAAAGATGAAGAACAGCACTTACAGAAACCACAGCAAAACTGGTCAAGTCATCCTCTATCCATCACATCTGCAGCTACCTTTGCAAGGCAGCCAAGATGATGATAAATATGGTGCAAGGGCATTAAAGTGTGTCTTTTTCCTGAACCACAAATAAAGCTGCCTGCAGGTTCTGCCTTCCCAGAAATAAATGTCAAGGAGAAACCCAGGGAAAACAAAGGGAGCTGGTTAATTGAGCGATGCCCACATCACACACCAGACATGATCCTACAGAATGGAGCATGCAGTTCCAATCTGGCACTGTTTACAAACACGATGTAACTGGCATCATTTCAATGTTGTCACAGGTGAGAACTCATACAGCCTGGGGAGGAAATAGCATTTTTATTGACTGACAGATTGTGGGACTACATTACATTGAACATCCCTACGAAAAGAAGAGTGAGCCCTGCCTAAAATATGGCACTGCCCTGTGCAGAGGTTGGCAGTGCAGTGGTCACTTTATCGAGGTTCAGGTTGACCTGCAAAGCTTTGCTGGAAGAGCTGTGTTGGTTATGAATGTTAAATAAATAAGTAAATACAAATCATATCTCACAGCTTAGCTCTGCTAACCCCTGGAGCAGGTACAGACATGCTTTTATCAGATCAGCTGGGCTGCTGGAGGAAGCAGTGTAACAAAAGCAGAATCTCTCTGTGTGTGTCTGTGCCGCAGGGCTCAGCAAACACCTGGTGCCAGCACAGCTGCTGCCCCCACCATCAGCAGCCCCAGCACAAGCTGCCTGCACCTGTGCACCCACACACACAACGTGTGTCTGCAGGCACATTCCCTGCCCCTCAGGTGCGGGCACAGCCCTGCCCCTCACATGTTTCTGGAGCACACACAGTCCTTGGCAGTGCCAAGAGCCACCCCACTGCCCCTTCCCTCCAGGCTGCACCTCTGCCCTGCCTAAAGCCACATCGAAGAAGCTCAAAGCAGAGAAAAAGTTCTTAGGCACAAATTTGACACTTCAGATTTTTCAGAGGTCTGAATTGCATCTCTGCTAATTACACATCTAGTTTTTCTTACTCTGACAGCTTCATGGCTGACATTTCTTTGTCTCAGATTTCTGCACTGATCTTCCGCCCCTACAGCAGCCAGTGCTCAGGTATTCATTGAGAATCATTACTCATCAAATACCATTGAGAGTAAATGTATAAATCCTGTAGACTGGCCAAATAAGTCTGGATGGAATGACTTTCTGGTCTTGCAAGATTTCAAAGGTCTCAGGTTTGGCTTTTTTTCACGCACTCAGATGAAAAGTGATTTGGAAAAAACTAGAGATCACATATTTCTCAGAAATTACTACTGTACCAGTCAGGTAGTGTATCCCAGATCAGAAAGATGTAAACTAAATCCTCATTTTGCTTCTTTCAGAATAGGAATTTCCTTCTAAAACCATTCCATCTGAGAAAGATATTTCACAAATAATTTTATAAAAATAAATTTGGAAGTTTCTTATATTTCTGATAAAATTTTTTCCTCTGGACTATCAGACAAGAAGGAAAATTATAGCAATTTGCATTTGGCTTAGAAACATCTATATTTAAACTAATCTTTCACTGAAAGAAGACTCACCCTGAGGGCAGACAGAGCTGACCATTTCATCACCTGCCTGTGCTCATGTATATGTGAAGGTGGATGGCTGAAAACCTGTCCATTGCTGTCCCTCAAACAGCAGCACAAGAATGAAGCTCTTAAAATCCTCGACCTCCCCTCCCATGCCACTTGTGCCTTCCCTGAATCCAAAATCTCTCTGTGCCTCCCTGAATGACAAAGCTGATGTCAGCTTCTACTGCTGAGCAGCTCAGAGCCAGCCCTGACTCCCAACTGGCCAGGAATTTTCCTGAAACAATAATGAATGAAAAATTGGAGATATTTCTTGTCATGTCAGCAGCACGTATGTTGGCCTTGCATGTGCTAAGGAGCAATGAGGAAACATCATCAGAGTATTCACAAACCTGTCACTCCACCTCTTCACACGCTGCCAGCCACTGGTACAGCAAAAGCTTCACAGTCTCTCCTGGGTTCATAAACCTGAGGGCCTTTGTAACTCCCAGTATCCCTTAAACTCTGCCTCACATTTACACAGACCCAGCAGAGCATTTCTTTCATGAAATGCAGATTAGGCAGAGCCATAAGACTCCTTGGATGAAGCACAGCTGGAATGTATTCTGGGCAATGATACCACTGCTCAGGAGCAAGGACAGAGAACATCAATGCTTAGACAACTAAAAAAACAATATTTACTACACACGGACACCCTTGCTCAGTTATAGCCAGTAACTTCTCCTGAGCTTGGGGCTCTGATAGCAAATGGATGAGTGGAGAGTGGGATCTGAAAATAAATCCCTGTCTGGGAAGCTGCTCTCTTAGGCAGTGCACACTGATATTTCTTACAGGAGAGAGAAATGCTTTCTTGGCTTCCCCTTTGACACAGGTAAGCCTGGTGGGAACAAAGAGCAGAAGGAAAATCCTGCCCCAGGTGTCATGCTGTGCATGCAGCTCACACTCCATCCAGGGTCATCACTGCTCTTGGTTTGCAGAAGCCTGCACATTCTTGAAGAAACAGGCTGTTTCATTAATAAAATCCCTACAGTGTTGAAAAGATGGAAAGCATGAAAGCGTGCATGGAAAAGTAGGGGGGAGGACTACCAAAAGTGGTTTTCAGTCTTTAATTTCTTCCGTAGTCTGAAGAAAAGCTAACCTATATTAGCTTTATTAACTGTCTCTGCAGTTGCTTCAGCCAGTTCTTGTTCTTAAAATCCATGGAAATAATAATTTTCAAAAGTGCATTTAAAGGCCAGACAGGATTCCAAGCCTTTTCTAAATCATGAGACAAAAAAAAAAAAAAAAAAAAAAAAAAAAAAAAAAAAAAAAAAAAAAAAAAAAAATTCAGCAGATCACAGGAAATAAGCTAGAAGGAACCAAAACTCACTGAAGTTTTAAGATATCTCCAGTAGATCCAGAAGGATTTGGTCCAGAGTTTGCCTTGTAGTCTAATCATCCTAAAGGCTGTTTGCAATGACAGAATACAATTTCTCTTTTTTTCACAGTGAGAGTCACATGAATTGATGAATGCTGCCTCATTTGAAAGCTGGGTGCTTAGTCCCTGGCTCTAACAACACTCTGCAGACTTAGGACTGATTAATTGACAGGCATTTGGGATACCTAGGGATAAATATCAACAACAAAGAGAAATGTCAGCAAGTGAGTGAAATATATTGCAAGGCTTGTGTGGATTATGAGAAGCTGTATCATCAAACAAGAGAATTAAGTCAAGGGATAAGCAAGTGTAGAATCAGAGCATGCAGCAGGATAGTGATAATTAAGTCCACGGAGATAATTTTGTAAATGTAGATTTAACAGCTTTAGTCAGATGCTCATCTTTTCTTGTATAACCAGCAGGTTTATTCAAAGATCATGTTGGTAATCAACTCAAGTACAGGTAGCAACGTACCTGTTACAGGTAGCAACAGGAGAAAAGGGGTCGCACAGTGGAAGGGTTAGCTTGAAGAAAAGCAGAATTACAGTCTCCCTGCTGCCTGCTAATGACTTAACAACCTCAAATGTGATCCATAGAGGGCTGCAAAAGAAGCTGTCTTTTGAAATTCAGGAAGTTTCACATCTGTTATGCTCATTTCCAGACATAGTTGTCACCAAATTAATATATAAAAAAAAAATATTTTGTCTGTCACTTTGGACTCGAGATACAATCCTTTTCAGTAAATATATATATACATATATACTATATATATATACATACACGAGCAAGTAAGCAATAATGTCCCTTAGGTTAGAATTGTGACCTCAGTGTCACCCAGAAAACCAGCTGTGTTAATCGCCCAGCTGCAGTGCCATGAAAATAAACACATCCATTTGTGAGAACTGCCTGTTCTTACATACCTGGTACTGGGTGCCCCAGAGGCAGCATCTTACTTTGATAATGAGTCTGGCCAGAAAAGAAAGCAAAACAAAATGAAATGTTTTATATTTCATCACAGAGTTTTGCCTACTGCAAGCACAAGCTGGACCAACCGTGCATGGCTTTGGGAGAGGACAGGAGAAAAGCAATAACAAGATAATAAGTGCTTATTTTACAGTAGCTGCTGTGAATATCCAGTGTTAAACCACCATTCCTTGAGGTCCCTGGTTTCCCAGCAGCTCCTCAGGCCCAGTGCCATGTGATCATTGCTCCACACTGCATGCACAAATGAAATTATGGGCTTCCAGTCTGCAGCCTCCAAACCCATAAGGAGTCCATGGAGTGATTTTAAGATGTCCAAGAAAGGGGATTACAAAAGCAAGCTCCTATACTCTCTGTATAGGTTGGAGAGGGAGTTTTTTGGCCCACAATTGCTAGAAATTAAAATTCTCTGAGTAAACTCTTTAAACAGCCTATGGGAGTGATAACCACAATCACAAGGCATGAGCTGTGGTCTCATAAGAGCAGCACAACTGACTGTGCCATGAGAGGACCCCTCAGCCTTTCTGCTGCAAACACCAAGCCAGAACCTGAGAAGCCTTTGCAACAGACATCTTGCTAAAAGGTGTGCCCAAAACTTCAAAACTTGCAATTCCAACAGATGATAGTTTCCCTACATCCATAACTTGTAAATAGTAATAATAATAATAATAATAATAATAATAATAATAATAATAATAATAATAATAATAATAACAGAGACATAAGCAGTTTGCACAAAGCACTTCTGTCTTGGCTTTCATAAATTTAGAATCAACTAGAAAACTGGAAACAAACTTCAGTGTAGTGAGAGATTACAACCAGAATTATCATAAATTACAATGAGAATAAATGGGTATTTATTTTAAAAATTGCAAAGTCTGATTTTACGTTTAAGCTATTGTTTCATTATGATGAATTTTAAATACCTATAATTACATGTTAGTTACTATTGTTCAGACCATTTTCTAAGAACACATAGGGAAAATGCTCAGAAATAAATCCTGAGCACTGATTATTTTTAATAGTGTAATCCTTCTTCTATGGTAATTACTGGGGTACAATACTCATTAACCTACTCAGCATTCCTAGAGGAATTTAAGTCAAAAGCAATCTGATTAAGGTAAGGGCTTCCCATGTCTGCTTTCTCTCCCCCTTCTCTGCTCAAATAAATATAAATGTGTGTTAGCTATGCAGAGAATCAATGAAATTACATTCAATTTGCAATTCAGCCAAGTGTCTGCAAATTCAACTAATTATTTATATTTTGAGTCTTGTTGATGCTGCAGTTATTGTAAAGCTCAACAGTCCATCTCTTTATTGTAACCAGTACTTGAAGCTTTTACATGTCCATTTCATTAAATTTGAAACATTTTGTGACCTAGTTAAGTGCCATAGGCAGTTTTCTAATCATTTACCAGAAATTGTGAAAAATGGTTTAATCTCCTGAAATGCATTTTACAAAGTAGCATATTTTTAATATGTGCCAATAGCTTAGTACACACACTTTATAAAAATATTTGGATGTTTGGAAAATCATTTACTGACTGAGTTTACTTCCCATAGGACTTCTGTGAAAAGCTTTGGTCCTGAGAGCAGCAGGTCCTTTCAGACTCCATACAGCAGGCCCTGCTCCAGGAAACTGTGAAAATACCCAAAAAAAAAAAAAAAACCATCATTCTCCCTGTTCCAATGGTAAGAAAGCAATTAGCTTGATGTTAGCAAATCCTGACAGGGAAAAGGAAAGCCTGCCCAAAGACACTGGGCAGCCCTTTTCGATCTATAATATGACAAACATCGGTGCAAATAATTCAAACTTGATTTGAATCCACAAGGAATAGTTCACTGCAAAGACCTCCTGTCCGTGTTGCTGAACACCCTGCAACATTCATCAGAGGAGTAACAATCTCACTTTTCCTTGGGAGACATCCTGGCCCCCTGAACTGAGCTTTAAAAATGTCAGTCACATTACCCATTTCCAGCTTGAAAGTGTGCATTATTAGAAAAAATGACATTTTGGTAGAGAGAGAAACTATTTCAATGTAATCTACAAAATGATTTGCAGGGATTTTAGCAAAGCAATGAGGGGAATTTCTGGACTACAAACACTGCAGTGTGTAATGCGAGATTTCATCTTGACTGATAGACCTGTTAGGATTCCCATCCAAAAATACAGCTGTGTTCCCCTCCTTGCCACACCACCCTTTAATGAATTATATGTGAAATTGTTTCTTTCCTGTATTTTTTATTAGCACCTTACCCAACTTTAATCCATTTCAATCCTCCTGTTGTCCCACTGAGCAGAGCAGATGTCCAGCAGGACTGCAGAAAAAGGGAGAAACTGATGCCTACAGGGCCCAGGAGCCACCAAAGAGAAATGCAAACCAAATTAAACCTCTAAAACTTACCAAGTGCTCGTTGGGCAGGGGGAAGCAAGGTGAACCAATCTTAAGTTCATAAGCAATCATAGAATGGCCTGGGTTGGAAGGGTCCTTAAAGATCTTCTGGTTCCAACACCTTTGGCTGCACTGGGACACTTTTCACTGGACCAAGTTGCTCAGAGTTTAATCCAGCCCAGCCTTGAACATTCTCAGGCATGGGCATCCACAGCTTCTCTGACCAACCTGTTCCAGTGCCTCACCACCCTCACAGTAAAGAATTTCTCCCTAATGTCTAATCTAAACTGTCCTCCTTCAATTTAAACAGCTCCCCGTTGTCCTGGAACTATGTGTCCTTTAAAAAGTCTCTCTCCATCTTTTCTGTAGGCCCCCTTCAGACACAAAGGCCACAACTGGGTCACCCCAAAGCCTTCTCTTCTCCAGGCTGAACAAATCTGGTTTGCCTTTGCTCACAGGAGAGGTGCTCCAGCCCTCTGATCAGCTTGGTGGCCTCCTCTGGCCTCTCTCCAAGGAGCTCCATGTCCTGCCAGCTCTGGGCCCCCAGGGTGGGATGCAGAGCTCCAGTTCCTCCTGCCTGCACGGATGGTGCTGCTCTGTGTGAGCTCAGCCTTCTGCTCTGCTGTTGGCTGTGACAGCCAGCTCAGACACAGCCGTGCCAGCTGCACTGGGAGGGAACACAAGCACAGATAAACAGAGCTTTCAGAATAATTAGATACCCACAACACTGCAAATAATTTAAATAGGGGTTTTCACACGCTGAAGAGTGGGATGGAGCTGTTCATGGCACATTTTTAGTGGCTGCATCTGAACCTACTATTAAAGCAAACAGCAGAACAGAAGAGTGAACTCAAAGCAGGAGCAGCCTGCACCATCCATGCAGCCAGAAGGATTTCCCTTCCTGCCTTATGCATCCCGTGCTGCAGCCCTTACACACAGACCATGCCCAGCCCTGATGGCTGAAGAAGAGGTTATGTTGTGACAGAGGAGTGGGAACAGCTCCAGGTGCACTGCTGGAAGCACAAAGATTTGAAGGTAGTATCAAATGGCAGATTGAAAATCCAGTACTGCTGGATCAACATGAAATCCAGAACATGACAGAGTCAGGAGCTAGGAGTGTCCCAAACACCCAGAATGCTAGAAGAGGCTACCTGAAACATTTGTTCCCATTAAAATCCAAAGTTATTGTTCAAGTAAAACACCCCTTTACACATCATATGCCTGAAAAGAGAATTTTCATCATTGTTCATTGGCGTTGCAGGCAGATGAGACACGCTTCTCCAGATGTTACACAGGAGGAGAAACAATACCTGTGGTACAGACTGATGCAAATGGGCCAGAACTGGGGTAAGGAGGAATAGTTCTCTCTCCCTTGCAGGTGAGACAAGTAGACAATCTGCCACAAATCACCAGGGAAATTCAGGGCCACACCTCAAATTGAACATAAGCATTGACTGTTGTCCCAACATATAAGGGTATCCCCATAAAAAAGTGTCTCTGCCCACTGCTGGCATGTGACAGAGAGATTAAGAGATTAATGAAGCAGAAAAAGATGGTGTCAACAGCAAAATCTGTTACTGCAGCTGTACCCCTCCAGAGCATTAATTTGGGTATTTGCCCCCTTCCCCACAATTTCCCTGGGAGACCACACTAAGAATACAATGAGCAAAGTCCAGATACAGGCTCAGCCCTGGCAAAACTTCACTTAATGAAGAGAGAAGAGAGGGGTTTGCAATCAGCTTGTAAATCTGGAGACATTTGGCCTTAGGCTCATATCTGGCATTAAAATGTGGTAGTTTCTGATAAGCAGGCAAGACTATGTTTTTCTCATCATGACTTACTGGTCTTCCCATCATCTTGCAGTTCACTGAGTCAAAACCCTATTCTACCTACATCTGACAGCATTTTAACCTTCTCTTTCTGGCAGGATTGCCCAGCTAGTCCCTATTTACCTTCCTTCATAGTGCAAGCTGGACACTGCATCTGCTGGCACATCCTGAACGTGTGACTGCAGTTTTTCATTACTGCCTCTGAAAAACATCCTGCATCCTTTTGTGATGCAGGTAGATAAAACTGTTCTCTCCCTCAAGGCCCTATAATATTTTATTTTTTCATATCTTTAGTAAAGCCACTTAAAAATCCTATCAAGTGGCTTGTTTTGCTGCGACTGATACCTAAGGTATGCCATTTTGTGGTGCATTCATAAGAAATATGTATGCCAGAACAAAGAATTCCTAAGCTTCACCCACAGTGCATTGTGACCATGCATTTATTTCTGGCTGTATTCAGCCACCACCAGTGGCTCACAGTGCACCCTGACAGCTGCCACTGGTGTGTGACCTCCTGAGCAGTCCTCACTAGCACAGCTTCTCAGCCTATCATTTCACAAAAAAGAAATTACTATGGAACAGCTCCCAAATGAGCACCTCTCCCTGCAACTCAAATTCAAGGGATGAGACAAGAGACAGAACAGCTGCCAGAGAAGAGGATATTTTGTATGTTGATCAGCAGTGGAGAGCAAATAAAGCATCTTCTGAAAATAGAAAATTGACTTCCCCCAAATCAGGAGAGCATCTATGCTTACTCTGGAAAGGAACAGCAAGTGACTGACTCTGCAGAAAGGAGCACCCATAACCAAAGGGAAGGCAGCTCCCCAGCCTTGGGGGAACTGTTCAGGCAGAGGAAATGCTCCCTTTCCCACAGAGGCTGAGGTTTCTGGGTGATGGAAACACTAGCCCTTCAGCACAGGCATTACTTTAAGGAGAAAAATTTTAAAAAAATTAAAATAAAAAATTTACCTTTCTGACTTTTTTTTGGTTGGTATCTTTTAGACTCTTGTATGCCCCGTCCTTGGAACTAAAAGCTCAAATGCGACTGCAGAAACAGAATTTTTTTTCTTCTTCAGCCTTTTGTCAGGAACAAAAGCTTTTGCTTACTGATCTACCTGCAGAGAAACAAAGCACTACTTCAAATACCCATTCCAAAACGGAAGCAAAAGAGAAAAGCCAAATAAGTGGGCACCTGCTCAGGGTTCATAAATTTCTTTAATTGACGTTATTTCTACAACAAGCTTCTTATCCTGAAAGTACTATTTAAACCTGGAAAAAAAATTCTCTACTGTAAAGCAATTATGGAATGGCAGAAAATAATTAAGTGACCAGAATACTGTTTTGAACATGTTTCAAGTGCTCATCATGAAGTTTTTTGAATGTATTTGACTGGAAGCTCTGGAAATAAAAACTAGGGCTAGAAAGAGCAGAGCAGGTAAGAGAACATGCTGGTTGTTTCACCCCAGACACATCTCTTAAATCAAACACATTATGGGAACATATCTAGAGTGTGGAAGACAGCTCTGTCATCATGTCAAAGAGGACTAAATAATCAAATAATAAATTAAATTAAATTAAATCAAATAATAAAATAAATATTAAATAAGAAAAGGAATAAATTATCGTTACATTCTGGATATTCAAGTGTTGAAAAACTGTTGCTAATTATTAGGCTGCATGTAAAAAGATAAATTAACAGAAAAAAGAGTTCTCTTATTCCTTAGTCAACCAAATCTGTCAAACAAAAGATATTTTCATTTATTTTTTTGGCTGGGTAGTATTTTTGTATATTATAAATTGTTAACTGTTAGTTATGATTATAAAATAATTACTAAAATATTAGATCCGTTTTATGGCATCAGTCCAAAATCATTTGCTGCAGCACATAAGCTAGTATATGAAATTTGCTGAAGCCAGGGTTTCACTCCAGCTATAAAATCACAAGACTAGAATACAAAACAGACCGTTCAAATCCAAAGACATTTATGAACATTACCTGCCTGTATTTAGAGAAGGAGAGCAGCAACACTCAGAACAGGAGGAAGTGTTTACAAAGTACACACACAATCCTATTCTTTGGTCAATCTGTAATAACAAAAATAGTTTATTTTTGGGGCATTTATCCAATCTTCAAGATCTCTCAGAGAGGAGTACAATGATAAAACATGGGGCTGACTTTGGCTTTCACAACACTGAAATCAATCAAGTACCTGTATGCAGTCCAGAGGGATGATAAATCGTGTTTGTCACACCTAAAACCAATTTTCTGGGAAGAAAAAAAAAAATCTAACAATTTAGAGGAGCCTAGATGCCCTATATTCTTTCCCTGAAAGCCAGAAGTGAAGACAGAGCACATCTCTCCTATATATATATATATATATGTATATATATATATATATACACACACATTTATAAACATCTTTTTAAATAGAGCCTTTCTTTTTAGAGCTAGACTTCTTACTACAGCTGAAGCTTGTGCTTAAGGCAGAAGCTATTTGAACTGTTTGAAACAGCACTCTGGGCTCCATGTAGTAGCCTAGGCTATACTTCATAAAATGAAGTTATATTAATCTCAGCACTCATCAGGAACCATGAAAGAGGTTAAAATGCCTTGGATTTTTTATTAAAAATAATATAATGAAAAATCCTTTCTATTATATCTGTTTAATTTACTACCTCCTTCTACATATATATTCTAGTTACAAGACACATTTGTTTTCTTTATTGGTAAATATTAGGACAATATGAGATTTTAGATTAGAAAATATGTGCTGTTGTGAGCTCTTAGTTACAGAATTACTTGTTTCCAGTAGATCTCCTGGACACATCACTGATCTACATAACCCTGATAAATATTCGAGCAGGTCAGTCTCAAGCACAGTTGCTGACCAGGCAGATGATGTTTCTGGAGCCAAGAAAACACAGGAGAGTAATTTTCTCTGCAGCCTGTCCAGCCTCCTTTGGCTGTCCCCAGGCAGAACCAGCAGGAACACAGGGGTGTTCCTCAGGTTGGGTATGAGGGCTGATCCTGGCTCTGAGCCCCCTCAGCTGCCCTGCAACAGTGACCAGACAAACCCTGGAGCTCTGGGGCTGGAAACACAGCCTGCAGCCCAGCATGGAAACAAGCCACACACAGAAAAAGGCGCAAGAAGAAGAAATAGGAGAGACAGAAGAACATCCGTGTGCAGAAATATCAAACACAGTAAGACT
Organism: Melospiza georgiana; assembly: GCF_028018845.1. Lineage (NCBI taxonomy): Eukaryota > Metazoa > Chordata > Aves > Passeriformes > Passerellidae > Melospiza > Melospiza georgiana. Next base: position 112,938,271 of record NC_080432.1, read on the forward strand.
CTTCTGTTTACAAAAACCAGGACAGCTAGAACCTGCTATTTTGAGAAGGTGAAAATTACATTTAACATAATACAAAATCATGCATTATGGTAATACAAGAATGCCAAGACTATAAGTGTAAGTAACTTTAAAAAATGGCCTTAAAATTCACGGATTACCCAGAGAAGGATCACTGCCCACTTGTTTCCTTCCTCTCCTAAGCATCCAATGAGTTGCAGCTGCCAGGAATGAGGTATGGACTAGAAAGATCTAGGACTCACTCAGCTCCATCAGGTAGCAAAAATTCATTTCAATTCAAATGCTGAGGGAGTACAAAGCAGCAGCAATAGCAATGAAAATTTAAGATTTCCCTATCAGAATAAACAATATACAGAATAGGCAATAAGAATATATCAAGCCTGTTATTGCCATTCTATGAGAATTAGAGCTGGGAATGAGACATGGCAAGTAGCTCCAGCAATCATCACCTGAGTTACAGAGCTACTTTCTAACCAAAGGTCTTTAAAAACAGAAGGTATCATGACTAGTTTGTATGCACAGTATTTATTTATTTTTATTTTGACTGAAAAAAGCAAAGAAACCCAGCTTTTAGATGCCCTTGAAAACATAAATGCGACTGAGTACACCAAACCCCAATATATTAAAATAATCTTTACCAATAATTATGACCTGACACCTAAGAGCTAACATGGCTGAAATGACAAATTGTCATCTCATGATGTGGATTAGCCTAGTGTCACTCAAAGCCAATGTATTTTAACCCATATCAAATTAGAATTGCCAGCTACTGTGGACTTTTCTTTCCTTGAACAAGGTACAGGTGAAAGGCCTGCCACATTTCTTTTGGAGCAATCTGCAAACCACCTGCATGTGCCACTAATGCTGGACATGGGAGCACAGCTGCTGCACGTCAAAATGCTTCTGTGGAGGAAGCACTGCTTTGGAAAAAAACCAGGCTAACAAAAATGTGTTTTATAAGCTGAAAAAAATATTACAAAGCTGAAGGAAAGAGACTTGGACAACATCAGAAACAAGATGTGGACTGCTCTGTCTCCAGAAGTCCCAGGCAAAGAAATAAGTAAAGCTTTCAGAACACTGAGAACAGCAGGATTAAAGACCTTGTCAGACACAAAAGCATCATCTCATAGACATACATGAGAAATAGGCACATTGCTGTGCCCTTTGTTGTCATTGCAATGCCACATCAATAATCCAGAATTAGGAGTCAGAAAGTGAAAGCTCGTGTTGATACAAGAACATCTGCATTGTCAAAGATCATGCAAACGTTTGTGGACAGCAAGAGAACACAGAGTAAGAGAGGTACAAACTTCATCTCAGGGTTATTTTGTATATTCTTTGTATTCATTGATTTAAAATGCTTCCTCAGTACCCAATTGCTCATACTGGATAGACAAGTGGCCAGGGAAGACTTTGGACGTAATTAACATTTTAACAACCCACCTCAAACCTCCAACAATACATAAATGTAAAAATATCACTGGTCACAGTGCTTGCCATTTTATATTTTAATCATCTGCCCCTCATATTTGTTACATTCACTCATTACCTCATGTCATAATTTAAACTGTAAACTGGGGACAAAAATTATTCTGTCTTCAATATTCTTGTGCAATGATACCACAATGAGACCTCGCCACAATAGCATCTTTGGAAATTAATACATGTAACAATATTGTTATATCCTTCCAACTTTTTCTCTATCATTTTGAAGTATGTTTTTTGCTTTATTTCTTTAGGAGCAGCAATGGAAGCTGCTGTCTGGTTTGCACCTCTTTGCATTTTGCACAATGTGCCCCTTCCAGCACGCATCTTCCATGGGGAAAGTGGGTGGTTGGAGCAGCAGAGTAAATGAATTCAGCAGGGTTTGTCCTTCAGGGGAGGATGCCTTGGTTTTGTGGTGCTCCAAAGCCACAGGACAGCAACAGCAGCCTTCTTTACACCGGCAAGTTAAGATTTTTACTAGTCACCTACAAACATCCCACTGAGACCAGTTCAGAAGTGTATCTTTAATTATTAGAGTTCAGTCTTCCACCTGGCAGAACAAACATGCAAAGTAACCCATGGCTTTAATAATTTACCCTCTGCAACCACAACTGGTCATACAGCTAATTCATGCTGTAGATTCTGTTCAATGAAGCACCACAAATTATCCACACAGGCAAAAAAAAACAAAAAAAAACCAAAAAAAACACCACTTTCAGGGTGTAGATTTAGGTTAAGCAACATTCAAGCATTCAAGGATTTGCATGCAAGACTCACCACAGTGAACCATGAAAAAACACCATGATACATTAGACACACCAAATGCATTCATTTACTCAGAGCACAGAAATAGTCAACTCTTCATTCCCAAAACAGTCATTCAGCAACTGTTAAAAATTAAGACTCTTCTAAAGTAACCAGGAATAGAATGTGTTGGTGTTGTTTGTTTGATTTTAATTGAAATATTTAGACATTTGGATTTTAAAGGAATGCCAGCAACCTTCAACTTACTGGTTGAAATAAGTCCAAACCAAGTTTCTTATCTCCTTATGCAGCTACAAACTGAGCATTCAACTTGTGAATGAATTCTCCCATGAATTCAGCATGTGAGATCTGAGTTTTCTAAGCAGTTGGTCAAGGCACAGAGCACAGCTCACCTGCCTGTCAGACCCAAATTCCTGTCCTCACATGAAAACAGTCACGAAGAACAGGTCAGTCTGATAGTAGGAATCTCAGCCCCGTTGAGACATAATACCAATTGCAGAATAAACCTTGCTCAGTAAAAGGGGTCTAATAATGCCAATTTAACAGCCGTTAAAAGTGGTTCTTATTAAAGCTTGGAGTGCCCTTATTTAGACAATTCTTCCAGATTTATGGACAGCATCAGCTCTTAGGAATTAAATGTTCACTATAGTTATGATGATTAAGAAGAGGAAGAATAACACTGTAATTCAATGTTATTCAGAAAGTAGAATAGCACTACTTTCTGTTCTAAGATTTTGTTGTTTCAAGCTACAGAAAGCTCCTCAGGTGATTATTTTTATTTTTTTTTTAGAGAAAATTATAGCAGTCACTCTCATTGAAGAAGACTCAGGCAGGTTTAGGTCTACCAACATGAGTAAAAAAACTAACTTATTAGGAACAAACATCTGGCAATAAGCTCCACTGAATTAAAAAAAAACTTCTGTAACAGACTGTAATTAACAAATGTAGCAATTTTTTTCAGTTTAAATGTATTAAAAACTTTTTTTAACAATCATTTCTTGTTAAGATTACCACAAAATACTGAATCACTACAGCTGAAGTGTGCAAGTGAAATTTTTGAAGCAGCATTAAATTCTATATGGAAAAAAACATTTCTAGAGTTTGCTACTTGGTGAAAAATAAGATCAACACCCCTAGAGAAACTGAATCTAAACTGTGAACTGAGAGTGCTGGCGGCTGACATTACTGCAGAGAACTGGGTTTAGTGCTCTAAATCTGCACAGCAGACAATTTAATAAATACTGAACTTATAAAGTTGTGAAATAATCATGTGCTAAGAACACTTCTTGCAAAAATATGACAAGGCTGTTACAGTACAGCTGTTGTTATTCAGACATAAAACCCATTTAGAGAAAGCACTTTAGCAGAGCCAGTTATGCAGCTGGGTGGCATACACAGAGATAGGATTTTTCCCTCCCAGATAAGCATTTCAGCACCTTCAGTAAGTGTCACACAGGCAAACTGGCTTAAATAAGTCCCAGCCACCTACAGGAGACAAGTGGCTCTCCTCTGCCATCTGATTTGATACATGCTGGGAGCACACACTGCAGTTAAAAAGAGTGAATATCCCATCAAACTTGCTTGACAGCCAATTTAGATATTCCAGCTTGATGGTTGTGCTTCAGATAATTTTGGCCTTCAGGTTGGAAGCAGTTCAGCAGGCTGAATATTCTACTATTTTCATTTCTGATAAGGATAGCGAGGTTGGTTTGGTTTTCCCTCACAAATGAAGTCCCATTTACATACGTTCCAAACCAATTCAGAAATCAAAAGAAAAGCTTTGCCTCAAGAACAGGCATAAAGGTGTCATAAGGCTTCCTCAGTGTGATTACAGCCCCTGTTTAGAAGAAAATTTACTTAATTTCTTTACTTATCATTTCTTTTGATGGAAACTTTAGAAGGTCAAAGGGAGGAGTTTATTTCATTTGGCCTATGAAGGTCATCAGAATTTTCATTGTGTAGGGACTTTTTTCCTAGGTGAGGCATGAAAAAAAAAATTAAATGAAGTCAGATTCTTTAATCCAAAACTACAAAATCCTGAGAATTCAAGGTAAGGCCTTACCTAGCTCATAAGAGGGAACTTAAACCAAAACATAGAGGCAAGAGACAGAAAATCTATAAATATCAGTGATGAATTCAAAAAGGATATTCCAATGTAGTTTTTCTACTGCATAACAAATCTGAAATTTTTGCAGAACAAAATTATAATGATCTTTAAATGAATGGTAAAAAAGGGAGAAATATACTTTTTGAGGCTCATTTCTAAACACACCAAGTAGAAATAATCTGGGAAAGCAGATTATTCTTTCACATATGCTTGCACTCACCAGATTACTGTGACTGCACTACCAACATATTTGACTATTGTAACTGATTACACACCCTACAACTGACATGACAAGTATATTTAAATCATTCTTTTTATTTTTCTTATTTGTATGTTGATTCAGATATTTGTACTTGTTATTCTTGAGGTACTAAAGTACTGATGAAACTGAGAAGAAGACCATAGGTAAATACCTAAATTCAAGTGAAAAAAACTGTATTTCTATTAATGCCAGGTCCTGGAAAAGGAAGTTTTACAACTACTCCTTAGGATATCATAATGGAGAGAAAAATTGGATCACTGTAGATAAAACCACTCTTTAACAGTGCCTCCAGATTTAACCAAGAGACAATGTAAGAAAAGTTTCATCTCCTTCCTAAGCCACAGTTGACAAGGATTCTCCTTTTCTCCCATTCAAAGTCATACAGTAACTGCAATATTTACTGGTTTTCACCTACAGCATGTTAAGAACTTCACATATTTTTAATTATGCTCCAATACCAAAGATCAGCTCAGAATCAAAGTAATTTAGCAGGTTCCCTGGTATTTTTCTACAGCCAACAATTTCTCTCTGAAAACTGAAGCTGGCCAAACCACTGACAATTCCAAGACCCGAACACTGAGTGGGTGAATCTCACATCTCTGACTCTTCCATCTCTCTTAGACTGCCTCTACATCCCACCAAAAGCACTACAGAAGCTGCCTGAAGCAGGGACACTTTCAGCTTATAAGATTAAATTTGTATTAAGCATAAAAATAAATCCACATGTCACAGACTTTAAGGGCCAAAAGGGCCAGCCAGGCCCATGAGAGACCATGACAGAGACCATGACATTTCATCCAGGGCATGCATCCATTGACTGGTTCACTTTGAGCAAAGACACTTCTGATCTAAATTATTTTTTACTACTTATGAAGTGAAGTTCAATTTATGAGTCTGGCCATTGAGCATGGCAGAGATTTTCTGTTTGCATAACATCTCCCATGATACAGCTCTGATCCTGAGTAGAATGCAATATTCTTCTGAAAAAATAAACATTGCACCACATCATCTTCCACTACACTGATTTCATTACCCCATTTTCACAAACCATCTTAATTAAAGCTTATGATTATATGACAAAACATCCTCAATTTGGCTGAAAACTTTCAGCTAGAAACACAGCTTCTCATGATGCTTCCATTGTGGTTGTAATTTTTATTCTAAGAGAAATTGAGAGTTCATACATCTTCCTTGTTTTTGCAGCCTAAACACCCATCCTGCTCTCCCCCAACAGACACACACTGATACCACCTTCAAGTCTCCAGCCATTGATCCACTTTTCACCCACCCTAACCCTCTTCTAAAGTCTTGCAGTGCTTCCTCTATTAATAAGTTAGTATTTAGGTATCTATTTGTAATATTTCACAGCTATAATTCATTCTTGACATTATCCCAACCATTTTTATACTTGTTTTTCAATCAATTTACCTATATAAACATTTCAGGTTCCTTGTGGGATTGAATTATACCCATTGATCATAACCTTTGTCCAAACACCGTAAATCCTTCAGCATTTGAGGGATTTAGACAAGTCTCAGCAAATGTGTTAAGGGGTGAAAGTCTTTATTTTTCTTTCTGTCAACTAGATACCACAGGTAGAAGTTTCAATGCTGAGATAATGCCATTACCAAGAGTAGCACATGAGTACAAGAAGAAAAAAAGTGATTCTTCTGTGGGTTTTTAAAGGACTCCAAATAAATATATATTTTAGAGTATGCTATATATGCTTTAAAAAAATAAATAACAACTGAAGTATCATGATGTGAAATACACCCAAAATAAATACACTTAAATATGGAGACCTTGAATACACACTTCCATCTGTAATTCATTGGATTTTCCTGATGTGTACTTGGGGAAAACAAGGAAGGCATCTCTAATTGCTTGCTATCAGTAAGCTTACCTGAAAGCTCACACAGACCACAAACTCCTGGAAAGGGATGATGGGAAGGGGTGAGAATCAAAGAGAAAAAAACAAAAAAAACCCCAAAAAACAAAAACAAACAAACAAACAAACACAAAAAAACCCCAAAAACCGCATGGGTTGAGATAAGAACTGCTTAATAACTGAAAACTTAAACTGCTTAATAACTTAAAACTTAAAAAACTTAACATATTATTATAATAATAGTAATGGACATAGAGGAATAAAACCCAAGAGGAAGAAGTGATATACAATACAAATGCTCACCACACACTGACTGGGAATTGGTGACTCCCAGTAACTCCCCTGAGTTCACACACTGACCATGACATTCTGCAGTATGGAATATCCCTTTGGCCAGCTTGGGTCAGCTGTCCCAACTGTGCTTCCTCCCAGCTCCTTGTGCAGCTGCTCCCTGGCAGAGCACAGAACACTGGAAAGTCCTTGATTTAGAGTACACCCTGCTCAGCAACATCTAAAACATCTGTGTGCCATCAACCTTATTCTGGGTCCAAAACACAGCACGGTAACAGCTACAGGAAGAAAATTGCCTCTATTCCAGCCAAAACCAGGATAAATTACATGGATTTAGGACTGTCTGAAATGTTCACATGTGCTAATAAGCTTTTAGCTTCTTCATAATGAGTCAGTTGCTAGAGTATCTTTTTTTTATTACTTTCTTACATACAGGTGTCTAAACTCTGATTAGGTTCTCTTCCAGCTATCAAAACCAGCTCTCTAAATTTAGCGCCAAGGTACAAATTAGGAAGCTGATTTCCCTCAGCTTCTCATACAGAAGAGCCAGATAGACTCCTCCAGAGGGTAATTTTGATCATAAGAACACCTACTTAATTACCATCCCAGTATAGCTAAAAAAATAACACAAAAAACTTTTGGTTTGCAATTTTTTTATTACGATGATTCACAGAAAACTGATCACAAAAGGGGATGAAAATAGTTGAAAATTTTGAAGAAAATAAAAAAAAGGTAAATCAGACAAAAATTACCTAATAATTGTGAAGAAAGTTTCATTTCCCACCCTTAAACACACCCTAAAAAACAGCTTCCTAAAGCAGTAAGAATAAATACTGGATGCAATTACAGCTTCAATATATATCTTTCATTTTTTCAGCCTTCTCAAAGCACTAAATGCTTCTGTCCTCCAGGTGGTGAAGTGCATATTCCTCAGTACAGGGACAAATCCAGCTAGAGAAGGGAAATAATAAAAGAAAGAAAAAATAACCCAAATAACTCAGCTGCTTAGTCTTCAGTGAAGTATGCTTCCAGTCCTTCCAGTTCAGTATCAGCTTTTTCATTTGAAGAGGCAGGAGTGGAACTTGAATTTATGCTTTCCTGACTATTATTTTTTTGTTGAAAGTTTCCTGAGTTATTGAATTCCTTCTTCGGTTCTCTACCACCATTTAACAACTTCTGACTCTCTGTGAAGTACTGATTAGGATGATTCAAAGAAAACCCAATGTCCTCAATCTGCACATAGAAGGAAAGGAATACCAAGTTATTACACTTACTTCTAAAAATCATCTTCATATTCAAGAACAGATTAATTAACAATTTAGTAAGTTCCAATTTTGTTGAAGAAAAAGGCATCAGTTTGTAAATAATGCTTCAGTAAATGTTAGCATAACACAAATCTAGTTTCATCAGAAATTTTCTTCCTTCATTGCAGAAATAAAATAACTTTGGCATATTCAAACATTACTTCACAGTCTTTACAATAGTAAAAAAATAACACCTCAAAGCATCTAAAAGCACACAAGTAAAATGGCATCTCTTTAGAGATGTAGGACTATTGAACCTACACCTTAAAATGGACTTTCACCATCCAAAAGAAGGAGTGGGAGAGGCTCAGAGTGCAAATGAAAGTGAAAAACACTGCTAGAAGTTGCAGCAATTGCACAGTATAAATCTAGATCTTAAGTATAAGAGTGAAAGTGCAAATGGAAAAGGGGAGCTTCATGTCTTTCCCTGGTTTCCCAAGAAGGCACAAATGCAATATTTACAAGGGAGTGAGCTAAGACAGAAGCCCCAGAGATCAAACTTATCCTTGCTCCATCAGTGCCACCATCAGCACCTGACTCTAGATGCACAACCAGTACCACTGAACATTTAGTCTTCAGTGCTAAAAATACAGAAAACTAGCAGCAGATGTATTACTACTTTTTACTTCAGCAGATGCATTCTTTCAACTCTGGAATTATTTGAAAAATGAACATTCACTTGATGCTCTTCAAATATTTCAAATCAAGAAAGCTTTCAGCTTTAATAGGAAGCTATTTTATGTAATGCCCAAGAAGCAGAGTTATATAACTTTTGTATTTCTTTTGGGAGGCCCAGAAGTTGGAAATGCTTACTTTAAAAGGTGCTTTCACCTCCTATTCAAGGCAACCTGCACCTTTCATCTGCCTGTCAGTTCATGTGAATTGTAGGAACATTTAAAAAAAAACACTGCTCTTAAAATACATTGGAAGACTTACCAAACATGGGGTACAACACACCATGGAACACTCAGAGTCATATACCTGTTAATTTCTGCTCCCACTGCATTGCTCTTTTCCCAGAAGGGAGTGGCCAATTCAGGCATAATAAGCAACTCTGCACACACACTGAGTCTCCTGAGGACATACTGTGGCTAATTTAATATGCCAAACCCCACCAATTTAAATTTCAGCTGCTTGTGAATAATCATAAAGCAGAGGATCAGTGTGTGCTCTAAATGGAACCCTGATTAAATGCATTACCACTGCCTAGCTTAGCTCCATTAGAAAATGGTGACATGGATAACAAAATCTAATTCAGACATGAATTAGCAACTGTAGTCAGTGACCTTGCTTGAAAAATCTTAAAAGTAACAGTCCTAGCACTCTAATTTGGTATTCAAAGGCATAATGAAACAAAAAACCCCAAAAAACCTAACCCAAAGTCATCACTGAATTTGATTTTAGTTTTATCTGGATGAGTTTCATCCAGCCAGCTTTCATCCATGCTCAAATTTTCATTAGATGGGAACTAAATTACCTCTTTACATGAAAAAAGCTTAAAAAGAAGTGATATAGTGAAAAACTGGCTTTCCCTTAGAAGTTGTTAATGAGCTCTGGTTGTTTTAACCTTAAAATCTCAGTTCTCATCAGACCAATTTAAGAGTTATTTTGTAACTTTTAATTTTATTCTAAACTCTTCTCTCCCCAACAGTCTGGAACAAGCTGTAGAAGCAGCTCATTGTATGAATGGAGCCTGCAACCATGTCTTTAGAGGTGATTGATGGTATTTGTGGGTTTTAATTTGTGTGTTTTTAAAAGTTATCTATGGGTTGTTAGTTAAAATTGTTGATTTGATGATTCCATGTACCATTTTTTCCTTTTCAAACTTGAATGCTACTTAAATAAAACTCTATCAGATGAAGCGTAGACAACTCTTAATTAAAAGTTTCAAACCATCAAGTTTTTCTGAGAGCTTTAAAAGAGAAGGGGGAAGATTTTTTCATTATCTTCGTGTATAGTGATATAGAAAAGTCTGTTCTCTGTAATTTTCAATAGGGTTCAGTAAGCATTTCTTTGAATAAAAATTTTCTGCTCTGCCTGGAAATTCACAAGAAATTTGAATACAGAAATTGAAGTATTTTTTTACATTAAACTGCCCATACAACTTTATGCAAGTGTTACAATGTTTTTAAGTAATATAGATCAAAGCATATTAATTTTAAAAGCCTCATCATTAACTTAGTTTGTAAGTTAGCTGAGACTTACTACAAGAAATAGAGAAAGCAGATTTCTCTAACAGCTTTGCCAATTCACACTGGTAAATCTATCTGGAATCCACCATAGCCAAAGTAAAATGCATGTTCTGTGCAGCCAAAACTTTAAGCTTTTAACATGCAAAATTTTAAACCTTTATGCTTTTAACCAAGCAAAAAGACATGGCACTTCAGACACAACTGTGTAATTCATCTAAGTAGGTGATACTAACACAAGACTTTGGATTCAGCACATTTTACACATACTGGCTCTCATACAAACTCCAGGTTAATATTCCTGCTATAGCAAATATTGTTTTGAAAATCCTGAAATAATCATTGTGAAGCTATAACATCTTAGAGTTTTAACCAAGAACTTTTAAAATGACAGCCAATAATGCTACAGCTGATATTAGAGAAAAACCAGTGGAGTGATGATGGTGCTAGAGCTTTCCTTTTGCACCCTTACTGAAGAGTTAACAAATTGTACCTTAGCTCCTGCCAGGTCCATGCACTGGGAGACACAAACAATGTTTGCTTTTGTTCTGTGGTTGTGAAAAAGGGCAACCAAAGCTCAGGAGAGGTGTAGCACTGAAGTTAAGGAGCCCAGGTTACACAGAATACCCAGAGCAGCAGTTTTTGTTAGCCCACGCTGCTCCAACACAGCACGGACGTGCAAGGACACAACCCCCATCACCACCCCCCAAAAATCCATCTCAGCATTCTCACTCTGGTCCAGCTGCCTGTGTTAGCACAGCCTTGGTGCCAAGCACTAAACTATTGAAGCTGACCCTGTGAACTTGGAGAAATAACATCTTCAACAAGTCTCCATTACAAAGTCATTCATAGTCAATCTTACCCACATAAACACCATAACTTATAAGAATAAGAATTGCAGGCAACACCAATAACTCTCCAACACTTTCTTTATAAAATTTTTACATAATTTAAATTAAATTTCTCCATGTGAGCAAGTCCATTACTTCCATGAAAATTTTACTTAAGATTGTTCCCTGGCTCAAAGAAACAATCTAAGTTATGCCACTTGATTCTTGTGAACTTTCCTTCAATGAAAAACTCTGCTAGTGATATACAGGAAAGGAAAGGTTTGATTTCAAGTAAAGGTCACCAGCTTCAGAGACATATCTTTTACCTCCCCATAGGAAAAAAAAAATAAAGCACAGAGTTGCAGAATAGAAAAATCAGTCCAAGCAGGCTGGTAACAAGTTAAGCAGCTAAATTCTGAAAAAACTGCCATCATAAGCATGTGCTACAAACTACAGTGTGTGTGTGTGTGTGTGTGTGTATTTTGCTTTCTCTTACTGAAATGATATCAAGGGCAAAGCAGAAAGATGATTGTGAATGCAAGCAGCAAAGACAGATATTTATATTACCACAAAATTGATAAAAATAATGCTTTTCTGGAATTTCCTATAGAAGAATGGAAAGACAGCTTCCCTAAAATGCAAAGTACTGATTTATCTTTTGATGAATGTTGACCTTGGGGTCCACAGTCGTCTTGAGAAATTATTATTTCTACTGACATGAGCTTACACAGAGCAAGTGTTACCTAAATTTAAAACTGTACATTATTTTGAATTTCCTTCCAGATTAGTAGAGTTTTTCTCACATTTTCCAAGACCATAAGACAAAGTGTTCCTCTCAAAATACAGCCAAAACAACAGTGGACACAGGCTCAGGCTACACCTTTGCTATACATTCATACATATGACATCTGGAAATATGTGAAGACAAACAGTTCCACTTAAATCAATTGTGAAAATCAGTTAAGAACAAAAAAATCAGTGGTAAATGCCTCTGGGTGGGTCATCTAATCCTCATCCATATTCTTAGTAAGGCTGTTCCCTAGTCTGCTGTTTGAAAGGGATGCTTCCATTTTTGGTTTGTGAAGAGAACAAAGCCGTAAGAAGAGCTGTGCTTCACTGGGGTTTTTTGATGACAAGGAATCTTGAACCAGTAAAAACACTGGTTCTTTGAATCAAGAAATCACACAGGAGATGGAGTGTGACCATTTATTATGTTAAAATTTTTTGGAGAAAATTTTAAGATAACTTTGCTTACAATTAAACAAATGGGAAAGCTCTGAGAATGCCCATCTTGATTTAAAAAAGTAATCACACACGACTACATATGTGAATAAACACCAAATAAAAATTAACAAAAGGTACCATGAAAATGCTGGGAGATTTAATTAAGAGGTTTTAGATACTTTCCCTTTATTTTTCTAAGGTTTTTATGTGTTCTATCTAAACACATCAAACTTGCTCGATGTATGAAAGCCTACACATTTGATTAAAAGCAGGATCTTGAAAAAGCTAAATTACTTGAAACAGATAAGATTCAACCATACTGACTTTTTCAGAAAGACAGCATAGTATTTTACAACACCTTGTAATACTGAGGGTATTAATAACATCAATATATAAATGCAGAAAATTACAAAGGAATATCTGAAATTACTGAAAGGATAACTAACAAGGTATTACCGTGCCTGTGTGGGTCGCAGCTGGTGAGAGAGAGATGGTGAATCTTGTATCTTGATCAGAAGGCTGATTTATTAAGATATTATATATAATACATTATGACTATACTAATAGAATATAGAGAGAGGTTTGCAGAGCTGCTAGCTAAGCTAAGAATAGAAAGAAAGAATCCATAACAAAGTTGTGGCCAAGGACTCAGTCCCCTAGCTTGCACTGGTGATTGGCCCTTAATTATAAACATAGAAAATGAGCCAATCAAGGTGTCCCTGTTGCATTCCACAGCAGCTGATAATAATTGTTTACCTTGTCTTCTGAAGCCTCTGGCCTCCAGAAGACGCAGAAATCCGAAAGAAAGGATTTCTGTGGAGAAATGTCTGCGACACAAGGCAAAACTAATGATGCATGGGCAAACTGAAAACAGCCTCTGGGCTTCATTCATGATTTCCAAGGCCTTCCTCAAGACTAAGTGGGTGAACAAAGAGGAGCAGCTACTCACATCATGGGTCAGCTCGAAGTACTTCTGGCAGGCCAGCTGGTAATGCATGCCCTTCACCAGCTCCAGCACCTGCACGGGAGAGACACGAGACACTCACAAGCAGCACACATAAAACTTACTGACACCTGCAGCAACAGGGAGCTCCAGGACAGCCCTGTACAACAGCCCATGGACATCTGCAGCAAGCCACACCTGAGAATCCTACAAACAGCTGACAGCATTTTAAAAATGCCCTGGCTACGTTAAAAACAAGATAAAACCACAGGAAGGTACGCCCGACCCTTAAAATGCAATTTCAATACTCTTAACTTCAAGAATAAGTTGAATCTATATTTTGGTAATATCATTGTGACAGTTATTGTCAAACTATCATACTGCAACATCTCTTCTATAATTGCAGACATAAATCTAGCAATTCAAGTGGTTGAAGCATGAAGCAATCAAGGACATGATTTGTATTTTTATTTTCCCCATTACCAGTTTATGCAGATGCACAGCAAAATACTACTGTGCTCCCATCAAGAAAATTTAATGCAAATCCTTTAGACAAGTATCTGTGAGAGGGGAATGCTTTTACCTTCAATCAGATTTGTCCTTTTAGAAATGAAGCTATTTCTAGTCAAGCTCAGCAGAATATGTGAGTGAATAGGCTGTTTTGAACACGCATTAGGAAAATCATGCCATCTTTTGTAAATACAATTTGCTTTCCAATTCTACTTCAGGTAATCTCTTCTGTGCTGCATGAAGTCCCATTCTTATCACCAGAATGCAATGCTGGTTGAAATATTTTGAAGTTTCATTACCTCCTCCCTCCTTTATATAATCAAAATGTATGCTCTCTCTGCTTATCAAACAGAGAAAATTGCTGGAATTAAGAGATAGCCTCTGTGGAAGGAAAAATAGTTTTCAAGAAATGTTAATTTCAAGCCATTTCCCAAGGCTGACCTTTGTGTCAAACACAGCAATATACAGCTTAAATCCCTGCTGTCCTCATTATTGGATGGTGCCTTGTATTTATTGACAGATATATAAATAAATTACATTTGCTGAATGGATAAAAACAGCAACACACTGCCAGGAAAGTACTTAGCCCCATTATTTCTCTGTAATAGCCCAACTGATTACATTTCTATCCTGCTTGCCACCTCCTGCTAAACCTTCTGTAAAACACAAAGGCCAAGGCCAGCTAGGCAATGAAGTCTGAAATCTGCCACTATCTGTGTATATAAATATATTTCCATTTTTCTCCTTTCCTCGTTGAAATTGACGGAAAAAATTAGTAGTTAAGGATTGAAAAACCTCATCTATTCTTAACACCTCAATTTCCTATTGTCCTACATTTGCTTGTTTGTTCTTTACAATATAATCTATGCCATACAAAAGAGCCATCTCTATTTTAAAGAAAATTCTAACCATGTTATATGTATATACTTTGTTAAAAAGTGTTTTACACCTAATATGAAATGATTATCAGAAGACCTATTTGTCTGTTGGTTAGATAAAAGAAACATTCATGATATTCTGTAGCATTCAGACCTGTCTAACCTCAATTTCCCAGTTGAAATAAGTCAACTAATTCAATCTAATTCATAAATATTCACAATTTTCCCCAAATTCCTCTTATTTAATCAAGATTACATGCAATAAAATGATATAAATAAAAAGTTTTCTAAATTTAGGTGTAAACATTTTAAATCTCAGAACCCTAATTGAGCAAACAAACTCAGGTATGCACTAATTCTTAGTGTAAACCCTAAAAGAGATAAAAAAGTTAGTGTATATATATATATCTAAGTTTCAACTGTACACATCATGGAGGTCCAGGTTCCACTTTGCACATATGAAAGGGAGGGGGAATTAAGGGCACATTTAACATATTTGAAGAAGAATAGCTTTAGTAGATTAACGTGCTTTATCAGGGGAGAAGCTGCTAAGAGGAAACAAAAAAGGTTAAACCCTGCAACAGAATGAAGCCCAGCTAGAAAGGAGTCTTCTGTATGAGAAAAACTATTAAAATAAAAAAGATTTACCATCCCTAATAAATATTATCTTTTCTGCTACATTTCTGTCCATAATGAAAGCAAGCTTGCAGCTGTTTTTGCCTAGTATTTCCCAGAAACAGACCTGCACTCAAAGCTTCATTCACAGCAATCTTTTGCCTCTACATACATTGAGCCATTTACACTTTATTTTTGCTTTATTTTGTAAGCAGAGGTACACACTCAAGGACTTTTCCTGTTAGTCCTTATGTGCCTTTTTCTTCCCTGCCATCTGCAACTTGCTTTTCTGATGTTGCTCTACAGACTGCTAATGAGGCTGAGATGATGTTTGGCAGATGTATGCAGCCACCTGCTCTTACAGATCCTCAGCACTCAAAGTGAAGATGTTGCAGAGCAGGACAGTTGGGGCTCTATAATTATCCACTGTTATTTTCAACTTACTCAAAGTGAGTTTGGGTTGGGGTTTTTTTTTTTTTACATTGCAGAATTAACTTATCATGAAAATCCTTCTACCATAGACTCAGTTGTGTGTGATTAATTTCTAACTTTTCCTGGAAACTTTCTTTAGCTGCAAGGAAAAATATTTTTACAGACAGCAATATCCTAAAACTTTTACAATATTAAATCAACAAGGAAAGTGTTATGTTTTCTTCCACCGTGGTGGTCTTGTGGTGGGTTTTTTTGCAGGTTTGGCAGTTCTTTTCTTTGATGTTTTGATGGGATTTTTTTCATTCATAGAAACGTACAGCTGTATCAGAGGCCTAGGCACAGACTGGTTTATTTATTTCCATCTCTGTGAAGAATCTCCAACCCACCAAAACCCTAAATCTGTTGAAAAATATTACACAAAATTCAGTGAGTGACTTTATCAAAACCTTTAATTTAACCCTGTTATGGGGGGAGGAAAAAGATTTTTAAATTAAGAGGAAAATTCTACTAGAAAGAACAAGCGTTCTTCTGAAGTTATCTGCTGTTCACCAACATAAGGATTTTTCCCTAAAATGCTTTTACTCCCAGTAGAAAAGCAAAAAGAACTAGTCTAGACTCTCTGTTTCTCCTGTTTGTAGAACCAGAAATTTTTACTACTTTTTGCTTTTGCTATTGTTATTGACATGATTTGGGAAGAAGGCAATTTCTGCAAGAAAACTTTCTGAAGCAAATAATAGATATTTTGAAATAACTAATTCAAAGCCTATCATTTCTATCTCTCTATATGTAAGATGTGCAGGCAACAAATTACAGTGCATTTAGTACAGCATCAGAACAGATGCATTAATCACAGAATCATAAAATGGTTTGAGTTGGAAGGAACATTAAAGGTCATCTAGTTCAGACCCACCTGCCATGGATGGAGACACCTTTCACTAGACCAGATTGCTCAATGCCCCATCCAACCTGGCCTTGAACACTTCCTGGGATGGGAAATCCACAAATTCTCTGGACAACCTGTCCCAGTGACTCATCATCCTCACAGTAAAGAATTTCTTCCTTTTATCTAATCTAAACCTCCCTTTCTTTCAGTCTGAAGTCCTTCCTCCTTGTCCTGTCACTACGTGCACTTGTTCATGTCTCATATGTAAAAACATATCTGAACATATTTTTAATCTTTATATTCTTCAAATTGATTAGCTGTTATCAAACCTGATTTCATGAGGATTTTACCTAATTAGCAGTATACCAGAGACAGAAATGAAAAATTATACACTATAAATTCAAATGCCATGCACTTACACATCCACACATCAGATGCTCAGCCAATGCTTCTTGTCCAAGAAGCATTAAAAAAAAAAATTACTATCACAAATACAGACTAACGTAAGGAAAATGTGAAATTAGTTAAATAATTCAGTTCTTGGAATAAACATCAGGATTAGCTCTCTGCCTCAAGCACTTAGATAACTAGACAAGACCTGTAAGTCATCTGCTCCATTACTTTGAGATGATTTCTTCAGCAGATACAATCCTAGACAAGATACAGCCTCAGAAAATATGGACTGGAACAACAGGTCAGATCCAAAAACTTAATAGTGAGGAGAGTCACATACTCAAATGCTTTGATCCCTTTTTTCATTACTGACAGCACTACAAAATGAATGCAATGTAAGCAGTCTAATGCTCAGACTGACTACTGAAGTCATGTGAGGTTTGGCAGTATTTGCTCTTTACCATCATCACATCATCCTTCCCTTTTCACACCCAGTCTTGTGAAAAAGCCCTTTAGGATGGGGTTTGTTCCTACCATGCAGCAATCAAATGCTTCATCTGAATTGGAAAAACTCAGAAATTCTTATGAACCTTAAAGGAAAGGGTGCATGGCAAGAGTATGGACAGCCCCAGAAACAGAAGGCTGAGAACAACACTAAAAAACTGATCACCTTGGGTAAAACCATAACCATTAGGGCTAGACACTAACCCCACTGTGGCTCACATCATAACAGCCATGAGGAACAAGCTGCCAAGACAAGGAAGGGCCTTGTTTGTGGGTTTGGAGGGCAGACATGGAGCACTCTAACCAAAAGATGAAAATCACATCGGGAGACCAATTCCCCAGTGCATGGCTAAATTCAAAATAGATGTTTGAAAAATTATGCATCATTCCCAGAATTCTGGAACAGAACAAGGAATGAGCATAAGAGGTCCTGAGCCCCAGAAAAAAACATACTTTTTATTGAAATACAAAGCTGAAAGGTCAAGCTCCAAGCCATTAATTAAAAATAGGTATCTACCAGTTTGTAAGGGAGCTTTTGTTGGACCTGGAGTTAACAGGCAGCCTAAGAGTCAGAGGGTATGGTTTGAGTGAATGCCAGGCTAGCTACATGAGACCATTGAAAAATTGGTAAACCATCCACTCCTAATGTCAATTCACAGAGCTAAAGGAAAAAAGCATTTCTGATACTCAGTAACCATCATCAACATCAGGGAAGACTCCTAAAAGCCCCATCTGGACTGAAGGATCCTGACCTGTTCTTAGTCACACAAACATTACTGGACCATGAAAACAGAACAGAAAGGAGAGGCAGCAATAATGACAACTTGGAGACTGATGGCAAATATTTTTCTTCTTCTTCTTCTTCTCCTACTGGATATCTCAAAGACTGTCTGATGTAAAAGATTAATTTCTCAGAAGCCAAGCACAGCCAACATTTTTTATTTTACATTATTTTATTTTGTTTTTATTAGGTTTTGCATGGAGGGTATTTAATTTGGCGGGGTTTTTTTTGTTTAAAACTAGGAGTGGACACTGAAGAGCACTTTACCCTAATTGCACTTAAACACCACAAAAGTCATGGAAAGGACAATATCCATTTCTGGGCAGACAAGATGTTGATGGAGACAGTTTTTCTTAGTCACTTTTGATAAAAAAATATAAGACTGCTAGTGAATTCAAATTCTACTTTACAAGAAAAAAGCAAAAAAAAACCCTAAACACATACACACACAAAAATAAAATCACAATTCACATTAAATAAGGAACTACATTAAATATGAAGATACTGTCTTACTGTGCAAATTCACTGAAGAAATAACCTTTACTAAATCTGACCCACACATACAGCAAGGGATCTAAGCCTGTAAATCCTCACCAATCTTTCCAATTATTAGCAGGATAAAAAATCCTAGACCAGCATCAATTCTTTAGAGATATATATATATATATATATATATATACATATATATATATGCACACATATATATATGGAAAAAAGCCAAAGGAAATGATCTCTAGGGCCAGTCAGATATACAGATGCTTATTGATATGAACCAGAAGAAAACATGGAAAAAAGAGAAAAAGGTAAAAATACTCCTACAAAAAATATGAGTATTTCAGGAATTTATCAAGAATTACTATCGTGAACAATAAACTCTTTAAAACTATTCTCTTTTAATTTGTATCTTAATTAGCCCTTCCAAGAGGGAATTCTTTAAGTGGAACTTTCACATTCTTTTCCATCTGGTACAACAGTCTGTTGATGCCTGACAAACAATGGTGACATTCCAAATGAACTAAATACGACAACTTTAAGCAGGTTTTTCCTAAGGATCTAAAGCAGGTTCCAGCCAGTAAATACACAGAACTGTTGGGTCTCAGCTTAAATCTCACCAGTACCTCTTCTTTCAATGAAAATGATGACATACTCGTACTGCCTTAAGATCTTGCTAGAGAATGCAGTGGGAGACACAGTTCTTCAGGACACATCTCAAAGTTCCAATTCCTACATTTTATTCTATCTACAAGACAGATTTTTCAATTTAAGTATACTGATAAAAACTGATAAAAACTTCTGCTTAATTTCATTAGGGGTTTTATATGCTTTTGTTGCTCAGAGGAAGTCAGCACAACTGATAATGAGGAATGTATGGATTTTAGAAGTTTATTACAGAAAAGAATTACATTTGTGTACTGGCTACATAATAGTCATCCACCAGTCACTGCAAGAATAAAAATAAATTCTCTAAAACACTGCCATAATTATTTAAACTTCTTTTCTAATCACAGTGCAGTAAAACAAAGTATAAAAAAATTCTGGATTGTATCCACTATTGGAATAAACCTCCTCATAATATTAAACAATATAAGGTAGTGACAATAATCATCACATCAGTGGGAGCACTGCAGCCAGAAAGTTAAAATTTGTGTATAAAACCTTTATAAGAAGAAATATTTCACAATACACAGTGACAAATTGCATATGGCATTCCTACACAAATAGAAAGTAAAATTGAAAAGCAGAGCCTTATTAATGGAAGTGTCACATGCCTTACCTGAGCTATTCCACTGGGAGGGATCTTGTATGACTGCAGCTTCTGCCTCAGCAGCTCGGGATCGCTGTGGCGGAATGGGCACCCTGACAGTAAAAAATAAGCAAGCTCACAAACAAGGCTGTTTACTCAGGAGTTAGTGCAGTAAGGCACTCAAGAGACCAGCTAAGCTGTTCCTAATTGTCTAACAGCTTATTAATAGGAAAGTTAATTACCCGTGTGTACAACTGCCTTTTTTTTTTTCTGTAAATAATTACTTTACTGCAGAGTTATCAGGGCACCACAGGCTCAAGAGTCACATAAAATATCCCACCATAAAGAGGTCACAATTCTTATTCACTGACAGGAAAAGAGTTTAAATTAGTTCCTTACTAACAGTGGCAGTGTTGGTACATTTAATAGCTGTGGAAAAAACCCAAGAAAATAAAAGTAATGAGGGTCAACTGGTCCTTAAAAGCATAGTCCATTGTAAAAATATCACCTCATAAGTAACTTAGAAAGTTCCACCACTTGAGTGGAGGAAAAAACTCCTAGAGTGAGTTTTGAGACACAACTGAATGACACACTCAGTTTTAGCATAACAGCAGTGAAGCAAATGTAGGTTTCCCATGTCTAGTCATACAGTTGTATGAGTTCTTAAAATACCCTAGCAAACTTCAGACTTCCTGTATGACTGAATTCATGTCTCAGAACACCTCTAATTGGTAATTTCTTAAAAAATCTGCACATTTAAAGTCTCCTTGAGCTACATGACACAATGTAGGTAAAAACAGCGGTTATCAAGTCTGATCTAAAGAGAATAGTTCAAGACCACTATGGTCTGGAAATTCAATACACAATTTAAAAGACTACAGGAGGGAGTAACTTCTCTAGCCAAGAGATTCTGTTGTTTGTAAATGCTTGGGGTTTTTCCCCTTAAGGAACTCACCATGATAATCCCCTTGGCTTGGTGGATTGGACATGATGATCTTCATGCAGCTGTATGGGGTATAATCAGTCCTCTTCCCTTCTTTCCCATAGTTGTGGCGAATGCTGTAAGCATATCCTTTGTCAAACTGAATAAAAACAGAAGAATAAATTCTTATATATTGGGTCAGGAATGCTACCTTCTCTGCAAATAGAAATATTGATTAACAAAATAATTTTTCCAAACATACTCAAACTGAGGAAAATAAAAACCTAGTTGCTTGCTGCCAGCTTTTTTACATTACACGAACACACATTTGTACATAAATGTGCTTTACAAACCCAACTCAAGAGAAGTGTGTAACTTCATTGATTTAAGGTCTTTTCAGCTGATTCTGTAATGGCTTTAAAGATAAGATGATATAAGGATCAAAGTTTTGGACCCCACAGTATTAGTAAATGGAGACAACATGGTAATTTGAAATATTTCACAAATATCCATCAATTGACTGCCTGATCAGGAAAAAAAAACAAACAGAAATTCAGATTTCTTTACTCAGGTTTATGTTCTTGTTCTCCCAAAGTATAATGCTGCACCTAGACTTTGCTTCAGCACTGAAGTTCAATTTTTCAGATTCTAAAATGAAGTATACTTTGCTTGTATAAAAAAAGATTTTCTCTTATGTCTACCAATAGACTACCAACTCCTCCAAAAAAATGAAATCTTCTAAAGTATATAGATGTAATCAAACATTTATCTTTACAGCTGAGCACAAAGTTATCAGTATATCATTTTAGATAAGTCATGTGGAAGCCATTCAATTACATGAGCTCATGTCATTTTTTATGTGGTAATAGGCGACATAAAATCTGTAGAGGAATTAATTACTTAATATACAGATTCCATTAAATTGCATTAGCTACTGTAAGGCATCAAGGAACATTTGTTCAAATAACATACTTTAAGTTCTAAAAACCACAAATATGATAAAATAATGAAGCATCATATTTAGAATTACACCTTTTCAGTATCTCTTTGCCTTAAAAAAGAACCATGACAATACATAAAAGGAACAACTCTGCTTTTGCTCAAGTCAAAATTATAGCATTAAACTCAAATTCCCCATCTAAATATAGACAATACCTATAAGAATTTAAGTTTTCTTCTCAAAAAACTTTTTAAATTAATTTTTTTTACTCTAACTCTGGTATTTTACTGATAGAAGACAATGTAATATACTGAGAAAAATCATTCAAACATACCACTGCTAACACTACTACTGCAAGGATATTCTCATTTCTACTGATAAAAATAGAACCCTATTTGGCCTATGGATGTCCAAAGAGTACTTCAGAATATTCATATACCTATGAAATCTCTTGACTGGTCTAAAGATGACAAAAACAAAATAGAAACATAAATGTACTTTTTTCATATAAAACACTACAATGATTTTGAAAATATAGCTACTTAAAACTCTATAACATAATATGCAAATATACATGATAAATGTGTATAAAATATACACAAACTTTGAGAATAAATCCTAAATTGCACCTGACTCAAAGAGTAAAAAAGAAACTTCTCCATCAAGATGCTGCTCATAATCAAGTCAATACAAGAAGACTAAAATTCAGCACTCATCCCTAGTAAGGCTTAAGACATCCAAAGCTCTGAACAAATATTGACTAATTAATCTATACTGTGCATTTGACAAAGTGACTTTACTTCAAAAGACTTTTTAAAAAGCAGGAAGGGGAAGAAAAGAGAGAAAATAGCATTTTGTTTTCCAGCATAGCCACAGGCAGGATCAAGCAGGTGCGAATACTCCTTCCTATCTAGTGAACATTTTGCTCAGGAGATAAAAGAACTGGATGGTTTAATAGCAAATGAACATCACTTTTTCCAGCAACAGAGTTGGGCTCACCAGCTCATCATTAGAAAGATTCCCTGGGTGTGTGCTCTCACTTGGAAGGGTCAGGGAACAGCTCCCCACCCTTCACAGGACACCAGCAGCTGCTGGCCAAGCCCTGCTGCTGCTCCTCCTGGAGCTGCAGATGCTCTGGTTACTCCTGAAAAGCAGCAAAGATCAAATACAAAGATGTCTGCATTTTAATTTCCAATCTCTGCATGAACCTGTTAAACTGAAGATGGAATCTGTGATCCCGCAGCCACCTGTTCTTCTACCCAGAAGCTCTGGAATATTTCCTCCTTTACAAAAGATGAATTAATGCACATTTCATCTTCCTAACAAAGGATATTTGAGCAAGCAATTAAGTTAGACTAATTTTTTTTCCCCAAGGGTAAAGCAAATCATGAATGCTTCAGGATGTACTGCTTAGTTTCCTAGAAAATTAACATCCCTCTTTAACAGCTCTGTACACTAAAATCTTGAGCTGTACTTTTCACATCACTTGCCTTAATGCCCACAGAAATTACTTTTAGTACCTAACTCATTGCTTTATGCTGAGAAGCAGCTCTTGCAGTAAATAGGAACAACAGCTACATAATAACACAACACAGCCTTGGGACAGGTTGGATATTTTCTTGCTGCTTTCTTGTAATCCTGTATGTTTCTCTCTTTTTGCAGTGGCAGATGGCAGAGAACAACACAGCTCCGTGGTGCAAGCTGGCACATGTACAGTTACACACATCACTGAGAGCTCCCTCATCCCTGTGATTCAGCTCTTCTTATCTTTGATCAAGGAAGCAGGATTTTAGCAGGGCCAGTATCTGACAGTCTGTGTGGTCATTCTCAGTGGGAAGAAGCCATGAATTGGGACATTTCATTACAGAAAACCATCCTGCAGAACAGCCTTCTTGTACACTGGGGAGTGAACTCCATGGTCAGCCTCATTGTTTCCTAATACCATTACTCTAGGATGTGCATAAAGAAAAAAAAAAAAAAACAAAAAAAACCCCCAAAACATAACGAGCAACCTGTTTTGCTAGAAAAAGTACCAAGGTAAAATTAGACATGTTTGAAATCTGCAGAAACAAGAAGGCAGAGGGATCTGTTTCTTCCTGTTTATTCTAATGCTCCAAATTGAAGCGGTTCAATTAAAGTTCATTGAACAAAATAAATTATAGACGGCACATATCACACAGGTAGATGCTTGCAGGATCATTCTAATTGCTTAGTTTTAAACTATTTTAGAGAAACAGCTTAAAACCCCACAAAACTATTACCATCCACTCTAATTGCAATCTATTAAAAGGGCATTATGGCAACAACCTGTAAAAGATCAGACTCAAATTAAGTGATTTGAAAAATCACCAAAAATTTTTTGTGATTTTTGTAAGAACTTTTGAGGGTCTTGTTGAACCCTGATATGAACTTGCTCAAGAGTAATGATGGTGCAGGAGCAAGTACATTTTCCTTGTACTGTGCTTGACAGTTTCCACAAAACAAAAAAATTATTCACAGAAAAGCTGAGTATTATCTATACATTCCACCAAAGTTGTTCTAAATATCAATAGAAATTGCCAAAGTTACTATGAAACAGTAATACTGAAGCAACATCATGACACCATTGAGATGACTTACCACTGGTCACACTTGACAGCAAGGATTCTCTCCAATTTTTTAACTGTATGGCACACATCAGGACTATCTCACTTACTTTGCCTCTATTCAGCTCTCTGAGCTTTCTAAAATCTACAACAT
Source organism: Melospiza georgiana (assembly GCF_028018845.1). Lineage (NCBI taxonomy): Eukaryota > Metazoa > Chordata > Aves > Passeriformes > Passerellidae > Melospiza > Melospiza georgiana. The sequence continues at coordinate 112,962,918 of NC_080432.1, forward strand.
TTATAATTTATGTGTGAGGTGAATTTATGTGCCATGGCTTTGGCAAGGGAGAAAGAGATCAAGAAATGTATCTTGTTTAAGCAATGAACTGATTCACACTGAGGCCAAAAAGTTGAGACAAAGGCAGCCCTACCAAAAATTGTGACTTGGATCTTGGAATGTGCAAGTCTAGGCATTAGCAGCAGTGTGAATTTTTGTTTTAAAAAAAACTGCAAGTCAACTCTCCAAGCTTTAACTCGATCACTAAAGACACAGTTTTTTAGGGACCTCTCTTTCCTTTAGGCATGGCTGTAGGATGCAGGTGATGTCACAAGTGGTCTGAAGTGAGGTTTCTGAGGTTTTCTGAGGTTTCATGCACCAGTGTCTGCTGTAATGAACTGACACATCCATTGTATGACACTGAATGTGCTAACAGTGATACTGGGTACTCTGGTGACACTGAGGCTTTCTTAGACAACTCCTCCCTATGAGAAACAAAACTCTGGGTAATGATAAGTGGGACAAAAACAATGGTCCAAAGCCAGAACCAAAGAGGCTTAGGAGACAGATCACTTGGTGTAGATGAGTGTACTGTAGCAAGGAACTTATCTTCTGCTTTTATGTGGTGCATTCACATGAGTATCTGGGTAATGCAGATTAATTTGTCTTATAAATGTTAGTTAAGACACACGTACTGTACTAGATAGCCTTCTCTAGAAGATATAAAAAGTTATAAATTATAGTAGAAATAAAAAGGGACAGATATAAATACAGACATCTAAAAGCTATAAATCTGCAACTGGTGAAGCCTAATACCAGATTCCCATATTCCAGATAGGAAGTTCCAGATAGGAAAAGCTTTTTTCAACAAGTTCTGATCACATAAACACATACAAGATCTTTAGCTATAGAATGAGGATGGACCTCAAAAGGACCATTTGGCAGGTGTCTGCTCTCCCTTGAAGGAAAGTTTTCAACAGACAGAGCAGGAAAGCATGGGTCATGTGTGCCCCATAATTATCAGTTTGATGTAACAGAATATACACTTTCAAAGCTACAAGAAATTATGTTCCCCAGCCACTCCAGTCACTGAACAATGGGCATCATGTCAGCACTGACAGAAACCGTCCTTATACCACCTGCCATATTTGCAGATTAGTATCTCTACATATAACTAGGAGCCCCATTAAATTTGTTATCAAATCTGATATTCAGCATTCATATTGGGATGGAAAATAATTTGCTAAAAGGTCTTGCAAGCCCTGTATGCTCAGGTTCACACTTCCACAAAACTTTCATATTTGAGTTAAAACTATTTTTATGTATTCTTTTAAGATTTTATGAATCTTTTCCTTTCAGTACTGAGAAATTTATTTATTTAAAGTCTATTACCTAAGCAAAATGGTGCACTAACTTTGTCTAGCTTCTTGACTGACCACCTGATTAGTTCCACATCTGCAAAATTCAAAGAAGTAATGGCTTAACACCTTTTTTTTCAAAAAGTCATTGGGTAATTTCCTGTCTAAAACTGTTGAGCCTGTGTAGATAACAGCTTCAGATTCATAAATTTATCACACACAGTCATGTATCTGCTGAAATAATTGGTTCTCTTTTTCATTCATTTCCTAGGCAGTCACTCAAATCATTACTATTGACACTGCTTAGTTGGCATATCTTTCTTTATCCAAGCAACCTTTTTTAAGCTCATTCTTAAAATAACCTCAACTTGAGATTATCGTTTTGCAAGCACAGTTGTATTTAGGAGCACAAATAAATATTTCTCTATCTGCCAACAACAAAAATTTGTCCTCAATTACCACCCTGTAGCCCAATTTCTACCTCAAAGGTACAAATCAGAGGCATCACCTAAAACCGAGCTGGAAAACGATTACATTGTGCAGCAGTCAGCACAGACCAAGCCACAGCAGTATAAAAAACCTTTTCCCCTCCAGTTCCAGGGTTACCAAAGTACATGAGGCAACAACCATTTAGTGCTGGAGAAGGTTTTATCTACTGTAAGAAAATCAGATAATTTTTATATCAGTCAAACACCTTGTGTACTAACTACCCATATGAGCATAACATGTGGGTCTGAGGAACTAAAATCTGGCATGTAGGATTTTAATTTCAGCAGTCAAAGCTTGCCTTCATATAATTTAGCTAAATACACAATTTATGTACACAATTTTTTCACACATTTACATGCACCAAGACTTGGAAAAGGAAAAGTAAAACATAAACCACAACAGGCTGTCTTCTGCCTCCAGACACTGCATCAAATTATGAGCACAGCATATTTTAAAGCCTCCTCTATAACAATTTAATTTTTCTTAGGCACATGCTTGGTCACCTACAAAAGATTTTATTAGCTACTACAAAACACTGCAATATTTCTTTCTGTATCTAAATTATTCTGATGGTTTCAGTTGGGATAAAGTTAATTTTCTTTCCAGTAGCTGGTACAGTGCTGTGTTTTGGATTTAGTATGAGAATGATGCTGTTAACACATTGATTAGGGCTTACTCTGAGTCAAGGACTTCTCAGTTTCCCATGCTGTGCCAGTGAGGAGGTGCTCCAGAACTGAAGTTAGCTTGGGGATATTCCAGACCACAGAAATCATGCTCAGTACACAAACTGCTCTAAGCTCTGTGGGTGCTGCTGGTCACTGCTTAGGGACTGGGGGGCATTGCTCAGCACATTTACTATGGATCACTTGTGGCTTGTTGGGGGGTGGGGATACAGGGAGGGGGTCCTCTCTCTATTTTTATTCACTAAGAAAGTTCAACAGAAGTAGAATAGTAACTAAGTGCACCTGAAGAAATAAGATTCCACTCCGAGCATCTAAATCCAGACATCTCTCATTATCATCAATGGTGGTCAATGCAATCAGAGGAGTCTGGGGAGCAATTCCATTTGCTCTGGAGGCTCATTAAATAAATCATTCTCTAGACACTATTGACTGTATAGGCTAGATTTCTATTGGTCAAAATGACAGCTTATAACCCAAGTGTAAAGAGAATGTATACCAAGGAGAAGTTTAGTTTGTCTGTATCAAAACTGAGAGAAATCCATACTTACATGTACACCACAGCACCGTGTGTTACAGATTTGCAGAGAAGAGGGATGAAGACTGGCCAGGGACCCAAAGTCCAAAACTAATTTCCTACTGCTAGTGCAAGCCCTATCAATTCCCTAAACAGGAATGCTCTCATATGATGTTCTATAATTTTATTTGAATGTTACCCTAAGCCTTAGACTTTTAAACATGGCATCATCACTCAAAGACATCCAGTGACTGAAAAATGAAAAACATCCCTTCAACCAAAGTGACACAGTTATCAAAATTTGATACAACTGTGACAAAAACCCCTGGCTTTTACTGAGACTTGGTTAAACCTTTTCGATCAGTGACAGAACAAAAGGATATTAAGTCCCAATCACATGTTTCAAGACATCAGCAAATCCTCAGTATAAGTGCAAATTTTAAAAAATTTACTTATTTTCTAGATTAATTGATCATTGGGGAAAAAATCAAATAATTCTTAAAATAAAATTACAAAGAGACTGAGTAATGAATGAATTTCCTCAGGCTGATATGTATGTTCCTTATGTCTACTCTAGAAACACATACACTTAGCTTTTTTGAGGCAGTCATAAAAGAATGACAAAAGCAAGGAAATGAAACACAAAACAGTACATGGATAGTTGATGTTTATTAACCCTCTTGAACATAGAGTAAACCAGATATTGGTGCTCTCCTAACAGCATCGTTTGGCTCAAGATCACTGGCATTCTCTCTCTAAAAACTCTGCTGCAAAACCAGATTTTTTTATTCATTAACAAGACAATAAAAGACAAAAATCACATTTTAAGATAATGATCAAACAGAAGTGCAGAAAACCAGGTATCAGCCCTTGCTGTCATAATGAAGAGAACTGCTTACATACAAAGAGCATTTTATATTTTATCTATGCAAAGTGCACTATAATCAAGATATATTTCAACTCTAGACTGCAATTTCAACAAGAGCCTTTCTGCTCTCAACAAAAGAAAGCTTGTTTCAAAAATACACAAGGCTATTTTCCTATCCTTTTAGGTTTTTTCTGACTAAAAGATTACCTGACTGGAGAGAAAATGGGAACAGAAGAATAAAGAAGCTCCTCTACAGACTGCTCTGAACTGTTTCAGAAGAAGTAACACACATCTCACTTTCAGTGCCTGCTGTAAACTTCTAAAAACAGGGAAATAACTGTGGTAACAAAGTACAAAAAGAAGCCCAACTATTGTAATTGATTTTTTTAAGTTTGTTAGAATTCACTAGTATTGCCCCAGTTCTCATGATCCAAATTCAAATCCATTAAGCACATGAAAAAAACCCAAAATAAATTGGAATTTAAACAGCAAAACTTGCCATAAAGACCACGTTTCCATTCCTACATGAATAGAAGGTGACCAAAAGAAAAACAGGGAAACAGAAAACAAATGAACAAACAAAAAACCCAAAACCACAAAAACTCCACAAAAAAAACCATATTTAAGGACATTTTGTTTTTCTTCTTTGTAAGTAGACTTAAGAGGGAATGCAAGGAGATGTAAAAGTCTAGCCTATAGAATTCAGTTTCACAACTAAATAGCATTATACATTTCATACAAAATTAGAATCCAATCTTTTTTCAAGAAGTAGTAACACCTTTAACGTTGAAATACTTGAGCCCTATAATCATTTCCCTTTCCTAAATCTTAATATATTAAATTTCCAAAACATAAATTGCACACAGAACAAATAATGCATGAAGAGCTGTTCTGTCTTTATTCATGAGATCCAACAGATTTCAAAAGACATGAGGCAGAGTGTTAAATCAACTCTGAAAGCAAAAGTACATTTTTATTTACATCATGCCTATTGTGATATATCAGCAGAGTGCACATTTGATACAATATGCTGCTTTTCTGGATGACTGAATATGAAACAGTCATGATTTATTGGCTGAGCATAGACTGAATATGACAGCTATATGATGTTACAGCAATTACATGGACATTATCAAAAAAAAGTATTCAGAATCCTGGGTTTTGTTTTTGTAAACAGTTTATACAATTCCAAGATACCTGAATTTTTGATAAAATTATTTTAAAGCATTGTTTCAACGAAGAGCACAGGAACAAAACTGGAAGACATCTGCTGTGTCATTCAGCTTTAGCAAAAAGATGTGGATGAAAAGATTTGCATCCCAAAAACCACTAACCCCTGTGTCAGAACTTGGGGTAAATAGCCAAAGAGCTTAAATACATTACCAGTGGTGTGTGCAGCAGGCATTTTTCAGCAACTGGTTAGAGTTGTATGGTTAAGAAGATATTCAAAAGAGGCTGTTGAAAGCTCTACATTTAGTGACACTCAGATACTTCTAAACTTAGAAATTTATCAGCCACATAGCCAAATCCATCTATTACTTTACTTAAAATGTCATGGAATGACTTTCTTGCTGCTGCTGCAAGGGCCAATAAAACAGAAAGCTCTTCTGACAAGTACAGTCCATCTGCACTGAAGATGAAGTGCAAGGACTGACAAGTGATTCAAAACTACAAAAGGAATCTTAGAAAATTAAAGGTCGGGCTTCACCATTCATTTTTCTACATGCAGTTCTAACAAGACACTACATCGAGCAATATCTACAGCAATGTGTGTTGTTGAGAATAAAACCAGTCATAAGAGAGCAGATTCTGATCTAAATTAGTTTTAGTACAGGAAAGATAATTATTGCTTTCACTCTTCACTGCAAGAACCTTATCACCAACCAGCTCATACAGTAGATGATTATATGCAGATTTCTGTGTCTAATATGTAATATGTAAAAAGTGATCCTCTTTCTTTTTATGGTAGCTAGCACATCACTAAAACTATGCCAGTACTGTTAATGTCCTGGAAGACAGATTATAGTCAGAGCTCTCCTCTACGCCTAAGACATGCCACAATCTGAAAGATTGCCCAAAATCTTCCCTTTTAACACAATTCAGAAGATGAAACCTGAAAATCATACATTTTTAACAGGTTAAAAAAACACTGAACAAATTAAAGCACATTAAAGTGCATCATCACTGCCAAATGTCAGCACAACTTCAGCGTTGCAACAAAGACTGCAGAGCTCCAGTTTCGACTAGAATAATTGGGAAAACTGAAAAGGGGATTGAGTTTGAAGTGAAAGAGTACTCATTTCTAGTATCATTTACTACTGTGTGTCCCCAAATATTTATGTGCACACTATAGCCTTCATGTATATTACAGTCTAATACTCTTCAATGAGGCACTTTTCTAGTGCCTCATCTTCAGTTCGGATTCATTGGAATACCACCAATGAAACAAAAATATGGTGAAAAATAATGGGTCTATACCAGATCCATTTCATTTAAGAAATACTGCTTTAAGACTTTTAATCTATTATGCAAAACGTAGTCATTTTTTAATTAGAAGTTTCTGTAACAAAAATACTTTCTTATGAAAAACAGTTACAAAATATTCCTAAACGTCAAAAGCTGTAAGACACTGATATGCTGGTTTTTGGCTTAAAAAAGGAAAGTTTCAGAGGAAAATACACAGAGATATGATTGAGTATAATCTGCATCTACATTAGCTACAGGGCATAATTAAAACATAATTATGTCCCAAAGACATTTCTTCCTTAGCATCCTTAACTTCACTGATAAACCTGTAAGCACCCTGGGTTTAAGAGGTCAGGCAAATCCGTTTAAAATAAATTCTTACAAGGAAAAGGTAAAAAAGGTTTTGCTTTGTTTTTATTCCTTCTAGTGCTCAGAACTTCCAGTGTATCAGTCAAAACACAAATTATATGCAAACTGAAAGAAAACAGTATCAAGTGAAGTTACAGATTATTCCCTTGCCAAAAGCCACTGGTGCAGCATCTACCCTTGGAAGGGGTATGCATGTGTATTTATGTATTTATGTTTACATAAAGTTGTAAGTTAACAGTACCTTTACAGTGTTGATTACATATATCCTATGTACATATATATTACCTTTCTGCATATGGGCAGAAATGATGAAAAAAATTACTTCCATGTTAATTTCCTGAAAAAAGTGGAATATGTACTCTTACATTCACATCTAATTTTTCATCATCTGACTTCTTATGTGTCAACTGAAATTATAATGTGCTCTAATTGTCTAATTTGGAACCACAAGTAAAACAAACTGTAGGAGAAATCCACAGAACAAGTCTGTGTTTTTTTGTTTAGTAAAGAGGTTAGAGCAGCAATACCTACAAACATATTTGTGTGAGAACTGTGAACAATATAGATGATACTGGTAAATCTCTTTGCAGCAAAGTCAGATGTTTTTATCCATCAGAAATGGTTATCAACTGCTTTGTAAAACTTGTATTATTAATCACATCAGGCAGCAACATCCACAAATGCAACATGGCATGTTATTTTAATGACAGCAATTCCACACCATTATTTATATCTAAGTCCTAATAAAAATCATTATCTGATACAAACAACTTTAAACAATTTTGATTTGATCTCACGATGCTTAATTAAACAGGAAAAAAGCAGCTATCTCTAGCTCTGATTAGATGAGCTAATTTTCTGCAGTCTTTCCAGAATCACTGTGTACACAAGACTAAACACAAGTAACACTGACAACCCTATCAGGGACTTCCCTCTAGGCACAGTTATATCTTTACAGGCATTGCTAATCATCTCTCCTTCTGATACTGCAAGGCAGGAATCTTGTCCCAGTTCTTTCCTATGATCTGGCAGAATTTAACACGACTCTGCAAGAAATTATTGAAGAATGTTCACAAAAACATGGAATCATTTATGTTAGAAAAGACCGTCAAGATTGAGTCCAACCATAAATTTAACACTGTCAAATCCAACACTAAGCCATGTCCCTAGGCTCTCTCCTCCTTGGAATGCAATCAAATGCAAGCCCTGTGAGCCTGTTTTCTCAGTCCTCTCACTTCCAGAATCCATTACAGATCTCCTTCCCGCTGCTGTAGTCAATAGGCGCACACAACAAATTGACAAAATCAAATCATGCAGACCAGTGTGGCAGTAATCCACCAACAGGACTGCAACGAGCTTTCACAATTCTGAAGCACTCCACAAGAAAGGGAAACAGAATGCTAGCAAGCATAAGCAAATGTGCCCAGGACACACAGGACATGAAGGAAACACAGGACAAACTCCCACCTATAAAACACAGCTTCAGATAATAGTATATGACAGCAAGAATCTTGCACAGACTTAACATACATACTGTGATAGTTATAAAGCCAAAACCAACCCACTTTTAATGGCAATTGAAGCTTATTTTCATTCAGCTAAGGAAGGATATTATGATTTTATGATTCTATGATTCTAAACTCAGTGGCCAGATGACAGAGGTTTTTCAAGAAAATCCTACTTGTCAGGCTCAGCTCCAACTATTCATGTGGAGCCAAATGGTGGAGAACAATAGTTGCCCACAAAATAAGTCCTCAGGATTTTCAGTTATTTTAGTCTTACTCCTCACTGCTAATTAGCAAATTACCATAGCCAAAGGAAAACAAAACAAACTCATTTTCCAAATACAACCAACAAGAATATTACTAATTCAGCTTGACTTAAATGTAACACCAGTAATCCATGTATTTATAGCTTGAAGTCATGCTTTTAAATCTCATGCCTGGTTGTATGAATTTTTACTATAAAACACATTCACTCAAAAGACCTCTTCTGCACATTGCTTATTAAAATACAAAAGGGACTCCAGCCTATCCTCTTAGCCAGGATCAAGGCAGCTCATCAAACTCAGCAGCCATCTGTCTTCATGTGAATATCACCTACAAAAACAGTTATGTCCCATTTGAACAACACACTCATTCTCCTCCAGGCTGCAATTTGCATGCAAAAAAAATCACTCAGGAATTATGTGAAAGGAGTAGATCTCCTGGTGTTTGACTTACTGATATTAAGCTGATTTCTGGAAATCAACATGAATAATTTTTTAACATATTAAGCTGATTTCTGGAAACCAACATGAATAATTTTTTAACTTGGTGTTCAGTGTGTCACTGTCTCAGAGGCCGTTCAATTCCTAACAAACATCTCAGAATATAACTCAATATCTTGGTCAAATCACTTTGCAGTTATGCCTAAATATCCTGATTTCATAGACTTGGCTTTCTTTTCTTTATCTAAGCTCTTTTCTTTAGCCTTTGGGGTTAAAATTCAAACTAAATATTAATTTTTAGTCAAGCCTACATGCCTAGTATGCAAGCTTTGGATGATCTACTTATTGTCTTGAGACCCCTAACAACTGCACATTACTGTATTTTTCTTTGAACTTGCATTGAAAGAAAAGACTTAATGTAAATTAAACATAATGTTTGGGAAAAAAATGAGTCATGCAAATGAAAAATGCATTTTCATGTTTCTTCTGACAATTAAATCACTTAAAGCCTGTTATTAAAGAAATTTCAAGAGCTAACTTTGTAGAATACAAAATGCATTTTGAAACATACTGTTTGAAACATACAGTTATACTACATAAGCACTGCCATTCAACATATAATAATGTTATGAATGGAATGCAATTTTGCCAAAACATAATAAAAATTATTCACTCAAAATCTATAAAATTAACTTGTTCTATTTCACTACAACTAGAGTATAAAATCGTAAATTCCAAATTTACGAAGACAAATACAGAAGTGGTTCTACTGAAGCTAATTTTTACAGTCATTGGTGGAAGGAAAAATACTTTGTGATTTTATGGTAAGTTTAACACAAACCCACAAGTTAAAAAATAATGTGAATATCTAGGCCCCTGATAACCAATGAAAGCAATAACAACATTCTTTACTATACTAATACTTGTTACCATGACATAGTCCTTCACTGCAGAATTCAGGAAATAAGATCTTACTGCCAATATATGCTGCACTTTTATTACAATTTTGTTTTAGATGTCCTAGAAGAGAAAACAAAACCTTCTTCAAGTTCTATTTCAGTCTTTATACATCTCAGGAGTATTCAAGCCTGGCCACCTATTTACATTACAGTACTACTGATGTACAATTTTTTTAAAAGGAGATTTTAATCCATATAGAGGCATTTCAATTTTACCTTTATCTCTTAAATGTTAAATATTGTGGCTTGCTGTCCAAAATGTCATTGTAGCCTGCAGATTTGTACAGTTTAAACAATTAAAGAATAAAAATAGCAGATAACATTCAATTAGAGAATTATAATTAAAAATATGAGATAAAGATCCTTTGCCGATTTACAAATCAAAACTTTCAAAAAATAGTAGCCAGCAATACCCAATATAAAGGGGGCGAGTAAGAAAAAAAATCTAAGAGCAAAACAACACAGAAATCTCTAAGAATTGAGAGATGAAAATATCAAACCCAAATGTAACCAACTGACTCATAGAGAAAACATTCCTGAGGATTTGAGCAGGTGGAGGTTGTTTTAAAGAACCATCCAAGCATTATAAATTGCACTGGGGATAGTTGTATGTGCTCAAAAGCACTGTCCCGAAGATTGCCAAGTGCCTACTTCTACTTGCATTTAAATACAAAGGGCTTTTTAAATAATTGTGTAGACTCACACACATTAGAGCAAGAACACTTCTAATTTACATCTATACGTTATATTTGTTTATTCCATACTATTTTGTCTCCCTCTAGTGGCTCACTCTCACAAACACGGGCTTCTACCCGGCTTCAGCCCTGCTGCAGAATCTCAGGGTAATTCAGGCTGGACAGGACCTCACGAGGTTCCCAGTCCAGGCTCCCCTCAAGGAATTTCTGGTTGGCCTGGGTAGAAACATTCATCACCAGCTCTCTGCAGTCAAGGTAAAAACTCACTCTTGAATTCAGACTCAAGAACCTCCTAAGATCATTTGGAAAAGAAATCATAGAGCCAGGAAAATAAAGTCACTGGAACTATCACTTGGGACGTATCATCATCCCAAAGTTTTTAACAGAGTAGGAGACATATGTCTTTGCGTACTGATGCAGTATATGGCTGTCTCATTATCTGTTCTCAGCTTCATACATGACCAGTGTGGAAGAAACATGTAGAATATATCAATGACCAACTCAAGTTCAAAAGCTTCACTGTGAAGGGTTTGCTTCTTTACCAATAACAGACCCTGAGGAAGGCTGAATTTGAGTGAACTCTCCTCTTTCTTCTTCCAGCAAAACATCCGTCATGAGGACCTTCACTGGCAAGAAGGGATGAAGAGGCTTACCTCAGACAACTAGAAAACAACCTGCTCCTTGCCACTTGCAATCACTGCAATAGAAAACAACATAATAGAAACAACATCATAACTTACTGCAATAGAAACTACAGTAAGTTAATCTGGAAGGCTGAGTCGGGATGAATAAGAGACTTTGCCAGCCTGAATGCCACCACATCTCTAAAGAGTGCTAAAACACAGGGGCTAAAGAGCCATAAGAAGTCACAACAGACAAGAAAGCTGTTCTATCACAAGGATAATTTTGTAAATATAGTAATACTTCAGTTTTGGAGATTTATTGAATAAATAAACCCCCACGCTCTTGCACAATTTTAAGATGTGCTTCAGTAGCTTATGCAACAATAATTAAAACTAGTGCAATGTCAAACTGCAGCACCAAAGGAATTACTTTTCAACAGGGAGTATACAACCAGCAACTGTTACTTCTGCACAAAGAGGTAAAAAATCAGAGTACTAGAAGAGGGCATTTTGTACCACCATGCACCAATAACTGCTGAGAAAAAAGAACATGCATCACAAGTATATGTAGCAATGGGAAGCAAAAAGTGAGGAGCTGCCTTAAAGCCTTCCATCTGTATAAAAATCTCAGATCCAGGCTGTTAACTAAAGAAGTAACTGGATAACACCTTAAAGAAACTGATTCTGCATTCCTTCTTTCCTTTGTTTGAAATACTGCATTAAATTTCAACTTCTCCTTTTCACATTCACAGGTTAATAATACAAAAATATCTGAAAACAGTAACAAACTCCACTACTGTGATATCTGTTAGAGGACTTATTTTCAACTATGAAAGCATTGTTACATCTGCACTCTAATTATTTAATTTGTCTTGTCATCTTACTACCTTTGTGCATTTTTATATCACACTGGAGTTACATCCCCCCACCAATTTTTGGTGGTCTTTTTTTGGACAAGGTTGGGAGTTACTTTTTAAGCAAGAATAGTGAAAGAATCTATGAGAATCAATATTTTTAGAGTAAGATTTCAATTTATAGAAAAAAACCCCAGTCTTAAAATAACATTGAAGTTATGAAGCCAACTGGCATAACCATTCATTCAGAAGTAACCCATCTACTCCTATCTGGCAGTTAATCCTTTCATCTGAAAAACAACAATTTACCATTTAGGCACTCTTAACCTAGCAATTTGCAGAGTAATTTTAATTGCAGTGCCTCAATTAGAAAATCTTTTATTTTGCATTCTGCTTTTATCCCTGTTGTGAACATGCCAATACATGACCATTCCCTCCCTCACTCCACCATCAGAGCATCTCCACCTTCCTTCTTTGCAGGTGTTACTTGATTTTTTCCCCACTGACTACATGATTTCACACTTCATTCATACTTCACGGATTCCTCTCTAAAGGCAAAACATAATTTCTTTAAAGCTTTTCTACAGTGTTTGTATCAATGAGGCCTGAGGTATGCCTGAATCAGTTTTTCAGAGCACAGGAGGAGTTCTTTTTGGTGCAAATTGTCCATATGCCTATGCTCAGCCTGGAGACCATGCTTAGCCAGTTTGTTGCTAATGCGTTCATGGTAACTTCCTTCCTGCTGAAGACTGAAGGTGTGTGCCAAGAATTCATAGGATTGAAAATTGCCATAGATGTTGCAGCTATTAAAGACAAAAATGAACAAACAATTTTGAAATCATAACCATTTTCAGCAAATTGAACGCTCTCTCTCTGCAATGTAAGAGTCAATAGGTAATACAACATTAACCTTAATCTTTATAAAGTATCATGCACATGTCTTCACAATGCTCCAGTAAAATGAAACAATGTAATTAATTATCTCCACTCTACAAGAAAGGAACAATGGCACAAATGCTAGAAAATAAAAATGTCAGAAGAAGAAAATAGCAATAAAAATTGCATTAATCTTCCTTTTTTCAGGACATTAAACACTGTATGACACTACTGTGAAAAATCACAGGCCACCAACCTCCATTAGAGACATGAAAAATTAGTTTTCTCTTTTATTCAAGATTGAAGCTGGTTATCTAGAACTTGAAAAGGACCAAAATTACATGGATGTAGCAGCTTGCTTGTGAGAAATGTAGTAAGCAAACTCTTTGTTTGATTAACAATGTGCTTTCTAACTCTTGAAGCTAAAACACAGGATCATAAAACTTCATTTATTTCTAGGGCCTATCAACTCAGATGCTATAATAGAAAGTCATAACTCTGTGATTGAAAACAGGATCCGAGGTGCATACAGGTCTTCATACATGTGCATGTACATATTTGGCCAAAGCACAAGTAGGTGGAATCAGATGTGTTACCCCAATATTTTTTGAAAACAGAAATAACTAATGTGATGCTATTGTTTCTAATAGTTTAATTCTTTCAGTTCTTTTACACACAGGATATGTCAATAGAAAATTCTGCATTTTCCTGAATTCAGGTAGTGTTGTGGGTTGATCCTGGCTGGATGTCAGGTGCCCACTCCCCTCCTCAGGTGGACAGGGCAGACAAAATACAACGAAGGACTCAAGCACACATTGGGATCATTCATCGGTTACTGTTACAGGCAAAACAGACTTCACTTGGGAAAAGTAATTTGTTACCAATCAAATCAGAAGAGGGAAATGAGAAATAAAAACAAATCTTACAACACCTTCCCCTCATCCAGGTTTGACTTTACGCCTGATTTTCCTCCCTCCTCCCACAGGTGGTGCAGGCTGACAGGAAATGGGAGGCCACCATACATTTCTGCCACTCCTTCCTTCTCAGGGGAGGATCTTTACACTCCTCCCCTGCTCCAGAGTGGGGTTCCTCCCACAGGAAACAATGAACTTCTCCAACGTTGAATCTTCCCACATGCTGCAGATTTTACAAACTGCTCCAGCACAGTCCTTTCCATGGTGTGCAGTCCTTCAGGAGCAGCCTGCTGCAGTGTGAGTCCCTGTGGGGTCCCAAATCCTGCCAGCAAACCTGCTCCAGAGTGGGCTCCTCTCTCCTTGGGGCCACAGGTCCTGCCAGGAGCCTGCTCCAGCATGGGCTTCCTACTGGGCCACAGCCTGCTCCAGGCATCCCTCTGCTCTGGCGTGGGGCCCTCCAAGGGCTGCAGGTGGATCTCTGTGTCCCCACGGCCTCCCTGGGCTGCAGGGGCACAGCTGCCTCACCAGGGCCTGCACCAGGGGCTGCAGGGGAATCTCAGCTCTGGCACCTGGAGCATCTCCTCCTCCTTCTTCTGTTGCACTGCCCTTGGTGTCTGCAGAGCTGTTCCTCTCTCATATCCCCACTCTCCTCTCACTGGCTGAAGCTGTTATTGTGAAGGGGAGTTTTACCCCCTTTTCTCAAATAAGTTATCCCAGAGATACTACCCACCACTGCTGATGGGCTCAGCCCTGGCCACAGGGCTCCCTCCCTCTTGGAGCCAGTTGGCTTTAGCTCTGTTGGACAATAGGGGAAGCTTCTGGCAACTTCTCACATAACCTAACCCTGCAGCCCCATACACTACCAAAACCTGCACATAAACCCAACACAACTAGTAATTAATTGGCATTCTACTGCAAGATTTACTGCCAGTCTTCTGAGATGTTCTAGAGACTTTTGTAAAAAAAATGCTTTTTGAAGTCTTTTTTAACAAATTACCTATCTCCTTTTGAATCAAGTTATATTTGAGGAACTGGATAAACAGAGGTTTAGATGCTCATTCAAATCATACCTTTAAATCACTTTCTCCTTTCAAAAAAAATTTGCAGACAAGTTGATCTATCTTCTGGGTCTTGGAAGAGGCATATGTACCATAATTCATTTTAGCCAAACTTGTTTTTTTCCCTGTATCTTCTATAAATAGCAATGGCCCAGACAACCTAAGGTAAGGAAAGATTGTCTACCAAGCACTCCAAAAATACTTCACGGTACTCTGGAAAGCTGAGATCTCACAATATTAAATACTAAGTACACTCCACCCAAAACAGATAAAGTCTGAAACTCTGCTCTAACACACACCACAGGCCAGGCAGAGCAGGATGAGGGAGGAAGCCTGCTTCATAGTACCTGATATGTTCAAGATAAGGAGCAGTCCACAATCCTCCAAAAATTAGACACTACTTCTTCCTCACCCACAATATTCCCAAAAATATTGGCAAGAGTGAGGCCAATGACTAATATGTCAGTAGTACCTCCCATGCACTGAATAGTATTTTCTCACTATTTCCTTAAACACATTCTTCTGTCTTCTGTCCCCAGTTTCTTCTTTCATTCTTCAACTGTAAATTTGCTAAGGCAAGACTACTTCACACAGAGCTATCCAACTAATATATTTTTTTAATAAACAACAAAAAAGTTTAACCTTGTCTTTCAGACAGTATTTGGTTTGGTCTCTGATCTGCTTGGTGAATTAATTTAGTCACATAGTACCTGTATTTCCTATAAGACACTGGCTTCCTAGAAATTTACTGGTAAGGTTTTTCTAGTCCACACTTATAAAAGCCTCTTTATGGTTTGCCTTTTTTCCCCATAGTTCAGGTCAATACCCAACAAAATGACTAAAACTATAAGCAAAGAGACCAAAAAAAAAACCCCTCCCATCTTTAAAAAGGTGTACATTTTGCCCAATTTTCTACTTCAAAAAGCATCTATTCAAATCACCAGCACAACGTACACAATGAACTACATCCCCACGTTTACATTTGGCTCAATTACCTTGTCAGCATCCACTTTTCCTCTGATAAACTCTTTCTTCCAGAACTCCAGGGCCTGCTCCAGCGTGAGGCCGATGCCCTTGAGGAAGAGCCCGTACTGCATGCGGCCGCCGTGGCGCAGGTGGTGGCTCTCGCGCAGGGCTCTGTGCAGCTGCCTCATGCACAGGGGGAACGACTTCACAGAGAGCTGACGGGAAAAGAGCTTCTGTTTAAGGCACACCGATCATTTAATTCACAGCTTATGTGTGTACTGCGATTAGTTAGCTCCATTTGAAAACACCAATGGCTGGAAGAAAAGATAGGCATGTACAGAGAGCCTTGGGACTGAATTCATAACACAAGTGAGTCCATAGACTATCCAATTCAACACCCATCTCAAGAACAAAATCCAGAGGACAGAGTAATATAGCTGGTACTATCAGACTGTCTCCAGCTACAAAGTTACACAGGTTTAATTGCTGTCAGGAAAAATATACCCACATTTGCATTACAGTATTTCTTGACTCTGGTTTTTTTCGCATCTGGAATGGCCAAATGACCTTTTACAGAATTTTGGGGGTAGGGAAGGGGAGGGGATTTTAATTCACTGCCAGAGAAACACTATCATGGTTAAGATGGATGCTGAAAACACTGGGTTCCTAAAATTCACATGAAGGAGCTGTAATATGTTTTGGATGGACTCTGTACAATTTATCCATGGTGTTTTACATCCCATGTTTTACTTCCATTTTATTTACTTCCTTGTTTTCAAAACCCTGCCTGTAAGTCAAAAATCAAAAACCAGCATTGGAAAGACTAATACTGCAACACAGTAATCATAAACTTCATGGTTTGCAAGATTGTTTAATAAGAAAATTTTGTTGTATTCTGCTTATAATTATGTTAAGTATTTGTAAAAGTACACAAAATTGAACAGCAAATTAAGTATTTCACTGCAACTGCACCCTGAGTCTGAATCCTGATTAGAAGCATTTTAGCTAATTCTGCTCCATCTTGAACTTCAACGCAATTTCCTTCAACAGTTACAAAGCAAACATGAATATAAAGGTTTTATATCTAGTTTGTACATAGAGTACTTGAATTTAAAAAGTTATACTTCAACATCGTATATGACTCCAGAAACACAACTTACAGCATCAATTTGCTCTAGAGAAATTTTTCCAGTGTTCTTTTGGATGCTGTAATCTGGGCCAACATAGGAATGGCTGAAAAAGAAAGCACATGGTATGGCATCACTTAAAGCAGTTCCAAAATATTTTTAAAGTTTAAAAATTCTGAAAGAAAAAATTTATCAATTATAGGCTGCAAATATTTCGTATCAGGCAAAAACTAGAAACCCGGTAATTAGGCCTCATAAAACATGAGTCATAAAATAATGTCCTAAATCATTAGAGCAAACATAGCAAAGAAACCCTCTTTGCCTTCATCTGAAAGGAGAGGTGAGGGATCATACAGGGTTTAGATCAGAGAGACCCCTGAAGATCATCTAGTCTGACCCCTCCTCAAAATGATGTTTGCTCAGGACCTCATAAAGCTTGCAGGTTGCTTAGGATCTCATAAAGCTGGATTTTGAGCATATCATGTGAGTCTTGCTGAGTACACACTCAATTCCATCACCCAAGGCAACAAAGTAGAGGCTAAGAAGACAGGACCCTAGGTACTCCACTATTACGGTACGTAATAGATTTTTTTTTTTCATCACACAAAAGGGATAAATAATTTAAAGTATTTTAAACCATGTGTGTCTATTATTACTAATTTTATTATAGAAGCATCTAAATTCTCTTTGGTCACCTGTCTGTTCACTGCCAGAGGTTGCTTTTCAAGTTGCAAGATCTGATATATTTTGTTAATTTTAAAGGAACTTCCAAAGGGGCAACTTGAAGCATTTGTATCATTTTTTTGGTTGGTGACAAAATAAACTGGAAACAGTCCCTCCATTTTCAAAAAAGCAAAATGGAAGTGATTTACCAGCTGTATAACACACATACCCAAGATAACATAAGAATGTACAAAAATACCAGTTGGCATAAATGTGGGGCATAGCGTCCCTGTTGAAGTACCTTCTTTTGGAACCTTTCCCTTTTTCCATATTAAAAAAAAAAAAAAAGCACAGACAGGACTGATGGTGATACTGAAGGACTGTTCCACTTACATAGAACAGAGCATACATCAAAAGAAATTTTCAATTTCTCAGTAATTACTCCTAGAAAGCAGAGTTTATAAAAACCTAACTTAATTGCTCTTGATCTTCAAATTAAGAAAGGAATACCACTGAGGCATATTTTTACAACCCCAGTAAGATGTAGGGTACTAAAATCATGGAAGGTTATTGGCAATCAGAAGTACCCCCAGCTATGTAACAGTAAAAATAACACTGCAATCTTTGTTTTCATTCATTGCTCGTGAACAAAGTTCAATCATATGTAAATAAGCAGAGGTATGAAAGCTATTTTTCCTGCTCTGATTTACACTAAAAACAACAAAACATAAAACTCTTCTGATATAATAAAAATTATGAGACTTTTAAAAATCAAAATAAAATGTCAGGGTTTGGGAACAGATAGCTCAAGTAGTAGAGCACTGTAGAAAATAAGGAGCAGGATCCAGCAAACTAGATCTGCATCCCAATTCCCCATGCAATGGTGCCATGATGGAGCCTCAACACTTCCATTTCTAATACATCCAACATAATTTCAATAATCTTAATGCTAAGGTGTGTGTGTTCAGAAACTGCTTTCATTGCTGACATCCCATATTTAAGTAAATTTCTATTCTTAGACATATTAAAAATTCCACAAAAAGAAACACCTGATCTAACCAGATCTGCATTGAACATGGGCTTGATTAAAGCATCTCCAGTTCAGTTCAAGCTAAATTATTCCATGATTCTAAACCAGCTCCCTCTAATTGTATGGACCTTGTCCTCCTGCATATGACCACAGTTAGAAAAGTCTCCCATATAAAGTGGTAAAAAGCAATCATATATAAATATATATATATATATATATATATAAGAAAGAGACCAGAGTTCTTTACCTACCAATAAAGTAGAAAGCTTATATACATATACATATATATATACACACACAACTAAGAGGGAGGCAAACTATTCACTCTAATGGCTTGCACTTTCAGCAATCTACATAAGTCCATTAAAATAACAAATTAGTACTCCATTCATCAGTGACAGCAAAATCTTCCAAAAAGAGCAGGGAGCACAGAATATTAGCAACAAGGAAGGCTCATGCTCTGAGCACTGTAATTTGGAATCTGTTTTTGTTGAAAAAGGAGCTTAACAATATTGCATTTGCTATTTAAAAAAAAATCAAATCAACCTTTATAAAATCAACAATTTTTTGTTACTTAAAACCAACATTACTTCTATAAACTATTTTCCATGTAATTTATAAAGCTTTTGTTAAGTTGAAGAATTACTTTTGGGGTTTTTTTCAAAGCAAATCACACAGATGAGGTCTGTAAAAAACCTGTACCTAAGGCATTCTACCAGACCCATTACTTTAATCTGTATGAAGGAATGTAGTCATGCTTTCACTTTATACTACCTGAGATGATTAAGCAGAGGTTGAAGTCTCTCATCAGACTGTATGGAAGGTAGTGATCGTGCTGTCAGCTGGAAGAAAAAATGAGTACAATTTAAAATATTAGCTTAAAAAATCTGATAGCACCAGGCAGGAATTATGTTGGAATTCATACTGCATTGTTACAACTTTATACAACATTGGGTAAGACGTAATTTCTCCTATTAAAAATAACTAAGCATGGCCTTCCAGAATCTGAAGCTAGCAGAAATATTTACAAGTTAACAAACAGTGAAAAATCATTTGTCTAAAATTAAAATGCTATTAGAATTAAATAGCAAGACATCATTTAAAGTGGAATATGTTTTTCCAAACATATTTGAATTAAAAGTGATGTTGTCCCTAGACAGACTTCTACCTATGTAAATATAAATCATGAAGTGATATTATATATAATTTACATATGTATAAAAGCAATTTTACACAGTTTTTAGCACTGTTTGACTTTTATATAAACATGCCTTTGTGTACTCTGTTTTATTTTAAATGGGCATAACATGTTTTACAATTTGATTGTTCTAAAACACTTTTTTTCTTCTAGCTCATATGACTAATTAAAAAATTCAACCTTTTCCACAAAAATAAACCCAGCAATCTGTATGTCACGCTAGTATAGAATATTAGTTGCATTAACTAAAATAACTGGAAAAATGCATGTATTAAATTTGCTTAGTATCTCTATATAAGGTGGCTACCTTCACCTATAAAAGCTACAAACATAGCTCTTTGGATAATTCTGACATACATCTAACTCAAAATACTGAACACAAACATGCATTTCAGGGTTCTGTGGCTGCCATGATTCTTCAGCTGTATTTTGAAAACTACCTCTGAACGAAGTAGAAATTTCAAGATATTTCACACTGTATAAACAAACATCAAGGTCTTAAGTATTTTACAGGTAACTCAAAAATAGCATGCAGTATTAATTAACTAAATTATTATGCATACTAATTAGAAATATCTAACTCCTGAAATACCACCCATTTGTTACACCCATTTCACAACGTTTGCTGCTGGCAGAAGTCAGACTGGGATCAAATTTGAAACGTGCACCCCAAGCTTGCAGCACCGAGTAAATGAGAGGGGGTTGGAAGCAGCCAGGGGGAGGCTGAAGCCACTGAACTCAGGGAGAGCAGGGAAGGAGGAAGGGGCCATTCCTGCTGCTGAGGGAGCCCTGGACTGCAGCAGCCAAGGTCACAGCACGGCTCTTCTCAGCCCCAGGTGTGCCAAATGCCCTCATCCAACCTGACTGCTGCAGGAAACACGAACCTGGCACACCCAGCAGCCCATTCACCCTCCTCTCAAAGAAGGCAGCTGTCTTGGCAAATACAGCGTGATCCACATTCCCTTGTTTTATGGAACTAGACTGAGATGCATATGATACACTAAAACTTCAGTAAACTCTGCATTTATTCAGAAGTTTCTTTTAATTGAAAAAAAAAAAAAACAAACTCATTTTCCTACTATGCAGTATTAAAGGTCAATATAAGTATTCTATATTCACATCTCTTGTAAAGTAACTCTCTAACTTTGCTTTCAACACAATCAGAAATTATTTCTGAAAAGAACTTGGAAGCCTTCTAAACACCAACCAAAGTTATCAGAACAAAGGCAAAACTGCCTGAAATACAATATGTTTCTTTCTCCATTATTATCTTAAGAGATACAGAAAACAGTATTTGTGTGCACACTCACAGAGCCACAAGGTTGGAAGAGACTTTCAAGATCACTGAGTCCAACCCATGCCCTAACACCTCAACCATGGCAGCAATTAGACTGAGGGGTAGTTTTTCCAAAGTTGCCATTGCTCAAGACCTGGCTGGGCATCAGTCTGTGGCTGGCAAGCATTGCTTGTGGGGTGTTTTGGTTTCCTTTTTCATTTAATAAACTGTTTTTACCTCAGTCCAGTCATGTCACTGGTCACAAGACTGAAGAGATCAGCATCTGCCCCTCCACTTGCCCTTATGAGGATGCTGAAGACTGCAGTGAGGTCTTGCTCAGTCTCCTCCAGGCTGAACAGACCAAGAGACCTCAGCTGCTCCTCACACAGCTTCCCCTCAAGGCCGTTTGCCATCCTTGCGGCCTCCTTTGGACCCTAACAGCTTCATGTGTTTCTAGAGGTGTTTCTTACATTGTGGCACCCAAAACTGCCCCCAGCACTGGAGGTGAGGCCGTCCCAGCCCAGAGCAGAGAGGGACAATCCCCTCCCTTGCCTGGCTGCCAATGCTGGCTCTGATGTCCCCAGGACAGGGTTGGCTGTTCTGGCTGCCAGGGCACTGCTGGCTCACATCTGACCTTCCACCATCCAGGACCTCCAAGTCCCATTCCATAGAGCTGCTCTCCAGCCTCTCATCCCCAGCCTATGCAACAACGAGGGTTGCACCATCCCAGGTGCAGAACCTGGCCCTTTCCCTTGTTAAAATTTCATGGTTGGTGACCACCCAGCCCTCTAATTTGTCAAGGTCTGTCTGCAGGGCCTGTGCCCAACTCACTGCCTGACCTATGTGTGCCCAACAAAGGCACTCTGTGGGCTATTTGTTCCCATTAAATGCATCACCCAGCTGAGTATGGGCCTGCACAGTAGCAAAGTGAAACAGGAAAAGAAGGTAGAAGCTTCTTTCCATAAAAATGGAAACTAAGACAAGAGTAAAATATGACATCACAGTAGTACCTGGCAGCAGTAACTCATCTAAAGGAATGGTATACAATTAGAAGTTATCTTTAGTGGAATGAAATAAAATTACTTTTGCTCTACTAATGCAGGACTACTTTACCTATTCAGGTCCTCCTCTTGAACTTTTTGAAACAGAGACTGCCTTTAGCGATAGCTATTTATAACAGGCACTACCCTTGTTCCAACTAACTCATCAGTACTAGATAAACTTTATTCAAAGATCTGTTTGGCCAGCATTTTAAGACGTTTTCTAAATGTAACCAATCTAACAGAATATCAAATTTTATGTAACCAAACAATTTATGGTTTTTTTTTACTGAGTATACTGTAGCCATGCCATATCTGAAAGTCAGAATTACAGATCCCAGTTCTTCCTTCACTGGGAGTAACTGAGAAACAAAAGAAGACAGTAAGATGCTTTCTGTGAAAGTTTTTACCTTAATTACAGATTTTGTCCTTAACTCTAGTTTATCTAGATTAGCTATCCTTCTGAAGCATACATTTGATCAAAAGAAAAAACAATCTTCAGGAGATGCTACAAATGCCTAGGGAAGCTTTCCTCTCTTCATTCCCATTTTAAGATATGGAGCAGGTTAAAAATAATGCTGTAGAAGCATTTTAGTTCTACTTACTTAAAGACTGTGTCATAACATTCACTATATTGTTATAAATACACTCCACACATCTCAGAGTACTCTTTACATATTTATGGGATCAACACAGAATCACAGGACAGTTTGGGCTGGAAGGGGCCTTAAAGCTCATCTAGCTCCAAACTCCCTGTCATGGGCAGTGACAGCTTTCACTAGACCAGAGCCCCATATAACCTGGTCTTGAACATGAATTCTGCAAATATCCAGCAAGATTATAATAAATAACTGGCCTTTAAGTATCAGTTCCACTTACACAGAGTCCAGGAGTCCATATATAAGGCCATGCCTTTTACAAAAATGGAAACTCTACCATACAATGACAATTGAAACATAAATCATTCATGTAAAATCTCTTCCCACTGCAATCTGCCTTCAGCAGCAATATAGTTTTCATGTACATTTTATTCTAGAATTCAGCCTATATAATCTAATAATCTAATAATCCGGAAGTAATAGTTACAAAAGACTTAATCATTTCTCTCTGATTAGAAGCATTGTTGATGAATAGAAAGTCTAAAATTTTAAAACAAAATCTGAATTTTAGCTCTCTATTCTCTAAAATGCAGTATTAAAGCATATGAATTCTCCAGTAAAGCATTTTAATGCACCAGGCACCAAAATACTTGCTTTAGATTAAATTTCAGACTCAATGTCTAGAAAGGTTTTGTACTTCTGAGAAAAACCTTAATATTACTTTAGCTTGCCTTTATTTATTTTTTTAAAAGACATTTCAGAATTATATTACCTGGTTTGTATGATTTTGCAGTAAGAAGTCATGAGATGCAGATATTGCCAGAACCCAAGAATTCAAGTTAATTATGCTCCAGAGAAACAACTTCAACATCCAACTAAGGGGCAGGCTGCCTCATACCCAGAGAAACTGATTGATTTTGAAACATCAGCTATGGTGCTAATGCTGTTAGAAAATGTCACAATGCAAATGCTATGCAGCTGGGGAACCTGGAATGAGAGAGCAGTGTTTGCATGCCAGTAAGCTGCTGTACCTGGACAGCTGACATTTTAACACTGATCAATTTTCTTTTGAAAAAAGTTGGGGTTTAACCTTTCACAGCATCCTACAAATCTCAAGCACTGTACAAAATTAATAAGTAATTTTTGCCAAGGCTTCTTCAGCTATTAAAAGTTATTTCAGCAGCACTTACACTGAAATATGCTCAATAAAAACTACACCAAACAATTCATGTTAGATCTATTCCACAACACACAACCTATATAACAGCAAATAACATTCTTCAAAATTAACAAAACTATGAAAAAAAATGCTTTCAACATTATGAAACTTTTCTTTTTAACTGGTCAATATAATTTAATACATAAAGCATTTAGATTATTTCCATCTAGTACCACCAGATTTATGAAAGGAAGGAAATAATATAGACTAGCATTACTTGGCTTCTAGTACAAATGTAACAATTCTGACATTTCTAAAGAACAGGAAAGAATTTCCCTCTTGAATCCCCAGTGGATGATATGAGTGTCAGTACAAGGCTGAAATTGGTTTGGTGGGTTTGCTTTTGTTTTGTTATTTGATTATATAAAATTCCTCACACACACACCCCCCTGTTCACAGTAACACAAGCTAGCCAAAAGAAAATAACACACAATACTAAGTGGCCTTCTATGCTTAAGGAAAGCAAAACAAAGGCAGTAACTAACTTTTTTAAAAAACAAACAAACAAAAGAATTAAAGTTATATTATTAGCACTCTCATTTTCTTTTTGGACTCTAAAAGGCAGGGCACAGTTGTTATCAATGTTGCTTAGATGCTGTATCTAAACACTTAAAACCTATACACAAGTATAATAAAATATAAATTACGTTGTAAAATATATATTCTAAATTATAAATATTATATATATTATGCCTTCTTTTCATTTTGCCAGGTAATTCAAGCTGTCAAATGAAAAATTTTCCATAAGAGAAGAAACAAATTAAGAGTTGTGAAAAATGTCCTTGCTAGCATGTCCTAGATATTTACCTAATGCTTTAAGAACTCTGAAGAAACTGAAGTCCACTAATTTCAGCTCAGCATTTGTCAAATGCACTCAGAATAATAATTAATGCTTTCCTGAGGCACTTGCTTCTGAAAGTAATTGATTTCTTTTTCCCATTTGCAAATGTCTAGGCTTTCATATTCACACTGAGATGTAAATAACACCTGGATTAGCGTTTGATATTTAGTCTTTAAAGCAAAATTTTTCAATCATTAAACCTTGTTTAATTGCCAAATGAGCTGTTGCTGGGTTTTGCAGCATTATTACTTCTGCATATAACCATTTCACTTGCATTTGAGGGTGACAGCATGCAAATGAACTCATCTCTTGTACTTTTTTGCATATTAAAATAAAGCTGAAGTTGACAGTTATGAAGATGCTCATTAGATATTTTCCCCCCAAAATAAGTTATTGATTCCACCTTTCTTACAATAGTGCATAGTGTGTTTCAGGCTTTAATTATATGTAGATTGAAGAAGACATTTAGGAAGCTACCTTGTCAGCAAACTCCAGATCTTCTGTTAAATAATGCTGCTTTCCACAGTTGTGAACGCTCTTCAGTGATTTTATCAACTGTTTCACCACTGACTCGGCCTTTACAGAGAGCTTTCTCAACTTTTAATTTAGTCCTGAGTCCTTTTTTAGCATCAGCTTCCAGATACCTAGTTATTTTCAAACCAAATAAACAGTGTCCTGGAACACTCGCCTTCACAGCAAGCATGGAAAATGAGATCGTTTCTTTTATTATTTCATTTTATTTCACCATGAACTTCTGATTCATGCAAACAGTTCTTCATCTCTTCATTACTGTTTACTATTCTTTGGCTGCCTGCAGATTTTTTGTTTCTTCTTCTGGCATAATTTATGAACAGTTTGCTGCTTTCCCAGTCCTTCTCCCAGATTCACAGACTAAATGGTGATACCAATATTCTAAAGTAACCTGGAATGTATTCCTCAGTCCAGCTATACAATGATGCTTTAATTAACTTGCATCCATGGAGCATTACTGATATGGGAGAAGGTAACTCAGACAGCAGTGATTTCCCCAGGGTGTTAATGTTATGATTTTCAAGTTTCACACATACACCCTGCCCCTTGCACTTCATTCGTGAGAAGGAAATTAAGAAAGCCAAAATCATCATAAAATCTCTTCTTGGTAGAAGCCACTAGCCAGTATCACATAAGAAGCAATTGGTTAGAACATATGAAAGATTATTATTTAAAGACCCTCAAAGTCACTGTCACAAACCATGGCAGGTGTTTCCCATCACAGACCTCATCAGTCCAGCACTGTGCTCCAAAACTGCCTTAAGAACAACCACGCTAGCAAAAGCTCTCTGATGCTGAAGACTGTATTGTCAAAAAGAGAAGAAACAACTCTCTACATACCCATCCAAAATACTTGATTAAAAGCTCATTTTCCATAGTCATCATTACTACTACAGGACTTCATCAATGTAGGCCTTCATAAAAACCTTCAGTTAAAAAATCTTACATGTTTTATCTTTACAAACCCCACCACTAAAGCCCCGTGCACTACAGGAAATAAATGTCTGCTACTACATAAAAATCAGATACTATAAATCAGTTTTATTACAGAGTTTCAGAAGAGATATTTAGATTTTATTAGCAATAGGATTTTACTACTGGGAATCAATTATGTGTCCAAGTTCTAGGCTCCCCTCTAACAGAGAGATGGACATACCAGAGATAGACCAGCACAGATGGAGGGACTGGAGCATTTGCTGTGAGGAAAGGCTGGGAGAGCTGGAACTGTTCAGCATGGAGGAAAGAAGGCTCTGGAGGGATCCATCAATGCATATAAATGCCTGAATGGAGGGTGCAAAGGAGCCAGGCTCTTCCCATGGGTTACCAGTGACAGGACCAGATGAAATGTGGACAACAAACTGAAACACAGGAGATCCCATCTGAACACCACAAAAGACTGTCTGTATTGTGTATTGTGCATTTGGTTTTCACCAGCTGGGATTCACAACGTGGCTGAGGTTTGAATGCACCTCTGAAGAGCATCTGGTGCCAGCCCTCAGACTGAGCAGGGCATCTGCAGCTGTCTGACCTGGACTGTCCAGGCAGGGTTTGATTATCTCCAAGGATGGGGACTCTGCAATCTCCCTGGGTAACCTGCTGAAAGTCAAATACATAATACAGCCCATAATACAGCACCAAGTATTCCTGAACTCCTAAGCCTTCCTGTTTTGCATGTAACAGTCTCCATTCTCTAAGCAGCCTCCAAAGTCCACATTTTCATCTGCATTGTAGGGAAATTTTAAAAATTAGTCATGATTTTCCTAACAAATTCTAAAAAGATTGTCAAGTCTTTTTTCAGGAGGATGAAATGAAGGGATTTTTTTTTGTTTTTATAAACAAGCCAGTTTTACTCTTAGATTTCCTTAAAGGAAAAATTATTAACAAAAGATCTTTAAAATCACTTGTTCCTAAAGACCAGGAGTACTTCCTGAAGTTGGCTCTTATCAAGGCTGTGCTCTTAATTCAGTCCTTGAACAATAAGATAGAGACACTAAAATCTAGGGAAAAAGGATGCTATTGTAAAACATTTTTCTGTGTTTAATGAGCTTCTCAAATCTCCATAAATATTTACTTCTTTCCCTTGACAAATTTACAATACAATTTCAAATAAGTTTAAATAATCATTTGGAATTCCATACCTGATCTTTAGAAACAAACAACATAGGAAAGATTTTATTACAACAGCCTGCATGACACCAATCTCTTACTTTCAAAACTCAGAAGGCAGCATTTGAATTTAAACTGTTTCATTCTCTCAATATGCAGCACTGCTTGAAAATTAATTGCTTTGTTCTTAAAACTTGGGAAAATATCCATCTTTTAAAAGCAAAAAGGTATTTGGACCACTTTTGCTCATTTGTGCATATTTTAAAATATTGATTATCTGTTATTAAGAAGCAAAATCAAATCTTGCCAGCCTTTGACAGGGTTTTAAGCCCCAGTTTCCCATATGTTCAAGTACCAGTGATTACATTCTTATCTTCAGTGAGTAGAGCTAAAAACATAACAGGCACTCATATTTCAAACAGCTAAAACCCAGCATTAATCTGAGCCTACTTATCAACATTTTCCAACATTTTACTTCATCTCAACTCTCAATTGCCAGTAACAACTCCTCAGACATGAGTAAGAGTTAATGTTTAAGTCTTTTCTTTCAAAAACAGAAAAAGACACTTGTATCAAGGAAAACTACTATCAACTCCAATGACATGCAATGCTCTAATTTTTTTAAATGGTTATTTGCATTTACAATTTTTACAAATTTTCTGAATAAAGAAATACACTCTGACACAAGAACACTTCCCCCCAGAAGTAAATTCCACAAAGCAGAAAACCAAGCCTTCAAAACAACTCCTTATTTATAAAACAGAAACATTGCTGCCTTAGAACTAAACTATGGGAGTGGGGCCTGCGTTTGACCCTCATGGAGGCCTGCGGCTCAGGGCCTTTGGGAGCAGAAGGGCACACAGAAAGCTGCTGAAGTGACACTGATGGCTTCAAGCCCCAAGGATGTCCTCCTTCCCAGCCCCTGACCACGTACTCCTCATACACACACACTGTGCAGGCACTGCTGGCCACCCCAGCAGCTCCACACACACAAAAACAGGCACCAAAGGCTGTGGGGTCCAGCAACCAAAAGCACAGGATTGAAAGACAGAAGTTGTTTGAAGCCAGATGAACGTGCAAAGGAAAACCGACCCAAACATACTGCAAGAGCATGTCAGAAGGTAAGGTAAGCTACTTTAAAGTAATGCCTTCAAATACAGGAAGTACTAAAAAAGAGTTTTTTAAGAATGTACTCTCCTAACATTACTCTTTGAACATATCTGGTATCCATTTTCTGAAGCAAGAACATATTGTTAAGCAAAACCTGTTACCAAATATCCTTTGTATTCTTGTATCACTCTAACATTCTTCAAACCACACTTTATGATCCACTGGGATCATACATGATAATATATCATCATCCATGAAAATATACAATGATATTGGCCACAGACTGCAGAAGTTTGGTTTCTCCTGAGTCACACCAGTTCAGCACCCTCAGGGCGGAGAAATGGAGGATGTAATTACTACTGGCAGAGGATCAGAGGCTGTAATCAGCAGTTCAAGTATTTATATTAGCCAAGGAACTCTTGCTGCTAGCATCAAATCTGTTTCACCATGGCTGCTGAGTAATTATAAAGCCCTAAAGGATCTCTAAGCTGCTCACAATTATTTGCAGCACGCTCCCATAACAGAAAATAACCCATGTAGAGAGAGTATACATAAAATAGATAAAAAGCTACTTCCTACATAGTTCAGCAAAGTCATTGTTAAATATAGTATAAAACAAGTAAGGTCTATACACAATTAAAAGTTAGAAGTTACTAGATCCAAATACATATCATACCAGTCATGTTCTGGGTAGTTTACCAACACAGCTACAGCAAATAAAAATTAAAACATCACTTACCAATGAGAGTCAGCATACTAATTTTTTTCCAGATTGGTTTGGCATAACCCTTGGACACCAAAATGGCTCCAAAGCTCTCACTAAACTGGGATCAGGTGAAGTGAGTGACACTTTTTTCATATATACCCATTAGCTATTTTCTTATTTCTAGAAACAGTGTTCACGAGTCCTGAGCATACTTCCTACAGCACTCACTATATTGCATCATGACCATAAAAACACAGATTCCAAACCTGTGCACTTCTTTAATTTTGCTTTTTACAACACTTTCTCTAATGGCTACTGAAAATGATGTGAAAGCCCACTGTCCATTTTGCATAAGAAAATTAGCTTCTTTTCATACAACTTGTGACTTTACCATGACTAAGCCTGTACAGAATACTCAAGCAAGAGGAAAATTATCTGGGACAATAAGGTTATGAAGGTTGGGAAAGTCATATTGTTTTCATCTATGTGCAAGAGATAATGGAAGAGGTTAGGAAAAAGCAGAAAACAATTCTCACAAAATGTCAGAGCAATCACACTCACTCCTCAGCCTACATAGAATATTGTTTTGGAAAGCAAAGTTAAAAGAGAAATTATCTAAAATATTATCTCTTTTCTTTAAGATCAATTCACTAAGTGAAAATAGAAGAACACATGCAACAAACCACCCTTATTTTCCTTTATTCAAACCTTCTGTTCCTAATGCCTTCAAGAAGCGACAGAAACAACAGTGTATTGTCCAAGTGTGCTTGGAAGTGTCACTCAGAAGACAGGAATTTGATTACATTTGTCCAGCTCTGCTTTTTAGATGATACCAGTCAGATGACTGGTGTAAGCTTGCCCAAAGAACAACATCTACCTCATTCTAATGGTTTAGGTCAGGCTGGGACAAGAAGAATGGATGGATGAACTCATAAGAGCTTTGCATTCTTACACTTGGACCAAAATGCAAACCAGTGACAGCACTACAGGTAACATCAGCAGATGGCTTTAGACATAGACAAGATCAAAAAGACCGCATCACCAAGGAGGCCACTGACAGCTTATGCCAAGTGCCTAAATTAGAATGCAACAAATAAATAAAAAATAATAACCCTGAACAGCAAGCAGGAGGTGACTCACCCATGAACACTGAGCCAAAGGCTGAGCCCAAGAAGGAACCACTATGCACAGAAGCCAAGGCACCAGCCAAGACCTGACCTTGCTGGGAGTGCCCTGCTCAGAGTCCATGGGACCAGCCACAGCTTGACAAGAGGAGATTTGTCTGATGCAACTCTCTTTTCTTCAAAGAATGTGAGAGCTGGTCATAGAACCATGTGGTGGGTAGACCTTGGCTAAGCACCTGACTCCCACCCAGGCATTCACACCCTTCCCCTCCTCAACAGGAAGGTGGGAGAAAATACATCTATAAGTCCATGGATTACTTATCAATTTCCATTATGGGCAAAACAGACTCGACCTGGGGAAATACTCATGCATTGATATCTATAAAAATAGATTTGGGTGGTGGGAAACAATGACAAAAATCCAAAATGCAACCTTGCTGTGACCCTCCTCTTCTTCCCAAGCTCAGTTTCACTCCTGCATTCCCAATTTCATTACCCAGCCCTACCAAGTATACGGAAAAAGGAAAATGAAGAGACTAAATCAAAACCAGAGTGCAGTGTTTTAAGAGACTGCAATGTTCTTAACAGTATGCTCTTAAAGACATACTACATTTTCATGCAGATTTTTCAACTGTATTTTTTTGTTTTAATTAGCCAATAATTTATCTTTTACTCTATTTTTCAATGATATAATCTATACATGAACAAAAAGTACAGAAAATTTACTACCAGTGAAGCAGTATTAAAGATGACTGGCTCTTCTGGAATACCTGGCAAGAAGCTGTTTTCTGCCAAGTAGGGCCAAATACCTCTTATTTTCAGAAAGAGCCACTTCAGCTCTGTCTCTGACATCTCCTGCCACTTCAGTTGTTCTTCACTGAATGTATTATCTATAAAGTACTCCAGATGAAGAATGCAATGAGTATATGAACTATATAATTTTGTATGCCTGAGACAGTCTGAAACTTAGATAAAGATCACAATTTTCACCAAACTAGGCCCCTTTCTCTACAGCACAAAATGATATTGTGTGGGAGCATTTGCCTTGCTCTCGAGCTGACCATTGCTAAAGCACTTTTCAACAGTGTGAAGCTACCATGGCCAGATCAATGTTTTTCAAGAATATTACCACTATGGAAATACAACTGGATAGCAAGATGTGCCAGCCTTGCACCAAACAAGCATCAAAGAGACCAAAAGAGATCAGAGACCAAAAGCAACACACAAAGAAACTCACAGAATTCCATCAGGGCTTCGGGGTAGAAACGGGTGATAGAACACAAGTTATACAAGGCTGAACAGTCAAGTCTAGATGCCACAAAATTTAAAATAAAAACCAAGAAAATCTCCATAAAACATCGTTGCTTAATTCAAATACTACAATTCAAATCCTAAAAACACCAAGTATTTTTTGAATCAAAACACAGCAAAGATGTTTAAAATAGCATGCTTAATTTTTGCATATCACCAAATAATCAGAAACAAGATTCTGTCAAGATTACGTGTTTTTAGTAAAAACACAAAACTATATTTTTCATACAGTCCTAATGGTCAACCAAGTACACTTAAACACACCCACCCGAAAAACCAACCAAACAAAAACCCCTCCACTCAAGAAAAAAAGAGCTTTACATAACAGTCTATTATGCACAAAAAAAACCCCCCCAGGAATCCCTATCAAAACCCCATAAATTTTAAGTTCACAGAATGAACTAGGTTGGAATGGTTGTTTGAAATAGTCTGTTTGGATTTAATCTTCCTTATGTGTTAAGAATTTTTAATGACTTAGTTGATATAACAAAGACTGAGTAAATCCTCACCTTTTCTGAGAAAAATACTCAGGACCAATGGGTAACATGAAAAGGTAAAACAAGCCAACAAAAACATAAACCCTTCTCACAATTCACCTTGGTTCATTAATGAGGCAAATCTTGCTTAAGGAATGACACTTCCAGAACTTCAATACTGAAACACTAAGTGAATATGTCTTCTCCATAATGACTGTCCGACCACAGCAGTTACACATATCTTCTATTTTAATTAACAGTGTACTAAATTCAGTGACAAAACTGATAGGTATGTTTTATTTTCCTAAACTTACATTATTACATATTGTTTTGATTCAAGTTTTAAATAATAAAACACAAGAATAAAAATATTATATTTGTATATATATATATCTATGCATATATATTAAAAACTCTGTTTGTTAGTCATTGCAAGCATTTAAGTTCACTGCAAGATACATCAACAAATAGCAATTAAATTTTTTTGTAAGAAAAATGTAATTTACTAGGACTAGGTTGAGAAACTTAGAATACCTGTTTTAACTCATAGTGTAGCTTTAAAGTTGGTTTAGAATCACTTCATATACCAAAGATCTTTTACTTCATCTTGCAGATAAATAAAGTCTTTTTAAAAAGAAAAGCAAGTAAGTAAGTATACCTGGCACTGCTCTTTATTACAGATCTGCAGTTTCATGGGTCCACGACCAGCAAGAGGCATGAAATAAATCTTTACAAGGGCTCAAAGTCTATTCAGCTGTGTTTTTTTAAACAGATGCCTGTTTCTAAATACTTGTGGGGTCTACTAATTTAATGCTGCATAACCAGATCATAAGAGCTGATTAAACTATATTTTAAATTCAACACAGCACACAAGCGTACACAGCACTGCTACTCTGACTGAAACTTCACAAACAAGGCTTAAAATGGCAAGTCCAGGAAAACACAGAAAACAATTTTTATTGTGAAGGTATCACTAACAGGATTAGGATTTATAAAGTCAGATCTCTACTACTCAGGAAGTACTATCCCTCTTATTAGTTTTATCTTTCTCTATTTTGAGAAAGACATTGCAAACTGCAGGAGGAAATGTTGTTACAGGAGGAAAACAGCAAAACTGAGCTATATAGGAATCACTGCTTACAGACAAATTACGTCAGAAAATGTGTCAAATATTTCTCAAAGCTACTTTATTGCTTTATCTTGCTGCAAGAGCAGACAACTGCAGCAGCATTTCAAACGGATATATTTTTTTACTCAAGCCTCTATTTCTTCATTGGTTTACCAGCTAGAACATAGACAGTAACAGGGTTTCAGCTTGTTCCTGATGTGTGAGACAACCTCAATTTATATTGCCATATAAATCAGGTAGACATGAGCTGAAGCAGAAGCAAATCTGAACCATGTTTGTGCTATATTAAAGTTCACATGCAGAAAATCTGTATTATGTGGAATCATTTTCAGAATGTACATGCCTCCACATGTGCTGAACACACAGAGCTTTTACTAGAAATACCACCACAAGTCCTAAGGATAAAATCATCATGTTAGCATGCTACTATGTCGTTACTTTCATCTACTTCTCAGTCTTAGCTTGGCATAACACAGATATGCTGTGCAAGGTAATAGAGCCACACGTCACTAATTCTGTTACCTCTGCAGTAAGCTGCACAGTTGCCACCTAGCATAACCATTTTTTAAGGCTGTGGCTCTACAAAGAATAAATAACATGGTTTGCTTATATGCTTTATTGCAGCCTATAGCAGAATTGTGGGTTGGTTTTTTTAAGCTTGCTGAAGAAGTGGATTTGTTGCCAGGCGGGGAACACACAACTCAACATAAGCTAGATTTGACAATGAAGAGAAGTCAACAAGAATACAAGTCTGGGAGAAATAAGATTGTAAGATGCTACATCCCCTCCTTGAAAAGTTTTAGACATAAGCTTAAGATATTAGCTAAAACCTGGAATATTTCTTTTCTACAAGGAATCAGATACACAATTTCATAGCTGACAAGAACAAAAATCTGTGACTGAACCCCTGTGCCACTGTGGCTCCAGAGTACCAGGAACAGGCTGTGCTCTTCTTACAATATTGAATGCAGGACAATGCTCTAAATATCCAGCTGGTAAAATGCCATCTATGGAGATCCAATACACAATATTTGCATGAAAAGATCAAACACAGAGATCTTAAACTAGAATACTAGTCACATTAAGGTTAGGTGTGATGAATATAACCATCACATTGAGGTGAAAAACAATGCTCTGAACAGAGGATGACTTTTACAGCCAGCTGTCCTCTGATGATTATACATCTGCAGTATTTCAGGTTATAGAGGACTTGAGGGAAAATGCTCAAGCAATGACCTCAGAAAGCTGAAAAGACAGGCAAACAGAAGCAGTTTTTGAAACAAATGAGTAGCCAGTTAAGTAGTAACAGTTTTCTGCTTTTTTGGTAAATCCATTGGTAAATGGTAAATCCAAAATAGCATTATTTTTCAGGATCAACACTAGTTGGTAAAAAAATATTCAGAGAGAAAGAACCACTCATCTTTTAAAGATGACAAAAAGCTTTTAATATAGATTATTAAAAAAGGAACATATGTCCATTTAGTAAAAAAACTATGACATCAGGAAGAAAATTAACTAAAACAAAAGAAAATAAGAACAAGGGAAAGAAAATAAGAACAAGGAATTGACCATAGAAATCAATGGCGAGCAGTCTCGACAATAATCAACAAGAAAAATATAATTGCTCATTTATGGCCAGATATTTCGTTTAGCTGATGCTAAGTCTTATGAAATGAAGTCCAACGACTGCAAGATTAACCTGTATAGTCCTAACATCACGGACAAAACAAAACATTACCTAGGACACCGCAAACTTTGAACGCCCCAGACGGAAGAGACGGAGCCGCCGCTTACGAACGCGCCGAGGCCCGGGGAGCGCCGCCCCGGCGCGCCCTCTGCCGGCCGCGCCCCGCACCTGCAGCCAGGCCGAGCCCCGCGGCGCTTCCCTGCTACGCGGCGAAAACGCGGCGAAAACGCGGCGAAAACGCGGCGAAAACGCGGCGAAAACGCGGCGAAAACGCGGCGAAAACGCGGCGAAAACGCGGCGAAAACGCGGCGAAAACGCGGCGAAAACGCGGCGAAAACGCGGCGAAAACGCGGCGAAAACGCGGCGAAAACGCGGCGAAAACGCGGCGAAAACGCCGCGAAAACGCCGCGAAAACGCCCGGGCAGGCTCTGCCGCAGCCACAGCGGGCTCACAGGCAGAGGCTCCCAGAGCGCACCCATCACCCGTGTGCTGACCAGAACTAAAGCTGCCGCCGAGGCTTATAAAGAGTCAGCTCACAAAACATGCAATGAGGAAGCCACTCCAAACTCCACGCGCCGTGGGTTAAAATGTCCGATTGGAACACATAATCTAAGTTGTGGAACTACGGCAGCCTGGAGACAAAATTCATACAAAGAATTTGATTTTTAGTATTTTGCCTGAGCTTGCTTTTCTGAAAGTTTCCATAAATTCCGGCCCGACACAGAAAACAGTACATTCACAGAGCTCACTTAAACAAGCTGAATAAAGACTTCAGAAGGCAATCTAACAATCTAACTTGAAAACAGAATCATCCAAAAAGTCTTTTGAAATTCCCACACTCTGCCTTTTGAATCCTGCAAATACAGGAAACTTTTGTGTCCAATTATGCAGCCACTGAAATTTAATTGCTATAGCATTTCCATGTAATATTTAAAGTGCATAGTTTAATTATGTTTGCTAAGTGACAGGACATAGTAAACAAAAAAAAGGAGTATTGCATATTGACTTTCCAAATTTCCAAAAGTAAACAAAAATCAATTAGATCTTAAGTATTTTAGCTTCTAAAAGTAATGCCACAAATTAGAGACATGCAAGTTGAAAGCAATTCTAACCTTCACATTTTTCACTCATCTTTATGATAAATTTCCAGACATTTACACCTTATAAAGATTATTTAAGGAAGCAAAGAACTACCAAGCAGTCAAAAAGGATTCAGTAAGTGATCTACCAAGAAATGTCCTCTAACGCCAAGTCTGTGAAAGCTGACAGGATGTACCTGGGGTACTGAGAGACCAAGTTATGAACCACTCTCCACCTTTGCTGGAAGGCCACTCTCGTCAGGAGAGGCTCCCAATGACTTGAGGGCAAGTCCTCCATCCACCTTCTGATGGAGCAGTAAGGATGAGTGGGGAACAACAGGCCAGGCAGACTCACTCGAGGCCCTGGGAACGTCACAGAGCTTACAATTCTTGAAATGCACTCACAATTGAATTTGGTTTTAACCAGCATGGTTGCCTTCTGTCACAAAAACAAGTACATGTGTGAGTAAGGAACAGTGGATCTCATTTCCCTTGGCTTTGACAAGACTTTTGATAATGGAACCCTGTATTTAAGCTGCAACTTTATAGTCTAGGTTAAATTAGATGGCTGAAAAGCTGTTGGAAGGCTGGAGTGATGCTAACCAGCTCACTGTAAAATGCAAGCAGCTAAGGATTCTATTTACAGTAAACCTGAGTAAGCCAAGCCTGGACTGTTCTGCACTGCATGTGTTGCCTGCGCTTGTGTTGTGCCAACCATATTCCTTGGCTGCAGGAGAAATTCAGGTGACTAATTGTGATTGAAATTCACCAAGCACAACTGAGAAGTCCCCTACACAGGATGATGGCCAACTCACTGGAGAACAGCTCTTCCAGAAAAGAGCTAAAAATCTGGTAAGCCGTAGGTTCAACTTTGGCAGTAAAGACAGGTAGAAAACACAGAGGGCAGAATTTTAAAAAACTTGCCCCAGTTTATCAACATCTTGTACTGCAAGCCCCCAGATTAGACATAATATTCTAGATGTGGTCTATTAAGTGTAAGGGAAAGGGGGAATCAGCTCTCTCTACCCACCTGCCACACTTCTGTCAATACCACCCAAGGTACTGCTGACCTTCTCTGCTGCCATACACTGAAACTCCTGTCTGCTTAGATGGGAGCTACACTCAATCCAAACTGCAACACTCGTACTAAAAGTTTAAACCACAGCATAACATAATCCCACTGTGGTTGCTTTTGCTATGCTATTTAAGAGGCTGAAGGAACACACATCAGTGACCAGTGAAAATCTTGGTGACGCTGACTTGGATTTCAATAGTGCTACCCAACATTCAGAAAAAAAACACATAAGGAAAAGAGTTGAAGAACTAATCCTGAGCTCAGAGTAATCACTTATCAGATGAGAGTACGTTACCATTTACTATATAAAGTATTATGTTTCTGTGGTGAGCCACATCTTAGAAATAAAAAAAAAACCAAAAGCTGCCTCTTTCCCAGAGACATTCTCTATGGCTTCTAGACACTGTCACAAAGGCAAAGGATGTTATGAAAGAAAATAGAATGTATTTCTTTTTTCAAATACCTCATATCCTTCTCCTGCTTGTAACAGCACTCATGCCTGGGGAAAGGTTGCCCACCTGAAGAAGTGCTCTCAATGACCCTCACACAGCCTTGGCACAGATTTGCCAGCAGTGCTGGCAGAGCACCCTGCACCGAGCAGGACAGGAGCTTTCATCCTCCACTATTACCGCACCTGAGTGGGCGCAGCTGGTGAGAGAGAGACGGTGAATCTTGTATCTTGATCAGAAGGCTGATTTATTAAGACATTATATATAATACATTATGACTATACTAAATAGAATATAGAGAGAGGTTTGCAGAGCTGCTAGCTAAGCTAAGAATAGAAAGAAAGAATCCATAACAAAGTTGTGTTCAAGGACTCAGTCCCCTAGCTTGCACTGGTGATTGGCCCTTAATTATAAACATAGAAAATGAGCCAATCAAGGTGTCCCTGTTGCATTCCACAGCAGCTGATAATAATTGTTTACCTTGTCTTCTGAAGCCTCTGGCCTCCAGAAGACGCAGAAATCCGAAAAAAGGATTTCTGTGGAGAAAAGTCTGCGACACTCCACTACTCCACATCTACTGCTGAACCCCTCAGCAGCAGAGCACAGGTTTGTGCCCACACCCTGTATGATGAATTCTCCTTGCACCAACTGAATTCAAGTGTCCCACATCTGTGCCTGAAAAAATCCAGCTCTCTTAAGAGCCGAGCACCAAGTTGTGGTGCTTCATTTCATAAGAATTACCCATTGTCTTGGAGCCATTATAAATTCCCAAAGCCACAGACCTAAACATGGTGCTGGTTTGAAGAACATGTAGCTTGAGGAATTTTTTATTATTGCCTCTCTAATTATTAGTTCAATCATCTCTGTTCTTATTGCAGGCTCTAACAGCAGTTATCCTATAACATAAAAAAATACATAGATTAAGAGAAGAGTCTAATAGTTTTCCTCTAGAAAGGGCACTAATGACAAAAACCAGGGATTATTATATAAACCAGCCTAAATTTTGGCAAAAGCACATCATCAGATGAACCACTACACTCCTCTCTTCATTCCTCCTGAAGTAACTTAAGATCAAAAGTCCAACTGGATTTGCTATTTAAAACTAGTTAGTCTAAAACTGGCTTGTTGTACTACGAGTGATGAAAGCACTGACAGGGAAGAAAGAAAGAGTAACTGTGGGCATCAAGATGCCTGCTCTCCAAAACCTTTTGCTTCTTAGACAGTAACATCAGAGATCATACCAAATTTAAAAGCAGATTCACCCCAAGGTATTTGTTCAGTAGCAACAATCTAGAGAAAGAATTTCAGTGAAGTTTAGAATCATGTTTCAAAAGAAATAGTGTAATTTGCATTTGAAATTATACATTAAAGTGTCTAACACAGCAAAATGTATTGTTTGTGACAAATAAGAGACTGATTTTATATTTAAATATATGCTAAATTAATTCATAGCTTTTATTTTTCCTATTACATTTCTTTTATTTACTTGCTCATGCAATATCATCAACTTTTATTTAAAAACAAGTATTTGCTTTCTGTCAACAAGGGGTGTCACATGCCTAGCATTCTACAATACTGCCTGGGAGACTCAACTCCTCCAAAAATTACTTTAAAAGCCTGTCATCTTGAGTAAGAAGTGATTAATAGTTTTATTCATTTACTCTGACAACTGGTGGCATTCTTCTCACTTTGAAAAAAAGTAATTCTACATTTCCACCATCCCCGAAGAAGATTCTCCTGATTCACGCTTCAGTTTTAAAGAGAGATGGTTGGGGGGCAGTGTGTTGGTATTTCCACATTTTGAAATTTTATTTTTACTGTCAATAAATCAAAAGGATGGAGTAAAAAGAAACATAAATAATGTTTGGGATTAAGAAATCTGGTAACAGAACAACCTTCACCTCACTTTGCCATCATAGCTACAAAAAAACAGGGAAAATGCATTGGTTTTTCTTAAAGCTTAAGCAGTACTTAAAGCTCTTAAGTACTTACTTAAAGCTCTAAGCAGTACATCCAAATTTAATCCTTTTTTTTAATGTGTACATACATAACAAAGGCTGCAGTCATTAATAAACCAAGT
Source organism: Melospiza georgiana (assembly GCF_028018845.1). Classification (NCBI taxonomy): domain Eukaryota; kingdom Metazoa; phylum Chordata; class Aves; order Passeriformes; family Passerellidae; genus Melospiza; species Melospiza georgiana. The sequence goes on from NC_080432.1 coordinate 113,002,654, forward strand.
CATTTTGCTTAACTTGCAACAGATGGTAATAAAAAGACCTTTGCTTTCTGATATTTGTTCATGAATACAGATTATTTAAATTAAACATACTAGTAAATACTAGTATTTACATGAAAAGGAATTTGTTTACATAAATACAGAAAAAAAATCCAGCCAAAAAGATCTTTCACAAGCTACATGTAAATTGGAACTGAGTATCTTCACTGGACTGGTTTTCCCTGATACTTCACCTTATTTTCTGCATTCCTACAATCAGACACTGGACAGCGAATTCAGCACCCCTCAAAAATCTACAGAGCACATGCAAGATTTTACAAATTTTCACATAGAACTGGAGACTTTTAAATACATCATCACCTTCCAAAATCCAATCTATGTTACAGTACTTTGCTGTCTCCTCCCTCAGACAGATATCATCAGACCAATGAGATGACAGAAAACATTTATGTTTGTTGACACTACCAAATGAACATAACTCATGTAGGATCTGTGGAATAATCCAAAGGGAAACCCACTCAAAAGAAGCCCCAAATCAAAGATTACCCTACTTTAAAACATCCCTGCAGTCCAAACACGCAGGGATACAGCAGGACACCCCTGAACAGGTGAACAATGGCCACTGGAGGCAAAGTGATGATCCAGGAGGAGCCTGGCAGTGGTGCAGAGCACCTGGTGCTTTCCTGGAGACAAGGCATTACTCAGGCAGGGACCTGCTGCTTTTCAGGCCAGAGTGCAAAATGAAGCTGGCAAGGGAGAGGGGGGCAGGATTCCAATGCTACAGAGCCAAGTTTAACAACTCTAGCTCGTGTTTGCAGCCTAAATAAATCATGTTTCAGGAATATTTTCTGTTGTAAAAATTCTGTTCAATTATACAGCCTCTGAAACATTCCCTACTTTCCTACTATTAGGAAAAAGTTACTCTGAAAAATAATCTTCATTTATAAAAAGTATAAAAAAGTCCACTTCCTCTATAGCACAGGTATGTAAATTAGCAATTAACTGAAGAAGCAATTCATTAACAGATCAAATATCCTTTGGGAAACTGCAGTAAAATGGAAAGTCATACAATGAGGCCACCCAGAAATTAGCTGCAATAGCAATGACAGTGACAAGCATTTCTAAAAATACTCAATTCATCTATATTTAATGTCTGAAAATAAATATTCAGTAAGTTCAAAAACATATTGCTACTTTTTTCTTAAAAGACTTCAAAACACTTGAGTTGTGTAATCAGTAAAATTAGTGGGGCTTTTTAAAATTAGTTTACAGTAGAATTTCTTTTAAACACATCTTGGCAAAGGCATTGCTGAGATAAAACTTGTGCATACTTTATTCTGACACTCTCTGCTTTAAGGAGTGCTCCAGCCTCTAAAAAGATTCTCTAAGTTAATCTGCCAAGACCTGAGATGACTCCCAGGTGCTCAATTTATTTCAAGTCTGATTTTGATCTACTGACAGTCATTTCCAATTTTTCCTTCTGACTGAAAAAATTATTTAAAATTTAGCCCTTCCCCAAAGGTCAGCCAACCTTTATCATTAGTAGGAACGGCAATGAACATGTAAATGTCACATGTGCAATGTACATGGACATCATGTGTGTTAGGACAGCCTAACACTTTACTAAGGAGAACAGCCATTCTCCATATTTTATTGCAAAATATGTGAAAAAAAAATCATGTAATTGGAGAGGTAGTCATCACAGTTTTTAGTGATTCGACCCATTTCTTTTTGCCTGCTCCATAAACTTGCTAAGCCAAAGCACAGTGGATGAAATTAACTCCAGATAGATACTGCTACAGTTATCACATAGCCAATGGCTGTGGGTCACAGGCCACACAGAAAATAATCAGGAAAAATGCAAATTTGTAGCACAGTGTCAACCTGAGATACAAACTTTTGTTTACTCACCAACTGCATGTGCCATTGCAGTTCCTTCTCACTGACTAAAGTGCATCATTCACAAATTACTGTCACCAGCATATTAATAAATGACATTTAACAGTGCCACATTCACTGATGAGTTTTCAGGTTATCATACTACCACACAACATAGAAATAAAATTGCACTTGCAACTAATATATTCAATTCCAAATTTTTTCTGAAATTTGGGAAACAACTAACTTAGGCAAGCCTTCCACATGCTTCAAATACTGCAAATCTTGTTTTGTTAGCTTGACTATCATGAAATATCCATGTGGATTTGAAGATTGAAGAATTTTCATACACACCAAACAAGACAGGACTATGTAGAGACCACAGCAATTGTTTATGCTGCAAATTTTCTACTTAACAAACTCTTACACTCTGTATGAAAGATGCAAGAAGACAAAAGAAGAAATAGAGAGAAAAAATACTGAATACAGTCAAATTTAATTTAGCCTCCTAACATTATTTATAATTACTTTATGATAGCAATCTATGTGGTCTCTAGAAGCAACACATGTACTTCAATAAGTAGAGGAGATAAAACATTGAAGGATGCATTTCAAAAAATAGCAATGGGACAACAGCCAAAAGAAAAGCCACAAAGGAAAGTCCAGTAATGAGTCCACATCCAAGCTTCAGTCTTCTCTTGACACACACTCACTCTAAATAATATCCCTGAAGATCACTTCTCCCACTCCAAATATCACCATTCTATTCAGCTGACCTGTGCCTTAGACCATGACCTTGTAATACCCAGAAACCAAGGGCAGCTGCTTCTCTGCAAAATTGTCACTGCAAACTTTGCCTGAAAGTCACTGTAATCACGTTTTACCTTACACTGCCTAAGTTATTACCTTACTAACCTTGTATGTGCATATTATAAAAATCATCCATTTATGTTACAGTGAATTACTTTAAGTTAACAGTGGGAACACAACACCTGAAATGAATTTCAAGTGACAAGACCATCATCAATCATACTTTCTCAGCATTAATGCCACCACATAAAGCCTTCTGCTCCACTGCTTAAAAATATAGGTGTTTCAGGAAGAAAATGGTTTACAGATGGTTCTATGTATACTGATACTTCTCTGAATTAGGAGGGTTTTTGTAACTATAGCATAAGTCAATCAAAATAGAATCTTAAAATGACTAATATTTCATTTTAAAAGACAAATCATTACAAATATTAGTAATGCAACTTATCTGATTCCCATCTCCAACTGTTTAAAAGATTACATGCCAAATCAGGAACAGAATCAGGAAAAAATGTACAAAATTAGAAAACACCAGTGAGGTCTTCCTTTTGCAGCAAGTCCTCAAAACCCAGCAATTTTATTTGTAGACATTTTTTCAGATTACAAAAGATAGTAATTCAAAGTAAAAAAGTGCTGGTATTAAATTAATAAGAAAAATGCTCTATCAGGATTGTATGTATTAATATTGGAACAAATTTCTTATGGTGCCAATTAGTGCTATTTCTAGGTTCTATTTTAATTTGCAAACAGTAAGATGTTATATGATGTTCTGACAAAGAGTTCTCACAAAAGCAACTTTTCTGCAGTAATTTAGAGACCAGCCAAATTATTACTGCAATTGCTAGGCAAAAAAAGGGCAGTATTTAAAAACAAGTATGATAAATCTATGGCTCAGTTATGCTAGCACAGATAATTACAAGTCTTTGTAAAATAAACTCTTCAACACACCACAAAAGTACTCACACAGCAGGAATATTTACACAGTCTCAAGCATCAGTTTACAGCTTTAAAATATGTTTTTCAAAGACCACTAAAACTTTAGGACAAAGCATTTTCTGAATTAAGGTAAAACGACAAAGATTCTATCAATTTGATTCAAACACCACTGGGAGGCATCCCAGTCAGAGTCAGGTTTTTCAGTATCTAGGATCCTTACATCTTGAATTTATCAGGGAGCCGTTCCAGAGAAAGAGCCCAGGAAACACAAAAGCTAACATGGCTGTGTGAGCTGGAACCGGAGTGCTGAGCCTCCGTCTCTCCAGTATCCAACCCCAGATTGTAGCAGAACTACAAACATCACCACAAAACACCTCAACAGCCACAGATAACCCACCCCAACCTAAGGGCCAAATTCCCACACAGATAAAGACAGGGAGACTGATAAACAATTACCACTGCAAGTGAAACACTGCATGTGAGGGAAATAAATGTAATTTACTGTCAGTTAGACTCAGGTGGTGAGGAGCAGAGAGAACCGAGGCCGTTGCTGCCCTCTCTCCTCAGCTGCACTGTGCCCCTTCACCCACACCTGGCCCAGGGCAGCTGTGACAGGTCCAGCACAGCTCCTCTCCACAGCCCCTGCCTGCTCAGCATCCCCCTGCCCTGGCGTGGCTTTCCCCCATGGGATGCAGCCCTTCAGGAAAACAAAAATGCTTAAAAGCATGGCTTCTCCACAGGCTGTGGCTCCTCCAGGACTCTCCACCTGCTTCTGTGTGGGTTCCTTCTCCCATCCTTTGTCCGTGTGTCGGCCGCTTCTTCCATCCTCTCCCCCTTTTGTCTCACTTCAGATTTCTCTGGAGCAATCCTCTTTTATGCAGTACTGAGTCCAATACAACTCTGATATAGGTCTGTGATTAGTGTCTGAGCCATGACACGAAGCTGAATCTTCTGGTTTTTTTTTTTTAATCAAAATTTAAAACTACTTTCCTCAAATATGAGATGCATAATTCTGTATGTTAGTGTAAACGCAGTGAAACCCTCATGAATAAAACATTAAGCAAACTTCTATGAATTTAAATTGTGTTACATTATAAAACAATTGTTGAGCTAACATCACAGCTCACATGTTACAGAAAATGTTTCTACAGTTTAATCATCATTAATGGCACAAGGAAATTATTTACTATCAAATGGGTCAGAGAATACATAAAGAAGGCCTTTGCAGTATTGATTTCGCACATAAAATTAACATCTTCAGTTGTACTTGGAACTGCCAAGAAGGCTTGACTAATATCAACTCCTCTCATTATAAAGCCTCAAGAAATAGCCACAGCTGGGATGTCAAACTTGTTTTTAAATGATGAAAGAGAACATCTGAATGCTTCATGGGCTTGACCAGTAAGTGATTAAAGTGTAACTGACTGAACTGAATTTCTGCCAGTGTCAACATAAACCTTTTTTAAAAAGTCAGTGCTATGAATTATTTACTGTTCTTTCAAAGCTCAGTGTCAACACATCAATTCACTCCCATTCTATTCCTCCCTTACAACCCCAACTAGAATCACTCTAGTATGCAGGATGGTGACATACATCTGCAATGTAGCGAGCAATGTAACAAGGCTAGGCAAGGACCCAAATTATTCAATCCTTTGGAGACCTAAGAAGAGCATCTTTAGCACAAGCACATTCCCATAAGGTGTACAATTGCAGAACACCTTGGAAAAGACACAGCAGGGCATCATAATATCATTCCTGCATAGGCATAACTCCTTCCCAAAAACCTGTGCATGTAACTACTTAGAGTAGCACCAAATCAGCTCCACGAAGCAAAACATGGATCAAGTATCAATAATCAATAATATTGCACAAACAACCTATTCTGGAAAACTATGGTGCTTTAATATTGAAAATTTGTGCCACTAATGAGAGCTGTAAGAAACCACATGCTTGAAAAACCATCTCCCCAATATCTGTAACCAGGGTATTCTGTCCATTAGAAGTATACAGCAGACTGTCAAAACTAGAAGTTTTGCCCGAAGTCACAGAATCACAGAATCAATTACACTACAAAAGACCTGTGAGATGATCAAGTCTAACCCATGACCAAACACCACCCCATCAAACAGACCATGGCACCAAGTGCCATGTTCAGTCTTTCCTCAAACACCTCCAGGGACAGTGACTCCACAACCTCCCTGGGTAGCCCACTCCAATATCTAATCACCCCCTCAGTGAGGAAATTCCTCCTGCTATCCACCTGAACCTCCCCTGGTGCAGCTTGAGGCCGTGTCTTCTTGTCCTGTCACAATCACCTGGAAGCAGAGGTCAACCTTGCTACAACCTCCTTTCAGGCAGTTGAAGAGAACAATATGGTTTCCCCTGAGCTTCCATTTCTTCAGGTTAAACAATCCCAGCTCCTTCAGCCATTCCTCATGGGACTTGTGCTGCAGACTCTTCACCAGCTCTGTTGCCCTTCTCTGGACACACCTCAATGTCTTTTCTTGAATTGAGGGGCCCGGAACTGGGCACAGGACTCGAGGTGTGACCTCACCAGTGCTGAGTACAGGACAGGGACAATCACTGCCCTGGGCCTGCTGGCCACACTATTGGTGATACAAACCAGGATGCCCAAGGCCTTCATGGCCACCTGGGCACACGCTGGATCATGTTCAGCTGGCTGTAAAGCAGCACCTTCAGGGATGTCTGCAGGGCAGCTTTCCAGCCACTCTGTCCCCAGCCTGTGGCACTGCCTGGGGGTGTTGTGAGCCAAGTGTAGGATCCAGCACTTGGCTTTGTTGAGCCCCATACCACTCATCTCCACCCATCTATCCAGCCTGCCCAGATCTGCAGAGCCTTCCTACATCCCAGCAGATCACACTGCAACTCAACTTGATGCCATTCATGAATTTACTGATAGCATACTCGACTCCCTCATCTAGATCATCAGTAAAGATGTTAAACAGAACTGGGCCCAATACTGAGCCCTGGGGAACACCACTAGTGAGCAGACACCAATTGGATGTGGCTCCATTCACCACCACAGCTGGGACCTGGGAATCCAGGCAATTTTTAAGCCAGTGACATCAAAATATCTAACAAAAGATACAATTTTTTAATTTAATTTTACAAACCCATTCTTTAGAAATAGCATATGCCTAATTCAGATTATCACACCATTACAGTCTTAAATTCTCAAATTCTAATACAAGGACTGTCCACAAGAAAATGCTGAGAACAAAGCGTGAACACCTAGATGCTGCAAAACCACTAAAACAACTCCCAAAAGAACAAACAAGTAATGCTTACCAAAGTGGCAATGTTATCAGATATATTCATTAAGAGACAAATTAAACAACAAAACAGGTGATGATGTTCAAGGCTTTATTACTGCTTAATTAAGTCTGGCCATGATGCACAACTTCTGTGCAAAGTCATGAAGACCTCTGTATCACCAGAGTGCCTGAAATGAAACACATTTCCCTTGGCTGATTCCTCTTTTGCAGTGGACACCAAAAAGCACCCATGTCCTAAAAAACACAGCTAAACCAGCTGTACTTTTTAGTACTATTTGATCTAGGCAGAACTTGGGCCTAGATCAAATAGTATTTCAACGACTACTTTTCACAAACAATACTTGAATTGTGCTACTGTGTCATAACTTCTGCCTCTTCAGTCGAGATATGGCTGAGGAAAATCGTTAAGATTATTCTCTGGACTTATATATACACAATCCTTTCTTTAAAAGTGTATTCTTACAGTTTCACTAAAATGTAAATGATTTTTATAGCTTTGTTCCAGTGAAAACTACACTAAGCATCCAGCTACCAAGTATCCCACTTCAATTAAGCCTCTGAGGTAACAGAGTTAACATTAGACTGACCTCAGTAAAACATGCTGGAACTTCAGCCTTCATTTCCAAAGACTCAATAATATCCCTAGCATCTCTCAGCCATGCACTTTCCTGGCTAAAATTAGCTGAAACAACTTACTAAATACAGTTTCTAAATTAGTAATCAAAACCCCCCAAGTTCAATTCGGAGCTATGGAATAGGACAGAAATCACTAATCTTTTATCCCTTACCTAGAAAACATGGTGAACTTTAATAAACAAAGCTTATATATTAAAAGACTAATGTGAACCAAGAACAATGTGAAGCACCACAATAACTTCTAATACAGCAATTCTGTAGAAGATCATTTTCCTAGGTCATGAGTGTTCAAATTTCTAAACCATGACTACTAAGTATCACATAATAAAGAAGTACTTCTTTCCTATAATGCAGTTACTGCCTTTAAGGAAGCAATCTGGGTGAAATTAATAATATGTAAGATAGTGTGTGTGTTCTCAGATTTCTCCTCAAACTAAGTCAGGGCCTACTCATTGCAGTTCTTACTGGTTTTCACACTTCTCATCTATTCACACAACACACAAATTTCAGACGTTCACAAAGCTTCTCAAAAGCATTTTGAATAGATGCAGATAATGTGCATATTTAGCTATATTTCTGTGGAATACTTCCTTTCTTTTTAAATCCCACATAAGTGTTATCAGCTTTCAGCAAAAACATTATGCATCAACTCAAATACAGGCATCTCTAGTTGCAGTTCTGTTAAAGAGTTCTAATGAAAATGTTCACATACAACTATTACAATCTTCATTTTACATTAAATAATTCCACAAACTCCAGTTATATTCAAAATTGATAAGACTGCAGTATGCTAATTTTCTAATTTGGTAAAGGAATGCATTTTTGCTTCCCACTGTTTGTTTACTAAATGTTTGTGGTCAACATTGGCATTAATGTAACATAACAATACAAGGCTTTGAAAACATTTTTGAAAAGCATTCCAATCTGTCTTCATGTTATTCAATGCTGCATTTTCTATGACTAAAATTTTGTGTATTAGACATGATCATCCCCTTTTAAACCCTGTGGAGAGTCTCAGAGATATTGTAGAACAAGAAATTCCTGAACTGATCACTAAATTACTAACAGAAGGACATTCACATACAGTGTTTACCACAGACATCCTAACTAGATATAACTCAAATGTTCATGCAACAAAAACTTTACCTTTGCTTGACATATTCTGGCTTATCCTCATTTGAGTTCATAGAAAATTCAGTGTTAAAAGGGACCCACAAGGACCTCCAAGCCCAACCCTTAGGTGTGTGACCTGTACAGAGACTGAACTCATGACCTTGGCATTATTAGCACCATGCTCCAACCAAGTGAGCTAATCTCAGTCCTTACCAACAGAAAATAGAGTCAAAATCCACAACTATTTCACTTGTTCCAAAAAAAGCTGTTGGAAAATGTTTTGGGAGAAAAGATAGATACTAGCAGAAAAAAAAACAGTTGTGTGCATACAGCTAACATGCTGAATGAAAGGGCACATTACTATCTCTGAGCAAAACAATTGCTAAAATCATCTACGCAAATTTCTTTAGAATGCACATTATATGCTAAATACCATTTGAAATTAATGACACAGCTCACAACAAATGTTTTTAGTGCTACCAGTACTGGTAGTAAGGTTTCCATTCTCCAGATGGAAGCATATGCATTTTAAACCCAAAAAGGCTACTGTCCAGGAGTGTCACCAAATAATAGCACAAGAGTTGTGAAATTCAGACTTCATGTGACTTACCGCCAGTGCTTTGGATAATTTTGTTCTATAGTTATTCAAAACAATCACATCAATCTCCTTAAATGGCACAAAGGCAAAGCCATCTTTAATAAATACTCTTCTGGCTCTAAATAAATCCACAGCATCTGCAAGTCCAACCTGAAAAGAAGAAAAAGCCACATTGTGGAATAGCAAAATAACACAGTAACAATGTTTACAGCCCTAGGATTCAAGACGAGCCAGTAAAGCTCTAAAGTAATTTTCTGACTTTTAACAATGTCTCCAGGCAAAACTCACAAATCTGGGAAATTAAATCATAATTTAGGAATAGCTAATCATTATTTTGGTGGGAAAATATTGCTTGCTTACAGAAAGTCATGCAACTAGGCAAAATAAGGTACTTCAAAGTTTGTGTCTACAAGTATTGATCCAATTATGTAGCTTTGCATCACTTACTGATTTGATATTTGAAAATGGATTTCTGTTTCTAACATCTGGAAATATTTGATTCATGTAAACTACATACAAAATGTTTGCAAGCCCATCTGGAACCCAACCAGCTTCACTCCAAAGAATCAGTGGGCCACATTACAAACTTTTTCCTCTCCCGTTGCTCTCTTGCAAAATGAATTTCTGACTAATACAATCAGACCAAACCTAATTTCAGCAACAGATATTTGACAATGTCTTCATCCTGAACAATCTGACAGCCAGGTAAATTAAGTCATTTGTCTGGGAACATTAAAACTTAAGATCATTTTTGTGGCAAAAGTAAGGGATGGCAGAAGAGGACAGAAGGCATTATTAGTAGTTTGAAGCTTCCTTCATTTTCCTAGTCCCTCCCTCCACCCTTATAACTCACATGAAGCAGAGGAACTCTCATTAGTCTTTTAGATACTTGCATTTACTGTGGCTATTAGGTAAACTTAAAATTAGTATCTTTGCATTTAACTGAGAGAAAATGAATGCAGATCTGTGGGACTCAGCAATTTTTTACTTACCTTATAGAACATTTGTTCTTTTACTTTAGGCAGAGTGAAGCCAGGAGTTGACGCAATCAGCTCATTAGCCAATTGATTTTTCAGGTCTTCACCAATCTAAAATTAAGAATTTGTTTTAAAACGGTTAAAATACTTTAGGAAAAAGGCTTCTTTATGTTAGCATTATCTAAAATATTACTTAACTTGCAATATTATCAGTTTCGTTGAAAAGAGAAAAAGAGGTACATATTCAGTAAGTGATCACTAATAATTAAGCAGAAACCAGCAAAACATTAGTGGTCAATAATGTTAAGCAACCTTACCTCCAAAGTAGAAGGGCAGATTTTAAACTACAATAATTTTAGGCATTAACAAGAACTGTAAAATACACTTTTTAGAAGTCAACTTCTCTAAAATAAAACTTGTGACAATCTTTGCTCGTCTCTGGATATGCATTAAAACAAAGCACAGTGAATAAATAAATGGGAGTTCGTAAGGGCTTCATGAGATTTTAACAGAAAGAACAGTTTCAGCTTATTTTTAAATACAGATTTAACAAAACTATATCTAATCCTATATTCAGGAATTTAACTTTCCTTTTTCTAAGGAGTGAGAACAATGGTATCTTTATTGTCCTTTAAGCCTTATTGCTTTTGCAGTTCTTGAAATGAGTAAAGCAGCAATGCTTTAATTTAACAACTTGAAGTACTTGAAAATCACAATGTTACATTTCCTAATAAAAATGCTTAAATAGTGCATATACATAAATACACATAGAATCACAGAATACGCTGAGTTGGAAGGGACCCATCACAACCATGAAATTCACTTCCTGGCCCTGCACAGGACACCCCAAGAGTCACTCCATGTACCCAAGAGCATTGTCCAAACACTTCCTGAACTCTGTCAGGCTGTGCTGTGACCACTGTCCTGGGGAGCTGTCACCCTCTGGGTGAAGAACCTTTGTGTGATATCCAACCTAAACCTCCTCAACAGCCATTCCCTTGGGTCCTGCCACTGGTCACCACAGAGATCAGTGCCTGTCCCTCCTCTTCCCCTCAGGAGGAAGCTGCAGATCCCAATGAGGTCTCCCCTCAACCAAGTGACCTCAGCCACTCCTCAGACAGCTTCACCTCCAGACCTTTCACCATCCTTGTGCCCCTCCTTCAGACACTCCCTAAGAACTTTCTATCTTTCTTACATTGTGGCACCCAAACCCACGCACATTTGCATAACATGCTTTTGATGAAGTATAATGGGAGTAGTCCCTGAGTGCAAGCATTTGAAATGTTAAGGAAGGCAGAATGCCTTCTCAAAACGCAGACAGACAAAAGTGTCACCAAAGCATCGCACGCTGTGTGACACTGCTCTCCACAAGCTGGATGTGTGCTCCAACACCTACAGAGAGCTGATACAAGGCTGCAGTCAGGGCAGTTTTTAGATATGGATATTGGGAAATGTTTGTCAGGAACTTTGGTCAGGAACCAAGCCCAGGCCACCACATGCAATAGATGTGCAGACCCCAAATGTAAGATAAAGTCAACAATGTCTTTCCTCGCCATGGGAGGGGATGTGCTTAAGTAGTTTTATCTCCGAATGGAGCAGAAAAATTTGTTGACCAACACTGATAATACGGTTAAATGGGCATTTCAACAAAACTTTTTTCCTTCTCACTTGAAAAACCCAACAAAAAAAACCAAAAAAAACCCAAAACAAACAAACAAAACAAAACAAAAAAAAAAAAAAAAAGAAAGAAACACTTCTCTTGGAAGTCACAGGAAGGACCATTTAATTTCAAACTTGGACAAGTAGCTTAGTGAAAAACAGTGATTTGAGATATGCATATGAAATAGCCAAGGCAGCAATGTTGAGAAGGCTTATGGTTACCCTGTCTGCATCTTGATGCAATCTGCAGTGCTCTCCCAGGAAAACTAGCTTTAAAAAATAACAAAAGATGACAGCAAGGCAGAAGAATTGTAGCTGAAGAGAAAGGAAATACCCAACAGCATTATATTTCTGCATGTAAAAATGTAAAGCTCAGCAGCCTGTAAAGAAAGCATTATTCTTTAATGAAGCAGCTGTATCAAAACAATTACATGTGCTTCTGTAAATGAAACGAGAAAATACTTTCTACAAAATACTCCCATTAACAATCTTATTCTTGTTAGACTTTGAAATATTCCTGCTTTTCATGACACATCTAAACTATATACAAATTTCACACAGTGGTACCAGAACTCCATTATTCCTTCCAGATGATCTATTTCTTGTCTAAGTAAGGATAAATCTAAGTCACTGCATCAGCCTGCAGCCTGCCTTTCACCTACCAGAAACCTAAGTTTTCATTTCAATTCCAAAATAATGGCTTCCATTTTTTAATGTAACAGTTTTGTGCATTCTTATTAGATATCCCTTAGGAGAGCCTGTCCACCATGTCATTCCAAATCCTCACTGACTGTGTAAATACATTGATCAAATAAAAAGAGTATAACATGTTGTACATCAATAGTGGTTACAATTCCACTATTTCTCCTAGGATATCTTACTAAAAATAACTCCATCAAACAAACTAAGCCAAGGACAAAGCAGAGTTTTTTTCCAGAGAGCTATTAAAGGAGTCCAGAAACTGTTTTACAGACAGGCCAGCAATATTGAGGGGAGAACAAGAAGAGGGAAAGGCAAGGATTCCTTCTTTATTTGTTCTTCCAAAAAAAATCAGCTTAATTTCATCAACAAAACCGCTATTTTCTAGTATTACATTTTATTTCAAAGGGGATTTATTGCAAACTTCACAAGCTGTCTACATCCTTCTGCATCAGTAATTTGACCATACAAGTTTTGTATAGATGTAGTGACAATCTACAGTGACAATCATTTTAGATTTTCTTGCATGTCACTAGCAAATAATTTAACATTGTTGGGGTAAAACTGATCCTGGTGAACCCTCACAGAAAACAGGTTAATTGGCCATGACTAAAGATTTAGATAAGACTGTGGACAGTGTAACCAAAAATACAGCTTTATCTGAAATTTTTTTTAAACTAACACAAATATTGTTGCAAAGTTCTATTTATTATATACATAAATGATACACATAAAGCTGTTAAATAATTTGCTTCTTAAAGGCTCAAGTATGTTATAGGTTAGGCAAACATTCAGCAGCCCCACAACCACCTTGCTCCTTGCCTTTTCACCAAATTCACACTGCCTTCGTGTTTTCAGCTAATAGAGAGAAAGAGGAAGAAGAAACAAGGATAGACCTAGCTCCTACCTAAAGCTGGAAAATGACTCCAGAATGCATTCAAAAATAAGACTGAGTTCCCTAAAGACTGAAACATGAAAAATAACCTTCCATTTGCATTAATGATTTCATCATTTTCACATCAGATTGACTGAGGTGCAATGCAAAGAAATACACTACCTATAGTCTAAAATCAGACCCAAGCTTTCAGTGCAGCCTGTATTGCTGCATCCAGAGCATCATAAAACATGTATCCCAATTTTTCTTGGTTCAGAGAAGCCAGAAAAGCTTCTTTTTTACTGTTGCTTTTGGGGTTTTTACTTATTTAAATAAGAGCACTACAGTTTGTATATTTGATAATTTCATCCTAAAACAGCACCTGCAAATGCACATTCCAGTAATCATTAAAAAATTAGATATAATTAAATACAGCTTTTAGGATTCTAATCAAGATTAGAAAGATAAACAAGCTGCTTAACTTCTGACAGAACTTGGTGATCTTCACCAGATAAAACACTGTTGCTCAAAATATTAAAAAAAAAAAAAAATAGAGTCCTTCTGAGGGTCTCATCAGGTCATCATCTGAACCTTCCACAAGGAACTGATTAAACTCACCTCACAGAAAAGAGTTCACTAGTTTTGCCTTGTTCATCTGTAGCCAGTTTAAAAAGCTGCTTATCACTGTGTCAGACTCTGCTTTGCACAAGCAAAGAGCACCAGGAAAAGGACCTTCCCTTTTCAGTGACATGGGTCAGGGATCATAGCTTGAAACAATTCAACAATTCATTGCAAATCCCTGAGACTTCGGAAAAATAAAGACAGAAAAAGAGAGGAAGGAAAAGAAGCAAGCACCCAGGACAAGTTCCATTATTTCTAGTTTTCTTGCTTTCTACATGCAGTTTATTCATTGACTTTTAATCACAGAACTGTCCTGGAAACACAAAGACACATAAATTTAGATTAAAATATGAATAATTTAATATGCAGGGCTTGGTTAAACAAACACAATGAGGTAGTCCAAAAACTTCAAAATAAATTTGATATCACTACTCTGTTTTAATGAGCAGATAAAGATGCATGCACACATTATACTGCTATATATGTGCAACACTTAGTTTTACTAAGTCTCCCAGTAAGGAACAAGAACTCCATGCACAAAGTCCTTTCCTTTTCCAAGACTCAGCTTCAGGTATTTACGTGCACATGGCACCAGTGTCCTTAGAAAGTGAAGTTCCTGAAATTTGCTTTTAGTTACAAAGTACCTGATACTCAAGTGGCACAACACCCTTCCCAAAAACAAGTGTTGTCAATCCGTACTTTGCTGAATTGCAACTCTAGGCATGAAGGAGAAAAAAGAAAAATTTCCTAATCAATCTTCTCCATTGTCACACATTACAAAACAAAGTTAGCACTAGAATACCAAATTATGAACCTAGACACCATTAAATTTGAGAATATAAAGTGTAATCAGCCAGTTAATGAATTGCATGATTAGCAAAGGACAGTATTCCCACCTCTCCTACCAATTAAAAGAATGAAGAGCCTTAAAGAAAACATTCCAGAGGCTTGTAAATCTGTCATTCACAAACCTGATGATTTTCAATTTCATTTTGGCCAATCACAAATTAAGAAGAAAATTTTATCTTCCAAAATACTAAAACTTTGTATCTTAGCTAAAGTTCAGCTTGCTGGCATACCTAAAAATATCAAGGGCAGTACTTGGAATTATCTATTCTTATCCATCAACTGAAACATTGTTTGGGCTTTTTTTTTAGAGTCAAGAGTGGGCACAGAAAGAACATTTTATGATCTGCCTCACTATGCAGCTCATTCATGGTTACCACAATGACAGAGAAACTCAGTGATACAGGTTCAGTCTCCTACATTCCTGACAAACATTTCCCAATATCCATTTAAAGGACAGCTGAACAAAAGAATTACTACAGAATTACCTAGAAACACTACCACATACAAGCTAGAGTCACACATGGCTGTAGAGCTAACAGAAGACTCTTCTGATAAAAACATCAACAAGTTTTCTTTCATTTAAAAACCTGGATAGTAACATCAGATGCAATTTTAAAGAAACTTGTTAACAAATGTTTCTCTAGACTCAATCACAGGATTAGCCAGGAAGAGTGTTTCCAAGTTGGCAGACCATTTTCTGAAGCCTATCCCAAGCAGCAGCTAGTAAATTCTACTTGCAGAGTAATTACATCCTGCACAAACCATCCTGTCAGCTTTTATGCTGCTGTATTAAGGAACAATATAAACATCTCCAAAGCTACTGCATTCACCGCTATGTAAAAAATAAATTCATTTTTCAAACATTATGAACTTCAACCACTACAAAATAACACTTTGATTATTCAAAAAAAAAAAATTATTCTTGTACAACAGATGGGTATCATTTTTAAAAAATACAGGACTGATTTCCCAATTTTGTCTTTTCTCATTCCCCCAAAGAATCTCTAAAATATTTACAGAAAAAAGAGAAGACACTTGATGACACCTTTCTGCTAGTCTATACTAAGTTTCTTCCAAGAATCCAAAATTACCAACTGCTAAGAACTAAAAATCTGTAAGGATGAGGTTAGGATTTACTTTTTTTTCAGCTTTTCCAAGCCTTTAGATAAACGGCAGTCAAGTATGATCTGCTCAACTACTGAGGGCTAGAGCACATAATCCCACAAGTAGCGTGGTTCCCCTTTCTACTTCTTCTACCTTTAAGCTCAAGAGCCTGGTGTACAAGATCCTATTTTCCACGACATTTTTGGCACAGCTGCCATTTCAATTTTACTTTAGAAATCCAGAGTTACAGCAGAACTTCTGCCTCAGGATTCAGACTGTATTCCAAATGTTGTCTAGCTGCTTTCAGCTAGATTGAGAGGAAGAATGTTTTTTTCATTGTTATCTTTACTGCAGCCTTTCCTGCAACTTTGAATTAAAAGCACATAACTTTGTCAAAGCAGTTAGAGATGTACTTCACCCAGAAAGAGCATATACAGTATCTAGGGCAGAAGGATGCAGCCTTGCAGTGGACTGTAAAGTTCCTATGTAACTCAAATGATGAATTACACAAAGCTATTTAGTGAGAATCATAATGCCCCAGTGCTCTAAAGGGGCCCAAGTAACTGCACATTTTGTGGTGCAGTTTGACTTTACTTCAAGTCAATTTTAAGCAATAAGGAAGACCTTCTAAGGGTCCATTTAGGTTTCTGCAGATAATCAGCATCTGCTTCTAATCAAACTGAGATGATTAACAAATTAAAATTTTAATTAGCATTCTGCATCATTTACAAACTGTTGTTCATTAAGTTTATGAAGGTGAAAAAGGGCATCCCCAGTAGCTATATATTCTTTAATCACATCTATTACTCAATTCTACAATTTCATAGAGTATCACCAACATCATATGTGCAAATAAACTCATGCAACTAGAATTACTGCAGCAAAATGCACCAGTTTTCTCCATAACTAATAATAAAGTAATGCTTACAGCTCAAGGATCCATGAGAGAAGAGTAAAGCCCCCATACATCCTGCCAGTGCACCAAAAAAAAAATTAGTTTTTTTAATCAAGCTTTACTTTAAAAGTCTGTGAGAGAATATTACCACTTATTTTAAGCTTAAATATTTTAATAAAAACTCATCCCTTCTATCCATCACTCAAAATGTTAGCTCACTAGAATATCCAGGCTGCTTGGCAATCAACCCAATTACTTTCAGATGAGAATAACTCACAATGTTTGTTAAAGCACTAATAGTATATGTTTCACAGTCTTATTTAACAAACTCTAGCACTTAAAATCCACCCTACTCCTAAGCCTTTCCACATACAATTTTGTTTCTGTTATGACTCTAAGCATGAAGTTAAATGACAGAATACATACTTTTGGCAGTAAGGCACATTTCCCACTTAGGCATGCATCCCTTATGACTTTTGCTGTCAACTGTAAGATAGGCATCACTGGTTTTCAAGCAAAGGGACAAATACAAGATTTAAGTAGTGGAAAAGCAAGATACAATTCAGAACCATTTCCTAAGCAAATGTAAACCATAGCCTGCTTGCATAGTTATTGTCTTATCTTGGCATAAGTTTCCCCACAGCAGTACAGACTCCAGACAGTTTCCACTCTTCCCTTCCTGTAGTGAGAGTCCCTACAAAATCTATATATCATAACAAGAGTATGGGACTCGAGAAATATGAAATACAATATAATAATTGGTGACCCCGATGTGATGGAAGTATGCAGCCTGAAGAGCTGTGGAAAATAAGGACAGCCTGAGAGCTGTAGTAGCCTGAAGAGCTGTGGAAGATTGTGTGTATTGTACTTGTGTGAGGCCTTTGAGTCTTGGGATAAAACATGTATTGTAAAGGAAATGAATATATTTTACTTGAATATCTATATTGTATTTGAATAGAAAAAAAGGGGGAAATGTAGTGAGTCCCTACAAAATCTATATATCATAACAAGAGTATGGGACTCGAGAAATATGAAATACAATACAATAATTGGTGACCCCGACGTGATGGAAGTAGGCAGCCTGAAGAGCTGTGGAAAATAGGACAGCCTGAAGAGCTGTGGAGATGGAAGGAACTGCACAGCAGAGAGGAGCTGCATGGTAAAAAACCAGCTAGAAGGTATGGACTTTAAGAATATCATAACAAGAGTATGGGACACGGGAAATATGAAATACAATACAATACCTTCCTGTTTGGGAAAGGAAGAAATATTATTTGATGCCCCTGAAATGAAAAGCCATAAACCCTATCAGAAGAACATCCTGGATTAAACACCTGTTCCAAAATGGATATAGTCACCTTTAATGGTTAGACATGATACTGAGTATTCTCTCAAATGTATCTGTCCTTAATAGGGACACAAACTAGTCCCCATTCTCATGACAATAATCCACATCTGACTTTAGGATCTTCTGTACCAAATAAAGGCAGTCAGAAAACGTTTTCTCAAGAAGCTGAACTACGAGTATTTATACAACTGCCCTACTACCAAGATAAATATTTTTGAAGAAAGCATAATAGTGATATCAGAAAGTCTCTCACAGGACTACTCTGATCGTAAAAATGGAAATTAAAGAAGTTTAATTTCTACTGCTTAAAGCAGCTAAAAAAGCACTTCAACTGCATCAAAGAGCTACTGTAGAAAAAAAAAATCCATTGCTAATGCATTTTGCTCTTTCCATTTCATTTTGCAGTTCTTATTCCTTCCTCTCAAATGCCTGCAGATGCACTGAAGACCTTTAGCTCCCCCAGCTGACTATTCCCATCTGCCATTCCTTCCCCATTACTATAATCCAAAGCATTTCTTAAATTTAAAGCACCTAAAAATTAGGACATGTAATTTTTCTGATTCTGCAATAACTGGCTGTTACTCAAAAGATAAATAACTTCTAGTTTAGATGCCTTAAAAGGTCACAATATTTTTTAAATTTCAAGAGGCTATTCAGAAGTAAGAAAGTTCAATTTAAACATGAATTTTTTTCTGTTCTGTGGAGTGAAAACAGCAACGCAGATGTATCCAAGATGAAATATACTACACTTAGAAGTTTTTTTATTTTGCACAATGCAGAAAGATAACAGTGAACAGAAGCACTGCAGGAAATATAAATCCAATCATACAACATCCTTACACCACAGATTAAGACATGATAATGCCTATTAATTTTCATTTCTTCTGGAAGCAACAAAGAAGTACTAACAGTCTGAAGATAAAGAAACCTGAACATTCAATGACACAAAAAATAAATTCAAAATTAAAGTTTGCATTCTACTCCACTCCATATTCCAGTATGTAAGTTAAATTCCTGGAAAGGTGTAGCAACAAACCAAAGCATCCAATAATACTTAGGAAAAAACATGAGACAAGCAGCAACGCACCTGTGTCAAAAAATTCCAACTGTGATAAGCTGATTTCACAGCCTTTATCACAGTGCACAGACCTCAGGGGCCTTAAAGAAAGCAGGTGTCATGTTGTGTCAACACCCTTGAAGTCACCAGAACACACTTTCACATGCAAATGACCCAACAGTTTCAAACAGTTCCAGTGCATTTTCTACACCTGGGTTCAAAACCCATTGGAAAAGACAAGTGTAGAAGAATTTAACTGAAAAGAGAAAAAGGATGTCTTAAGCCAAGTTCCACAACCTAAGTAAAATTCAACACTTCAACTTCCTAACCTGTACATTAAACAGGAGCAGATCACATACCAAAATGCCATGAGGCTGGGGGCACTGCAAGAGCTCTAAAGAATGGGATCAGAGAAGAAAAATCTAAATCTAAAATTGAAGGCTGTAAAAATGGCAAAGGACACTCACAGAAATGACAAAACATCACACAAAGAAAGGCTTAAAGAAGAAACAAGAAAGAACAATGATAGATAGAAGGCAAATAAGAAGAGAAGGAAAAAAACAAACAAACTAGCAGGGAAAAAAAGCCCTACCCTTCTCAACTAGTGGATAGAACAAGAAGAAATATGTTAGGTTTGACATTATTTTAAAAAAGTTAAAAGGAAACTAAAGCAGCAGAATGATGACCACTACTGCGAGACGTGAATTTACAGACACAGGGAACTTTGCAAGCAAAGCTGTGACATTTTCATGGACACGGCAAACGGCACTACTGTCATTTTCAAAATGCTGTCAAAAGTGTTGAAGGGAAAAAAAAAAACAAACCAAACAACCTCCCCACCCCAACACAGCACTCTGAGAGTAAGCACTGAACATTTTGTCCACCTGAACAGAAGAGACCCTAAGACCCCGAGGGAGAAAGTGTGACTGCTGAACCCGAACAGGTTTTGTGGCAAGTTTTCACAAGAACCAAGCGGGATGGACCCAGAAGTTCATTAGATGCTCCAAATCAGCACAAGATGTATCACAGACCTACAGTTGCAGATGCTAAAAGGACAAATCTTCCATTTGATGTCTAAGAAGAAGTGGCAGGTCTTGGAGACTTAAAATTATGTGAGGCAAAGCAGACAAAAGGCTGAAACTCTGAGGGCTTCAAAGGAGATATTTATTACCATGCCAAAATCAGCTTTGTAGTTGAAGTCCAAGTATCAGTTACCTGTAAAACTATTTATTTTATATAATTCCTTCATATCCTGAACAACTTAATTGGAGATTAAAATATTTTCTTCAATGACTATATTATTTTAAATATTCACAAATTTCCCTTTAAATATCTTTAAATCTGTTAGTGCCTTTTACTGCCAGAAACTGTCAGGCATCATTGATGTAATTACTCATTTTTAGTAAGATTTTAATACTTTAATCTCCTAAATTGATGTAAATCTCAATTACACACCTGTGTTTGCATATTCTCTCTGATGTGCTCTGTCACCTGAAATGTCAGCATTTACTTCTCTTGAGTCCTGCTTAAGGATTTCTGATGTTCCCTGCGTGACTGACTTTGCACATAGAGTATTTAATATGCCTTGAGTGCTGCAAATTACATGCCATACATAAAAAGCTTCCGTATTTATCTGGATGATGGGAGTACTGTCCCTTAAACACCTTTTTCTTTCCTTTTTTTTATTATTTAAAGCATAGAACAGACTGAAACACCTTCAGAACCATTCCATTATTCTCCTTTTACTGTGATAGAAAACCAATCAACGTATCAGGGGAAAACACTCTTAAAGCGCAGATTTACTCTTGCCTTCCTTTTACCCTTCTTCTTTCTCGACATTTTATTCAATACCATGCACTCCACCTCTTGCTCATGCTGGCATACATTGGTAGGTATAAAAAATAATATTTCAGAGTACTGTAAAATTCTGAGCACCCAAGCAATGTCCCACTAGGCTGGGCAGCACCAGGCCAGGCATCTTCCACACCTGCCAGAGAACAGGCTGGCCAAAGCCGTTCCTACAAGTGATTAAAATGCAATCTACGTGTTACTAGCTCAAAAAAGTATCTCAACTACAAACTCAAACCAAGCTTCATTTTTTTCCCCAAGAAATCCAGGTCCCAGAAGCTTCCTACAGAATACTAAAGATGGACTAACTTAATCCAGTGCCAGCTTTGTAAAAACTTTCCAAGGAAGAACTTACATAACCTTCAAATTTCCATGATTTATATTAAATGTAGAGAGGCTTATTTTCACAAATATTGTAAAAATTTTGAATTGTAATAATCCTATGCATGTTCACACATAGTCATCATACTGAAGTCATCATGTTTAGCTTGTTTATCACAAAGCTTACAGCCAGCCTTCCTTTTTCAAGTGAAGGGCATCTTTATAATCAGGTAAAGCTCCCCAGAGCAGGCATTTACTAACTGTAATAAACACTGTGGCACATATTTTGCTCCATCAGCAATACAACTGTCAGCCACTAGACAAAAGAAATCCTATTAAAAAATTAAAACATTAGTTTTCCTTACATTCCATTTCTATTTTTAATTACAGAAAGCTCTTGCTCTTTGATTAAAATTTTCTTTTTAATCAAAAGTTTCTCATGAGATGAGAACTATTATCATACCAAACTCTCTACAGCTAACTATCATATAAAAAAAGCTTTGGAAATCTGGTATTTTTTTCTTCTAGTTGTTAACAATTTCACTCTTCCAAAATTTGCTAAATAAGACCTTTTTGTTAAGTATTCAAAGACCCTAGATACGGAAAGATCTTAACAACTTCTTAAGTATTATCCATAAGTGGGATTGAAGATGACTTGATTCTGTAAAGCAATAATTCTCAATCCACAGTTCAAAAAATCTCAGAAATTAGTCTGCAAAACATATATGCAAGTATCACTTTCACATGCATGTAAGCAAATAAGAAAAGGTGACAGGTGACAGTTATTGAATTCTCAATTTTAGGTTCATTTCGTTCATACTGTAAAAGATGACAATGGTGACAAAACTGTACAAGACAATCCATTTATTCCTTCTCCCCATAAAAGAGTTGATTCTTTTAATAAATAGTGAGAATCACTTCTTAGAATTGTTAACATTGCTATGCCAGACTACACCAAGGTCAAGCTTTAGCAGCTGTGACCTTTCTCAGATTACAGTTCTGAAACCAGAACCAGTATCTAGAAAATGCAAGGCACCTCTCTCTTCTGGTCAAAGAAATTTAACTACAAGTTTCTTAGTGCATCATAAGCAATAAAAAGATAGAAATATAATTTCTATCCATTTACCCATATAGAAAAGAGATTGTAACATCAAAACTTACTTCCTTTTTCTGAAGATCACCTTTTTTTTCTAACAGGTAGAGCACAAAGTTTGATTTCTGTCTTGTTTTATGCATAATAAGGCATGAAAACATTCTAACTTCTAACAGGGAAGCATGAGGAGAATAGTTCATCCTAATTCCCTTTTCAAAGGAAGTGTGTCCTTTTACAAATAGAACATTGAGAAAAATAATATTGCTTTTAGAGTGGCCTTACTTTTGTAGTGGCCTCTACATAGCTCCAAAGCATTTTGACCTGTTTCAAATACATATGGAACTCATTAGTAATATTCAAATGTTTTAGACATGATAGTGCAAGGAAGGATTAGTTTTGCCTAAATTTCCATGAGAATTGGTAGCAGAGGGTGAAAGCAGAAGCAGGGAAGTAGATTTTCAATGAAATGATGCTTTTTTTTTGCCTCAACAGGAGTAAGGAAATAACACCTTCCTAATAATTTTGACATATTGAAGGCACATTGAGCAGCACGGAATCAAGCCATACTCCCAGCTATTTCCAGCAACCTGCAAACATTTATTTATTTTTACAAGCCCAAATGCCAAAACTGTGACAGGAGAATATGAGGCTGGGGAATAAGCAACAAAAATACAGTTCCACAAAGACACCTTTCACTGAAAGGCCTGTTGAAGCAGAGAATGGCATTTCTAGTAGTCTCTCAAAGACACAGGAAAGCCTCTGTTACTCTTAACACTCCACAAATCCTATTTTACCGAGATGCACTGACACCAGATATTTCAGTCTAGAAACACATCAGCCACATATCTCAGAATATTTAAGTCATTCTAATAAGCAGTATTTTAAGAGAAAGGCTTTCTCAGTGGAGTGATGATTGCACGTCAATTTTTATTCACTCAAGTTTACAAGGAGAGCTACAGGCAAAGCTGGAGCTTCCCAACAAAACAGTTCACAGCTGAAGTGCAAAATACTATTAAAATCATTAATGAAGACACTGCAATAGACATTTTCCTTTAATCAACTCAGACAAACAAAACAGCATATAACAGCAGGAACTCTTTTGTAATATCCCTAAAATACCAACAACAGTTGTTTGTCTAAACAGACTTTGCATTTTCAAAGTTTTTCATCAAAAGAAATAGAACGAGTTTAAGTCAAAAGGGAAGAAGTTTTGAATCTAAGTTATAATGATAAAACAACTGTGGAATGAGAGCATTCACAGAATTTTGGACAACTTATATTCTGCATTGTCCATAGCATGTACTTAATGAGCAAAAATCAAATTGCCTATTAAAAGAAAATAGGATAATTCACATGTATATGCATGTATAAAGTCTAAGTTACAATGAAACTTATATAATTGTACATAATCTCTTTTAAAATTATAAATAATAAATAATCCTGATATAAATATAAATAATCCTTAGCCACAATTTGTAACTACTCTACTTAATACCAGCCTCTAATTTCGTGCTATTTAAGCCACGTCATGGTCTTGGTTATACATCTATAGCTCCAGTAACTCCATAATATGCACAAACAAGAAGAGTCACAATGGTTTTTAGCATGCACAAACATTGCGTGTCCCCATGGTGCCAGTAACACAGAAAACTACATTTCTGAGCAATCCAAACAGGATTTTCATACTTGGATTATTAAAATTTAAGTACATCCTCAACAGCTATCATAAGTATTCACTGAATGCACTTATTTTTCTCTTCCACACAGTTTTCCAGGAGTCAGTGTTCAGAAAAGGAACAATGCACAAAGTCCCCAGGTCACTGTAGTTTGCTGTGGTTTCTACAGCAAGAAGCCACATCTTAATAGTCAGAAGATTGTAAAGGTTCTAGAGCAAAGTTCATGAAAAAAAACATGTTTTGACCACAATTGCTTTTCAACCAAAGTCAATAATATAATGAGAACAGACTGCACATTCAATTCAAGCAAGAATCAAATGCAGTCACTGCTTTTCTTATTACTGAAACGTTTAGGGCGAATTATCACACAATTCACCAAGAAAACAAGGTATTATTAACATCAGTGTTATTTGGTCCAGATGGCCAGCTAAGGCAGATAAGACCTTATCTGAAGAACACAAACTAAGGACCTGATAAGATGCATCCCAGAGTCCTGAGAGACTTGGATGATGCAGTTGTCAAGCCACTCCCTGTGATATTTCAAAAGTCATGATAGTCAGAAGTCCCAGGTGAAGGGAAAAAGGCAAACATTGTACCCATCTATAAAAACCTTAGAGAAAACCGTGTGAACTACCACCCAGACTGCCTCACCCCTGTGCCTGGAAAGATCATGGAACAGATCCTCCTAGAAGCTGTGCTAAGGCACATGGGTAACAGGAGTGATTTGGGACAGCCAGCATGGCTTCACCAAGGGCAAGTCCTGCCTGACCAAACGAGTGTCCTTCTATGATGGAGTGACTACATCAGCAGACAAGAAAGGGGCTACAGATGACATTTATCTGCATTTCTGTAAAGCTTTGACACAGTCCCCCACAACATTCACCTCTCCAAACTGGAGAGAACTGGATGCAATGGGAGAACCATTCCATGGATAAGGAATTGGCTGGACATCTACATTCAAAGGGTAGCAGTCAATGGTGAACTAAAATGCAGGAAGTTTCTACATGAGGAAGAACTTAATGCTGAGGGCTGCAGACCACTGGAACAGGCTGTCCAGAAGGGTTGGGGACTCTCCCTCTCTGGAGACATTCAAAACTCCCCTGGTTCCTGTGTAACCTGCTCTAGGTGACTCTGCCTTGGCAGGGTGATTGGACTGGATGACCTCCAGAGGTGCCTTCCAACCCTAACAGTCCTGTGATCCTGCCCCTCTGCTGAGACCCCACCTGCAGGGCTGCATCCAGCTCTGGGGTCCTCAGCACAGAAAGGACATGGATTTGTTGGAATGAGTCGAGAGGAGGGACACAAAGATGACAGAGAGATAGAACACCTCTTATGTTAGGAAAGGCTGGGAGAATTGGAATTGTTCAGCCTGGAAAACAGACGGTTTTGGAGTGACCTAATTGTGGCCTCCAGTACTTGAAGGAAGCCTAAAAGAATGAGAGGGGCTTTTCACAAGGGCCATGTGGTCACAGGACAAGGGGGGGATGGATTCAAACTGAAGGAGAGTAGGTTTAGATTAGAAGTAAGTTTAGAGGAAGAAAAAATTCTTGACTGTGAGGGCAGTGATGTCCTAGAATAGGCTGCCCAGGGGAGCCACGGATGTCCCATTGCTGG
Source organism: Melospiza georgiana (assembly GCF_028018845.1). Lineage (NCBI taxonomy): Eukaryota > Metazoa > Chordata > Aves > Passeriformes > Passerellidae > Melospiza > Melospiza georgiana. The sequence continues at coordinate 113,028,553 of NC_080432.1, forward strand.
AAGTGTTCAAGACAAGGCTGGATGGGACTCTGAGCAAACTGGTCTACTGGAAAGGGTCCCTGCCCACAGCAGGGAGTTAGATTATATTTAAGGGTCCCTTCCAACCCAAACCATTCCATGACCTGTGATCTAATCCACCCAAAATTTTGATTCAAAAATACTCAACAGCTTTAGTAAACCTTGTTAACTTACCTGTGTAATTTCACATTTTTTCAGCTCTGTTTGTAGACTGAAGCAGACTGAGCTTCTCTTGTTGCAGCACAAAATTACATCACTTAATCCTCACACACACTATTCCCCAAGTTTGGAAGTCCCGTGTGGTTAGGATTTTTAAAACTATAACTGCACTTTCTATTTTTAAAATGTGATTGCTAAAACTATCTTAAGGAGAATTTTAAAAAACAACAGACATGTGCAACATAAATACAGAAAGTAACACACTTACAGCTTCAAATGATAAGTTCACATGTTCCAGAAATTTCTGCATTAAATTTTCAGTTAGTTCATTGAAGCGATATCGGAAGAGATCCATTTCTTGTTGAAGAAACCAACGCCTGAGATCCTCACTGTAAAAAAATAATTAAAAAAAATTCTGAATATACTTTTTTTTTCTTGAAAACTAGACCACAAACCTAGCGAACACAACAGCAATGCTGACTTTGGCATGTGACCCACACACACTGAGAAGCTTGGAAGTAAAGGCAGGAAACCTTCAGTAACGCACACTCAATCAGAAGAGACTTGAGGAGAGACAACACTTTTTACTTGTTTTGGATAAAAATAATTGTAGGTAACATTCTCCCTTGGTAAAGGACAGTTTTTTTCTACAACATGGCACAACACTTCATTGTACAATTAATATCACAATTAATGTGATGAGGCAAATATATTTTGAAGGCTGCTTCTTTTAATTCTCATTTTTGCTGTATTTCCAGCTGAAGAAATATGCATACATCTCAGTAAATGACAAGAGTGCGCTCTGTTCTAGGCAACAAATAGCCTGGAAACAGGCAAAAGGAAAACATACGGCAATGGAGTTGGGTGAGGAACACAAATATAGCTTTTAACTCCTGACAGAAGAGAAAAAGGGGTTTAACAAGTGCAGGTGAACAAGTAGAAGAACAAACAGGAACACAGGGACAGGAGTCAGAAGACAAATTAAAACAACACTGAAGCCAATCCAAGTACTTTAAGTACTCATGGAACTCTTCACATCCTAGTGCTCAGATTCCCAGGCATCAGCACGTTACTCTAGGCTACAGCAAGAAGGTACCAGTAAGAAAAGCCACCTGACACGTGCAAGCACAGAATGCAGATGATGCTGTAGCTCACCACCACAGGGCACTCTCTTAAACTGTCCTCTGAGAGCTACCCTGTGGGCCATGCCCGTGGAAGTCACAGAGCACAGAAATACTGCACTCTTATATATGGTCTCTTTACAATATTTAAGCATCTTTTCCCATAGGGAATATGCAAATCACAACAGAGATTTTTGTGGTTTTGGCGACAAAACCACTGCTTGAAATACGGCTTGAAGAAAAGTAATTATTACATAGAACAGCCAAACAGAAAGGCTGTTAAGGTGCTTTGTAAAATGTATTCCTGTGGACAGTCTCAGTGCTTGGGATGTAACAATAATCAGTGCAACTTGAAATGGAAGTTAATGCTTTAATGACTGATCTGTTGCAGTTCTTCTGTGGCCATCTTGGACTGCAGTTAAATCCTGGCATATGACAATTTTTTCCATTTTCCTTGATTTACAGCACATTTGTTTTCCTGTTGGGGGAACCAAACAAAACAACACCACCACACATACACACACATAAAAAATAAACCCCAAACATGATCATATGCAATTTCTTTGGAGGCCAGCCAGTCTGTTGTTCCTTTCCTTCAGGAAAGCAGATCAAACGCTGTAATCCCACCTATCCACTTAAGTTACCATAACAAGAAAATATTGTTTTATCTTTTATACACACATCTACGTGGACTCTTCCTACAGCTGACAAAATAGCTGACAAGCTGACCTCACACTACTGTATATGTCCAGCAAATACTTTTAAACTGACTTTCCTAGGATCATCATAATTAGGGCATTATGCATCACTTCTAAAGCCAAACCATATTTTATACTCATTATTCACATGAAAAAAATTGTAAACTCTTATCTCAAATTCATGCTAAAGAATAATACTTATTATCAAAACCCCACACTTAACTGAAAAGCAATGCCACTGTCATTAGCTTCAGCAGCAGCTTCGTTAGTTAAGGGAGTAGGAGGTCACTGAAGTATAGACGTTAGGAATATCTCCTCATTTTTTGCCACTTAAATTTCTGGTGTGCAGATTACTTAGCAGTTTAAACCAGTTCATAGCTTCCCAACTTTAAAAATAATATAAGAAAACAGTCTCTTTCATACAGGGAAAAGCACTTGTGGGGCTGGGGTTGGAATAGAAATACCCTTTGCCCCAAGGAGGGGTAGGAAAAATCAGCATAATTGGTAGGAAGCATGAACATAGAAGTACTTTAGGGAAGGTATGCAAATGCTGGTAAATCTGGGATTTAAAACTAGTAGCTCCCATTCCACAATCAATACAAGAGCTCCAACAACTTAACAGTGATTTATGAAAACTCTGGGCATGGGCCAGATCACTGCTTTACTAGGCAATCAACACCAATACATTACTCAGAGTTCAAGTTTTAAAGACTAGACAGCAAGGAGAACATGGGGACAGATAACACACAAAAGGAAATGCTACTCAACATAAAGAGGGAGCTATTTTAGCAGAGAAGTCTAATTTATCATTTAGAAAAAAAATGTCAGGGAGCAGTGAACAGGCCTTGCTAAGTCTAAAATAGAACTTATGTCCTTGTTATGAGACACAGACACAAAAAAAAAATACTTTAAAAAGGTACAAAAGCATGTTTGAAAGTTTCCTGGATAAAAGAGTTTTGCTGTCAGAGCCAAGGTAAAATTTATTTCTTCCATGTTAAGAAAGTAAAGTGAAAATTATGCTCCTGTGACTTTCAAGGTTCTTCATAGCTGATCTGCTGAAGTGACGAGAGCTGCAGTAGAGAAAAGCAAAAATGCACACTCCCATCCACATGCAAATAAAATTATCTTTACATCTGCATCTGCCATGAAAGCAAATTAAACAAGACTATTCTATTTCCTGGTCTTGACAGATGTAAGTGACATTAGAAGAGGTGTGAAAGAAGGGTCTGATGAGACTGTAAATACCCTGTCACATGGAAATCAGCTTTAAAGTCTTGGATTTCAGAAATCAGAAGAAGAAAAGTCAAGAGATGATGACTACCTTACAAATTTAACAGAACAGTGGAGCTGGTTACTTCAGATCATGTGAAAACCAAAATCAAAACAATCCAATTTACAAGTGAGGACTAATAGAGACTAGAAAAGCAAAATCGATATAAACTTTTACCCCTGGATGGCACTGTTGGCCAACTGAAAAAGCACTATCACAGGAAAATGTAAGCACACGTACACCCAGCTCCCTCAGGAACTGAGTTCAACCTAGTTTGCAGTTATGTCTATTTAAGTGCACTTTTTCAATCACTCCTACTTTCTTCTTCAACAACTTTCTTCTTCAACTTTCTTCCATTAACCTTATGATTTGTGCCAAGCTTATTTTTCTGACCTAGTATGATAAAAACTTGAAGGACAGTATATTCTGTTTGCCTCCCAGTTTTATCTTTTGGGAACTTGCCAGTTGTAGGTGATAGAAATATCCCCACAATAGCTGCCTTTCAAGAGAGAAGAGAGAACCCTGGGCTACAGGCTCACCTCATAGTTCTTAGAATGCTGTTTTCCATGTTATGAGTAAGCACTTTCAAAGTACAAGTAGAAAGCCAAAAAGCTGACCAAAAGCTGCTTTATCAAAATGCAGCAAGTACATATACATGGGAACACAAAATGGCAATTGCAAGTTGTCTAAACAGCTCAGTATCCCAGAGGTCTGTTCAAAACCCCTCCTCTAAAGATGTCTTTCCCCCCAGATTACAAAGCCAGGCTCTTTCCTGCTGATTCTGTGGCCCAGAATAGCTTGTATTCACTTCTGCACAGCATTCACCTTCATCAAGCTGCCCATTTCTGCCCTGCCTACAGTCTAATTTTTAAGATACTTCCCTGAAACACAGGGTTTGAACAGAATCTGCAGTTTATTTACTAAGGAAGAACTTCAATCAAATTCTCACCTTCCACAAGAGAAGAATTTTCATCAACTACCAAGACCCTTAAAGCATCTCACCTCCCACAAAAAAAAAAGTAATGGTCTGAATAATAACAAAATGTTCAAAGTAAAGTTTTGGCTTTGTAATTAAGTCAAACTGATTATTCAAAATGCCACTAATACAAACCACTACGTTTTCAGGGACCTTTTAGACCCCAGACTGCTTGAGGATACTACCTTTCAGGGGGTTTTGGTAAACTTACAATACATGTAAAGAAAGGTATTATCAAAATCAGCAGGATTAGTATGATTAAGGGAGTTTATAAAAAAATAACAAACAGGGGCATTAGAAAGAAGGCAATATTACACTTATTCACAATCACAAATTATACATGTAGAATACAAAAGTATTTCAGTTGCAATTCTGCTATTCAATCTGCTCCCTTCTTTCAGGATTTTGAGTTACACTACCAGAGACACTGGAGTGAAGGCTGGTATTGATATCCCCACCCACAACCTGTTCCTCATGGATCTAGCAGGCTCATGGATCACACACATTGACAAACTGCCTTCAGCACAGCCCAGATGCCTTTTGAGAGGACAACGGGATGGGATGTGAACGATCTGGAAGATTTCAGGGTGTTCAAAAGTCACCCAGGGCCTGTCATGGTGAGGTTTCATCCACCTGGAGGCAGGCTTTTGAGACCTTTGCTACTTGCTACTCTGATCAGGTGTTCTGCAGCTGGAAGCCAAAGGCATTTCAAAGCAAAGCCCCGTCCATTCCAGCTCCATATCCCTGCCTGGACAGTATTCCAAGCTATCCCTCCTACTCAGCTTTCCTGCGTGTTTTTACTTACAAATCTGTATCCACAGCAGCACTTCAGTCATGTCAGCTACCACAGCATCATAATATGCACTCTATCACAGTCACTTAACTTAAATGAACTGTACTGCAGCCTTAAGTGCAATTGAATCAACAATTCAACACACTTCATATCTGCCAGTTTTTATTCTAAAAAGACCACAGCAATAAGAAGAGTTCACACAAATGTATAACAAAACTACTTGCAGACATGAAGCACTGGCAACCTCTAATTTCATCCAAAAACTACAGGGGAAACAAAACAATGTGTTTTACAAAATTGATATTTTGCATTAAATTTCACATAATGTGAAATCAGCCACAGCAATGACTATGAACAAGAAGCAGAGGTAGTAGATGAAACCTCAAACTCAGATGATATTTTTAGTCAGTCAGAAACAGTGCTCTCTGTACAGTAATAGTAGTAGTAATACAGTAAAGCCTATTTAAATAGTCGGGTCCTTAGTCAGTTATCAACAGTTAGTATATAGAGAAGTTAAACCATGCTATCAATCACTGCAAATGCACGACAAACAGTTAATAATGTGCATTCACTTAGAAAAAAGCTATCAAGGGACTCAAACCAATTGCATGTGTTTAAAAGCCAAAAGTTTGTAAATTTATTAGTTAGCACAAAATCCAGATCTTAATTGATGACACATATCCTTTTTCATCACAGTTGACAAAAGATTCATAGCAAAAAATCTTCTTTGAGCCTCTCTCTTTAGCAGCCATGTAACTCTACAGCATCTGTAATGTCTATAATAAAGCACTGCAGTATCTGTATACATTTAAAATTAATAACAAGAGTACAGCATAATCCACAAAGTACTTACGACTGGCAGTAGGCAAGGCGGAGTATGAAATGGGAGATGTGATCTTTTCTCCTTGCCTCATAATCATCCTCAGCCAAAGCCTGTAGAACATATGCTTATTATTTCTGAGAAAAAATCTCTCCCAGATTAAAAAATTCACAACCACTTTACTGCTGTTTTCAACAGTGTGTTAATAGTCATCGTTTAGACAATAAATGCCAACTTATTGAGGAAGGTGGTTACCCTAAAGGAAGAAAAACTTCAAAGAAAACCCTTCAAAGAAAACCTACACCTCTGACAAAATGACAGAACAGCATTTTATCACCTCTACTTTTATTTGTTGTTCTTGAATGATATAAAGAAAACAAAGTGCAAGAGAATTCTGTGTCTTGATCTTTACTTACTCTGTAGGGAAACTTCAGTTTCCGGAGCTCAGCCTCCAACTTAGTTTTGTATGCATCAGAACTTCTTACATAGCTCACACCGAGATTTTCAACTACCTTAAGCACTGGGCAAAAAAAAGAAAATGTCCATGTTAGAGACAACATGCTGAAATCAAACTAAATGTACGACGGCTTGGGAAAGGCACAAACTGTGGTAAGGCCACAGGAATCACTTTTAGTGCCATGAGGAGCATAAGGGTGAGAAATAGGGAGGATAAAGTGTGGCCCGTGAGTCCTGAACAGCTGGCCCAATTCTGGGATCCATACTGCCAGCATGGAAAAGGGAGACAGCTAACTCTCGATGGACCAGTCTCAGAACATCGGTTTCAACTCTAATGGAAATCTGGATAACCACTTTACAGGACTTCGGGGCAACCCCTGGCTGCCAGCGACAATGTCCTGAAATGCAACACTGAGACATCAAATATGTCACAACATCTACAGAATGTGAAACGCGCTCATAAAGCCTCCCGTGTAAACCAGAACTACACAGTCCCGAGAGCTACACTAAATGCTCATTGGGAAATCGGTCTCAGCTCTCCGAAACGCCCAAAGCAGCGCGAGTGCCTTTAACGGGAGGGAGCGGGCGGCAGCAGGGGCAGCCAGCCCAGCTCCAGTTCGTGCCAGGCGAACAGAGCTCCCAGGCCTGCCAGGAATACACACAGCCGTCCCGGGAAGGATTCACAGCATCGAGGGAGGGAAGGGACGGGAGGAAGGAGAAGGGAAAGGGGAGAAGGAAGGAGGGAGGGAGAGACACGCTACTCACGCCTCAGGCGGTCGATGGCAAAGCTCTCAAACTCCACCAGGGAGATGCTTTCCGTGGGGGGCTCCAGGTAAAACTGCAGGCTGTGAGGGTACTGCTCCCTCCGGTCTCCGGCCAGCCGCGCATGCCTCTGCCTCGCTCGACTGGAGAACTCCATCTCCCTCGACCCGGGGCTCCCTCTGCCCCCGTCCCCACCGCCTGAGCCCCGCTATCCCCGCTCCGCCCGACGCGACCCGCCGGGACCCGGACCTGAGCGCGCCCGCTCCGCGCACCGGCTTCCCGCGCTCCGCCCGCCCCGCCCACTTCCGCACAGGGCCGCGCCCCCTGGGCGCCCATTGGCTGCTGCAGCGGTGCCGGGACGGTGAGGGCAGTGCCCACACCTGGTATGGCGGCTCGGGCACGGGCAGTGCCCACACCCGGCATGGCGGCGGCCACGGCACAGGCAATGCCCACACCCGGCATGGCGGCTCGGGTCGGGTCGGGGCTGGCAGTGCCCACACCCAGCATGGCGGTTCGGGCACGGGCAGTGCCCACACCCGGCATGGCGGCTCGGGCACGGGCTGCGCCCACACCCGGCATGGCGGCTCGGGCACGGGCAGTGCCCACACCCGGCATGGCGGCGGCCCCGGCACAGGCAATGCCCCCAGCCGGCATGGCGGCTCGGGTCGGGGCGGTGCTGGCAGTGCCCACACCCGGCATGGCGGTTCGGGGACGGGAAGTACCCACACCCAACATGGCGGCCCCGGCACGAGCTGGGAGATCCTGGCAGGTGTCCACACCTGGCAAGGCCGCTTCCAGAACTGGCACATTGTCCACTGTTCTACAGTTTTATAATTTTGTCACTTTTCCAAGACAACTGCAGGGTTTGCTGGTTTTGCTGCTGTGTTGGCAATTTTGCCGCAGCTGAGGGTATGTTGCTTTATGCCCCTGCCACAAAATGCAATTTACCAATTTTTCCGTAGAAGTTGTTAATGATCTTGCAGGAAGTTCGGAGCGTAAGAGCGGGAAATCAGAACTGGCATACAGTTTGTGCCAACAAAGTGAGGAAAATCGGTAGTTTAGGCTGCCAAGTTCTTAAGAGCAGCGAAAGGATGATGGATCAGGACATGGACTAGTCCCGTGTTCGGGGGCCACTCCCGGGCGATCTGACAGAGCGCGGCTTCAGCAAACCCTGCCCTGGGAGATCTGACAGCGCGGCTTTAACAAATCCTGTCTCTGCACCAGCAGATCAAACGTGGTGCTGAGCTCGGCTGAGAGGGATAATGCACTCCACCTTCAGAGCAGGTGGCCACATCCACACTGCCCACAGTGCGTACTGCTGTGCTCCTGCTGATTCTCTGGGCGTCTCCTCTTTGCTCTCGGCCAAACCACTGCCTCGGCAGTATCGGAACGTTTTAGCAGGACAGAAAGTCAAGTTTCGTTGTCCAAGATTCCTGTGTAATTTCCCAGGACAAAATATACTATTGATATATTTTTATGTATTATGTATTTTTTGTAATATTTAGTATTTAACCGGAAGCAAATTCTTATCTTATATATATATGTATTTATAGATGAACTTTAACCTGAAGCAACGTTTTCTCAAATAGCCACTGCTTATCTCACACAGTTTCTTCCCTTCACCACCTGGCTGCAGCCTGAGTTGCTTAGGAGTAAAGAGTACATCTGCCAAAATCCTCCTAATTTTTGTAAGAAGGTGGAGCTTTTGCCCTTGACCAGTGTGTTAATACCCAAGAGATCTTACAGAGACTGGCAAGGCACCGCCCCGAGCAGGTCAAGGAGTTCCGTCAGTTCCCACAATGGCCCAGAGGGGGAGAAGTACGACAATGCTGAGGAGCACAGCAGAAACCAGAGATGCTTTTCATTTTAATTTAATTTCTACTCATGGTTTAGGGTTTGGCACGTAAGCAGCAGCACACCTGTGCAAACCATGGTTTGCAGTTTGCTGTCCATCGCTAATTCTACTGAGCCACGTGCTGCTGATTTTTGACAGGTCAGCAGCTATGTCTACCTATGTTGTTTTCTTGTTTATTTCACTTCTAGGGATTTTTTCCTTTCTTGCTGAATACTAATTCTCAAATTGCCTGCAAGTAGGCGAAGATCTACCTTATTTATTTAGTCTTTTTAAATTTTAGTTAACTGGTGGCACTAACAGCATTGCTAAAAGATTACTCCAGCAGAAATTAAGAATCAAAATTAACATCTGTATTACTAGACTTAATTAGTATATTACTACACTTAAATAAAACTTAGAACTCAAGACCTTAACCCTTTCACACAAAAATCATTTTCTTGGGAAAAGAAAATAAGCAAGGGAAATTTTTTCACCATGGGGCAAAGTCTCCCCCCTCCTCCCATTTCAAGCATTCTTACTGATGCATCTATTGAAACCTACAGATGGTAATATTTTGCACTATATTTTGGTTACATTTTTCTAAATGTATTTTCATGACTCCCGCAGTAACATTACTACTGGGGGCTGATTTTTGAAGTAGTTTTCAAGAGAATTGTTGATCTTGTAATGACCCACCTCACAAATGTTCTACAACAACATCCATATGCTCAGCTGTCAAGCTGCCCCCATCATCCCATGCAAACACAGTCCAAATCAACATACCCCAAACTGTAAACTGTTCTGCTGCTCAATTAATGCACTGTTGGGACGACAGGGTTAAAAGTGGAAGAATGGCAATGAGGAGGAAGATGAGGATGGTAGATTCACTCAAGTGACCCTGCAGCTGGGAATGTCAAAGCCTGGAGAATGAGTGAGGGAAGGCTTGTATATTATGTCTACTGTTTATACTCTTTTTTGAGAAGCTTTTCTGTGCAGAGATCATATGAGTGCTTTGAGAGACTTGGGGGCACTCTCACAGACATGCTTAAGCTCCCTGGTTTTGGGAGAGAGAAGGGCAAAGCTCAGAGATCATAAAAAAAGCCCAGAGGAGATCACAGCATGTTGGAAAACTACACATGCAGGACCCTTGATAAATTGGTTCAAACAATAGCTAACCTGCCTTTCACTCAGATGGACTGAGCCTAACAGTGCCTGCTTGTGTGTCTCTGCCAGGGTGCTGCCTTGGGATCTTCCAGTTAGCATGATAATGCAATAAATTTACTCTTTGCATTTTAACTCTTGTTTTTGTGCTTGTTCCAGCTGCCTGCCTGTGTCAACGCAGACACACAAACACCAAACACACTCACACAAAACCCTTATTTGCATTAAATATGTATCATTGCACAGTTGATACTCCCACTTTTGTTATATTAGCTAGCAGAGTGCCTAATGCTAATCTGCCAGAGCCCAATTGTTCTCTATTTGTTTAACTACATCTGCTAATAAAAGGGTAAATATGGTGATGCTGATAGGTAGTCTTTCAAACCCCATTCATCCCTCATGTCTGGGATGTTTGGATCTCTGTGCATGGCAGTGATCAGCGCAAAAGGTTCCTTTCCTCCTTCCAGCTCTCATTCAGCTCATATTTTTAATTGACAATCTTACTGCATGCATCTTCAGCCTGACTGAATTCTCATGTAATTCTGTCTTCAAATATATTGTATTAATATCTTGGACTTTTGGTCTTTTCACCTCTTAAAATGTTCTTCTCAAAAGGTTTTTTAACTTTTGTTGGTTCGAAATATTTACTTACATATTTTCCCCTTGTCTAACTCTAGTCCTTCACTGAGCTGACCTTTTCAGAAATCTTTTCTTGTAGTCTATTGGTGTAATTCCTAGCCCAATTCCTATTTCTTCTATTCTATTTTGCAGTTCTCCTTGTTTTTTATTACTTTTTTAAATGTTTGATATCCAGGTTATACCAGGATTTTACTTCTGACTAAAATGTACAGATACCTCTATATTTACTATAAATACCAGGGTAAATGTTCTGAGCTGGCCTTTAAATTTCTGCAGGCTCTGAAGTGAATAAACCATAAATCATGCAGGCAAGAGAGGTTCAAAGGGCTGCTTTAGCTGGAATATTGTCTCAATGTTAATTTATTCAAGTGGGGAGTAACAATGGTCACATTCCCATGTGACACTCTAAATCTCTTTGGCTCCACTTACAGGGCTTACAAATCCTAGATTTATTCCCCAAATCTCCTCTCCAAGACTCTAGTGCAGAGGCAGAGGAAATCTAGATATAACCCTAGGCAGTAAAAGCAGCCTTGGGTAAGGCTGTTTCCAAGGAAAAATTATGGAACTTCAAATGGGCTTCCATTCCAGTCATTTTGGGAAGGAAAACGACATCTTGCAAAAGAGAAGAAAAAGGCTTACAAACACTCTGGAAAGGAGATATGATCAAATGAAATGCAATTTAAAAAAAAAACAAAAAAAACCCAGAAAATTGGGAGATTTCGTGACTACAAGAAAGTGGGAGAAAATGAGGTGCAGTGCAGAGGACCAAAACATGCCAAAATTACCCTGACAGATGTTGTACAGTCAGGGAAAAAATCAAGGAGGAAGACACAACTTTGAAGGGAAGATAGAAGGGACATTGCATGGATACTTAAAAAAAAAAAAAAAAGAAAAAAGAAAAAATCAAAAATCAATCTTTCCCAAACTTAAATCCATCAAAATGCATGGCATACTATCAAGTGCAGGGACATGGACAAAAGCCTGCAAAAATGATCAATTAATTTCCCAGAAAGAGAGAAGAAGGTCTTACAAACACTCTGGAAAGAAGATAGGATCAAATGAAGTACAATCCAAGGAAAATTAAAAAGGAATATGGGGAGATGTAGTGACTACAAGAAATTGGTCAGCAAGAAAATGAGGTGCAGTGCAAAGGACAAAAACATGAAAAAAATAACCTGACAGATGTTGCCAAAGCAGGGGAAAAAATAAAGCAGGAAGACAAAACTTTACGGAGAAGGTATGAGGGACATGGCATGGATACTTACAAGAAAAAAAAAGAAAAAAATCTTGGACAAACTGAAAGTAATCAAAAGACATGGCTTGTCATCCAGTGCAGGGACACAGACCAAAGTCTGCCCAATTAATCCCCATTGAACACACAAGATTTACCATCCCTTGCGGAAAGAAAATAAAATTTACTTTCAAGAAGGGAAACAAAATCTAGCAAAATACAGAAGGAAGACATACACCTAAGGTTGTGGTTAAGAGTCACAAAAAACACAGAGCCCAGAGCTCCAGGCATGCAGCAGCTGTGAAAGGCATCCCAAGGGGATTGCAAAAGTGCCACAACAGGGCTGCATCCTCAGGTTTTTCCAGGAAAATGCTAACCCCAGGCTGATTTACCTGCCTAGGGTTCAGATTAAGTTTATGATTAGTTTATGGTTACTGTCTCAGAAACCACAAAGCCCTGAGCTGGAAGCAAACTGGAGCTGCAAAAGGCATCCCAAGGGAAGCACAGAAGTGCCATAACATGGCTGCCTCCACAGCTTTTTCCTAGGGACCATCCCTAACCCTAGCCTGATGTACCAGCCTAGGGTTAGGGTAAGAACTAGGGTAAGGGTTTTTCAAATAAGGAAGCTCTGAGCTCCCGGCCCACTGGAGCAGCAAAAGGCATCCCAAGGGGAGAGCAAGAGTGCCACAACATGACTGCCTCCACGGCTTTTCCCTTGAGACCAGTCTTAGCCCAAGGCTGCTTTTACTGCATAGGGTTAGGGTTACACCTAGGTTTAGGGTCTCAGAAACCACAGACCTCAGAGTGTGCAGTGTTCACTGGGGTTTTCAAATCAGGGAAGAGACGAGAGTGTTGACTCCATATTTCAGAAGGCTCAATTTAGTATTTTATGATATTCATTGCATTAAAACTATACTAAAAGAATAGAAGAAAAAGTTCTCATCAGAAGGCTAGGCTAACAATAGAAATGAATGAATACAAAGGCAGCTGTCCCAGACTCTCTGTCCAAGCCATGCTGTGCTTGGCCATTAATTACAAACAAGCACGAGACCAATCACAGATGCACCTGTTGCATTTCACAGCAGCAGATAATCATTGTTTGCATTTGTTCCTGAGGCCTCTCAGCTTCTCAGGAGGAAGAAATCCTAAGGAAAGGATTTTCATAAAAAGATGTCTGCAACACTCAGATCAGTATCAATTGGGTGTATATGTACAAATCACAAACAGGACGGGACTGCTAGGGACATGCTTTGAACTGTTTTAGTTTTCAGCATCCGTCTCATTACATTGTTATGACAACGGGAAGATGCCATTTTACTTTTTTTTTCTTAGAGACTACAAGAAAGTGGTCTGGGAGAAAATGAGGTGCATTGCAAAGGACCAAAGCATGCAAAAACTAACCTCACCAATGTTGCCAAAGCAGGGGAAAATATCAAGGCAGAAGACACATTTTTGAGGGGAAGATATGAGAGACATGGCATGGATACTTACAAAAAACAAACAAACAAACAACCAAACCAAAACAAAAAAAAAACTACTTCCCCTAAGGGAAAGCCATAAAAAGGCATGGGATGCCATCAAGTGCAGGCACATGGACCAAAGCTTGCCAAAATTGATCCATTAAAATCCTGGGAAAAGAAAAGAAGGAGTTACAAACACTCTGGAATGGAGATCCCAGCAAAGGAAATGCAATTAAAAACAAACCAAAAAAGGAGGAAGACACAGCTTTGAGGGAAAGATGTGAAGGACATGGCATGGATACTTCAAAAAAAAAAATAAAAAAGAAAATGACAACTCAAAAATCAATCTTTTACAAAGTGAAAGCCATCAAAAGGCATGGCATGCTATCATGTGCAGGGTGCCAGACATGCCAACAGAGTGCCAGATACTGAAAATGAAGGTGTGCAGTGTCAGGCTTGTAACATGTTAGGTGAGCTGTGCTACAGAAGAAGTCAGCTATTTTTTGACGTTTTCCACATAATTTCACCACGGTTTCTTCTTCCCCCCTTCCTAACCAGGTCAATGCCAATTATATGAATCCATGCATGTACCACTAATGCCATCATGTGTGGTGGCCATTGAAAAGAGACACTGAAATATATGAGCAAGCACAAGGCACATCACCAGGAGGGCTGTGGCACAAAAAAAAAATCTATCAGAAAAGTTTCAGCAGTTCACCAAGGTGGAATAGATGGCAGAGGCAGTACTTACATGGTTTTATTTTCAGATAAAATAAAAAAAAATGGATGTACACTTTGTTGCAAGCACATCATCAGATGGCAGACTTTAAAAAGTATTAGGTAGACTATAGAAGAGGAAAGCCTTGTCAAAAACACAAACATAATTAATACAGTCCTTGCTATGACCATTTTGGTTTCTCACATCACTGATTTCTGCACATATTTCTTCTTCCACACACTTATCCTCTTTAGCCTCTCACAGCCAGCGCATTCCCTAGTTCAACCTCTTGCTCTCATTCCATGGCACATCCAAGCCAGAGTAAGCAGAAGTGAACAAGCTGCAGCAGGACAGCACGGCCCTGAGCAGCTGCCTGTCCCCAGGACTTGTGTCCCCATCAGAACTGCCCCACTTCTGCCACCAGTGCCATTTGCTTGTGTCCCACCTGGGGACTGACCTCAGGGATGAGGCAGGATGGGGGTAGGCCTTACACCTAACACTGCACAGACAGATTAAATCCTGGAATGGCGGTCAGGGGAACAGAATCACCTGCAATTTTTCTTTCCATTACAGCACAGAGACATGGAGGTTAAGGAAAAGAAAGAAGAAAATCTTGCTGTCATTCACTCTATTTTTTCATGTGTTTTTCCATCTGGAATACCAGCTTGGCATTCTTTCTTTGCCAGAGCCTCAAAAACTGCCATAGGCAGCTGCATTAGGAAGCTACACCTCTCACCAAGAATAGGTCTCTGCCTCTTGGAGCACAACACAGGCAGTGGAACTGGCAGGGGCATGGGAAGTGGTGGGGACAGGGTGACAGTCAGGTAGGCAGCGGCTGAGGCAGTGGTGCTGAGTGCTGGAGGCAGCAGCACAACACCAGGCAGTGGCAATGCAGGCAGGCTCCCACCTGCTGGCCACAAGCAGCTCCACAGCCGCTTGTCCAAGCTGCCCGGTGCCACCCTGTTATCATATATAGTGCAAGAGTTCTACTGTCATTGTATTGCAAGGGTTCCATATTGCTAGAGTTCCATACCTCCTTGGTGTTTCTTGTAGGCAGCTCCTCTACACACTGACACATCCTTGTCCTCACAGCAGCCAACTGACTCCAGGTCCCAACAATCCACTCTTTTATAACACTCTTCTGGTTGGCTACACGTGTGGCCTGTTAACATCAGGCCTTATCCTAATCTTTAGTAATTGGTTCAGCTGCAACTCTGTAGGGGATAAGATTACATTCCATACCACCTTCATTTACCCATCCTGTATCCCCCTACACCACCCCAGCAGATGAGGACCTTGCACAAGTGACCACACTGTAAAGCCCTGGGGCCAGGGTGGGTCAGCAAGGAGGTCTGTGTCTTGAAGTTTAGTGTATCAGGGGAGTTTATCCCAGCATGAAAGAGACTATAAACAGATGTGTGTTTGTATCTGGAAGGAAATGATATCTTCCTGACAGCCTCTGAGGCTAGGGAAAAGGATGCTCACTGCCCAGGGTGGGGGAAGTGTGAAATAAGATCCAGATTGCCACAGCCCACACTCGCTCCAACGTGTGGGTAACTGGAGGCTTCAGGAGAGTAGCTAGGGGGTTCCCATGGGTGGTAAAACTCACCCAAAGATGCAAAAAAACCCCAAAATAAAATACATCTATCCCTCCTTCTTCACTCCCTCTTCAAAAGGCATCACTCTCTAGCTGTGGAAAGCTGCCTAGCATTAATGGCTTTGGTTTAAATGGCAGTTTTTCTTTCCTCCATTGAACTCTCAGGCACCAGAAAATGGGCTCTGATTTCTTAGGCTAAATCCTTCCTACTCCCTCTCTGGCAACTGTGAATTTGTTATCAGAGGTTTGATACTAATAGTATTTGAATGGTTTATGTTTAAAGGAAAATAATGTCATTATTTCAGAGAGAAATCCAGAGCTAATAGAAGGGGGATAGTGGTTTGAGATGCTCTGGGCAAGGACCCAAAAAGCAGACTATTAGCATGGGTAGTAGCAAGTTTATGGCTTTGCAGCACAGCATGCTGATGTCCGTCCAGAAACAGTCCAGGAAGATCAGGAATCTTCTCCAGAAATTCAGTCTGTGGTGTGTAGGAGAACAATGGATGATTTTTGTGCTGAACATATAAAGCATAACATGTATGGGAACATATGATGCCTTTTCCATGATTGTCATCAGTGGCCAGTGCAGGGTGTCCTATGCTACCACCCAGAGCTGAGCTCTGAGAATGCTGTTTCTCCAACATAAAAAAAAAAAAAAAAAAAAAAGAAAAACAATCTTCCCCTCTACAATAAAATATTTCTTTTCATTGAAAGCTTTTCAAACCTTTTCCTTCTGTTGACTTTCTTCATTTCTCCAGCTTCTGAGCAAAGGCTGGGCAAAGAAACTAAATAAAAGCCAAAAAATATAGAGCAGACATATCTAAAGCAGCATGTTTCAAGACAGAATATGTTGGTGAAATTTTCTTTAAGACTCCTTTCTTTTAAAATTGCAAAACTCAAGATTATGTTGAGATTTCTAAAAAAGGTTGTCTGGGGTTTTCTTGTGTTTTTCTAGTGCTGGAGGTTGTTATTAATCTGTACATGCTTTTTGCACATGTTTTCTCTAGCTCCTTATGAGAGCTTATCTCTCCATTTGGCTTTAAAGACATTGTCCAATGTGCCAGAGCCAAAAGAGCAATTAACTATCTTCAGACTGGCATCCCTTTAACAGTAACCTCTTTCATAGCCCAGACAAAGTACTAGAAAACATTCAGCATTTTTGAGAGATGATTAAGATGATCTAATGGGGCTGTTTCAACTCTGATGTCAATAATTTGATGTTTTCATCTCATTGCTCACTTTGTATTGGTGTCACAAATTTTCTCTTGGTTATAAATGTGTCCTGTAATTTCCATTATAGCATATGCAGAGTTGTCCATGAGTAAAACACAGTTGGATTTTGCTTTGTGCTGAGAAGCATAAAGTTGCTTGGGACTTAACTGGTAAAAAAGTCTCAGAGAGGGGCAGTTGACCACTTTATCTGCTCACATTAGTACCCAACCCACATTGCTTGCACGGCAGCCTGCTGGGAAGCTTCCTTTGCACACCCAGGTGCTGTCAGCTGAGAGACCTTTGGTTGTTAGGGACTTGTGGCCATGTATTCCCTGGGCAGCAGCCCCGTGGGGCCTTTTTCCAGCCCTCTCGTGGGCCACAGTGTGTAGTTCAGGCTGCAGAGCAGTTTGGGGTGCTGCTGCCTGGGCTGTTGTGTTGGAAGTGCAGTTGTGGTGCCCTGTCCTCCCATCCTCAGGAGCTGGGGAGATGGCCTCAGGGGCACCATCATCTTCCCCCACATGAGAACACTTCCTTAACACCAGTGTACATAAATAGCAAAGTCTTTAAGGAGCCTTTTAAATAGAAATCTGCAGCGTTCAGCCTCACTCGTGTACCTCGCTGTGGCCACGCTGCTCAGCTGCAAATTCAATCACCTGCTGCACCTCTTTTGAAGTCTCTGCCTGTGACAGTATCTCTGCCACCAGCCTTTCTCCCTGTTTGAAGTCCTTTGCCTGCACAGAGCTTACTTTGTTCTCGCACTTCTTACAGATTTAATCTGCTTTCTGCAGCTTGGCATCACTGCAGAAACACAAGGTGGAACAGAAAAGAGATGAAAGAAAGCTCCAGGATCTGAGAGATCCCATTTTACCTGCTGAGCATCCCTGCTGCTCAGGAGATATGGGTCTCCTTTGCCTTCTCCTGTTCATGTGTCACAAGCTGTGGAGCTTCTCCTGTTTTATGCACATTTATTTTGGTTAAGTCAGTGTTCCATAAAAGATAAGATGCTGAATTAAAATCGAATAATTCTTGCTTTAAGATATTATTTTAAAATAAATAATAATATCTCGGCTCATCAGTAAATTAGTAGGAAGATTCTTATCAGATAATGAATAAAACTAGATGTAGTAGGAAAACAGACCTCACAATTACAAGTTGCCTTCCTGCATGTGAAGCAGCTTTATTGTATCCATGCCCTTAGGACACAGGGTAAACAACAGTGATTTTACTTTTTAACTGGTAATTACTGACGCTATTTATTGGTTTTCCAGGGGATTTAGCTTTTCAGTGAGTTTAGCTTTTGGTCCCACAGCTTTGGCAGAATATCTCAGACCCTCTGCTGGGGTGGGTGCAAGCACCCCTGCAAGTTCCCTCTGCGAGGGTGACGCTGGCACAGCCTGGAGAGAAGGTGACGCCTGAGGCGCAGCCCGGGAGCCAGCAGCTAAGGCATCATCTCAGGGAATGCCTCAAGGGAGGGAGAGGAAAATCCATGGGTCAGTGGAATGCCTTGCAAGTGGAATAAAGGTCCTGGGAGCCTCCTGACGGCTGCGAGGGTGAAAGTTTCTGTGTGTGCATCCACTGCAGCATCGGCTGCCTGGATCTGGGCAGCTGCTCTGTCCCCTGCCAAAACCCCTGCTGCTTAAGCTGCCTTTGACCTCCTGCTTTTCACAGCCCATCTCACAGCCCGGTTCAGCTCTTGCACCTCTCTCCTTTGACACAAACACCCCAAACCCCCGTGGCTGAGTCAGGGGGTCGGCACCATCCCTGCAGCTGTGAGAGCCTTGGTGTGTCCCTACACATCTTCTGCATCCCTGGGGCAAAGGTCCACACAGTGCCCTTCTCCTGCCTCACACCGCCTCCTCTGCCACATCTGCACCACCAGGCCATGGTGTAACATATTGGACTCTTTAGGAAACAAGCTCAGCACTCCTGGAATTAGAATCTGAGTGATGCTGGCTGAATCATAACTTTTAAAAAAATAGCAGGGTTTGGGGTTTTTTGTCTATTTTTCCCACAGAAAAACAAAGCCGGATTTAAAGGTCTGCTGTGGGTGGATGATTGCAACCCTTGATCCCCAGCCAGAAGCATTACATTACATAAAGAGTTTTTTTCTTCATTAAGAATTAATCTGTGCTAACCAACTGTCAGCTGCTGGTAAAGACCCTTTATTAACATGCTGCCCTTTCTGGACTAGGGGCATTTAACTGACTTATTACATTAGATGTAATATGAAAATGCACTTATCCATATCCCAGGCATTCACGTGGCCCAGCTTTCCTCCTGTGCTGGTGCAGGGGAGCCAGGGCAGCCGGGCAGGGCAGGGCAGAGCCTCACCATCCTCCTGCCTCCTGCTGCATGGCTGCAGGGTGAAACCTCCAGCTGATGAAAGAGACCTGTCTCTAAAAGGTCCTGCTTTGGATTATGCTTGGGAGCGTTAGTTGCCTCCATGTCAGGAATCAAAGTTTGCAGCAATGCTGGAGGCATGGAAAAGCCCTTCTATGCATTTATGGAATGCATGAGTTCATTGATGGTCAGGTCATTGGTTTATTCTGCCTGGTGGGAGTTTTTTAGATGTGCAAAATGCGTCCCTTCTGGGCTACCAGGTAATCTTAACAGGTGTTATGGAAAAGCTGGGACTGCTGTTTGTGAAACGACCTCTCCGCAGTATAATTAAACGTTTCATGAAATAGATGAAAAACATATACGCAAAAAAAAAAAAAACCCAAGCAAACCAAAAGAAAACCAACCAAGAAAAAAAAATGAAATTCCTATCTTAAATCATACCACTTCTGGAGAAGGAAATGGTGGATGCAAGCAGGGCTTGTGTAACTTGATAGCATTAGGACAAGGGGAAACAGTTTAAACAGAGAGATGGTAGGTTTAGATTAGACATTAGGAAGAAATTCTTTACTGTGAGGATGGTGAGGCACTGGAGCAGGTTGCCCAGAGAAATTGTGGATGCCCCAATCCTGTAGATGTTCAAGGCCAGGTTGGATGGGGCTTTGAGTGACCTGATCTAGTGGAAGGTGTCCCTGCTCATGGCAGGGGAGTTGGAACAAGATGGTCTTTAAGGTCCCTTCCAACCCAAACCACTCTGGGATTGAAGTAAGGCTGTTGTGAGATTTTCCTGTAAAAAAACTGAGGAACTCTGAGGAGGATCTCAGACAAAGTGGAGGCCACTTAGTCCAGGGAAGTGAAGAGCAGGAGAAACATGAGATGTATCTGCGCAAATTTAGGTACATAAACTGTGCATAAACTTTACTTCATACCCACAGGGCTTAACAGACCCAGCAAGGGGGATTCAGCTGGGTTATCGGTGAAAACTTCCTAATTTTAAGGCTGGTACCCCTGGTAGGAACTCCCTGGGGAGGCTGTGGTATTGCAGGTTTTTAAGAGCAGTCTGCATGTGCCCCTGCCAGAAATGGTTTAAATGTGGCCAATGATGCCTTCAGGCACAGGACCCTCGGCTGCCTGGTCCCTCCCAGCCCTGCTTGGCCTTTGTGGCAGCCTTGTCCTGGTGGTGGGACATGCCCCAGGACCATCAGTCCTTGGCCAAAGAGGTGTCAGTGCTGGAGCTGTGCTGAGCCTCTCTGTGCTGTGCCTGAGGCCTGGCTGAGCCCTAGATCCAAGTGCGTGTACTCCACCCAAGCACTGGGGACCCAGCTCAGCAGCCTCACCCTCCTTTTCAGCCTCTTTCTCTCTTCAGCCTGTTTCTGGGTGACTCCTGATCTCCCGTCACAGCCTTATGGGGAGCAGGAACAAGGATCAGGGTAGACACCAGCAGACAGTTGTAGGGGTGTCTGCTTGGCAGCAGGTGCACGTGAGGCCTTTCACTCCATGAGCTGCTCTACTGACAGCAGAAGGTGAGGAGGCTGCAGTGGGAGATGGATGAGCTGCTTGAGGTGTTGGGAGACTTCCAGGTTCAGGGAGGCAGCTGGGAAGTGACACTGGGGCAGTTTAGCACCACAGTCTGGATAGGCAGCTGAGCTCGGAGACTCATGAGATACTAAGGTTGAGGCATTCTGCTCCATACAGGCTGAGCCAGGGCCCAGAGACTGCAGTCCAAGTCCAAGTCCATGCCTTGGGCTGGCCATGAAGTTTTGGGGCAGCCTCCGTTCTGGAAATGGATGTGCCTGGAAGCAACTGTGAGCATTTTATAGTTTAGGTGGCAGCTTGGCAGCATGGGATAGAGTGACTGAGGAATGAAACTCTGGGTCTAAGGCTCATCCTGGGTGGCTGCTCCCATGCTGGCTGCACTGATGGTGCTCCTGTGGGCTGCCTCCTGGACCTACATCCACCATCTGGCCAGGTCATGACTCCTCTCACCATTGTGTGTTGGGCATCCACACAGCCTTGATTGAGATCTGAAGGGAAAGTAAGACTAAGACTTCTTTCTGAGGCTGCCTCCTCCTCTGTGAAATCAGAAATTTTTAATTAAAATTTAAAATTTTAATTTTTATTATTTTTACAAGGCTGTTTTACTTCTTCCCGATTAAATTGCTTCAACTAATTGGATTCACATGGTAAGAAAACCTTACTGAGTTTGTATTTGTGAGTCAGCCTCAATGGTCCCATCCCTTGGCAGAGCACCAGCACAAAGGTTTTGCACTGGAGCTGTTAGTCACTTATTTTGTCTTTTGTCACCAGCTGAGACGTGGGAAGAATACTGACGTTCTGTAATATTTACGTCAGCTGCCACAGAACTGAGGAGGAGAAGGCATTAACGTTACAGCTGTGATTAAAGAAAAGCTGGAGAACCAAGGAGCAGCTAATGGCTTGGCAAAATACTGCCTTTGACACAGCCACAAAAATACTTTCATTTGTGAGGGAGGACTTTTTTCCTCTTCTTGCCTCTTTCCCTACTTTTTCTTCTTTTTGAAAGGAAGCAAATGTTCTGCTAAGCACAGCTGCATCTGCAGGAGGGCGAGTAAGAGGAGGGGAGAGCCCTTCCATGGGAGACTGAGCATGGGGAAGGGGAAGCTGATGGACAGCATTGTTCCTGGGCAGCATCACTGCAGGGTCACCACCAGCTCCAGGCATTCCAGTGCAGGTTAATGAGGTACAGAACCACACACAGAGCTCCTGCCCCAGCCTTACTCTGTGTGAGCAGTAGTGAAGGTTCTTGGCAGCTCAGGAAGTGCCATTTCCATTTAGCAGCTCAGCTCAAAATTGAATTGCATCTTCTCTGTCATTTAGAGCACACAGTGCCCAAGAGCCTGGGACACATCATTGGACACCAAGTAATCAGCAGGGCCTCCCATTTCAATCCTTTCATTTGATTTCTGTTCATACACCAGCCCTTCTCCAAAACAAAGCAAGAGCTCCTCCTCATCTTCCTCTCCTAGGTCACCACTGATGAAAGGAAGGTCTGATGCAGCAGGAATCTGACAGGAAGGTCCTGCAAACAGACACCACCTTTTCAGACTGAGCACCAACCTCCCTCATGGATGGAACACACAGAGAGAGCCCCACCTCAGCCTCAGCATAAGAGAAACTTCTGTCAGTGCACCACCCTGGGAGCACCTCAGAGACCTTTGGGGCAAGGGGACACTGACCCCAAAAAGAAAGGGGTTCTTTACTGAGGCACAGAACTTGGACCGAGCCCTGAGGAAATGTCCTTTGTCACCTTCCCCAGGGCAGCAGTTGGCATCCATGGTGCCATCACGGATGGGGGCTGTGTTAGGGTGATGACCGCCTCGGTGGTTAGTGCCTCCACGTCTGGCCAAGCAGGAGTTTCCTTTTCTTTGCTCCTCAGAGAGTCTTACAAAGCCGCCCCCAGCACCACCCCTGAGCACCCTGCCATACGTGTTAAATATCAAGGCCTCTCTCTGGTGCAAATGATAGGATCTTTCTCCTGTGCAGCTCCTTGGAGAGCATCTTGTGCCCCTGCCCAACAGGTGAATAACTCTGCCTTTCCTCTTTTGTGAAACAGCAGCTCTCCTGAAACTCTAGATGCAAAATGAGCGGTATTTTTACTTGGAAGAGTAGTATTTTTACTTGGAGGCTGCTGCAATTACAATCTGCGCAGAGCACTGAAAGTCTCCTCCCATCTGTATCAATAAAAACGTGGTCATTATGCACCTTAATAAGAAAGGTTTAAAATTTCATGGTTGAAATTAATTTGGACCCTATTAAAAATCCAGATAAAATAGAAAGAGCCAGGAGGCTAGAGAGTTTTACAGCTCTAATGTTCTGTCCCGTTTCTCAAAATATATTTGTTCAAGTAATTCAAACTGTCATTACAATTAACTTGTCCTTTCATTTCCTGCTCTGAATTCCCTCTAAGCTAAACACACAATTTTTTTCTATAAATCTGCATGACAAGTAGAGCAGTAAAATCTTTCCTTCTTTTTTTCCACATCATTTATATGCATTTTGCATGGGTTGAGTTGCCAGGCATTTCTCCTAAGCTGATTTCTATGGTTGCAAGTGCACATATACACAATCAGGGACCCCTAAAACACTTGTGGAAGAAGTCCAGTTTGGACAACTGGCCAAAAGGAGTGTTCAGCGTTTTCTCAAAGGGAGGAAATATTAAAAATCAGGTGTCAAATTATCTTTTAAGGGCTTTGCTCCTTGCTCTGGGGGAGTGGACAGTGCAGGGCTGTCCTGATCCTTGGCTGCTTTGCAAAGGGAGGGCTGGGGCACACATTCCATGCCATGCAGTCCCCATCTCTTCAGTGCTGCAGGGGCACGCCTGGGAGCTGGGCATGTCTCTCTGTCTGGTGTGCAGGGGACTTTGCCTGGGGCTCCTGTGTGAAACCCTGACCCAGGACCAGCTGCTGGCACACCTGGCCAGAAGTGAGCCCAGACCTCTGCCAGAACGGCTGCACCGCCTGCACTGCACCCTCTCATGGCTGCCTTGGGGATCCCACCCCTTCTGGCACAGGGCAACCCATTTGTGCCCGAATCAAGGAGTGCCACGTGTGGTGTGTGATTCCCAGGCACTTGGCAAAGCTTGTTGCCCTCACCCTTGCCTCCACAGCAGGCCCTGCTCCCCTGGTGGCTGCTCCTGTCCTTCCAAAAGAGCGGCACCTTTTCCGTGCTTGTGCACAATTTCCCTTCTCTCTCATCTGAAATGATAATTCCTCTGACCAGGAAAGTAATGACCCTGATACATTATTTCAAATGTCATTTGTGCAAAGTAATTAATCAGCTTAATGTGAGACCGGATTACATTTTAATTTTAATAGTGCTAAATTCTTGCTGTTTTTAAAATGAATTTTCCTGCTCTTTTACATTTCAGCAGGGCAGTATCTCGCTTAGTTAGGCTGTACCTTGCTGTAATCTCTCCACTGTGGAAATATGACAGACAATAACCATTATTCAGTGGTTCAGGCATCAGCCTCACCCATGCACATTTATTTTAGTTCCATAAGTCTGCCTTAGGGATAATAGCTGTGATCTGGCAACTGGGACCTCGGAGCAGTTTTATCTTCCATTGGGAAGTGTGGAGACAATGTTTTCAAAGGCACAAAGCAGGAACTAAATGACAGGTTCTCATTTGTAGTCAGATGGAGATTGAGATACATACCTGCCACTTGCTCTTTTGAAAATGTGCCATTAACTGTAAAGCAATTATTAAACTTTCTTCAGTTGTGGTTTGCAGTTTTCACAAATGGTCTTCATAGTTTATAACTGTGATTAACAGCTCCATTTCTCAAAGAGCTTTGCATACTTCAAAGTACTCACATGCTTCCACTACAGTTCTTCCACCTTTTGAAATGGCTTTTTACTTGAAATCAATTACAAATGAGGTGTTTATTCAAATCCTTTGCCCCTGGGTATCAGCTTATAGGTAACAGATTTCCAGACAGAATTAAAATCACATTTTAAAGTTCACACCATGAAATTGACTCTTTTCCACTCTTTCCATCTGTTATTTTATTACCAGGTTTGATTACAGCAATCAGCACAGTGGATTGTACCCACTGCACAAGTTTAGCATCCATATTGCTTGTATCCTTCTCAATACCTCCTTTCTCAGAAAAATAATGTAAGAGAACCCATGTTTTTGCCAATACCTCATCTCTTGGTCCCTGACTGACAATAAGAGCCTTTTTTCCATTCAACATAGTAAGTTTTCTGGGCATAATAAATGATAATTTACATACAATATGTTACAATTTCACATATGGGCACTATTGAACATAGGTGCACATCCCAGTGTCTTCCTTGGCTATACATTATGCTTGCACACACATTATACATATGTGCACATATCTATATCTATCTCAAAGACATTATTTGGTTAGAAGTAAAATTACAATGGAGCCAACCTAGAATGAGCAGAGCTGACATTTTTTCTCTCTTTGCAATTGGACCAAGTCGTCCAGAGAAGGCATTTTCACCAGTGGCCTCAATTTGCCCAAATCTCCTGTGCACTTGTGAAAATCCTGTCCTTCAGTGGGTTCATTGTCCATCTGCTCAGTGCTTCAGAGAACTGGGTTGTATCCATCAAAGAGCTTTCAAGCCCAGCTTCAGGCACTCTCTCAATACACTGGTTTTGGGATCTGGCAACTGGAGGTTAGACAATGCTCATGGAGTCCATGTAATCCAGGGGAAATCAAGGGTGAAATACATTGTCAATACCACACTTCAAATATCTGCTCTAACTTCATGCCTAACCACTCTCTTCTGAATAAACAGAAAAATACAATTCATAATGCTGACTGAAGGAGAAGACTTGGCTTTATTTGCATCTATACTTTTAATTTGGTGTTTCAATTAACAATGAGCTTAAGTAATGCCTAAGATAGAGGAGGGATTTTTTTTTTTTTTTGCTTTAGTGGAAAAACACCCTCTTGATGGTTTTACAGGCTGACAAAAGCAGACATCAATGTCTATCAGTTATGTACACATGCAAATAAAATAACAGTAAGGTATCCTCTCCAAAGGATGCCTATTAGATATTAAAACTACTGGGAATGCTAGTACAAAGATGATAGGACCTAAAGGACATCTTTGCCATCACGTAACTTCTAAGGGAACAGGAGGTGTAAAAAAAGAAATGGCAAAGTAAAGCACTAGGGTTTCCTGGGTATTGTATGCCAAGAGTCATTATTCGTTGACAGCCCTCACTCTTGGGCTGTTTGTCCACACTTATCCCTGGTTCAGTATCACTGGAGTGCAGGGGAGCTGTAACAGCATCATAAGGCAGGAGAGATACCTGCTTTCTTCCAGCTGGGCTGGTTCAGAGCATGCATTTGAAGAACTCACTGGTAACTAACACAAAACTGGATTCCCACTGGGTGGCCTGCTCAGAAATCATAGGCATGCCTCACACACGTGCCATCCAAGCCTGCTGAGCCCCTTATGAGGCAGGCACATCCTAGTGCTCCTCCCTTCCCAGATGGAGGAGCTGAGGCACTGCGAGGTTAAGTGGCACGTGCCGTGGGTAATGCCCAAAGACTGGCAAAACAGGGGCACAGGAACCAAGCTTCTCACTCCCTCACCTCTCTGGTGGCTTCATGCTGCAGTTGGGCTGCCTTTCCCTTTGCTGCAACTGTCCTGCTGCCAGCTGGAACACTGGCTCCTGTTTTACACTCAAAACTGCTAATGCTGAAGAATGCACTAATGCTTTAACCTAATGCTGAAGTTATGCCCAGGGTTTAACCT
Source organism: Melospiza georgiana (assembly GCF_028018845.1). Taxonomy (NCBI): domain Eukaryota; kingdom Metazoa; phylum Chordata; class Aves; order Passeriformes; family Passerellidae; genus Melospiza; species Melospiza georgiana. The sequence continues at coordinate 113,055,093 of NC_080432.1, forward strand.
CTTTAAGATGAGTGGTCTATTTCTTTAATATTTTTTGTGTCTTTCTGGTAGTGACCTCCATCTGTCGATGTGAGGCGTACCCAGGTTTCAGCTCCATGAGCAATGGGTGGTAAATGCACTCTCCTGGTGGCTCAGGGGACAAGAGGCAGGCTAGGCAGTCCTGCCCCTCAGACACTGTCCTTCCTCTTCTTGCCAGCAACTTCAGGGCTGTGGTTTCTTACTTTTATGACCAGACGGAACTCCATTCATGTCAGTTATTAACATGGCTGATTAAGGAGGAGCATAGTTGTTAATTTTTGTTTCCTCTAAATTTGTTTCCTCTAAATCAGCTTGACTTAGGCAGTAATATTTGAGGCACAAGGGAAAACCTGGGTATGGCTGACAGCCAAGAGTTGACATTTCTCTGCTACTTTCTGCATCCCCTGAGATTTAGGATGTAAGAATTCCTGCTATGTAAGCAGAAAATTTCATGTGTTGACAAATAATTATGGTTACAGCAGTATTTTTGTTTGCTTTTTCTTTATTCTAACCTCAGTCCTGGCTCTTCACATGTCAAGCTCTGCCCCTACTGCTCAGCTTCAGCTTGGTAAACAAGTGTTTTGATATACATAATCTCCATGACAGCCAAAAAGTCATGGTGTTTTCTTAAAGTAAGGAGCACACAAACCTGAGCATTGCTGTTGTGTTGCTATCATGTTTCTGCATTTGGGTTAGCAAAGGAAAAGGAGATATCACAGGATAGGAAAAGAACTGCCAAGCACATAAGCGTGTTACAATGCTGTGCAGCATCTTCAAAGGACTTACATCAACCTTAGACCCACAGTGTTAGCCCTGGCCATTTAATCTCTGACATGCCTCTGTTTCTGCAGAGAGGCTCTGGCAGACATGCATCCCTTTTGATCCCAAATGCCTGAACAGAAGGGCATTGTGTTGACTGGGAGAGGCACATTGGGATGTACAGTTTGTCTGTGGGCTGCACTTTGTAATCTAGAAAAAAACCCTGACTCAAACATCCCACCTGTGCTCTGTAGCCAGCCCAGCTGATCCTGGCTGGCAAGCTGTCCTAGTGGTACTGATGAAGGTTCTGTCCAGACAGAAAGCAGAATCTGTACCCTTAAAGGAGGTGTTCTTCACAAAACAATGGAGAAAAGTTATGTTTATATGCCAAAGAAAAAACAAAGTAATTTTCTCAAAAGTAAAGGAAAGCATTCAGTATCCTTACAGGAGAAGCACTGTCCAGACCTCCCCACACAAGTTGCATTTATTTCATTCCTTACAGCTCACATGAGCATTGTCTTTGGTTGTCCATTGCACAGCAGGCACCACCAGTGTGGCCAGCCCCAAACGAGCATCCAGCACTTTTGGCTCTATGGTGGACACGTATTTTCAAGTATGAGAAATGTCATGTGTCATAAAGCACACGGGAGCAGGGGGTGGGCTGGAAACCAACCAGCACAGAGAGTTCCTCCATGAGGCCTGCACATGCAATTGCCTCCTGGGGGATGTGTCCTCCCATTTACACTTCAAAGAAGCAATACAATAATCAGGTTTCTAGTTTTGTGTTCAGATTAGACCAAAAAAAAAAGGTACCAACAAAAGAGTGTTTTGTAGACATCTTCTGATTCAGAAGTGCCAGCATGCTTAGCTAAAGACAGACCAATATATCAAATTAAAAAATATATAGGTGCCTGGGAATATTAGCCTTGAATATTTATCAATTGCATGAGTATTCTGGATGATGCGCAAGCCCACGTGGCCCTTCAGGCCTCTCTTCCTTGATGAATTAGATTCATTGCTCATGGCTAGATGCACAACCATCTTTTCTGGTTTTTCCTCTTCTGCTGCCATCTGGTTTCTTGTGTACCCTGCCAGGCTGTTGGCATCAGATTCACTGTAGTTTCCATCCAGCATCATAGTTTTCGAGTGAGGTATTCCACACGAACACGAAAACTGGAGACATAAACAAGAAATATAGCTGAATATTGGAAAAACATGTAAGCAACCAAAATGATGCCTTTCTATTAACAGACAGCTTGTAAACAGTTGAGTTCAAAATTTTGATCGAGATATTTTAAGTGTCTCTTTGAACAAAGAGGTCTTTTTTTTTCTTGTTTTCAAAAGGAAGAAACAGGGTTTATCTCCACTGCTTGGACAAACAGCTTCAGAAAATATTAGAAAAATGCTTTAGCAGACATATAGTCTAAGCAAAAGGTTTTCTTAGGTAGCTGTTGTTCAGCCTTACTGTCTTGTTATTCCTTATTATTCATTCTTTGTGTTTATAAATATTCATGGATAAGATGCAGTTCAATCTGTGGAAATGGCTTATCCAGTACATGTTACAGGAAGAAAAGGGCCAAGTTCTGCTTTTACAGATACATATGCTTTTTTCATAAATCTGATTTTAAACCAAGCAGAGGGCCAGCTAAAAGCATAATGTCAAATCCCAGTTGGAGCTAATAGCAAAACTTGTACTGACTTCAGCAGCACCAGCATGCATCCCACAAGTCTAAAAAATTCCAATGCATTCAGATAGAATTTTGAATAGAAGATGCAGTCTTTGACCATTCAAAACATTTTCCTGTCCCAGAATATGGATTATGTATTTGCATCCAATGAAAATGGACTCCAAAATGTCCTTTCTGTTAGGAGTTCCTGTCTCTGATTTCCTGCAGACCAATTTCCTTATCCAATACTCCACCAACTTTGATGTGCGGGTTTTCCAAGAACTTGTTTTCAAGCATATGTTCAGCTAAAACAAATATATATATCTGAATACAGATATATGTAAAAATATATATAAAATCAATATATTATATTCAGGATGCCATTGGAAAACCCTGCAGTTAAGGCTTTTCCTTTAAATCATTTAACCAACAGATCACATTGCTTATTGAAAACCTTAATATCAACTTAAGGATTGTTTTCCGTGTTCTTGGCATAACCAAAAGCTTTGGAATGAGCAGGTCATGTTCAGAAAAGCACATCAAGCTGGTAACCGTCTTACTTTAATTTTTTTGATCACTCCATGAGTACAGCTGAAGATCAACTGGGTTTTAAGACATAGTTTATTCTAAGCAGGCACACTTTCAAAACCCCACACCCCAAAACTAACAAAACCAAACCAAAACAGAACAAAACCAGAGTGCAGCTCCCCAAAAAAGGACTGCTGTGATTTAACCCCAGCTGACAAATTAGCATCATGCAGTCGCTCACTCAACCCACCTCCCCCCCTGAACTTCAGAAGGTTGTGGAGAAGAATCAAATGTAAAACTTGTAGATCAAGATAAGAATAGTTTAATAATTGAAATGTGTTCCATGGTGTGGGATATCCCTTTGGCTCATTTGGGTCACCTGTCCTGGTCATATTCCCTCCCAGCTTTTTTAGTTTACCTCTTCACTGGCAGACCATGGGACACAAAAACATCCTTGACTCAGGATAAACACAATTTAGCAACAACATTAGCGTGTTACAACATTATTCTCATACTGAATTCAAAACACAGCACTGTACCAGCTACTGAAAAGAAACTAACTCTATGCCAGCCCAAACCAGAATAACAGCAAACAACACAAAACCCACCGGGGAGAATTACACATCAGGCTCTCCATCAGGAACTGACAGGAGATGGTGGCTGCCTGTGAGGGACAGCAGCTACAACAGCAATCCAATTGCTGCAGGACTCAGCAGACAAAGCAATTCTGCAGATTTACTGTCAGCCCCCAGGTCAAATTAGAGTTCCCATGGCTTCATGCACGTGTGATGACAGCCACCTCTATGGACAAGGGAGCCTGGCATGCTAGAAACCCACCTCCACAGAACCTAAAATTGCACTCATCCTCACATGGGTGTACGCACACAGGTGCACTACGTAATTCCATCCTGCTGGACTTTTGGCCTGTGTCTACAATAATAATTCAAAGACTGCCAAAGAGCCTCCTTGGACATGGGAATGCAGCTGACAGCACTATTAAAGTGCCAGAAAGGTCTCTGGCCTCTCTCAGCCCAGCAAGCACCAAAAAGTTCCCAGGTATGGGCTGGGAATAAGCATGGGGCCACAGACCCTTTGCCACAGGCATTTCACAGCTGCTCCCGTGATCTTCAGGGAGAGAAGGTTTAGTTTTGGATACTGCCTGTCTTTGTCCCTGGCAATTTCTTAATGTAGACATAACATAAAGCTCTCTTCTGGAGAGAGCTTACATGTTCATACCAGAACTTCTGGGGTCTTTCATAGGGGAGCAGCTCTGGCTGACAAGATCTACATCTACTGTGAGAAATGTCTCTTCTGCTTCTTCAAGAGCTTCTTCCTCAAATAATGCTATTTATTATCTCTGTTCCTGTTTCCCCTACTGAAGAATAATATTGTCACACGTTGAAGACTGAGTACAATATTTTCCCTTGTGCAGTAAAAAGGTGTTTGCTGAATATAGAATTCAAGGGCAGATTTATTATATAAATAACAAGCTACACCATCACTGGATGTGGCAAAACATTCCAGAAAACTTAGCAGAAAATTAACAAACCCTCTGAAGTTCATTTCATCCCTCTAGTACAGTTCAAAATAAAGGAGAAGAGCTTTCATCTTAAAAAAATATAGGTTTTTTCTAGGCTAGTCAAACTTAGCAAGGATATTTCTTACTTCCCACGACCTGCCAAGACATCATATTCTTTGGACATGGGATGCCTGAGCAGGGCTGGCTAAAATGCCACAAACCACATGCAGCAAGTCAGACACCTCCTTGCACAGAGCATCTCTGCCTCGGGTTGTAGAGAACTGCTGGGCCCCAGGTGGGGGCTCGCAGGGACATGGATAAATTAAGATACTCAGAAGCTGTTCAAGCAGCTTTCCAGAATCATAATGCTGTTGAGAAGGCCTTGAAGAGAGGTAAAATTTCACCACAGGAGTCTGGTAAATTTATCCAACTGTTTTTTTAAATGTATCTAATTACATTTTTTTATGGTATGCCAACTAGGAAAGGTGCTGGGCTGTTATGGGGCTTGTGCTGTTCTTCAAGAAAGTCATGGGGAGAAAAGGAAGGGAAAGAGAAGGACATGCAAAACTAAAAGGGTAGTTCATAGAGGGAAATAGCATGCTTAAATTGTATGAAAGATGATGGCTGCATTGGCATTTCCAACAAGCTTATACAAATTTCTCCAGGAGTCATAGACAGTAGGTTACCAGTAGACTAACATGGTGAGTTCCTACCAGGAAGAAGCAATCATAAAACATGGTGATGTCCTGGGTGTATGGAAAAAACTGAGCACAAAAAAATGAAAAAACTGAAAAATTTGACTGAAAAAAACAGTGACTGAAAAAAGTTTGGCTCCAAGCCTTAGTGTTCAAAAGGCAATGGTGCTTTGTTTAACCACAAAGAAGGGCCTAGAGCTCTGTAAGATACCTCAAGCTGGAAAGGACTTGAGGGCATCTCTAGTACTATGTCCTGCTCGTAGCAGGGCCAAGATGGTCAGGATGTATCAAGTCTTGAAACACTCCAGGGATGCAGGATAAGACCTTTTATAGCACATTAAGAAGTACAAGCATAAACTTGGCTGACTGTTGCTTGTGCTTGGTGATGGGAAACACCTCCACTATTACATCCATTAAATCCAGTTTCCAGAGTAATGTTACCTGTAGAGGAAGGAAACTAATTTGCACCAAATAAGACCTTTAGCTTACTAAACAAGAATTGTGGCAGCTGCAGCAAAGCATCAGATTTTATACTTTCCCCTCTTGCCGATCAAATCCTGTTTTTCTGTGTCAGCAATTCAGCCTGAGGTGGAGTGGTCTAAAAGACCCAATTACACACATGGTTGTCAATGTTTTCCCATTAACAGACAGTCAATATAAAGACCAGATATCAGCTGTAAGGGGAACAAAAAAAAAAAAAAGTGGATGACAAAAGTGTTTCTCACCCTCTCCCTCAGTTTCCTCTCCTTCCGCTCTTGCACTGTTGTCAGGTAATTCACAGCTGCGTATTCCAGCACCGATAGGAAGACAAACACAAAACTGACCCACAGGTAAATGTCCACTGCTTTGATGTAGGAAACACGAGGCATGGAGGCATTCACCCCAGTGATGATCGTGGACATGGTCAGCACAGTGGTTATCCCTGGAGAGAATCAAAAGAAAGAAATGTTATTGACTGATACAGTCCATGAGGGGTTTTAGCTCTAGAGAAACAGAAATTATGGCCTACATGATGCTCTGAAAGATGTTCAGTGTAAGACGAATATGTGTAAAGCAGCTCTTCAGCTAATGCAGAATTGTTGTCCTGCCTACATTTTTGTGCTTATGATGGGCTGAGTTTTGAGGAGCAATGGAGCAGTCAACATTTTGCATTTAACAGGCAGCATTTAACTCCCTCCTTAAACTCCAGGGTTTAAACACAATGCTGTTAAAATGTATTTTTACACACCTAATCCTAAGATCAGGTCTGCTCAGACCAGTGGTGACAAGGATGCCTGTTTCCTGGCTGTACCATTCTGTGTTACAGCTTCATTTTTAAGACCACACCACTTTCTGTTCTGAGCTACATGTAAGTGAGGAAGACTGCTAAATGATGAAGGACTCAAGACCAGGTGCAAGTTATACATTGTAATAATCATCAGATAAAAGCACCATTTGCTTGCACAATATCTTGAACCATCAAAATGAGCAGTTCCCTTTCCTGCCAAAGCCTTCACATTCAAAGCTTTTCACACCCCACGGCTTGTTGCAGCTGTTCTCACCCAAAGAGACTCTGGCAGGAACTGCTCGTCGGTCGATCCAGAAGGACACCCAGGACAGCATGACCATGAGAGTGGCAGGGAAGTAGGTTTGGAGCAGGAAGAAGAAGATGTGTCGGCGTAAGGTGAAGTTTATGTAGAGGCGATTGTACCAACCTTGGAGAGAGGAGGAGAGCCAGAATCAGTGAGACCAGCTTGGACAGCAGGTACAGACAGACAAGACCTTCTTTGGTTCTTTTATTTCTAAGACTTGTAAAACAAGAAACTGGGTTTTCAAACAGACTGCGGAGACTACACTTCAGTGACATAATCCCAACAGCCCCTCAAAAGCAGTTAATAGAGTATTAGGTTTAGCAATAGTAAGACATCAGAAAAGGCCAATACCTGTGCTACTGTAGAAAGCCAGTCTTGATGTGGTGTGGAACTTTTGTATCAAAAACTGAGACAAAGAAATTTTTTCATCAGTTTTCAGAGATTCATTCCCATTTTTCCAATACAGCATCAGATCTTCATCAGTGTAAGCATCTAAGGGAAAGAAGAAACACAATGTGATGTGACTTTAGCTTAGAGGTTCAATAAAAGTTAATACATCCAGTCTTTGCCATGAACTAATGCCACAGGTAAGTTTGCCAACAACTAAGGAGTTCAAAAGATCTTGTCATATAATATACTGTGACAACAACAAAAATCTGAATTCAAGATTCAAGAAAACAAATCCTCTTTTTACTTCACATTGAAATGACATTTAGAATGGTACTCTTCTGAACATCACAGACTAAAAATAGATAATAGCTCAGGAAATAATAATGGGTAAAACACCTTAATTTAGAGGAAGGAGGAAGCGTGGACACTTCAAACAGTCTTAGAATGATAAAAGCAAAAGGGACAAGTGAGAAGCAAAATAAATATGTTAAAACTATAAATGAAGAACATAGAGAATTTATTCACTAAGTAACAGGAATGGGAAATGAGAAGAGGGTTATTAGGATCATCAGGGACAGGAGCACATGGCTTAGGGACAAGAGGCTGGGGGAACTTGTTCAGCTGGGAGAAGAGCAGTCTGTGGTGGGAGAAGAGCCGTCTGTGGTGGGAGAAGAGCAGTCTGTGGTGGGAGAAGAGCAGTCTGTGGTGGGGTCCAGCTGCTGCCCTGCTGACCCTCATGGAGAAGGAGGCAGCAGCCTTTTGCCAGATGCTTTGACAAAATGGAGAGCGAAAGGACAAGAGGCAAAGGCTGCAAGTCTCAGCAAAGGATTGCTCCCAAGAAGATAAAAGGAAATATTTTCAGGATCAGGGCTGTCAAATATTTGAGCATGTTGCAGAGAAAAGTTGTGGAGCCTGAATTACCTTGCTCAAAACCCAGCTGGACATAGCTCCAAGCAACCCATAATGAAAAACTCCCTGCTCTCAGCAGGGTATTGGAGCAGCTGACCTCAAGGTCAGTGAAAATTATCCTCTGATTCTGATTCTGATTTTTGCAGAGAAGCATTCAGTTAAATAGCTGGGAGGATCTCAAAACAACCAGATATTAGTCTTGCCATACCCTGGAGAAAGTCTACAAAAAAACCCTAGTGTTCACATTGCTTTCTCCACCAAAGAAGCTGAGCCCAGACCACAGTGTTTGCAGGATCAGGATTATGTTTTCCTTGCAAATTCTGGTCTTGCAGCACAAGGACTAGATCACAATACTGCTGAGCCAACAGGACTTCTAGTAACTGTGATGAGCTATTATTTCAGGCTCTAAAATAGAGAGCATTCTGAAACATGTCCAGTGAAATGTTTGTGCAGCCAGTCATGGAGAACATCTATCTAGAAACACGGATGCAACTTACAGCTTTCCAGCTCCAGAGAACACGTCTGAGAGTCCAGGGGAAAGTGGCTGAAGTCCATGTTGCACATTGCTGTCACTGTGACCCTAGAAATCGAAAATGAGAAAAGCCGGTTTCTATGAGGAGCAATCAAGAGAGAATGTTAACACAGATAATTATTCTGCAGCTTTTAAGCCAGAAACATTGCATGATGTTTGCAAAAAATCCACAGGAAAACGCCTACCAATTCTCCATGTTCAAGCTAGATGGATTATACACAGAAGCTCAAAAAATGTAATTTCAATATCAAGGAACTAAAGCACTATCTTGGATGTTACTGTTATACTAATGTCAGTACAGATATTTCCACTGTGTTTTACATCCAACTATTTGCCTACAAGACTACAATGTAAAGTAACTTCACCATTTACATTTAACTTCACTATTTACATTTGAATATTCCCTTATGTGCAGTTTAATTCAGGTTTCCACATTTTCCTCTTGGCTCTGTTCCCTCCATAGTCACCCCAGAATGACCCAAGCCTGAGGAATATGACCATCCTTACTGCAAGCCACACAATTCCTTCAGTACATATATTATTAAGGCAAAGGCAGTTTCTTACAGCTCTCAATAAACCCTTTTAATCTGAGGGGTGTTTTTCTGGGGCAGGGGTTGTAAAATGGGTGCAGCTGGTTTTCAGTGAGTGAGATTTGCTTCTGTTAAGTTTTTTTCTTAGCTAAAAAGCTGCAGCAATCACAGCTCCAGTTTTTAAAGTATCCAGTTGTGCACAATGTTACATAAGAAGTTTTCCAGTGGGTCAGTGAACTTTCCCTGCAGACGGATTTGCAGTGGAGCTCCCGATTTAGGAGGGGCAAATCAGCTGTGACTCATCGTTCCAGAGGCCAACTTACGTTGGTTGTGACCATTTTCTAGATGCATTCCAGATGTTGATAAAGGACTTTTCCTCTTTTCCACAATCCAGGGATTGTGATCCAAATCCTACCCTGACCTACACACTCATCACCCCTGAAAGGCACATGCTGTTCACTTTGACTATAAACTACAGCAAAATTTTGCCATTTGAGCAAAATTTAAAGAATGTTTTTGGGGATGTGCTCCAGAAGGTGTCCTGCAATGATGGCCTCCCCTAACTGTGTGCAGCATTTAAGCACTGCATAACTCAGTCTCATTAAAGTGCGTTATTTTCTTTCTCTGGCATCACCTGGACTGTGGCACAGCCTGTGGTCAATAACAGTTTGTTAGTCAGGGGCAGAACAGAAACTCGGCTCATCAGGATGATATTCCTCAATTAGAGTGCAGTGTCCAGGTGGCTTTGAAGGCCCAAGGCCCAAAACAGGAATGAAATGTTCCCCAGCCCACTGCCAATCCCATGCAGACATCTCAAGACACCTGAGGGCATTCCCAGCAACACTGGACACCCATCACCCATCCACCTTTTTCAGCTGGATACTGTTCTGAGTGTTCTAAACACCAGCGGGCCCAAATGCCATGGAGATTTTTTTTCTCCTTGGATTTTACGTATCAAATTATCATTTTAACAATCGTGCTGAGATGAACTCACAGACTTTTCTCTCGTGGGCAACATTAAAAAGTTACATCACCTCCTCAACAGACCACAGAAGCAAATTTAATAGAAAACTTTTCCAAGTTTTTGAAAATCATTTTACCATGGATGAAATGAATAAGTTCCAGAAAGATCCTAGAACAGAAATCCTTGGCTACAAAATATTAAAAGGTCACTGAACACTCAGAGCATATTTTCTGTCCTGGGGAAATATCCATTTTTTTGGGTTCTTGAGCTTTTCTCCTCTGGCAGTATATTTTTCTCTGCTTCTCTTTTTTCATTCTTCTGAAGGAAATTAAATCTGCAGGGATGCTGATGTGAGCAATCATAAAGGTGGGCTGGTTAGAAGGGGAAACTATTGAGCAAAAAATGTCTGATGAAAAATATGGACAGAGAAAGGTAACAAGACAAATCCCTGAGAAGCTCAGCTGGCCTCTTTGACATGCAGATAGGGTACCTAGAAACTGGAGACATCCTAAAATACCATCAGTAACTGCCAAAAAAAAGTGCTTTAACAGGCACTTTATTGTAAGAAAAGGTAGGAGATTATCTTGAAAATAAAAGAGTCTGGGAGAACAGAAAACATCATTAACTATTGGCTGTTACAGGTGAAAAATAAAAATTACCAGCATCTATTGTCTATTCAAATTGGTGGCATCCTACACCCTCTTATCTCTCTGGATATAAGCAGGCCTTAATTTTTATCCAAAATAAAGCCTTCCTCTGAGACCTTTCCATGCTCCACACACTTTTCTGCTCCTTAGAGGGTTGAATTTGGTGCATGAACTTTCTACCAGCTCTTGGACACCCACCAAGGACTCTTGGCTGACTCCATGCCCTGTGACTCAGAGCATCTCTGAAATGAGACACTGCTGTCTCACAGGTCCCCTCTGAGCCCACTTCCATCCCTTCCTTCCATCCCTTGGGTGATTTGGATCACTTCATGGTGGTATCACTGTTGCCAGTGCTGTGCACCTGCACAAGCAACCTGTCCTAAGGGTACCTGAGGGTATATTGTGGATGAAATGTAAATTCATGTAATGTAAAGTAACCTGTAACACGAAATACCCTGGTTAGTAATTTGCTGTTGCCACATGACTGACAGATGCTAAATTATTGACTGCTGACAGCAATTTGCAATAGAGTGATATGGATATGCAGTCACTTTATTAATCATGGGTGTGGTTGCCAGTGGTGATTTTGTGGTAGTTTGCTTGCTAGTGGTGATTTTTGTGGTATTTTTGATAATCTGTATAAAGGTAGAGAAGTTCAGAGGATTAAGCCTCCATGTCCTTGTGTATTACAGAATCCTGCAAACCCACAGTCAGGATCCGTGTACACCCGCAGGATGGATAACCCTCCAGGTCATGACAGGCATCCCTCAGGATTCCTCCAGCCAACAAATCTACTAGAAAACCAGTTTAATATTGCCATTTCAGCTTCAATAAACATAAACATTTACATCAACAGGAAAGCAGAACAACTGAAAAAAATGCTAGACAAACAAGAAGGAAAATAGGATAATTATAGAGGTCACCATCTGGTATATCAGCAGCTTCCAGTTTAATCACACCCTGACCCTGGGATGAACATTCCTGCTTGACTAAGCCCTCCACTGACTGCAAAGAGTTGGGGGCATGCTTCCCCCAGGAGGAGATTACCCTGTTACTGCCCACAGCATGGGCTCCCAGAGTTTCCTGCACAGCATTTTGTGCTGGACATTCTGGCTACAGGGCTCTGCTTCAGCAGCAGGAGTAGCAGGATTGGCAGTAGCGGTCCTGGTGATCTCCAAAGTCCAGCCTGGAGCCAAAGTGGCAGCAAAGCCCCAGGGGATGCCCAGGGGAGGCAGGGCTGCTCTGTACCTCATGCTGTAGAGGACGTGCCCGTCGGGGAACACACGCAGCATGATGTTGTCCGTGGTGGTGTCATGGATGAAGGACCTCTTGGAATGCACAAAGAAGACATCAGGGACCCAGATCTTCTTCACCAGCCTGCCATCAAAGGTCATGCTCTTGTTGTTGGTGCTGGGGAACGAGAGACGCTCGTCCTTCCAGTAGTGCCTTAAGTACAAGGTCATGGTGAAATCCTTCAAAAAAAGGAAGAGACCCAATGAAGGAAGAGAGCTCTGTCAGTGCTGCACTCTAAACTAGGGCACACCAGAAAGAAAACTCTCTCCCACCAGACAGATGAGATCTCTCCACTCTCAACTCCTGATTCTTTCCTAGGTCAATGCTCTCTGTCAGTAGATTTTCCTGACAAAATAATTTCAGCCAAAACAATGCATAGCCAATGAATGAATTTATTACAGTACCCAGTAATGTTCAGTCCCAAACAGGATATAAATATGCCCCAAGAGAAGCAATGCCCTGCAGAAATGATTCTTCAGTTCTGGCAAAATTATCTTACAGGACTTTGGTAGCAATAGGATGGTCAAGAGGAAAAACTGAAAGTTAGCTTAACAGTCATGCTAAACACTAAGCAATTTATCCCCAAAAGGACTAAATTGTTGCAAATAGCAACCAGGTGAGGGAACTGTGTTTCCTAACATATGAGTGTGTAAATACAATTCCCTTTTAGGCTTGTTGATGGGGCAGGAGCTTCAGTGACATAAAGGAAAACATCTATTTGTTATCCCAACCTGGTAGTTGCTGCTTTTAGAGCTGAATCTACTCTCATGATGAGAGATCAAGTACACTTATTTCCTTTATATTCCCAATTAAGCAAGTGGTTATGGGAGCTGCAGCTGCTTAGTCTGAGCAGGCAGCAACACAGGCCAGGGTTTCTCCCTAACCCACTTTCTCAAGCCACAGCCAATCAGTTTGGTGACAGTGACAATCAGTTCCCCTGACTCTCTGCTTCAAAGGGCTGTCTCACAATGGCCATGCATTGCCAGTAGGTTTTTCATTAATTTGTCAGAGCAGGCTCTGGTGCCAGTCCTCCCCTTGACGCCTGGCACAGCACAGAGCTGGCCAGACCTCTCTGACCATGGCAGACAATGGCCAGGGGGACACTTCTGCTCACCCACCTTATCAGACGGGTCCAAGGCCCCTTCACTGCTCATCCCAGGGATGCTGCCAGCTCCTGCTCCCTACTGGACACTGGCCACCTTCCCCTTACATCCACAGTCCCAAAGAAACACTGCCAGCAGCTACTGCCCATGCAGAGCTTAGGTTACAACCCAGCTAGAAGAGTCAGCCTCAGGGACCGGACATCAAACTCATCAGTTTGAGTAGAGCTGGGAAAAGGGGAACCAAGGAAGAGGCACAATTGCTGCTTTCTTAGGGGTCAGAGCAGGTTATATTAAAACTCAAAAAAGGAGTAAAGAAGAGCCTGGCAATTCAGGGTTGCCAGTTGCCTGGCCATGACGTGAGGCGGAGGGACGTGGGGCTGCAGGAGAGGAGCACCATTCTCATGGTTTAGCTCCAGCCAGCAGCTCAGTACAGCACAGACACTTGCTCACTCCTGCCTCCCACCACCTCCAGCCAATCTGATGGGGAGTAGACTTGGAAGAAGTTGGGTTGAGATAAAAACAGTTTAACAATTTAAATAAATAGTAATAAGAAGAGTAATGAAAAGGAAGATGAGAAGAGATAGAGGGGCAAAACTCCAGAAAAACAAGTGATCCACAATACAGTTGCTGACAGATGCAAATCCCCCAGCAGTGATCAGCCCCTCTCAGCCACCTCGCCCCTGTTTATACACTGGACATGATGTTCTGTAGTGTGGAATATCTGGAATATCCCTTTGGCCACCTCAGATCAGCTGTCCTGGCCATGCTCCCCTCCTCACTGGCAGAGCACAGGACACTGAAAAGTCCTTGACTCAGGTTAAGCACTGCTGAGCCACAAATAAAACACTGTGTTATCAGTATCATTCTCATACTAAATCCAAAACCAGCACTGTACCAGCTGCTAAGAAGAAAATTAGCTCTATCCCAGCCAGAATCAGGACAGCCAGGCAGCCTGAGGCTGTGGCTGCAAAATGCCTCTGGGCAGCTCCATCATCAGAGCATGGGGGAGTGGGGACCATCAGCCAGGCAGCCTCAGCACTGCTTACAGCCACTCCAGAGGAGGGGGCAGACACTGTCAGAAGGCACAGCACAGGAAGGAGCTCACTTTCCTGCTTTCCAGGCCACCCCTCTCCCTGTCCAACCCAACTGGAGCTTCTCATCTCTCACCTTCAGCCCCTTCCTCTCTCCAAACAGGCAGCACAGTGGCCTCTGCAGTGGCCAACTCTCCTCTGCCTCCAATGGCCAGCCTGGTGCACCCAATGCTGCCAACACAGAGACAAAGTGACAGCTGACAACAGCTTCTAAGCATAAAATCCAACTTAAGGAGGCCTTTTCATGGCATAGTTCAAAGGAGGCAGTATGCTGACCGCTTGTTCCTTTCTGACCAGCACACACACTATTTACAAGCAAGCAAAGGGGTTTATTTCAGCACCCACAAACAGGAAAGTCCCTTGGAAAAAAAGGTTTTACAACAAATTGGGAGAATGATAGTACCTGCCAGAGGCACAGCCAATGAGTCTACACAAGTACCTGAATTTTGGCAGCCTATTTCATGTTTGTTCCAAGCTCCAGGCAGCCTCAAGAGTGTGTCCTGCCACTGCACAGAGCAGCAGCCCATCCACATCAAGCAGACAGGCACTGGTTGTAAACCCACATGCCTTAAACAGCCCCTGGCTGCTCTCCCTGCCATGCACAGTCCTGCAGGTACAGCGGGCTGGGGCTGGTGATGCCTGAGTCTGGTCCTTCTTTGGGGCACCAGGAGCCTGCTCAAGCAGGGATAGCTGAGGCCTGCCCAGCCCAGGGTAGCTGATTTTCAGGGCCACTTCAGAGCAGTTTGAAACAAGCCCTGCCTGCAGTGAGAGACAAGGACAGCCAGCCCTGTCCCCTGGCCATGCAGGGAGCTCGATGCCCACTCTCCTCCTGCAAACATCCATGCTGGACAGTCTGCTGGAACACAACTCAGACTGATCTGGGAGAACATTCTTCCACCCAAAAAATGTCAGCAACTGCTGTAGAAAGTGCTTGTCATGAGCTGGGAAAATAGGAACTGTCGACAGCCAAGGGAGAGAACTGACCTCCAAGGCTTCTGACAGGCAAGGTTTTCATTGAATCCTGACAGAAAGCACTGTGAGTTTTTTACTTGCACTAATTAGGCCTCTTTGCTGCTCTGACATTATCTTGATGTGTTAGAGCCCCAGTTCTCCTCCTGGCAACCATTCCCTGTGCTCCCCTCTGACACACCTCACTGCATGCCTACCCCCAAACCCTCTCTTTCAATATCCAGGCAGGCAAGCTGCCTGGTTTTAATCACAGAACATAGAATATTTTGGGTTGGAAAGGACCTTTAAAGGTCATCTAAACCATCTAAAATGGCATGAAGATGTAATTGCATCATATTAAAAAAAAAAATCAACCTAAAGCTCTTCCTTTGTCCTTATGGTTTGTCTAGACCACAAAAGGTGCACAAGAACAGGGAGGAAAAGGCAGAAAGAGGAAGGAGCCCAGAAGCTTCCTCTATTCCTCTATGTTCCTTTTTCCACTTCTCTTTCAAGTGTTTTTATTCCATTTCCTACAATTAAAAATAAAAAAATCCCCATGAAACAACCCCAAACC
The DNA here is from genome assembly GCF_028018845.1 of Melospiza georgiana. NCBI lineage: Eukaryota > Metazoa > Chordata > Aves > Passeriformes > Passerellidae > Melospiza > Melospiza georgiana. Next base: position 113,070,831 of record NC_080432.1, read on the forward strand.
ACACAGTAAAGAAGTGTGTGTGACACTCATGTGAATTGAATGGTTCCCTAAGGAAGAAAACTCCTGCAGCAAACACAGCTTATGTGAATTTCACCATAGAGCTTCAAACCTTCATATGCAGCTGCTTATATTTCAGCTGTGATAGATCTTTCACAGCACTGATTACTCTCCCATTCAAGGTCCCTTTTCTCTTCATGCTTTTAATCTTTTTCCTCTGGAGGTGGAGAGGTAAGATTTTGATCATCTGGTTTTAGCAAGTCTTTGGTTCTGATTATCAGCCTCTTTGGATTTTGGAGATGCTGCTATTACTTTCATCTGACCAATGATTACAAGCCCGTGGGTTTCAAGTCCGGAGGTCTTTTTATGGCTAGAATTAACTGAGGCTCAGAAGAGCATTACGTACCATGTCAACCTCAGAAATACTGTCCAAGCTTTCAACTTGCACATCCACCCCAACAGGAATGGCAGGGCCTGAAAGAGAATGAGATTCAGATATGTAAATAAATGTTCTTTCACATCATCTGCATTTAATTAGCACTCCTAAGGTGGCATGCAAACACTTCTGAGCTTATGTTGTGCATTTCTGTCAATGGTTCTTCAGGAAGGGGCTGGGAATGAGTTAGTGAATAACCATGTAAGGGCCCTTCTGAAACATTGAATTATCTTCCCCTTGGCATATGCTGCAATGTTGACACTTTGCCAGTTAGTCCAGAGCTTGGATGAAACATTTGCCTATGTTTTTAAAAACTGAGCCATCTCATCTTAAATTTTAGGTCTTTATAAATAAATTTAGCCCCAAGGATGGGGACTGAGATGGAGATAAGGCAAGCAACGAGCTCTTCCTTGGAGGTTTCTCATTTTTTATCAAGGCAAGCCACATTAATCTCTCAAGAGCTCATCACCATCTTGATTCATATTATTCACTGATGATATTGCTAGTTTTCCACAGTAATTTTCAAATTAGCAATCAGAGAGCTCACAAAGAGCAAATAAGCAGAAAACATCCCACAATAAATGGACACTCCTCTATTACTAGAAACCCTGTATGAAACCTCACTGCAGACTGCTGCTCACTAATGACCAGGGCCTGCTCAAGATGCCCACAGTGTGCCCTCACGCAGCTTTTCCCAAATTCTGGTGATCAGGGCCTACTGAGAGAGACCAGCACAGCAAGCAGGGCCCAGCAGGAGGAGCAGCCCAGGGGGATCCAGGGCTGCCTGGTGCTCCCAGGGATGCTGTGGCTGTGGGACTCACGGGGCTCACACTGCTGATGTCCTGGGCCTGCCTCAGCCCGGGCACTGCCAGTGAGACGCACCATGCCAAAGGAAGCAGAAGCTCTGCAGACATGTCTGAGGCTTGTCCAGCAGAAATTAATCTTCCAAGCACCACAGTGGCCCCCATGAAGATTTCCAAAGACTTTTATCTCCTAGATTTTGAACCTGATTAGCAGTCAGATAATATGCAAGGTGCACCACAATCCCTTTGTGGACTCAGACCCATATTTGCAGTGTCACAAACAGCAGGGCCTGCTGCATGCATACATTTAGGTGGTCTTTCTGGAGACCACATCAAAGCTCTGAATACACTACAAGTCCAACCAGAGAGCAGAAATGTGGCTGAGAGAGCAGCACAGTTTTCAAGCTGCTATCCATCATGCTCCTGTACCTGCAGCAGCATGTACACACTCCCACACATCTGCAGGGCTTTTGAGCACAGCCTTGTGTTTGCCTCTGCTGGAGGAGAAAGAGGCACCAGCTCAGCCTCAGGAGGGAAAGGCTGATCCCCAAGCCCATGAGACAGGCTGTCACCAGCCCCAGTGCAGGTTTGCAGGGCGTGGGTAAGCCAGCCCCACTGATTACAGCAATGCCCACTGATGGTGGCATTGTCCCCTTCCCACACGCTCAGCTCCAGCTCCTTTTGCCCAGGGTGTCTGTCAGCAGCAGTGCTGGGAGCAGGCACCTTGAACAGGCCCTGTGGAGCAGAACCAGGCTCCCCAGAACCACCAATTCCAGTTTGTGGCTGTAGCCCCCAGCAGGGAAGCTCAAACACGGCTAACCCAGAACTCTAAGGTGACTCCCAGAGGCTCCCAAACACCTTCATGTCACATTCAGACACACAGCTGTGCACTGCACACTTTAAAAAAATCGCCAGCAACCATTTGCAACTGAGAGAAAGAATTTTCTGTGACATTTATCTTGCTCAGTAAAACATTATTTGGTTTGTTGGGTACCTAGCAAGGTAGCAAAAAGCACTGTATCTGTGGTGACAAGAGACACTTTGATGTGCAGTACAATCAACAGAGAAACATCACAAGCTGAGGGCTGTGTGCCCAACACATGCTGGGCAGCCCCCCACGACTTCCAGACTGCAAGAGGGACTCTCTGTGTGTGAATCCTTAATTTAGCTTTGATTCAGGAAATCAACACCCACACAAAGTCTATTTACTGTGATTTCTATGCTTCTCTGAACACTAATCACAGATTAAAAAAAAAAACCAAAAAACAACAACAAACAACTAAAACCCAAACCCATAAATATAAGAACACTGCCAAGTTGATATCTGCCCTGCTCTCCTATTCCTTCCCCATCTGCCCTTGACAATAAAATATCATGTTCTTTTCTTTGTTGGTGTTCCTGCATCAAACACTCAGTAATCAGCAGTTATCTCATTGTAAATACAAAGCCTAAGTCAATCTGGAACTGACACAAAGCTTCATTAAATCCAAACTAAAGGGTGTTCTACGTTAAGCTGGATGGTCTGGGAAGTTCTTGAGAGAAGAGGTCCAAGGCTGGATGAGGTGTCTTTTCTCCAGTTATTCACAAATTTGGGGAATGATAAAACAGTAATTGTAATAGAAAGAGGGAGAAATTATTTGAACATTGGACTCAAATGTTTAGTATGAATCTGTAAAACCAATTTATCAGCAGAAATAGCTACTCTGCCCTTTTTGGGGCAAAATGCTACTACAATCAGCAGGAGTAATCACTGCTTTTTCCTTCTCCCTGCTCCTCACTCAGCACCTGGGACTGAGGCAATGAGAGAGCACACAAATGTGAATGAGGATATGATGAGACACAAAGACACTGGAGGAGGTTTAGACAAGAAGCTGGACTGAGCAGGGCAGGGTGAGAGAAGGGCCAGTGCCAATGTTGCTGCTTGTGAGGCAGCAACAGGAATCAAAGGATCACCACGTGCTGCTCTTGGCAATGAGCATAAGTGATAAAGTTAATTGTGTATTCACTCTGCCCATCACTCTGCAAAACATCAAGATGCACTTTTGTAGAGGTACTTGATGCAAGCAACATAGAAAGTGCTTGCAGCTTCTGAAGCAAAGCAGAAGCCCTGTCTAGAAATTACCTCTTTAAACCTCTTTAAACCACAGAAACAAACCCTGGTTTTCCCTAAAGGACATGTTGGCTACAGCACATACCACTGAATTAAATGGCTGTTGATCACCCAGAGAGAAATGTCAGGAGATCTTTGATCTCTCTAACCCATGGAGTCAATTAGGAGCTGCTCGCTTTTTATTCCTGTCCCTCTGGCAACTGAACAGTTGAACCATGGAGGTTCAGGGTGTTTTGCCAAATTCCTCATCAAATGCCACTAGGGATGAGCAAAAAGAAAAAATCCTTCCGTATTGAGAGGGAGCAGAGTATGAGGAGGGTGTGAATGTGAAGGAACAAGAACAGCTCAGATGGTATATGACAAACTGAACTGGTAGACAGAACAATTAAATTTGATTACAGCATTAGATACAAAAAAGCCCTCATCAACCAGGCTTTCTTTGTCATAAACAACATTTTATTAATACTCACATTTTCTTCAGAAAGAGAAAATATAGAATCATCAATATAGAAAATCTAGAATCATCCTAGAGAATTGTAAGCAACAAAAGACTTGACCATGTTAAGACTGGAGAGACCTCAAAGCTTGGGCTCCTCTCCAGGATGTTCACTGCTGGACAGGAAGGTAAATGGATCCATGTGAAAGCCGGGGATATGGCTGATAAAAGGAAGCAGTGCTGCTTTGCTCAAAGCCTGCAATCCAGCAGAGTTTTTCAGATCACACTTTAGAGTCTCTGAAAAGTATCAGCCAAATGAATGGAATTTTGGGTTGGTTCTGACAAAAAGAAGACTTTGTGGCTTGTTTCATATTGCAAAAACTCCAGCTTGAGTATCAAACTCTGCCCCGGATTGAATGGGATGTGTGGCCTTGGGCTAACCTCTCCAGGGAACCCAGGAGGTTTCCACAAGCCCTGTGCAGGTATGACTTCAGAAGGAGCCCAACATTGAAGCCTATTACATCCCAGTGTGTCTCCACACCTAAAACCACCAACCAGTGAGAAGCATGAAAGCCTCTAAATGTGAGTCAGTCCCCAAGCAGAACTGAGACAAACATGGTTTTTATTTCTGAGCACTGGAGCAGACTTTGTGTTGGGGAGGATGGAACAGGAAAGCCTTATAAATATGATTGCCTGGCAAAAGATTTTGAGAATATAGAAACTATAAGCGAGATTGAAATGAAAGCAAGTTTTGAGATCCCTTAGTTACTGAACAACTGGAAAACAATGGTGTGGCTGGCTGAAGGTAATCCCCTCTTGATGAAACAATACCCTCTGCAAGCAGGCAGGTCCAAGGGTCAGAGCAGACCCTGCAGCTTGGCAGATAGGGCCCAAAGAGTAAGATTTAGGGTTTAAAATGTAACACAGTATGGTAATGTAGTGATTCTTATAGCTTGTATGGAAATGTTATAGGATATGCATGCTGTAGTAGATTGGTTGAAGATAATCTGAATATTCAACACTGAAGATGATTTATTGTATTGTAACGGGAACTTCGCTCTCTTCCACTTCTCTTTTTCCTCGCTCTTCCTCTTCTCTGCTCTTTTCGCGCTCACCTCTGCACTTCTTCACCCCCTCCTTTCTACATGCTCTCCGCTCTTAAACCTTTAATTCTCTTACACTTTAAGCCTCTCCTCTCTGGGCCCTGCTCTAGCTGTGGCTGGCAGCTCCCAGCAGGGCCCTGCACCCAGGCCCTTTGCAATAAACCGAGAGTTGCATGACCTGGCTGCGGAGATCTCTCGTCTCCATCCGTCCCGACCGTGCGTCACCCACAGACTCTCCTACAGACTGTTCTACACTTTGGAAGAGAGGGAAGAGCGTGCTGCCATGAAGATGCCTGAAGTCAGTTTTCCACTCCACCTCTGAGACTAAAGCTTTGTGACACCTCTTTAATTTTTCTCTTTGGCAGCGCTCTCAAAGGCTGCTGTTTCTCTCTGAGACAGTGCCCACTCATCTATCTTTGAAGGAGGGAGGCAGATGAAGGCCCCGAGATAAAAACATGTCCATGAGAAACGAGTGGGTTTGAGGTTTCCTTGCTGACAGGTATCTCATGCACACCCAGAGAGACTGCAAACCACTGTGGGACCTCTTAGGAGTGGGCAGCTCCCAGGAGGAGCACCAGGACGTGCTCATCACCCTCCTCATGGCTGCAGGGCTTTGTTCCTCCACGCCTCACAGACGGCTGCTCATCAGCAGGGGAGCATGTCCTATTCCAGCCCTTGTCACTAAAAACCACTCCGTGAACTACTCATGCTTTATTCATCCCACTGTTCATCCATCCTGGCAAAAGCACTGCCCAGAAAGGGCAGCAAGGACCAGCTGACGTTAGGCTACTCGGCTATGAGCAAATATAATAAAAGTGAAGCATTAGGCTGGTCCTCAATAAAGAAGATACAGCTATTTTAAGTATCAACTAAAGCTGCTTACTCACAGGCTCCCTGTAAAATACGAGATGTCATAAATGAAATGCTTAAAATGGGTGTTTAAGGAAGGCAGCACAACAAACATTTACATAATCTTTAAATATTAATAATAGTAAATAATACCTGAACATCTGCTACCTAGAACAAGGTCACTGACATGGAGATAACTCCCTAAGGGTCAAAAACCCTGCAGTCTCTTTTAGCTTATGAATGCTCTTTGACCATCATCAAAGCAAAAAACTTTGTCATTGCCTCTGTACCCAATTGCCTGTCTCTAATGGGCTGAGGGCACGCAAGACAGCCATGCTTATTGGGCTGTTAATAACACAACTTACACAACACTTGTTTGCTCACTTGCTTTTTACAAAGATACTTTTTCTTGAAAACCCCTTCACCTTTGTCTAACATTGAGGTTTTTTCATTCCACCTTGCATAACCCCAGCCTGCTCTGCCCAGTGGGCACAGCTGTGTTGGGCTGGCAGCTTGCTGGCTGTCTCCTGCAGACCAGCAAGTGTCCCCTGGCCACCATAAAACAGCTCATACCCCATCCCCTTTTTAGCTAAAGGTGGAATTGCAGGCTGGCCCACCAAACTTGGGAACCATCAACACTACTGGTTTTCTTTTAGTGTTAATGCCACTCACCATTTACTTATGGTATTATTTTAATTTTCCAGAACTGAGGGGGCTTTCCCACCTACAAGGCAACATCACAGGCCCAATGCAATGCCATAGAGCTGGAATCTCAGTTAGACCAGAGAGGGTCTTAGGGCAGTGACCAGTTACAGTCATGTGTACCCCACAGGCTGCTCTTCTCCACTTTGGCTGTACAAAAGCCTTTTCATCCTCCCCAGGTCAGACCACATCAGTCTGACTGACAGTGCCACAGCCTGGCTGGAAGGACTCGTGGTGCACAGCAAATCACTGTGACTGCCTGAGGAATAACATTGCAGACAAAGCTATGAGCATCACCTCTTGCCAGACTTTTGTTCCCTTTCCTTTATTGTTTTTTCCCACTAGGCTTATCATCTGCCACTAAAAACACACCGTGCAATTCTGCAGATGAGCAAGAACCTGCAGCACCTGCTATCTCTGTGTGTCTGAGTCATGATTTCCAAGGCTGGAGCCTCAGCAAAGCTGTTTCCATGCTTTGCTCCTCATCCCATGCAATTTCAGTACAACTTGGCTAATGCCACTCCTTTGTCCCAAGAATCTCTGCAAGTTAAGGAGGTTTTAAACAAAAAAATTTTAAAACATCATGTTTTTCCTTTATGAAAGAAAAGAACCTTCTCAGCAAAGGCTCTTAGGGTATTTCTCAGTTTTATAAATGTTATTCCAAATTTTGGCTCTAGAAGAATCGTGATGGGAGGTAGCATGGGAAAACAAGGCAAAAGAGAGATTAAAATGCAGTTCCATTAACACTAGAAGAGTGTCTGTGTAATTAAATGTGTCTGTTTGATGTGACCTGTGCTGTAACGTGTTCTTCAAGGACCCTGTGACACTGATGAAAACAGTAAAATTCAGATGTTTCCAGAAATACAGTGCAGTGGTGCCACTGGGTGCCAAACCATCAGCACAATAGAACAAAACCCTGCAGCTTCCCCCCAAAACAGGCAGGATGCCCTGACATACACCCAGTTAGGGGGAAAAAGTTCAAAAATCATCATGGCTCCCCAGCTGTCTCCAGCTGAGGCAAGGTAGGGAGCCCAGGTTTCCTCCCAGAGAAGCCCCATCATCCCACTCATCAGACCAGCAGGTCTTCTGTCCTGGACAGATCAGCTGCAGAGAGGACAGATCAGCACCTTCAGTTTGTCCAAATCAGGCACTCAGAAGTCAACAGCCAAGCTACAAAAATTGAGGTTGGCTAAAAAAAAAAAAAAAAAGAGCCAACTGCAGCAACAGGAGGGAATGTAGGAAATGTACAGAGCACAGAGGGCAAGGAGGATGAGCATGAGGCCTCTCTGAATTGGCACCAAGCCTTTTCCCTTCACACTGACGCATCTGGACAGAGGTTTGTTTGCTTGGTTTTTAATTAGATTGTTAATTGGGTAATTAGATTAATCTTAATTAGATTAGCACAGCATCAAGAGAACCATTTGATGCTCACCTCCAAAGGCCGGCCGCATGGTGAAGTCGTGTTCGTCCACTCTGAGCAGTTGTTCTGTCTTTCCTCTCCAGGCCTTGGTCAAGTCCCGATTCCTCTTAAAGATGTGGCTGCAAAACACAGCAACAGCATTGCTCTGATGTCCCTGTGCCACAACTGCAAAACACAGCAACAGCATTGCTCCAATGTCCCTGTGCCACACCTGCTAAACACAGCAACAGCATTGCTCTGATGTCCCTGTGCCACAACTGCAAAACACAGCAACAGCATTGCTCCAATGTCCCTGTGCCACACCTGCTAAACACAGCAACAGCATTGCTCCAAATTCTCTGTGCCACACCTGCTAAACACAGCAATAGCATTGCTCTGATGTCCCTGTGCCACAACTGCAAAACACAGCAACAGCATTGCTCCAAATTCTCTGTGCCACAACTGCAAAACACAGCAACAGCATTGCTCCAAATTCTCTGTGCCACAACTGCAAAACACAGCAACAGCATTGCTCCAATGTCCCTGTGCCACACCTGCTAAACACAGCAACAGCATTGCTCCAAATTCTCTGTGCCACACCTGCTAAACACAGCAATAGCATTGCTCTGATGTCCCTGTGCCACAACTGCAAAACACAGCAACAGCATTGCTCCAAATTCTCTGTGCCACAACTGCAAAACACAGCAACAGCATTGCTCCAAATTCTCTGTGCCACAACTGCAAAACACAGCAACAGCATTGCTCCAAATTCTCTGTGCCACACCTGCTAAACACAGCAATAGCATTGCTCTGATGTCCCTGTGCCACAACTGCAAAACACAGCAATAGCATTGCTCCAAATTCTCTGTGCCACAACTGCAAAACACAGCAATAGCATTGCTCCAAATTCTCTGTGCCACAACTGCAAAACACAGCAACAGCATTGCTCCAATGTCTCTGTGCCACACCTGCTAAACACAGCAACAGCATTGCTCCAATGTCTCTGTGCCCAAGTGCCACAACTGCCAGCCCAATTTCAGTGCCACAGGAGCAACAGCTTTGCAGGCACAACCCCAGGGACTGTGGGGAGACTGCCAGCACCAAACACAGACACAGAGCTGCCTTTCCACAGCATCAGCTCAGGCCTTTGTGCCCACAGGCAGCCCTGCTCCCTCTGCCCCAGGCTCCAGGGAGGCACAAGGCACAGAGCACAGCATCTCACAGGGGAGCTGCATGCAGGGAATGCCTTTGCAGCTGAGAGCAGGCACCAGGGGCAGCAGCTGGGTGCCCCACATTACCTGGCCAGGATTTGGCCAGGTACCAAGGCAACATTGTCATGAAAAAGCTCTTTGCAGTGCTGGTCACGCAATGCCATACACCACTTGGAAACTGCCCCACCAACTTCACCAATTCAGTGCCAGCAGTTTGTGTGGACAGAGGGTATTCTGGCTTTCAGCAGCAGCAAAACCACCCATTCCTCCCCACAACAGCAGGAAGAGAGGAGTTTTATCTAACGAAGGCTTCAGTCCCTCACTTTTCTGAACATTAAGGTAGGAAAAATTCTAACTTTTTATTTGAGATATTGTATGCTATCGGTGGAACAAGGATGACAACAAACCCCCGAGAAAAGTGCAAGATAGCCACTAAAATCCCATAAGGAGATAACTAACTAGCAGATAAACAAGTTGCATGCACTTCTGGAAGAAAATCCAGTTCAGCATCCCTGACTGTTCTGCAGAGCTGTGAGGGGAAGACTTGGAACATGAAGGTTCCTCAATCCCTTTGCTCTGGACATAAGAGCTGGCAACGTTGTAAGTACTGGTGCAATTAGCTGGTTTCCAGTAACTTACTGAAAATAATTATGATAAATAGAAAGAACTTTGTACAAAAGGTTCAGGTTCCTTTTGCCATGTGGAAAAGATATGACTTTTCCACAAACAAAGAACAAAAAATCTTGGAGGAAAAATAAAGAGACTACTTAGACTTAAAGTCTCGATCAAGAATTCAGAATACAAGAACTCAATACAAAACAATCACTCCACTCATAAATGTGGGTATAGTAAGGGATGTTTTTAGCTTCATTAAAATATTAAGCACTATAATTATGAGCCAAAGGGAGCATAAATCACAAATCAGAAGAAAAGTTTCCTCTCAGAGCACTAAGTCTAAGAAAGAAATTATGAAACCTAAAGGGTGTTGATAGCTGCAGCTAACATCAAAAACCCATTTCCTTACTATAAGGAGATGAAAAGGAAGCAACAGAATTCAAAAATACTTGTATCAAATAGATGTTTTGAAGGACTAAAACCCCTTGTAGCCCAGGGCACATGCTACATAGGAAGGGTTGGATCTCCCTCAGGTTATTTTGGGCTCCTATTTCACTTGGGATGCCAGAGCTTCTCTCCCTGCTGGCTGTGAGAAAGAGCCAGCCAGAACAAGCACCCTCCCGACAGGGCTGCATTATGGTTACCTAAAAGCGAGGGTGTAAAACCAAGCACAGCCATTAAGGGGAACGCTTGGAGGCAAAAGCTTGGCTTTTAACTGCTTGCTGCAGGGGGAAGCTTTGTTTTGCTGCAGAGTTAGGGCAGCTGCCAAAGCGCTCCACTTCACCCCGCGCTGCTCGGCCTCTGTGCTGCAAGTCAGGAAAGGGATCTTCCTGTGTCTGCTTGATTTTAATTATCAGGGAAAAGCCAAAGTAACAGAGAATGTTCAATCAAGTCTCTCTCCTCAAAGAAGGGTGTGAAAAAGTCAGATTAAAAATCCAATAAAACATTGGAATGCATTGTACAAGGAATTAGTATGGAAAACCCTGGCAGGGTTGTCTTGCAAATCAATGGCTCAGCCTCACTGAAATGTTACATTTTGATCAATTATTTAAAAATCATCAAACAGCAAAGAGCACACAGGAGAGCTGCTGGAAGCAGTCAGTGGCTGCAGAGGTTTAGAGGGCTGGCTGGGGACGTGGATACTGTCTTAGGAAGAAAAGAGGTTTTCAGGCATGTCCTGAGCCAGGGGCTGCATTTAATAACCATCATTTAATCATCAGTTTGTGCCCAATCCTTCAGGTATTATGACAGCCAATTCAGATTTTACAGAAAGAGCTCTGACAGTCCCTTTTTAATCAATTTAATCCATTTACAATATTTTTGTATTGAAATATTTTTAATGACAGGAATTCCACACAGTCTTTAAAATTTATTACTACTTTTGTCTATTTAATCCAACTCAAGACCAAGTTTGTTTGAAAAAAAATTTCTTCATAACAGCATTTGACATCAGCTGTGCTGTGTCTCCTGCCCCTCTCTGGCCCCTCTGCTGTTTGGCATAGGGAGCATCTCATCACCTGCTCAGAGGTGACACCAGCTGCCAGTGCTCTTGTGCAGCTGAAGGGTGCTCTGAACACTGCTGCCCAGAGAGTGTCTTTACTGACAATCTGATCACCAGTATCTCATAAATCCTCCCTGATGTACTTATGGTCTTTAGCATTTCTGATTATAGATTTGTCAGGGTTTCTTTCGGCTTTGTGCATTCTCTGCAGTTCGCTACAATTCGTTTAAATCCACCCATCTCCTTTTGTCGTTTTTTGCCCCATTTTTCATATATAATTTTATTGCTGTTTATACTTCATTCAATGGGCATAAATTTGAGAAATCTGACTTCTGTGAAGAATTGTTTCTGTTCAAAGAGGAGAGAAGCTTTCTGTATTATTGCCTTAATTTTTAAAAATACATTTTCCTTTCCAGTTCACTTTTACTCAGAATTGTCTCAATTGCTTAAAATAGATGCTTTTTCTATCAAATATAATTCATTCTTGATGGCATGAGAAATTACAGATAACAGCTCAGCAAAAAGGAGCAGGTGTCTGTGCAGACATTCAGACCTTTCCAGAGCAAGGTGAAGAACTTTCAGACTGGGAACAGTCTTGTGCTGTAGGGCACGAGGCAATGGCTCATGTGGTGAGCCTGAAAGTAAACGTGGTCTCCAAACTGAGCATGGCACAGCTGTTGGCAGCCAGAGTCTGGCAGGTTTCTGCACCTTCCCCTGGAGAATTCAGGATGGATTGTGGTCACAAGATGGTAACTCATGGCCATGGGACCTTGGCTCCAGTTACATATTGGGATGCAGGGAAGCAATTCTACAGTTTCAGTGAAAATCTTACAGCTCTTCAGCATATTCTCGGGGAGAAAAAAAAATCCCAAAATGCATTAGGTGAAGGCATCATTTACTTTGTGTAGCAGCCACAGCAAGCTGGAGGAGATGTGTAAACCCAGCACCAAGGAAGGTACAAGGCCTCCTGTTTATCTAACCACCAAAGGATGTGACTGCTGCAACACAAAGCCCTAGAAGCTGAACTAAAAAGAGAAGGTACAAGAACAGTTTATGACTGTCATAATGATTAGCTCACTCCTAGCTGAGAATTCCAAATTTATTTTCACTTCTGTGTTATGAGTCCATCTTTAATCTTAATATGCATGGATCATATGGGATCAGATATGGTTGAGAAATTTCTGACAAACTGGGAACATCAAGATCCTCAATTTTGGTGAAGTCTCTTTCCAGTGCCTGTCAGGGCCACCAACTCAAGAGCTTTAGGAGCCCCAGCTGCCCAGGAAGGCCTGGCATCTCCACAAGATAGGTCTGTCTTGAGCTGGGTGGCCACACCAGTCTCTATTGCTTCCAGAATCTCAGGAAAGGGGGACTCTGTTGCTCTACCTCTGGATGTAACATACTTCACACTTACTCATCTGTGGGTCTATGCTGGGAGCAGGAAGGGAAGGAAAATTACTTCCTTGCCAGATTTGTGGAAAAACTAAATCTGACTCTGGAAAAAGGATGGACACAAACTCAAAGGGCGTGCAAAATCACTGCTATCATACACATTCTCTCCCTGCTTTTGTTTCACATTGTTCTTTGGCCCTGGCTGATGCTGCAGTGTTGGGAAAAAAGCTTCAGTAGACATCAAACCCTGCACCAGAGGTTCAGCAGTGCCCTGGATAGAGTCCTAGGCTAGCCCTACACCTGTAAAAAATGTTTATCACATTTCAATCACTGCAGCAGTAACAAACTCCAAATTTTTCAGAAACTGCCAATAGAGCAAAGAGGATCCGTGAGGGCTGGAAGGTAGCACAGGCTGGAGGATGTGTCTGCAGTATCCATTGAAAAACGGGGGAAATGCAGCTCCACAAGGCACAGAGGGAAGTTGCTGCCGCAGCAGCAGTTCAGGATCAGCAGACTGCTTGTTCCAGTGGAATGGTGTTTGGAAAAGGTTTGTGTGCTGAGCCTTGTGCTGCCGTGTCCTGGTGATTGCCTTCTGCTTCTGGGTCCCAGCCTAAGGCTGGCATGTAGCGTGCCCTGAAAATGGCATCTCTAATGAGATTCTCCAAAGGACTGACCACTTCCAAAAACCTTGGCAGGAAGTCTTTAGCTAAGAAGAGGCCAAAGCCACTTCTGTATCAAAGGCAGTTTTTCTGCTGTTGAAGCACGAGGCTTCACACGGCTGGTAGGAGAGAGGAACAGGCAGACTCAGAGTAGGGTGGGCACTGGAAACATGGCATTCACTGGCACAACAGAGATGGTAAATGTCTCCTAAGTTCTCAATTTATGTAGAGGAACAAACATTACCAGAAGCATTACCAGCAATTTTATAGAGCAGTAAATATTAACAAAACCACTAATTTTCAGAGTTCTTTTTGTCTTTTGGAAATTCTGTCCAGCTGGATAATCTAGCAGGATTGCCAGCATTTGTTTACCATTTCTTAGAGGCAGCCACTGCTGAGCTACTGTAGAGTGCCCAAAACCATTTAAAAAACTCAGTGCTGGACATTCCAGCAGCCCTTGCTTGTCCCCTGGGGTAAGGTCGATGCTCTGAGGAAGATGCAAGCACAGCTACATTCACTGTACAGCCAGTGCTACCCTCAGCAAGTCTGACCTGCCCTGGCAGCACGAGCTCAGACTGTGTACACAGCTCTCTGGAAAATCCCAGATTTCAACCTGGCAACACAGATCGTCTGACACACACACCTGCAGCTTTCCATATTTACACTGTTTCCTTCAGCACCAGCCTGTTCTTCCTCGGTGTAAATTTATTCTGTGGTGTGCAAGTAAGGCTGGGGCAAACAACAATGCCCTGCCCAGCAGTCACCCAGATGACTCCAACAAAACGTTTTACTTCACAATTCATTTATCACTTGAATTCTCCAAACAAAAGGAAATGCAAAATTGTTTAACCAACAGTGCTGTTACAGTTCTAGAGCCCTTGGTTTCATGCACCATTCGTACATCTTGCACATCAGCAAGAACAGACTCAGCTTCATAGAAACAAGTATCACTGATGTCCTTCAGTTTCTCAATCTAAGTGGCAGGGACTGTACACCATGGAAAATGTGAAAGACTACCATCAAAGCAGGAAGGCAGGAGCTGCTGCTCAATGAGCACACCCCAATTTCCTACACAAAGCCTGGGCTCTCCAGAGCATAACATGAGGCAGTCTCGGGCAACACTCAGGGCAGTGATGCACACAGGCAGTTGTTTCTTTATGTTATACCTAAATCTGTAGGAGCAGAGATGTGTTATCAGTGAGGGGGGGATGCAGGAGTAAGAGAAAATTAAAGGCAGGGCAGTTTCTAATCAAGCAAGGATTATCCATTCAGCGTGCTGAGCGAGGCTCTGCACATGGAAAAAAGTAATGTGTTACAATGTATTAACACAACCAGGAGTAATTAAGGATGCACAGGCAACTTAACCTGGCAATTCTTAATTTGGCTTCCTAACCTGACTTTCTGTTCCTTCCTCACTTGGGCATAGGCTCAACAACTTCTCCCCAGCATGGTGGCAGAGAGCAGCCCCAGAACCCTGAGGACCAGCCAGCCCGAGCGCCCAGAGCTCCGAGGGAAGGACCCCTGCACCCGGGAACCCCCGTGCAGTGTCTGAGTAAGGAACTGAGTAAGAAACAGTAAAAGCACTGAAGGAGTTCTGCACCTGCAATATTCCCCAAGTGATATTCTTGAAGGCCATATAAAGATCTTTAGGTCAGGCTGATTTATCACCTTAGTAGACACAAAATATCAAACTTACCAGCTGGAGACTCTCAAATATAGGAATAAATTTTCTTTAATAAGGAGAGTTTACTGTAAAATTTACTGTTCCTTATGATACTGTTCCAAGAAAAATACTTAGCAGAAAATGTGATGGAATTATTTAAAAGATAATTCTTTCAATTTCTCTTATATGATTAGGAAACCAGCCTAGGAACTAGTTTTAGTTTCCTTTTACGAGAATAGTGCAGTATTCATTGTTGGTTTAGGGACAACTAAATCTTTTTTCTACATAATTGATAATGAATATGAAATTTAAAATAAATACAATTGAATACTGAAATATAAAGACAGAAATATAATTGAATAGGAAAATTAAAATATTAACAACACTGGCCCATACACTTCTTTTTGTTGCAACATTGCATAATTCTCCATATTTAAAATTCCATTCTCATTGGACAATCTTTAAAACCTGATTTTATAAATTTTTTAATAACTACATTGCATAGGAATCGTATGTATGTGTGTATATATATGGCATATAGTTCCTCAGATCCTACCTAGATGGAAAATTGTTAATTGAAACCATAACACCACAGAGTACTAAATAGTATTGTTATTCTTTATAGTATATTTATAGAAATAATTTTAGCAGTGCATTGACTCTCAGTCCGTTACAACTCATGAAAAAATTGGAACTGTAGAACTTTTCTCCAAGTTCAAATAAAGCACAAAACTTTTAAAGCAGGGAAACTTTTACTTCAGGGCAAATTGATATTTAAAGAAGGATTTACTCTATTTTATTACTTTAAAATATGTGATCTTTACTACACAGAAAGGTTTGCACGGAAGTGCTACTGTTCAATCCCCCACGTTCCTCAGAATACAGGCATTGGAGGATTTTCAGAGTTCGATGAAAGATCTCATTCAATAATTAAGATTCTGTAAACTTCAGTGGTAAAACTTCAGTTGACTACAGGATTTCAGGATCAGGCCCTGACTGTTTCAGCTTTTTAACATTTACGTCACTAAAAGCATATGTCACTGTATTTTTTCAATAAGTAGTGTAAATCTGATAGCATATTGTGGTTTTATTGCTTCTAATTTATCATGTTTCTTTTCAAAACATTCAAGTAACAACACTCTCTATGGAAGTGTTGAGTGATAAACAAAAAAGTCCACAAAAATAAATGAAAATTTGGAAGTTTACTGCCATAGTGAAACCATTTAATAAGATGGATTAACCCAATTTTATTTGTGAGCCCTTCAAACAATGAATAGTCTTGTAAGATATAACTGCCACTGGATGACATAACCACAAAAAAGGATAACATACTTTGGACTGTCTGGCAGGTTTGGAAGATTATCTTTTCTAATGTAAACCTCTAGACAAATCTCAGCAGCGGTAAATCTAATAAACTTTACTAAGACCTTTAACTCCTTCTTGTGCTTTCACTTAACTTTAAAATACACTTTTTTTATGCTTCCATGTGTTTATTACAAAAAAATAAATTAATTTTACAATCCCGGGTTAACTTCCAAAGTTTAATTTGTTATCAATTACCACTATGTGTGCTAACCAACATCCCCATCTCAAATTGTCAGAGCATAATGGGCAAGTGAATATAAGTAACACGGACATTGCAGCAAGCAGGTGAATAACCTGCCCAGAAACAGCGCTGAAACATTAAACAGTATGCACATTTGGCCATCTCTGTTAACTGCAACTCCTCTGAACTCCCTCAGAAATTTGCAGGTATGGCTAAGAATAATTTTAGCACAATCCATGCTGAAGCAGTGAACTTCTCTGCAAAACCTGCCTCACTTAGAGTTAATCAAGAATTGTCCACTTACCCACAAAACTGGTTATACTACCAGAGACTGTTACAAAAACATTATCTATAAAGCTGTTTGCACACACAGTATACATGAAGACATTGACAGAGTAGGTTTTTATATGCCTGTAGTAACATATTTGTAACACTGCAGGAAAAGATACAGACATGGTTTAGCAACCCTTACCTTGCCCTCTGCACATCCGGATGGGTCGTCCACCTCCTCCTCCTGTGCCTTCTGCTTTCCACGAGAAGAACTAAGCAGAAAATTAATAAAAGGAGTTTCGTGAAATAAGGCATCTTGTTGGAAACGAGAGCCGAGCACTGTGCACTCCAGTGACCTGCTGTAGCACAAGTCCCCCCGGGCTGAAACATTGGATCAGCTCCGATTCTGGCGCGCTGCCCCGGCGGGCTCCCGGCGGCGGACGCTGCGTTCCCGGCGCGATGCATCCACGGGCTCCCGGCGGCCTCGCACCCGGCGCTTTTCCCCCATCACCGCCCGGTGATTGGCCATTACTGCCAGGTTTGCCTCGCCGCACATCGCCACCGGGTCCTAAAGGATACTTGCTAAAGCCATTATATAAAAACCCGCAATTCTGCACGCCGGCTTTTTGCTCAATCCCCTAATCTCAGTGCTATCCTCCTGCCAGACTGTAAAACCAGGCTGTCTCTTTTCATTAGGCTTTCGGCATTTTTTGATCCTCTGTACGGCATCTTTTTCAACTGGTAACTGCCTGTGCCACGTTTCGGACATGTATCTCATTGTAAAATGTATGTATTTTAATGGATTTAGAGCAGTTGAGGCTCTGTCTGAATCCTCATGTTGTTGAAGAGAGAATATGAGCTACTTCCTCTGAAAAAGTTGACTTCATTTACTGTTAACTTAAAAGCAAAATTAAAACGGTAACCCCCAATCTATGCGTGCAATCACCTTTACATAAATCAAGTCACCATTAATGTATTTTTTTTTTCCAAAAGGCACTTGCATAATCGGCCATTTTAACTCTTATCAAAGGAGATCGAAACTCAAATTAAAATCAGCTATTTCTTTAATGACAACGACGAGGCTGTTTCCAAAATCCGTTCAGGGTTTATTTCCTCCCAGCCCGGTCCCAGGGCAATGCTGGTTCGCCTCTGTGTGCAGACTGGGCTGTGCCAACAGCAGCCAGTGTGTGGCACAGGGACAGAACTCTGCCTACAGCAGGGACTCTGCAGGACAAGAAAAGCACAGTGCTTCTATCTTAGAGGCTACACGAGCTGAACAGGTTTTTTAGGCTTTTGGTGTGGTTTGGTATTTTTTTTTTTTTATATTGACATCAAATTGTTCTGCAGCAGAAAATCTAATTGCTGCACAAATACATAGGTTTTTTTCTGTCTTCTTACAAAAGCTATTTTTTCACCTTTTTTCCATTATACCTGCAAACAAGATTATCAATACAGAGAAATACTAAAGGACTCAAATTTTGGGTGTTTTCTAAATTTACACATCTTCCTTAGACACGAAATGAGTTTTCCCTATTTTAGAAGTTGTTATAGCTACTTTAATGTTGCAACACAGTAACATATATTACAGTTGGTAAAATTTAGGAAAGCTCTAACTAGCTTGATAAATATTTGCTGAAAAACAGGATGAGAATATCACTTAAATCGGTGCTATCATGTTTGACAGCAACAAAATGAAAGCTAGCTAAACTTCCTTGTCTTTGAAATAAACATGCTGAACAGTAATATGAGCAATAATACAAGAGGAAAATTATCCCACTTTCTTCTACTTCAGTATTTAAATAGTCAAAGACAAAACTTCTCAAAACCCTAACACAACTGTAGGTATACTGCTTGTACATGCCTCTTCACAGTATTCATGAATATTACCAGGGATTTATTATAATAAGTAGATCCCTGGATACAAAATATTGATTTTAGACTTAAAAAAAAAAAAAAAACAAAACATTGAACCCCCCCCCAAAACAACAACAAAAAAAAAAAAAAAAAAAAAAAAAAAAAAGAAAAAAACAAACCAACCAACCAAAAGAAATCCCCTTACAAAAACCCAACCAACCAAAAAAAAACCCTCAGACAAACAAGAAACAAACTGCCATGTAATACTTGAAACATATCCAAAGACTGGCTTGAAACTTTATTACTAGCAGGATTGTAATAAATACTTCTGTTAAGCATGTCCATATATATCAGAATTTAGGTAATAAGGCTTAAATTTTCTTTAGTAAATAAAACCACATACGAAACATTCAGTTCAACACATTATGTATATTTCTGGTATAATTAAAAGACAACAGCTCTGGGTAAATAATTATATTACATATTTATAACTATTGCAAGAATAGACATGTTTTGCATAATCTTCAAATTTTAAAAACAAGATATACAGTTGAAGGTACTAGAAGAGGACATTCAAATCTTTCAAAAGACTACCCAATCTTTCTTCCAAAAAATAAAAACCAAAATAATGCAAGTTGTTTTCTGGCACCTACTTTCCTCCCACAATCCCGTCCCCCTTCCACACACACAAAGCAGCATCACAACCAAATTGTATGTGTTTCTCCTCTGGAAATGTGTCATGGCAAATAAAAGTGGTTACAAAACTGTATTCCCTCTAAATTAGGAGTTCACCAGACATAAACACATAGCAGTGTTTCATTTTATCATCCCCTGTTCAACGTCAGATCTTATATTAATTTAGACGGGGTACTTATACGAGCATTTATGCCCCATAAAAAATTGAATCAACCGTTTTTTAAAAATTGTCTTTTACTAAATAAATTGTTCAAATTTAGTCCCATCCCACATGCCTTGATGTTACTATTCCACTGCACTGTTTCTCCAAGTATCTAGTGGGCACTCAATTAAAACTCATAGCTTACAGGTCCAACTTTGCAGACACATTAACATTCATAAGGACGTAAGCGTAAATACAAAAAGTAACCTTTGTAAACAGTTCTCATGTCACAGCCAACACAGAACGTTCAGCGAAGCACTCAAGTCGCCGCCGTTAGGACAAACAACCTTACAACTCAAACACGTACTCGTTAGCCAGACATATTCTGCGGAATATGAGGGCGGCCAGGGCGAAGGTGAGCAGGACGATGAGCACGGTGGAGCCCGCGTGGCTGGCGTTGCCGCGGGGCTGCTGGGCGCGGCTGAGGTCGGCCGAGGCCGGGCCGCGTCTCTGGCCCTGCTGCTGTGCGCGGCGCTGCCGGGGGCTCAGCGAGCCGCTGCTGCCGCTGCTGCTGCCGCTGCTGCTGCTGGGCACGGCCGGCGGCTGCTCCGGCCCGGCTGCCGCGCTGCCGCTCTGCCCCTCACGCTGAAACACAAAGGGCGGGAACCGTCGCACAGCGCATTTCATCTCTTGTCAGCAACAGAGAAAATCGTCACGACTAAAACATGCTCTGCAGATAACTGTCACTAGTCATGTCACATGTCACTAATAATTGTTATAGCTGGCTGTTTCTGCCCATACGCTATCTCCTGAGTAGAAGTATATTTCAAGCTGAAAATCAGCAGTTCTATAGACAAGAGAAGGCTGAAGGAAGTCTGCCAAACCGTACTTGTGTTAGATATTTCAAATATCTTTGTCTAGGATTTGTTTTAACTCTTTGCTGCTCAAGAAATCCTCTAGGTAGTTGTATCTCTGAGGATTTGCAATGTCACCTATACTGAAGGGGAAACAAGACAGGGAAGCCAAAAGAAGGATGGAGAGAAGTCCAAGAACTGCAGTTAAGCAGCGCTGCAGTGCTTCCTGCGGACATCTGAGTCCAGAAGCGTGTTCTCATAACCACCGCCACTGAAAAAACAAAACGAAAATCCTGACCACAAACCACCTGATGCCAGCAGGAGTTCTGGAGCACAGCACGTGTGCAGACACTTATCTATTGCCCTCTACCGGGCACACTCGGTCTGGCATTACAGGTACTAAAAAATACACTTGAGCAAATGATGTTCTGCTCATGAGAATTTTATGCTGAAGAAAACAAGTTTCAATCTTATGAACTAGAAAATATGACATCTGATCTCCCACCAGACTAATCCTGCTTGCAATACTAAAAAGCTCAAACTTCCAACGTTTAATATTAAAAATAGTAATACAGTGCAGTCATTAGAAATAAACATTTTCACAAGGTTCTGTTTTAAAGTGTTTTTAAAAAATAAAGCTCTGAGAAAAAACTGCAGGTTTTTAAAATTTTTAAGTTTCATCTTCAGTCCTCAGAAAATACGATTTTCTGGTATTCCTACTTAAACCAATTTGCAGCTATTTTCCAGAGTTAGCTTTCTCCCCCTTTGCTTCTAAAAGATTATTGTAACAGCAGGTAAAACTAGAATTCTGGACATTTTAGATTTTTTTCCAAAGCCTTTTAATGGACTTGGCCAATATACATAACCTTAAGCACTACTTCAGCCATCTACTACACCCATAAAAGATAATCTTTCCACATGACTTAATGGGGAATGCCCTCACTGCATATCAGATTTGACAATCCACAAGACATTGAACAGCACTTGGCCTTGTGACTCTTCTGTGTGTGGATAAAGAATTCAAAATTTCCACCTAGTCGGTGATTTGTCTCACCAAGGGAAGAGGCCTTCAATTCCTACCCCCTCATCATTCTATTTCCCACTGTTTATCATTTGCAAGGAAGTACTGATGCAATTACTCTCCACATTTGATAACTTGCTGTTTACACAGGCATCTAGCCTAAATAAGGAAAGCAGCTTGGGTAGCTTCAAAGAAAAATGTTTTTAAAAGATAAATTTTATCAGCAGAGACAGCCAAGAACACCACAAGCAGCCTGTTGTGATTTCCAGTACACTGCAGAAGAAAGCAATTCTGCTTGTCACCTGAAAGCTCCTCATGCCAAGGGAAATAAAGACTTGGGGAAGCCAAGCCTTTGAGAAATGAAGTTCCTAGATTCATCTACATTCCCACCATCCAGAAGGTGAGAGGGAGAGAAGTGAATTCAGGACACAAGAACTACCAATTCAGTAAGCAATGTTTTTCTTCTTCAAACAGTTTTTAAAGATATAAAAAAGTCTAGATATCTTCCTAATCCTTCATCTTACTAACAAAAGTAACTAGCACTGGCTGTCATACACATCTTCTCAATACTGCAAAACTTAAATTTAAAAATAAAACAGAAAGGCCCTGTTCTGAATGGAACAAGCTGTCATACACTGACATGAACAGATCTGTGATTCAAGAGAAATCTCACTGACAATTTCAAGGCTTTAAGTTATTTTTCTGAGAAAATTATAGATGGATTGGGCCAACAGCAGACCAAAGGCTTCAGACCAAAGCTCAGCTAATGCACCACCTTGGGATTCCCAACATAATCAATGGCCAACTATTATGTGCAGAACAAAGCTAAGAAAGGAGTGATCATCATGGCCCAATAAAAATTTGGGTCCAGGTGCTACAGTATCTTAAGTAATAGAGATGACAGACAGATAGATAGACAGATAGACAGATAGACAGATAGACAGATAGACAGATAGATAGACAGATAGATAGATAGATAGATAGATAGATAGATAGATAGATAGTTTTTATTTGTTTGAAGACTTAATTGTTAAGAATGCCAAAAAATGGCAGATGGGCTTCACTATTAAAAAACAAAAATCACAATCATCTTGTCTTCAACTTAATGGCAAGTCTTTAAACTCTTCATAAGCAAAAATTACAAGATTTTTGGACAAACACAACACCTCACATGACACAATTTCCATTGTTTCTGCCAATTAATGGTTTCTGCCAAACCATACTGGAAATGTAGATGAGGGCTTAACAGACTAAAGATAGAAATATTCAATAATAATTACATTAAAGCCACCTTTAGCATCTGATCTTTATAGACATTCAACACACACATGTCACATTATTACAGACTATTTATATTACTACATGTCACATTATTTCTGAAGCTTCCGAAACTGTTAGGACTGATAGAAAACTTTGCTCCAAGGACATCTAAACAATTATTTGATGAATAAGCTATTTCAGTAAAATATACTTCTATCAGAACTAACAAAAACTTGTACCATCTAAAAAAATGCAAGTAATGAAATTTATATCATGTTCAGTCTACTGAAAAATGGTAGAATTCATTGCATCCTTTATATCTCCAGTCCATTATTTTAAACATTTTTATCAGAATACTAGAAGGATATTTAATAATCTTAGAAGGGATGTTTTAAAAATACAGCAAACTCAGGAACTCAGGACCATATAAATCCTCTGGGTTACTGAAGCCTCTTTTACTTATACCAATGGTCTGGGGAGAGATGCAGAAATCAGGACAGGTCAAACACTTGTTTGCCTGTACAACTTCTAACTGAAGAAACACTGAAGTTTGACACAGCATGGCTTAATGGCTAATACGAAAAATGTCAGGTTTTTAATGAATCAAAGTTGGGCCAAGTATTCTCAATTGTCAAGACATTTAAAATGGTTGCTGTAGCATTACATAACTAAGACATCATTAACAGAGATAAAGGGTAACACTTTTTGCCAATATATCATTCAGAACTTAAAGTTAAGGGCTTTATAAATTCATGCTTCAGAACATAGCCTCATTTTCTGACAGAAAACTCCTTCATCAGCTCAAGAGTAGCTGGCTTCAGTTACACTGTTTATTTTATCACCTTCATAATGCTTCATCCAGTCACTATTATCAGTGCAAGTCACTACTTTAAGATACTGCTTAATAACAGGTGTACTGAGGCTTAATGCATTCCCAGGTTATCAGAAAACAGCCTAACTACAGTTTTTACCTTGTTACTTAATAAAGCTCACAAAGCATCGACTTTATTCATTAGCTATAAGCCCCAAGGTGGGACATCATTCCATATCAACGCACCAAATGTATTGGTACAGATTTGGTGCAAGTTTAGACACCCATAATCCACACAGATTTAGTCTGTGCAATCAAGGGGGGATGCAGCCCACCAGCCTCTGCTGCTGAGCAATCTGCACTGCTCTCCAGCCTCCACTAATGAGTCCCACTGTGATCAGAGTTTTGGTACCAAAATTTAGGTGACCACTAGACCCAAGTCCCACCTGAGTATCTACAATATATTCCTTCAAAAAAATTGTTTTGCTCAGATGTGGAAGGATTTCACCTTAATACTAGGGCAGTTATTTTTATCAAGCCAGCTTTCAGCAGCAGTACCTTGCTTGCACTTTGAATACTCAAACAAGAATAATGTATCATCACTTTGCCCCGAGTAGACATCAACAGCTACTACAAATAAAATAAAGTACTGTCAGAAGTAGTCTAGTCAGAGGTGTTCTCTGCATTCAGTTCAGACTCCTGAGAAATACTGCATAATGCAGATTTTATATAAAAGTATGCAGGAGTTCCAGCATAAATATATGAACTACATACTTTAATCAAGACTCCAATCAGCTTAAGAGGACAATTTAATAATCAGACTATGCCCAATAAAGCTCCAAGATGGACCATACCGTTGCACTTGCTGGATCTGGGAATGCTCTGGCTGCACCATCCTGCTGGGGCTCACGTGAAGCAGCAGAGGGGTTCAGCCCTGATGTGTTTGAGGGTCCAGCATCAGATCTCCTGGATGAATTGACCTCTGCCTACAAGAAGCACATATGCACACGTCACAGACAAGATCAAAATTGCTCCAAAACAATTTGGCTTATTTTGGAATGTGTATTTCTTTGCAGAGAATATGAGGCTTACCAAAATGTAATAATCAGGTGTGCCAGCTGTATTCTGATGACACAGTAATAAATTTAAGAAATTTTCATTCTTTAAAAATAAGACTGCAAATCTGCAAACAACGGTTTAAAACCCAATTTTGTTTGCACATATCAAATGTAACATTCAAAAAAAAGCACGGATGTAGACAGCAAAAAATAAAAGTCTTTAGAAGATCCAAGACATTATGCCAGAATAACACAATTTTTAAAACTTTTGTTTTGCGTGTCCTTAAGACAATGTTGGCTTACTGTTGATACAAGTGAATTAGCACAGCCTGTTCCCCCCCAGGACTAAAGAGCCTCTGGTGAGTGCCAGTGTAATCTAGCTGTACTGGTTTCAGTACAAAACTGCCTCACAGACAGAGGGGGCATATATGTATGACACTACACTGGGTAGTATTTGCATACCAGTGTCCACTATTTAAATTTCAGCACAGAGTAAAAGAAAAAATTCAAGTCTTTCAATACTGCTTTCATACACATTTACAAAATGTCTACTGCACATTATTTCCCAGAATTTAGGTTTCATGCTTAGGAAATCTGAGACAAGAGATCAGTAGGGACATGTAGAAGAACACAAACCCCAGAATATATGCCAGCAATAATCTCTTGGGAATGGAAAAGGATATACCATCATAGTGCTGAACTGGAATACTTCTAAAATTTACACATGTCAAAAAAAAGGAAGTCTTGACCAGATCAATTTTTGTCAGTAACCAAGTCACCTCTCAAGTCATGTGTCTTGATCCCAATTTATTACAAAATGACAACTTCAAATCTATTCTTCAAATGCAGACATGGTGGTAGTGGTGGTAGTAGTAGCAAGAAATACAAACAATGTATTAGAAAACAACCAGTTACAGTGATAACAAACTGGTAAGATCACAGTATAATAGTCTTTCATGATAGTATTTAGTGTGAGGAAATTAGGTTCTCTGTTTCTTTGTATGTATTACCTCAAGAGAATCCAAAAAATGCACCAAAACAATCTGGAAATGCATTTAACATTTGAAAACTTAGAATCTGCTAAGAAGACTGCTTTGTCTTTGCAGCTAACTATTATGAACTGTAATATTAGACAGGAAAAGTTATGATTCAAATATGGATCATCAACAAAGCAACACAGAATTATGAAACATTTAGACTGGAATGGAACTCCAGATGTTCCTGGTCCAATTCTCTCTAGAGTCATGTGAGACAAGTTTTGAGCATCTGCAAAGCTGGGGGTTCCAGAGTCTCTCTGGGTAGTCTGCTCCAGCATCTGACAACCCTCAGGGTGAATCTTTCTTTCCTATGTCCCATCTTAAGTTCCCCAGAACCAGAGGACCGATTTTCATACTCTTGGTTCTTTCAAGATGAGCTTATTTCATCTTTACTGTTAATCTCTATAAAGCAGTACCAAATGTGCATTTGATTTACTATAGTTTATGAAAGTACTAATATCTAGACTGAAGTCAGACTAACATTCAAAAGATGACCAACATCTTTAAACATATGAGGGTGAGCAGAGAATTTACTGCAAAATATGCCTTGTGATGGCAACATGAAGGTAAGCATACTGTTTTACAGTGACACATATCCTATTAGTGATCTCTTTTTCTTTTTCCTTGTTTTAAGCAAAGTGGAATTTCTGCTATATAACACCTAAAACACAGGAAACTATTTAGAAGTCAATATAAAACTGATACAAAATACAATTTACTATTAAAACAAACAGGAACAAAGGTGGATGCTCACAGAATCAGGAAAACTGTAATGAGAAGATATGTTGGGGTCTTTTCCCCCTCCTGAATTTCATATTCCTATCTCAATATGACTTTTTAAAAAGTTACCATCTTGTTTAAAGCTGGTAAGAAACACAATAACCCTGGGATCATCTACACATAGTTAGGAAACCTCTTATTAAAGGATGAATGCAGAGTTGCTAGTATGTTTGCTAGTAGAGAGACTCTCTCAAATTATACACTCAATCAGCAATCTGATGTTAAATACTACCCCATAAATTGATATGAAATGTATCCAAATGATTAAAAACTTCTTTATTTTCTGCTAGTAATTCCTACTATTAGTTTATTACAAACACATCAATTGAACACCTCTGCCTAACAACAAAAGATAAGAAAGTCAAGCAAAGCAGAGAAGCAGGAAGCTTAAAAAATACCAACCCCTAAAATTTGATTTGAGAAGGGAAGAAAAGTGCAACCAGAGGACAGAACTGATTTACCTTATTAAAAAAAAAAAAAAACACAAAATCACAATGGATGGTGAAAGGCTGTAGAAACCTAAGGCTTTTGTTCATTTTTTCCCCTGACAAGTGCTTGTTCTTAGGAGGTGGTGTCAAGCACACAGATACATGGAAAGCACCTGTATTCTTTAAAGACTGATATCTCTAAGCCTTCAATTTTAAAACTGAAAAAGGTATGAAAACATTGTTTTCATGTAAGTTATGAGTTCTTTCTCACAAAAGAAAAAGCCAAACAAAACCAAACTCTGATATTTCTAGAATTTCTTTGAAGATTAGCAGTTCTTAAGTAAAAAACAAACCTACAACTTTAAACCCTTATATACTGTAAAAAAGCCAGGAAAAGGCAACCCATTGTTTCTCCAAGCAGCTCAGCTTTAAAATTCTGTCCCTGTTTTTTGTATCTTTGTAAAATATTTGGAGATGTTTTTATTCTAAGTGTTATGGCATAGGGATATGCACGTCCTGCAAAACTGGCAGGAATGCTCAGAAGACAATCTTTACTTTCCTGGCACACACAAAAGAAGTAAAAAGTAGCCTTTAGGACACTATTAGAAGAACATGGGTGATAAAAGGGAACATATTGGCAGCCCTGATCGTAGTGAGGCTGTGCTCTACACTAATGCCACATTGTCATATTGTAACTGTAGCTCCCTGCCCTCAGGCACAGTAGTCTTCCTTAGTGGCTGATTTAAGAGTTTAGTGGAAAACCCAGTGAAAAACAACACTGTGCATGCAAGACATGCAATTCTCTAAGGAATGTATTTGTCTAAACAAACCTTGCTTTCACTGAAACACAAGCTAGAGAACACATTTCTCGGTCACAGCAACTTCCATACCAGAGTTCAACTTTCAGTATCTTCAGATAGTAGCAGAGTAGTTCAAAAGAATTTGCAACCATTTTTCAGTAGTAATATGTTTTATTCCTTCCATAAGCCAAAAGGAAAAAAAAATCACAAAGGTAAAAAATTTAGGTTAGCTTTGCCCAAACTTTTGTCACACTTTTATGATAAAACTAATTCTGGAGAATTTAATCAAGTTATTAGTGTTGGAAAATGTGGAAGTAAAAGCAACATAGGCAGTTTTTACCACAGTGGTTACCACTAAAATTAAAACTAATCAATCAGTGCTTGAGATGCACAACTTATTAAGCAGCAAATTTCAAGAAATACATTCTTATTTTCTCTTTCGGACTATACTGAAATAAACAGGCTTCCACATAGCAATTGATGAAGGTCTTCTGAAATGATGAATGTTTCTGTGATTTCCAAGTTTTTCCCTCAGTATTTTCTTTTCTAATTCTCTACAAGAGAGATAAAAGTTTAAACAGTGACTTTACCTTGAAGCTAATTTGCCTGGCAAGCTCTTTAGCCTCCTTGTCTGCCTGGCTTGACACACTTCCAGATGTCAGTGGTAAGAGGGCAGTCTTCATAGATGTGCCACACATTTCACAACAGAAGTCTTGTGACCTGCCCACAAATGACATAGCTCAGAATAGCATGTTCTCAGTGTTCCTGTGTGCTTGTTTAATAAACTATTTGCAGAACAATCCACAGAAAGACAAGTGGTAGCAAGGCCAGTAACTTAGAAGTACTTCCCTCTGCCTCAAATCACACTATCTTGAAAAAATATGTTGAGAATTATCTATATTATATTATCTATATATAACACAAATTCTCTCATGTCATTTAGGAAAGTATTAATAACCGACTTCAATATCACTATTATTTATACTTTATTAATAATTTCTTACAATTAAATTACTTATATCTGCAGCAAATAAAAACTATAGATTGTAAAGATTTAACTGTTATTACAAATGTTATACTGGACCCAGGAGCTTGCACCTCCAATCCAGGAATTTCAGCTTCCTGGAGAACAGAACCTTCCCACACCATCTCTCTATAGGGCACACTGCAAGTGGCTCTCCAGGCCAGTGAGGAACCACAGAGACTCGACAGCACAGTACCAAGACCAACCTACCCCACTGACTCACTCCTGTCACTGAATACCACTGAAAAGAGCCTGGCTCTACCTTTTTTACAACTTCCTTTCAGATAATTGTACACATGGATATGATCCCCTGAACATTCTCTTCTCCAGGCTGAACACTCCCAGCTCGTTTACTATCTCCAAGGATGAAACATGTTCCAGCCCCCCAATCACCTCTGTGGCACTGCACTGAGTTTGCTCCAGGACGTGTTGTCTTTCTTGTACTCTGACCTGGTCACAGTCCCACCTGAGCCCAGCACTCCTGATGTCTCACCAGTGCTGAGGACTGAAGTAGGATCACTCCCCTTGACCTGCTGGCAAGGCTGCTCCTTGTGCAACCCAGGAGACCATCAGCCTTCTTGGCTGCCTCCTGATCAGCATGGTGACTGCCAGAATCTTCCCTTCCAACTCCCTTCTAGTCAGCTGTTCAGCTGGTGTTGTTCCTCTCCAGGGGCAGGACTTTTCTCTGGCATTCCTCCAGCCAGCTGAGGCTCCTCTGGATGGCAGTACAACCTTCTGGTGTATCAGCCACTCCTCCCAGCCTTGTATCACCAGCAAACTTGCTGAGGGTCCACCCTGTCCCATTATCCAGGTCATTAATGACACTGAATAGCACTGGCCCCAGCACTGACACCAGGAATACACCAATAGTGACCAGCCTGAAGCTGGATTTTGTGCTGCTTATCACAATCCTTTGAGCCAGGCAGCTCAGCCAGTTCTTAATCTACCTCACTGTCCCCAACCACCTAGGCAGTACTCCATAACTGAGGATAAGAGAAAGGACACCAAAAGCCTTGCTGAAGTCCAAAAAACAACACTCACTGCCTTCCCTTTGTCCACTAAGCCAATAATTTCATCATAGTCACAAACCTAATCTTAAATTAACTTCCTAAAGATCATTAAGAAGAAGTTGCTTCAGAATTTTGAACTAATTTCATTATTACTTAAAGACAATTATACATCATTATTTTGGTTGTTTTCTCCCCCCCTTACTATCAATTCCATCATATCCACTTTCTCTCCATGCTGCAATTAGTACTGTATCACAATGTTAATTACATCTCCAAGACTGAACTTCAGACAAACCTCAAATATGACCACACAATACTGGAAGGAACGAAGTGCTCTCAAAATATTTTGTTTGACTGCAAGTTCCAGGTTTGCACAATACTCTGAGAAAAAAGTGACCACACATGCAAAGCATCGAACTTGTTTTATTTGGAACAGATAAGATAAAGACTGAAGCTAAGGGACTAAAATAGCTTATTTTCTACTCAATGCATTACCCTAAAAGTGAGTGAATGTAAAACAACAAGAAACTCAACACTTACTTCTTTGCAAGAGCTCTTCTTTCTTCTGGTGTGTAATCTAGAGATCCTATTGCTCCTTCACCTTTGGTTGGCATAAATCCAATGATGGCTAGTAAAGCTGTTCTTACTAAAATGGGAAAACAGAGATATAAACAAGGTGGCAGAAAAAACAGTTATGTAATTGCATTCCACACTTGGCAAAGTTGAATTTCTGACTGCAAAACTTCATTCTGCCAAGTCTGAATTTCCTACAAGCAGCACTGGTTTGGGGTTTTTTTGGTACACTGCAAGGCTTTCTCAATTCTGTTTTAAGACAAGGTGGTAAACAAAGAAAAAGCCAACAGTCAACAGAGAAGAAAAAAATCAATTGTCACAAAAATGTTGCATTAAGGTGAGTGTTCCAGACTTTAAAAACTGTGAAAAAAATTAAAGCAGAACTAACATATAAAAAGTGGTTGAGGGGAGAAGGGGAGCAGGGGGAGAGGAAAAAGATAAGATGGTTCACAGGGAATTTTTTTTTTGCATCTGTTTTCAATTAGACATGAATTCTGCAATTTAGTGCACACAAGCTAAGTTTTTCTTTTTTGTAAAGTATTGCAGAATTTGTTCCATTTATGTCATCATAAATAGGGGAAGGAGCTCACTTAAAATATTAATAACTGCTTGTAACAGAAGTCATCTGTTCTTCATCTGAAGCCTCTCTGATGACAACATCTGTACTTGGACTTTGTTTTACAGATGTAATGAAATTTAAGAATTCAAGACACTTGCCAATACAGTTGGTAAATAAATATCCCATCAAAATAAGTACCACAGAAAAGAGACAGAATATATACAACTACTTAGAAACACAGTATTTTCTACTCTTTAAAAAAACATTGGAGATGTAACAAAAGTTGAAGAGTGGTCTGCTAAAAAACTCCTAAAATCTTACTAACATATTTTAAAAGTGAAACTGATATAGAAATAATTGATATACTGCACTCAGCCAAACTAAAATTACTTGAACATAAGCATATTGCCTTGGATGAACTATGCCAGCTGTAATAACAGTATTTTTAAAAATAAAGATAAGAGAAAATTCAGTTATTCTGAACTCAGACCACATTATCTTCCTCTTGAGTGCTCAGAACCACATCATTAGAATTGAAAACTCACTTCTATTATTATTCAAGCTGGCTTAGTGATCATGCAAAAACAGGGTAAAGTAACAGGATTTATTTTTGTAAGAAAAATTTTAACCAAAACACACAAAGAATATTCTAAGTAGTCTGAGAATTCTTAATGCTTATGTATTCAAGTAAGAAGAGCTTACCATCACCCCTCAGCTTCTCAGCCCTGGCATTTACTTAGTAAGATCTCCAAATCATTCAATTTCACTCTTTTATGACATTATATTTGACA
The DNA here is from genome assembly GCF_028018845.1 of Melospiza georgiana. NCBI lineage: Eukaryota > Metazoa > Chordata > Aves > Passeriformes > Passerellidae > Melospiza > Melospiza georgiana. The sequence continues at coordinate 113,102,221 of NC_080432.1, forward strand.
AATTCTCCCATAATTTTACACCCTCAAAATCTGTCTCCTCTTACACTATAAACATTCTTCAGGAGATTTTTTTTTTTAGTTTAAAGAACAAGTTGTTTAATGGGGGTAACATTTATCAAGGAACTGTTACTTACTACTCCACGAAGGCTGCCATGTTTCAGGATGATGCCCTGAGATGCTTAAACAAATTTTCTTCCCCACTTCAAACCTGCCATTTGCCTTCAAAGGAAAAAGGATACAATAAAGCATGCCAGCAGTTAATTCTCGAGTTTTTGTAAAAGTTGCAAAAATCATGATCAAAAGAATTCCATACACAAACAATATGTGACAATTATACTACTGCCAACACCATAAAATTTCAACTTGCTGAAAACAGAACTCTGTCATCTGAGTCTATTAATGCATGAAGAAAACCTTCTACAAAACTATGCACAAAGGAAGGCTTTTGCCTCAAATTACAGGTCTGCCTTCCTACATCTGAGCAATGTATTCAACAGAAATCAAGAGGGCCCATGGGGAGAACAGAAGGCTAGAGAATCACATCAGCAATGTGACTGCTCCCAGAGGAAAGAACTTCCATTTATTAGGCATAAGGCTTCATGCAATTCAGAGATTACCAAAATAATCTTGGAAGACTTTGCATCTTCAATTATACTGTATGTGCCACCTTTCTTAGAAAAATAACATTATCTTAAATGCCAAGAATCTCCCTATGACAAAACTGGTAACAATAAAAAGGAAAAATGAGTAAGCATGCTTACTTACCGTCAGCAGAATAATGCTGGGTGGTTTCATGGGATATTCAGGTGGTAGCACTATTCGCCCATGATAAATCCCTCCATCAAAATCTGAATCTGGAGGGCCTCTAACAGTGAAGTGCCATTCAAAAAGATTGTCCTAAAATGCCCCCATCAATGGAAGAAGGGGGGAGGGGAAAAAAAAAGAAAAAGTGTTCATCACAGAAACAGACAAGTTGATGTCATTTTCTTGAACAAGGACAGGCTGAAGAAACAGTACACAGGCAGAAGTTTGAAGAAGCCAAAATCAAGTAGAGAGTTAAGAGAACACAGCACTAAGGATAAAGCAAGGTAGGGTTCTGGTAATTTTCTTGTGCAAAAATTTGCCAAAACCCTCAAATTCATTATCCAAATTCTTTATGCTAGCTGGATAAATTATTAGAAGAGCTTTACTACCCAACAGATAGAAAACTGAGTCAATTAAGAGTAAGATCCAAAATCTTTAGATCTTTGCCTCAGTGAACTATAATTTCTGGAGAACCAAGGGGAGACCTACACCAAGAAAGAACACTAATAACAGCCTTCCCAAAGCTCCTTCCATGCCCTGGTCAACACAGGGATTTGACTCACACCCCACAGAACTATTTTCCCTCCTCCACTAACAATTTTGAAACAGGTACTGTGCCTTATTGCACAACTTTTAAATGTAGAGTTTTATCATCATTGGACATATAAATAACTTCTCTTTAAACATTATTTCTTTGGAGCTTTGAGCTGGGATTTGTGTATCAGAACTTGTGCTGCCAACAATTTCCTAAATATTTACAAGCAGAACAACTCCTACTGTTAGGACAGGAGCCTAAAAGAGGCTTGCTGTCAGTGAATGAGATCCCCCAGCTAATGCTAAACACTGCTATTACAGCACTGGGACTGCCCACATAGTTGCAGTTTTTACAGTCTAGGAGATAACTGTCAAGGCTTCCAGCATTTTCTTTCATCTGCCAGTGTTCTCTTCCCAGTGAGACACTGTTCCAATCCAGAAATAAGATCTTCGTGTAGGTTACAAATAACAGCAAGAATTAAACCTCTCATTTTACCACAGGAAGGAGAAGCAAGCTACAGATAAAAACCAGCAGACAATAAGGAATATTTTATAGCACCTAGGAACATGCATTATTATGTGAGCACATCAAGGATGGTATACATTTCTGCAAACAGCTAAAAATCAAACCTCCCAACTGAATACCACAGAACACTGCTTTTTTAAATTAATCCACTGAAGTCAGAAGGGATTTCTGTTTAAGCTTCTAACCACCAGAACTTCACTGTCCTCTCCATCCAAAAACTTAACTGGGTGTTTAGACAAGAAGCTACCCCTTAAGTGAAATCCCTCTCTCTTACAATGCATCCAGAATTGTACACATTTGTGTTTATCACAGGTTTTCTTAAAAGCAAAACAACAATCCTCAGAGATCACCTTAAGAGTTTCAGTGACCAACTCAGCAACTGAGCCAGATGTCAGGTTTGGGTACGAAAAGCTTGATTTACATATCAAGTATTTCCACAGTCTTGGGAAGGCAATGGGGGGAACAAACACACCCATGCTATAAAACTACACAGGTGCCATGTAAAACTGTCACTAAGTACTTTTACCAATACCCTGAACTAGAAGACCATTGAAGTTGAATTCTGCTGCTGATTTCCATCATAGGGGAAAAAAATCGGTTTGCTATCGTTTAAATATGTAAATTTTAAATATATATGCATTTTAGAGAAGTATATATTAATTAAGAGTATATATTAATAAAACAGCCTAATTACAAGCTCTTGCAAACATATAGAGAAACAAACCTCCAAAGGCTGTGCATGATAATGATCTGTAGGATCCTTCAGTTCTGCAGCCTCTTTCATCAAACGTTTGACAGCTGAAAAAAAGGAAAGCATAAGACATGAAAATGAAGAAAATAACTTAATATGCATCACATAGAAAAAATACATAAAACATTTCTTGAAGAACTCTTTTCAGCTAAGTAATTTTCTCCAGCAGATTCCAGTTTCTTCACTGGAGTTCATAATTCAAGATACTATATAACTACTTATGATGACTAAACCCTAAATGGGTTATACAAGCATAAAGTTATGAAAAATCCGTGCATGGCCACAGAGCTTCTCAACACTGAACACCGGGACTAAAGTAGTTTTATATTGGTAATTGCACCAAGCAGGAGGAAAAACATATGTATCATTAACAGAGTTTCAGACTACAAGATTTCCAAGGCTAACAACCTCAATATTTTACAATATACGTGCACCTTTAACAACTGCTGAAAAGCTTTATCCTGACACCTCCCATGACAATTACATGAATACTCCTTTAGTTGATCAAAGGGTGGTCACAGTAATACTTGAGAGAAATCAATATATCACCAGGAAGAGGAGAAGAAGTTTTATGGAAGATTTGAAAACACATATGCCCAGCCTGAAAAATTTACCCAGGGCCTCTGCAGTTGGAACGTGCCACCAAGTATTAACACCCAGCTATTCTATCATGACTTCAGGATACTCATTAGCAACCTTCTCCAACCTTCCACTTCAGAAATACCAGCATCACCTGTATTTTCTCTATTTCCTTCTTGTGCCCTCTTTCGCAAGCTCTATTACATCACTTATACTTCAGGTGCCCTCACGTGCACCATACATTAATAAAAAACTCTGACCTCCCCACACAGGAATTCTCCTTCCAATCTACTGTGAAAAGTTCTTTTCCTCCTTCACACTTTTGGACAGCTGTAAACAACGGCTCAAAGTTTGAGAATTTCACTTCTTACAACCCAAACAGAAAACCAATTACGTGGAAATCTGCTGCTGCCAGTTACCTCAGTCCTGCTGCTGCCACAGGGAGGTGTCAATTGAACACCCTACAGATCCCACAAGGTCATGGCACAGCCAGCAGCATTCAGGCTCTGCTGAGTAACACTTTGTCTCTTTCATCTTCATTAAGGTTTACCAGTTCATTAGAGAGGAATATAAGAAAACCAGTCTGGACCAGAAAAGGCTTTGGACTCAGCATTGCCTCACAGCCAACAAGGCTGGACACCTTTAGAAGAAGAGTGGCACACACCAGGATGAGCTAATTCAGGAGTGAACACCCCATGAAGCAAAACGGTGACTGTGAGAAAACTGAGAATGTATGTAACAAAACCTAACAAAGACAGAGCACTCATGGACAAGGCAGACAACTGTTACTGAGATTTCCCAGCTGAGAGACCAGCACAGAAAAGAAATACACCCCCCCATAAAAGCATCATGTGGAGTCATCTACATTCACCAAGGGAAAGCTAATAGAGCATAATACTATGCCACTCTTAGGGCATGAAACACAGCAACATCAAATTGAGCTCTCAAACACCAGAGACATAATTTCCTTATAAGAAGTTTTCAGTATTAAGCAAACTAGGACATCTCAAAAATCTACCACGTGACCTAACTTCAGCCTTCCAATACCTGAAGAGAGCCTACAAGAAAGATGGGAAAGGGATTTTTGTAAGAGCATGTAGCAACAAGATGGGGAATAGCTTCAAACTGAAAGAGAGTAGACTTAGATTGTATATTAGGAAGAAGTTCTTCCCTGTGAGGATGGTAAGGTGCTGGAACAAGTTATCCAGTGAAGTTGTGGATGCCCCATCCCTGGAAGTGTTCCAGGCCAGGTTGGACAGAGCTCAGAGCAACCTGGTCTAGTGAAAGGTGTCCCTGCTCATGGGGTTGGAAGTAGATGATCCTTTAGGTGCCTTCCAACCCAAGCCTTTCTATTATTCCATGATTCTAAGCAGCATGTGCATGTAGAAAGGCTGAGAGCTGGGCCTGTTCAGCCTGAAGAAAAGGCTCTAGGGAGACTTTACTGTGACCTTTCAATACTTAGAAGATGCTTATAAGGGAATGATTTTGAACTCCAAGAGAGTAGGTTTAGATTGGACAACATATGGAAGGAATTGCCCTGCAGTGAGGGCAATGAGACACTGGAACAAGCTGCCCAGAGAAGCTGGGGAGGCCTCATCCCTGGAAGCCCTGAAGGCAAAGTTGGACAAAGCTTTGAGCTGTGATCTAGCAGAAGGTGTCCCTGCCTGAGGCAGGGAGGCTGAACTAGATTACCTTTAAAGATCCCTGCCAACCCAAACCATTTTGTGTTTCTCCTCCCACCTTGCTGAAAAATACCACCTGAGAGGCTGCAAAGAGAAGCCCAGAGAGGTAAAGGTTCATCCTGAGAATGCGTGATCCAGTGAAGAAAGCCCGAAATTTGTTTCTTCTTTAAGCACTGCTGCAGTATTCATGAAACAGTTCTTCCTTTGGCTACCAAATACTGCAGTGGAAGAAACAAGCATAATTCACAAAGTCTGCCTGCAATAAGTCGTGGTATTTCAACCCACTTAAGTCATCCTGAGTCACTGAGTAAACAATGGGCAATGGCAATTCTGAAAAATCAGAACGGTTTGGACCCATTTGAAATAAAGAATCGCAGACTGTCAATAAAGCCAAAGAGTATTGCTAATTCAGCCAAAAAAAAATGTCAAGACACTGAATTTGTCCAAGACAGGTTTTAGAGACAAAATAAGTTATTTTTTAATGTGACATGACCATCAACATGGAAAATAACCACATTTTCAAAGATACACCCAGTAACACTTAATGTTCATCAAAATTAAATCCTGAGGAAATTAAGTTTCTAGGCTAGAGATTACAGGAGAGCTCCCACCAAGCAGGAAGTGTGGGAACTCTCTACTGCTCTGTGGAGGAAAGACAGAATACTACAGGTCAAAGGCTCTGCCTGACAATCTGCCTCTTGTGTTACACTGAACAAAATTTTCTGAAAAGCAAAATATGGATATTAAAAATCTAAGAATCAAGTTTAAAGCCACCAGCTTTCTTTAGGATTGAGTGGTGGTGGAATAACAACTAATGAGCAAAATTTCTACAATAAATGCATATGTGATTCAAAGATTCATTTCTGCCAAAAACCACGTCCATTCAAATTCCACTTTTGTCAACCTTTACTTCAAGCTACCCTCAAACTTCAGTTCACACAACTGCTTCTTTTGAATATATCTGCAGGTCACATTCAAGTGCTCCTGCTGTGTGCCCAACCAGACAAGTCTGTAGCTAGTGGCTGGGGAAACCTTCTGGACACAGAAAATGCAAGTGATCAGTCTTTGTAAACATCGGTGTTAAAGCAGTGTTAAACGACTGCTTAAAGGGACGACAGGATTTGAACATCAGTGGTGTTTTCTTAGTAAATCATTATGTCTTAAAAAAAAAAAAAAAGTGGTTGTGCATGACAGTATCTTCCTCAAATGTACAGCAACCTTTTCATTCTGAAATGAATTCTCAAACTTCAGTTTGAAATTTCAGTTCCACTGTTTGAAAAAGAAAGCATATAATGAACAGATAAATAATGGAATCCAGAATAGCTGGCATAAAGCTAGAGATCTCTCAATCTTTCAAGATGACTTATCTAAGCTGGGAAAAGAAGAATAAAACAACCTGACAGCTTTTACTGCTTTGGCAAATGTTTCCTACCTTTTTATTTATGGCTGCTATTATTATTTTTTTTTCACTTTAAGCAAGATTTAGAGGTCTATTCAGAAAAAATACAGAAGAAGAAGTAAATTTTTCCCTATGGCTCTGCTAACCAAAACAGCACAAGTAAAGATGCAATTTATTTACTGAATACAGGTTTTCCAATGAAAGTAAAACTCCCATAAAACCCTTCATCTCAGAGAAACTTTTATGACTACTCAATCCACTTAAGTGATTAGTAAAACACAAGTCATCTTTGTTATGTGTTTTTCTATTAATGAGGCTACTACTGACAATCAGCAAAAATATTACACAACAATAATAGAAAAAAAAAATGAAATCACATAAACAGTTTGAGACAAGCATCAAGTCCTTTCAATTACATGGATGACATTTTGGGAGGGTCTTCTTAAACCCAGCTGGCTTTGTTTTCTTCCACCCTCCACTCTGTAGCTGACCATTGAGCCAAGAGTGCCTGACCCACAGCTGGTGTAACCATCAAGTGACCCCAGAGGTCACAGTGCAGAGCATCACCTGCTGAATCACCAGTCCCCACAGCAGCCCACAGTACCTGGGACCCAAACTCCATTGGCATTTAAAAGAAAATCTCATTTAATAAAGGTAAGGTTTAAATTTCTTGCAAGAGGAAAATAGCACTGAATCACTCTGTCAGTAGCTCCACTCCACATCATTAAAAAACCCATCAGGATTAAGTTTATGTGTAAAGTACCTAGGATTGCTCATAAAATGACAGCACTTGATGAGCTTTGACATTTTAAGTTTAAAAAAAAAATCCCCATTTTAAGTGATGTGGTCACTGACACATGCAAGAAAATATATTTAAAAGAAAGAGTCACAGTAGCTCTTTGATGTGGAAAATGGTATTTTTTCAATGATATTTTTTGCTGTACTCTCTAGAGAATGGTTTATTAAATCTAAGCATACAGAAACTCTAACAGGTTCACAGCAACCTGCACAGTGTCACTAAGACCTGTATGACATGTTGTGGATGTGATTCTCCTGGACAGCCTTAGAACCTGTGAATGATGTGTGATCATCTGTAAACTAATAATAATAGAAATAAATCCAAAACACAGCACTGAAGCAGCTACTAGGAAAAAAATTAACTCCACCCAGCCAAGACCAGGACATTCCTCTGGCAGTTCCTTTGACTTCTGCTACAAAACAAATGTAAACACCATTTGCCAAGAAACAGGCCAGCTGTTTTCCATCCTCAGGGTCTCAGATACTTCCCTTCTCAAGACCCGTAAGCCTCCTGAATAGCTCTTTTACATCTTCACAGCCTCACGTACATTCTTTCACAGGATCAACAAAGCATTAACAACTATTAAAAAAACACAAAAACTTTTAATTAGTCTTGTCTTGCTTTCCTCTCACCCTCAGAAACAGCCAACCTTTAGTCCTCATTTCCCTCAGGGCAGCAGGAAGTACAGCACTCTTCTTGTAGTTGCAATTGAAAACTTTTCAGTCCAACACAAAGGGGGGGTAAAACTTACAAAATCCAAGGTGCTTGTTGAACACACTAACATCAAACAATAAATAAATTTTTAACATCTGTTTAACGTTTAATTTTTAAACAATCTATCCTTATTTCATACACGGAACAGCTACTGGCTATTTCCTATTAGCTCTGTTTAGTTAACAAAGAACTGACACATGCTTGTTGGCACGGATCACTTGCACAAAATATGCAGTGGAGAAAGAAGTACAGTTGGTAGGAAAAGCAGCAATCATATTGAAGATGACAGCTAAGAGGATCACAATCTCAGCATTATTATGTTCCCTATGCCTTCAGGCTCCCAAAGCAGTGCCCTGGGCAACAAAAGCAGGGCAGCATGCCATGCCTCCCTCCACGTGCTCTCCCTAGGCCTGCAGTGCCCTCACTAATCAAATTCTCAATGAGTTGGTCTGCTGAAAGCAAAACACACTGCTCCCCAAAAACCTAAAAGGCATGGCTGTTAGTGGGCTGTGTGCGAGGCACTTCAAGTACGTGTTCATAACTCTTCAAGTGTCTGTGCAAATACCCACTCAGACACCTGGTCACAGCCTAGACAAAAGCGAGACGTTGTCACAACAAGAGCAGTGACTACAAGATTTGGTGTCTGATCTTACAGCAGGCCAAGGGTCACAGCTCTTGGGGAAAAAACAGTAAAGAGATTATTCCAAGTAGCTGTCTTATAAACTTCAGAAAATGGGGATGCTCCTGAGGCATGAAAAGGATGAGTCTGTACTTTCGTCAGCTGAGCTTTAATATTGATGGGAGAGGTTTATCAGCCATGTGGTAGCAGGCTGATATACATCGACTAATCCATTCTGAAATCCTAAGACAGAAAATAGCTTACCCTTTTACAACTGCCGAAAATACACACAAAAATATGAAGCAACAGCTTACAAGGCTTTGCCTTATTGAAGCAATACAAAGAAACCTGAAGTGTGGAGTGTGAAATTTCATCTCTTCCAAAATTAATGGTCTTTTTGGGAAGAAATAAAAAAGAAACTCAAGTTCATAGGCAGTGTGAGAAGACAGCATGAGGAGAATGCCCCCGTGGCACCCTGCTCTCACAGAGGGTAAGTGACAGGAGCTGCTGGGCCACCCCAGCCCTGCACTGGCCACGGCCTGTACCTGAGGCAAACAGAGACGGGCCAGAGCTGCGCTGCCTCTCAGCGATGTGGTGTGAGGGGAACACCTTGCTTTGTGCTGTGGAGAGCTACCATCTTTCTGATATGGTGGGATGAACTAACTGGCTGTAGAAACAGGGATAAGGAAGAAGATGAACACGTTGCCTAGGAGCAGGACAAAGATGTGTAGTAATACTGCTCTTTTGTGGTCTGCTTTAGAGTACACAAAGTACAGCAATGGAGAACCTAACTGATCCCCACTCACCAACCTGCTCTAGCACATTCACAGAAGAGGGATCCAGGTATTAACCACAGATGACCATCAGCTCCTTCAAACTCTACAGCAGATTTTGGCATAAAATAACAATCAATAAAGGCACGTGTTTCTTTTAACAATATTTTCCTATTTAAAATGTATTTTCATCTACAACATTATATTAAAGCAACTTATACTAACAGGGTTAGTAGGGTTTGCCCTTTAAAAGTCTACTGAGCAGACGATGTCACCATTTGCAGTTTGCTCAAGTCTAGCAGCAGATTTCAGCAGTAGAAGCCTCTTGTACAGGTACAAAACGATTACTTTTTCCACTCTGTCTCAAGATAGCACGTTCCAAATCTCTAAAGCTGACCTAAAGGTTAGCAGCTTGGTTGTTCCTCTACTGAAGGCAAAGCAACAACAATAGGCACAAGGTCAGCTACTTGTTTTAAAGCCTTAGAGGGCTCAGTTACCAAGTAATCCCTTCATCCACAGATGACACAACCCCTTGAAATAGAAAATACGGTGCATTTTTTACATGTTTTAGTGCCTTTACATTAATTGAAACTACCTTAATATTAGAATATTGTAGAGTTCATTGTAAGCCTTCAGTCAAATTGCAAGAGTAAGATGCCAGCACTAAAGTGCACAGGTAACTGGAACAAGATAGGAATTTGTAAAACATACACAGAAATATTAAGTAATTGCATATGCTCATCTACCTGGTTAGCAAGTAAAGTGCCAGACTAGAAGCAGTGGCTATACACAATTACTGTCAACTCATTTTAATGGACAACTGTGAAAGAAACAATATTTATTTAAAATATTTGTTTATATTTATTCAACACCTTTTTGCATATCTGTTCAGTGAACGATTTCACACATACTATTGACATTAATCTTTTAAAGCATTATAGAAATTTTAAAAGTTATTTATATAATTTACAAACTTTCACCATCTACATGGAAAGAAATAGTTTAATAAATTAATATGTAACCAAACATGCTTAATTTGGAGAAACAATATTAAACCATTGTATGAATTATTTGTCTTTGCCACATAAAGTTCATTTTGCTATGGAACAGCTGGTTCCACACGGTTTTCAGTACCAACAGGTGCTGAAAATCAATTCCAGTAAAGGTAATTTTCTCTTGAATACAGGGGGGACAAGTAGCAACAAAGGGGAAAAAAATTTCTAAATTAAGCCACAAATATTTGTCGTCTCCACCCAGATCCCAGGTGCTTGTCATACAGCACACCACCACTGTTTCTCATGACGTGGCGAACCACAACCAGGGAGCATGTTTGTGTGGCCTTGGAAATTCACATATGCCACACATCCTGCATATCTCCCTAAAAAAAAGTATTCCTTCCTGATATTTTAAATGACCACAAGTTCATCATTTGCTTAGTGATCCTTCTTATCTTTCAGTTATGCAACTTGGGTGTGAGGCTAAGGGACATAATTTAACAACAGACACATTATCCGCCTGAGGTGTGTTTGTAAACAAGCGTGTCATGACATTTGTAAGGTACAAGTCATCATAACATTCAGTTTCTCCTCACCTCTCATGCTGGTAAGAGGACGGCATGATTAAAAAATAAAGCCACTATTCATTACAATAACATGAAGCTGATAATGCCTGTTTCTCAACACCCGCTTAGGGGAAAGCAGGGACAGCAACCCACACGGAAACCCTCCCAGCCCTTCCAAGCTGCAGAGGGGTTTTGCTCCGGCAGTGCCAGCCAGGCCTCCGGCTATGCAAGCGGCTCCCAGGGGTGAAGCCCTGGCACAGCCGGTCAGAGGCCGCTGCTCCGACACCGACACGGCCTGCCCACTGTTTGCCTCCCAGCAATCCAAACCTGCCCTTCTAGCGCTGTTTTCTCCACATCTCTTGAGGCATCTGTCTCACTTCAAGGATTCAAAAGAAAGCCCAGAAGTTATAGGCATGAATTTTAACATGCAAACATGCCAAACCCATCATGGGAGCAAACACAGACGCAAGTAAATAGAGCCTGTACAGCAACACTTCTGCAAAACGAACTGACGCCACGCAGGCCAAGTCACCCTTGGCAAGCCGTCCCTCACACGCACCTATTCAGAGAGCAGGCGATGCCCGGGGGAGCAGGGCACGGCCACCCGACTAAACGTTCAAAGGTACGTTTCCACGATCCATCAAAACGCGTGGGCACACAGACCTGGCGGCCAGGGTGTTTTGAACCGAATTACAGCTCGGACGAAGGTTTCAACGCCATCGCACTGCGAAGGCAAACCGAACCCAGCCGGCCTGCGCCTGAACGCCGCCACCGCCCCGGCGCAGGGAACCCACCGCCACCGCCACCGCCGCGGCCCCAGCCCCAGCCCCAGCCCCCGAGCCCTCCGCGACCAGCTCGCCCGCAGCGGCCCTGGCAGCTCGTAAAGGCGCGGCCGCCGCCTACCCGGGCTCTTGAGGTTGTACCGGGCCTCCATGGCAGCGGGCACCGCTCCCTCCGCGGCGGCTCCGGCGGCGGGGGCAGGGGGTGGAGGAGGAAGGCCGGCCCCGGCCCAGCCCAGCCCGCCTCGCCGCGGGACACTCCCCTGACGTGGCAGCGGCGGCGACAGCCCCGCCGTGACCGCGGGGGGAGGCACCTGCCGCGCCGGCACCGCCCCGGGCCCGGCCCCGGAACGGCAGCCGTGCGGGGACGGAGTGCTGCGGCCTCCGGGTGCGGGGGCTGCGCGGGTGAGAATGGGCCCTGTCCGCCCCGAGAATGGCCCTTGACCGCCCCGAGAATGGCCCTTGACCGCCCGGAGAATGGGCCCTGTCCGCCCCGAGAATGGCCCTTGACCGCCCGGAGAATGGGCCCTGTCCGCCCCGAGAATGGCCCTTGACCGCCCGGAGAATGGCGCTTGTCAGCCCCGAGAATGGGCCCTGTCCGCCCCGAGAATGGCCCTTGACCGCCCGGAAAATGGCGCTTGTCAGCCCCGAGAATGGCGCTTGTCAGCCCCGAGAATGGGCCCTGTCCGCCCGGAGAATGGGCCCTGTCCGCCCCGAGAATGGCCCTTGACCGCCCGGAGAATGGGCCCTGTCCGCCCCGAGAATGGGCCCTGTCCGCCCCGAGAATGGCCCTTGACCGCCCGGAGAATGGGCCCTTGACCGCCCGGAGAATGGGCCCTTGACCGCTCGGAGAATGGCCCTTGACCGCCCGGAGAATGGGCCCTGTCCGCCCCGACCGCAGAGGTGATGGGGCGAGGTGCCGCCGGGCCTCGGCGGGTTTGAACACTGGGGGCTTGGAAAAGGGGCTTCCAGGAACCCACAGACCCAACACACTCCCCGCCCAAGAGACTTCACTGTAAGACTTAGTAGCATCTTGTTTGTTGGTTTTCAGGATCATGAAAGACTGAAATGTTGTCATGTGTCAATGGTGATTATTTTAGGCAAGTATTAACAGCAAGAGCTTGACTTGATTGTCACCTTTTCCATGCCATAGTGACAGAGAGATATTTAGATCTCAACTGCTTCTCTTCCACCTGGTTATAGGTGTAATACACTTGGGATAGAACTTTTAAGAACATACAGACAATATCTAAATTAAAGGGGTCAGAATCTCAGCAGTCTCTGTTTCCTTTTGTTTCAGTATAAGCTGTAAATAAGAATCAACCTCTTACGTACTTGTCGTCAGCAAGTTTGAAGCTCATATCTAACTCATATTGTCCTTAATCTGTGAAATGAATTGTTCTTCATCTCACTTTTACATTCTTCATAATCATGTTTTACAAATTAATTTTTTTTCTTGGTCTCAGTTCTCCTTTTCCCACTTTGATTGAACAGCAATGGCAAACAGTTGTAAATAAAACATTTGAGTGGGTGCATTTTTCACCCCATCATGTTCTCTCTCAATATTACAAAAAATCATGTTAGTGTTTCCTTTCCTGTTCTGTTGCACAGTGATGTGGTAACAGCAATAGGTAAAGAAAGCAACTTTACTCCTCATGAGCTAGCAAAATTTTCAAAGGGGCAAAGCGATTGTCCTTTTTACAGGACAAAGCACTATGGATGCTATAAAGGGTCATTAATGTATAGAGATGGGAAAAGATGGCATCAGACCTTGGGGTTCCCTCTTACAACAAAGCACCATAGATACATTCAATGGCCAACAACTCCTGATGACATTTCAGCATTTCTAGCTAAGAATGGTTGATCTGACCACTTGAGATGGTGAGCTGCAGGCACTGACTGTTGGATTCACAAACTATTTTGGTCATAACTCTCTTTCCTTGTCTTCCAGAGCCACCTTGCTGTGCAGATGGAGAAGGGCATTGGGACAATCTGTCACTAAATTGTGCCCTTCCCCAAAGTAGGAGAGAGGTATTCTCCGTTCAGAAATCTGGATTTTCATGTAAAAATTCTGGAATCTATTTTGGTTGAAGATAATTTTTGAAGTTGTATTATAACATGAATAGTATAAAGTTGTAGTTATTATGAACTACTTAAGCACAATGTGGAGTTCAGCTCTGCCTTCTGGGCTCTGGCCTTTGACCCTTGGATGTGCTTACAGTGTCATTTTATGTAGTTCAAGGAGGAAACACCTGCAGTTAATGTGAAACTTGGGCTTTCAGCTAAAAAAAGATATATAGTCACTCTAACTGCATGAGAGCTAAGCACCGTTGAAAATGAGCTGAATAACTGAAAGCAAGAGAAACACCCTGAAAGAAGGTGCACATTTTCCCTGTTTAAGTAAGCTACAAAGCAGCCTGGCTGGGAGCTGGGGGAATTGCTGTGAGCTATTGTGCAGAGCTGGCAGTACAAGACTGCTTTAAATTTCAGATGTACTATTAGTTAAAAGTCAGAGCTGCAGGAGGTGAATGCTGCAGATGGAAATGGTGATTCCTGCAAGGCAGCCAGCATACAGTTAGAGATCTGGGGATTCATGCCCAGCCCCACGTCTCGGCAGCTGCTTGGGGCACATGAGGAGCTGGCACTGCAGAGCTCTTGCACAGTCAGTGTTGCCAGTCCAGAAGCAGCTGCCTCCCTCCTCTTCCTGCCTCTGGTTAAAAATACCCTTTGGATTTTTCATCTGCCTTTTGTTTAGACTTTTGCAGGAAGAAGCCATTTTGTACTGGAACTTGTGGGGTTTTAAAACCAAACACCAAATATAGTAGCAAAATTGCAGTCAAATTCTACATGCTGGCAGCACTTCATGTAGCTTGTGTATCCTGTCATATGATCTAACTTGGTGAAAAAATAAACAAGCTGAAGCACATAGAAACTGAAAGTTTGCCTGAACGTTGCTGCAACAAAGATTTTGTTGTTTAATGCCACACTGAATCTGTGCAGAAAGTTTTTACTCATGTTTATGTGTACTTTTTTCTCTAGGTATCTTTGGATGGAAGCTCTAATAGATCCACCTAGCTTCAGAGCAAAGTAGCATATAGGCCCTTTTGGTGCAAAAAATATTACAAAATTAATGACAATCATAAGGTTTGATAAAATGAATAATTTTTCAATTGAAGGTGTTTCTACTGTGAAAGAAAAGCCAAGTCAGAGTAAACATATGGGTGAAATTCTACTGAACGCTTGCAAACTATGGATAGAGATTTCTGAGCTGATTCCTGAGGCTCATTTTATAGCTGATGAAGGGAACTAGGAGCTCCTCTTGCCTGGAATAGATGTTAGCTGCACACCAAACAAATCATGCTTTAGAAGTTCCTGCATTTTTCAGTTACCTGCAAAGGCAGATTAAGCTAAATCCTCTGTGTTCTAGACTACCCTGGTTAGGTATTTTTATATGTATGTATACACAGGTATTTTTGTATGTATGTATGTATGTATGAATGTATGTATGTATAGCTGCATCTGATGTACATAGCTCTCTGTACCTGAGAGAAATGTATCCAGCATTTCCCCTCAATTTAGGAGAATTACAAGCATTTCAGTCAATATAGCCTCTTATTTTTAACAGTAAGATCCTTGATGAACTGACTTCAAAGGTCCAAGAAGGGAGCTCAGCCAGTAGGAATGGGAATCACAAAGATCAGCATGCAGAGTTGGGGAGATGCACACTAAGAAGCATCCAGCAGGAGCCCACTAAGAGGGAGTTACTCCCAAAACCTCTTCTTTCTCTGGGAGGCAGAACACCTGTGTGACACAGGGCTTCAGTTTTTGCACAAAGGTTGGATGCATCAGTGTATGCTCTTACAAATCTCAGGGAATTATGCTAGGTTATGTGACACTGAACTACTATTTATTTATCTGTGCAGGTCATATAATGGTATGAGATGAGTGTATAAATATGTTAGGTGATAATCTAAAGTCAGTTCAGAGTGGGGTTTGTATGCTTTGTGGGCTGTCTCATAAATTCAGCTACGAATTATTTATTCTAGAGAAGGTTTGACATCACAGAAGCTTATGATAACGCAATAGTTTTTTGTACAGAGCAATCACACCCTGCTTTTATGAATTCACAAAATGTAGAAGGGTTTGCCTCATTTATAATGCTAGCCTTTCAATACAGACAGTTGGCTGCAGAATTAAACTCTTGATGGAATTAAGGAATCTAATATTCATATGCCTATATTGTCAGTGGGAACAGATATTACTTACTTGCAAGAGAAATCATCATGGTGGTCATTGTGACTACAGTCTCAGCTTTTAAAATCCTCTGTGTTAATTCAGACCTTTTAAATCTAGATTCAACAAGTGCACCTCCTCCTCATCAATAAAAACAAGGGTGGCATTGTGTAACCAGTGCCCTGCAGCAATTGCACAGATGGATGGTGCCTCTCAGGAAAGCAATTACTGTCTGCTCTTCAAGCTTAGTTCTAAGGCAACCATCTCACAAAATGGGGGGCTTTGCCAGCTGACTTTTAATTAGCATTATTTCAGAAATGAAGAAATAGGGAAAGAAGTTACCAGGTTGCTTTAATTGACGAAGCAAGCAAGTGCCTGGTCTGGACCATTGGTGCAGAGTTAGTGTGAACTAACAAGATGTTTCACAATGTGAAGTCAAAATAAAGGTACAAATGTTTCACCCTTCCTTTACTCCCTGAAGACTGAGCAGAATCATGCCAACCAGTTGACTCACAGTCTTCTGGCATCATTGCTGTAATAGTTCAGATGATTTCCTGCTTCAGAAGACATGTGCAAAGACCCGAGTCAAAGCTGAATCTGTGTCCAAGTGACAGCTGTTCATGACTCTGAACCTCCCTGGTTTAGTTACTCTGTTCTTAGCAGCTACAGATAATGGCAGAAATTTTCTCTGGTGCATATTCCTCACCATGCAAATTGCAGAGCACACTAGGTAGCTGGAGGCAGTTGCCAAATACCAAAATTTAAAAATATTTTGCTCCAGTGCCACTATTTCAGGGGAAAAGCCTGGGCATAGCCTTTGACCATGCAGCCTGTTTTCCATGATGTCTTTAGGGCTTCAGGCACCAGATTTTCTTGTCACTTTTTCCATATCTGAGTTCCTCTGCATGCCCCTTCATTTTAACTTACTCCTATAGGCTTTCTTCTGGGAAGGGAGCACCTGTCCTCACAATTACACATCAGGCAGAGGCAAAGCACTCAGGGTTATGTCTGTTGGACTGCCATCAAGTAGTCCTTCCACCCCATCCATTCCAAAACTGTTACTCACCACTTTAATGTGCACTTGCATGTTCCTGCTTGCATACAGCTGCTTACATGCAGGTCTGACTGACTCAGCAATAGAAATAAAGGATTGGTGAGCAGGCTGTTTATTTAAAGCTCCTCAAAAAGCATTTACCAATTGGTGTAACCTTACTGTGTCATTAACCAAGATATATTGAGTTACCAGCTGTCTTCACCAGCCCCTTGTATATATCTGGGACACACAGGAGTTTCTCAGATGGTTGGTGGAAATCTGGGGCTTGGTTCAGTTGCACACAGAAGCATCTGATGCTGTCTGAGGTATCCTAAGTTATGCCAGATATCCATACATAGCAGAAAGGTATGGGATACTGTGCCATTCTGAACAAAGCAGCAGCACCAGGCCAGGTGAAGTGCATAGAGTGCCCTCAATGACATAAGGGATCCATGTGGACACTGGGATTAAAGCCCTAACACAGCAGTTGGGAGAGCCCAGAGAGTGGCTCTGCTGACCAAATATGCCTACCCTCTGGCAAATTGCATTGCTCTCTGGGCTCCAGCTGACTGTACTGACCTCATACCAGGTCACTCTCCTCTCTCCTCTCTCCACTGCCTGATACTAGGTCACTCTCCTCTGCATTTTCAGCTGCTTGGGCTCCACAGCCCAGCCCTGGTCGGGCTCAATCCCAGAGCCTTGGTTTGGCACTCTTAGAGAAAACTGCACAGCATAAGGCAAGACAGACCCTGAGATGGAGGTAGAGCTATTGACATATGGTCCAGAGAAAAGGCAGCACTGTTAAAAAGGTGTAAAATGCTGGAAGGAAAAGGCAGAGAGTCAGAAGATGGCAGGGTAGTGGGGGTGACACTTGAGCCAGAGAATGCGCATCTGTTGTCTTGCATGGGGACGTGAGCATGTTAATGCTAAGTCTAGTAGCTTGCTAGTCACAGCTACCTATACTAACCAATAAATTATTACTTTACTCTGGTAAATTGTCTGTATCTGCTTGCAGGCTTTTTTTTTCCTTGCTGAAATGTGTCTAGCAAGGTGACTCATGAGGATACAGGGAGATGCAGGCTGCAGAGGATACTGTTACTCTGAAAGAGAAATTACAAAAGCTAAAACAATTGTGCAGTCTGGTGTTGTCATAACTATTCACATTACAGATTTATAGCTTTTAATTAGGACTATTAATCGTAGCAATATAAAAAGGGGAGGGAAGAAGGAAAGAACTTCTTCCATGCTAAGGAACTTCTATGAATGCATTTAGTTCATGGGAGCTGGAACCTTTCATGGGAGAGGGTGTACTGAGTAAAGCAGAAAGGCATTTATAATCTGTCAAGAGAATACTAAATTTAAAGCCAATAATCAAGTTTCTGCATAATGGACTTCATGAAGAATATGAAATTTGAATGACAACTGCTGCTTTATAGACAGAAAATGTGGAATTGAAATATGAAATTACTGAAGGAACAGAGCTGGAAACACTGCTGAGCAAGGGGAACAGGAATGGTGGTAGTGAATTAATTTGAATGCCTCTGCTGCAAAACTTGCATTCAGCACTTAGGGTAGGAGACCAAGACAGCATGATGGCACACTGACAGTCCAAAGAAGTTGAATCAGCTGCAAAGGGAGTATTGAAAGAGAAGCAATTTGTGGATCAGACCATTTGGCTGATCCAGAAGACAATTCAGTCATTGAAAAGGGCATTGCAGAGAAAGAGTATGGTTCCACTTCTCAGCACAGATTTTGGAGACAGAGATGGTCCCAGGACCTTTAGATCTGGCACTACTGGATTCCCAGAAGGCACATCCGTTCTCTCTGCATACTACCTTGCAAAAGGAGTTGAAACAGGTTACATTTCCCACAGCCCAGAAGCCTCTCATTATCAAAGTAGCCCCAACCCAGATGTGGATGTGCATAAGCAAAGGAAGAATTCAATCCACAGCTGACTTAACCTCAGAACAAGTTGGAGTTGAATGATGGCCCTGGATAGCGGGGCTTTTAGAAACCCCAGAAGTGTTGCTGAAAGGTTTTATTTCTGGGGCATCCATCACTCCATTCCATTATGCAGTTTTATCAGCAGCATTAAGAGGAGCTCCAGCTGCAGCAGAGAGCTTGCAGCACTAGTTGTGAAGGAGTCTGAAAGCACTACTGGTTCCCAATCTGTTGGATGATTGTTTTATCTGGATAACAGAAAGCTGAGGAAGGACTAGGGCAGTATTTATCTAGGAAGCATGCACTAGGTTTGAGACTTGGGGCTTGTGAGGGAAGGAGTAAGGAGGCAGGCCAGTATTTTAAGGACCAAGAATTTGCAGTGATGCATGGATCGAACTGGCTGAGGGGGCACCTACCTGACACAGAAACACCTAAATGCAAACACAGGTTCATCTGAGTCAGAAACTTGCAGTGCTGATGAGAACGTGAGTTAAGACTATAGCATTCCCTGATGCTGGCACGCTCAAGGAATTGACACGTCGTGACTTACACACATTTTCCTTAACAAGGAGAGGTTCCTCTTGGATGTAGTCAGGCTCTTTGCTCTGCCTGTGCTGCTCTCCTGCTTACAGAATTCTTTTGCATTTCCAGTGTGAATGCATTCATAGGGTTTATACTTATGTTTGTACTGACCCTACACTTCAGTTGAGACTGTTCAGAATGGCTTTTAGTTTGCACTGAATGGAGATAAAAACACAAAAGGGTAAATCCTGCTAAGATAGGAAAGGCAGCTTTGATACTGTCCTGTTCTTCCCTGTGAACTACTTGGACCTTTGAGGACCACGTGGTACCTCCCCGGGGCTGACCCTGTTGTGATAAGCCCATTATCTTTCCTTGGTCTACATTTTCATACAACCACAGAATCAATTCAGTTGGAAAAGACCTCTGGGATCATCAAGTCCACCTTTTGACTAAACACCATCAAGGTCAATTAGGCCATGGCACTAAGTGCTATGTCCAGTCTTTCCTTAAATACCTCCAGGGATGCCAATTCCAATGTTTAATCACCCCATTACCTCCCTGGGCAGCCAATTTCAATGTTTCATCACCCTTTTTGTGAAGAAATTCCTCCAAGTATCCAACCTGAACATTTTGTGTAAGGCACCTTGAATACACTGAAATGTTCTGGCCTACATGCTGTACTTTTGGCCACTCTGCTGTTTTTCTTGCCTCTCATGTTTGCACTCATCCATGTGTCTAATCCCAACATTCTCAATTTAGGCTAGCCCATGTTAGTTGTGGGCTTTTTCTTATTTTTGGTTTGGTTCTTTTTAAAGAACGGACATCAATGGGTTTTTTCTGTTTTTCTTCTGCTATTCAGCAATCCTGAAATAAATAATCCCTCTTACTTGTAGCAGGTCCAGGTATTCAGGGGAATATTCAGTAGAGTATCTTCTCTGACTAGTCTCATGAAAATCTTTTACCTTATCAAAAATGTGTTACTTTAGTTCAAGAGACATTGTGATAAACTGCTGCACTAGGGGATTTTGTCTTGGATATATTTATATGTTTTTTTACATTTTAAAATACGTTCTGGACATGATTAAGAAATGTTTAAAATCTGACTGTGAACATAAACTGTAACTTCAATATCAATACATATTTTATGGCATGCATACAAACCAGGATTACATAAATCTGTCGAGTCTTTTTAGGCATGTTATAGCATGTAATGGATTTCTAGAATTTTTTTTGCACTCAGTATTTTTTCAGTAGGTTTTAGCTCAAGACCTAGCTTGTGGCTCATAATGCCTACAAGCCAAAGGGAATAGGCTGGCAGAAACCAAGGAGAGTGAGTATCAGACCTGGTTACAGCAAAATATGAAATTCAGAGACAGCAAACTGAGAAAGGTAACACAGATACCAGGGAGAAAACAAATTAAAAGCAGCAATCTGCTAGTGTCATTTTTAAATGTAGCTATTTGAAGATATGTGCATGAGCTAATATGCAAATATTAATACAGTGAGAAATCAAGTGGGATGTCAACCATATGCCACCATATAAGAGGAGCCCAAAAGAACTTCCCAATCAAGCTTATTTCTTATTTTCCACACAGCTGAAATGGGAGAATTTGATGTGTTTATCTGTAATTGAGTAAATTCACATGCAGCTATTGATAAACATTTAGAATCTGAGGAAATTTTGGTGTTAATGTATCTGTCCATCTAACAGGACAAAGCTGCAGCACAAAAAATCATGACAGGATGTCATGTACATCATCAGTACAAAAATAGGAAAACCTCAGTGTTCAATTTAAGAAAAAAATATTCTACAATAATTGTTGCAAATGACATCACAATAAATATGTCATTAAAGCAAACAGTTGCTACTGTATACAATTATGGGTTATTTTCTTTAATTCCTCCAATTACTCTGATGATGCATATAAAGATGGAGGGAGTTCATAGGTCAACATTTCTTTTAAAAATTGCTGCAGTACTTTCACAGAATGAGCTCCCTTAGTATCAAATCATCAGGAGTGCAATTTCACATGCAAGAAACCATAGAATTTTTGTTTTAGTGGGAAAAACAACCCTGTTCTATCATGAAACATGAGAGCTCAAATGATCTATGTGAATTATGCTTTATCAGAGTAGTTTGCTCCTGACAATTACACTTCTATACTAATGCACAGCATGTTGGTAATCACCAGATTTTAGAAACATATTCCAGCACTGTAACATTTTAAATAGCTATTCCAGTGCATTTGAACTCTTCACAGAACCCTTCACACACTCTGCTGCCTGAGCGGCTGCCTGCTGAATTACTTACGGGGATTTCCTCAACTATAACAAGTTCTTGGAAACAGTATTTTATAGTTATCTAGCTCCTGACTTTAAAATGTCCACAGGATACTAAATTGGTTTGGGTTTATTGTAAACCAGTGTTTTTAAAAGACATGGCTTGTTCATTAATGGTCCCTACCATCTCTAGTCAACTTCAATGTTAAATAAGAAATGGAGACTTATGGATCAGGTACATTAAAAATACTGGACTATTTGGAAAGTAATTACTTCTTCCACAATTTCAAATTTTAGAAAAAGTATATCAGCACTGCCTTAAGTGGCTCTTGTAGCACATGGGGTATTTAATTTCTTTAAAATAAAAACTAGAATCTCAATAAAATTTAAAAGATTTTTTTTTAAAAAAAGCAAGTTTTAGAATATATTTGTAAAAATATATTCCTTGCATGCCTCACTCAGTGTTCAATCACTTCAGCTAGAACATTAGAAAATGATTACTCAAAAGTGAAAATACCAAAGTTAAACACTAAAACTAATGAATTTTTAACATTCTTTAAATTTTATATTTGAAACATAAGTACCCTGATGAAAATTACATTTACTCTGATGATATCAAATTGGAAGTTTTATGTTGGCCAAAATCACCCCCACTAAATTGTGCTAGATAGTCTGTTCCAAATTCTGAATGGGACTACAAGAGGCAACTTCACTGTCTTAAACAAGTTGATAGTCTCTAATAGAAGGTCTACATAGAACTCAGGCCAAATATATGGAAGCTACATTTAGTTATGACTCATACCATAGCCACTGTGAAGAGATAATTTACACATGAAAACAACAACAAAAAATCTGGCCCAGCCTGGTAGGTGTTCTTAGTCCCACACAGCCACCTACACCTGGTGGGGCAAAGGGAGGACAGAGATTGTGACCCAGTGCGGGGATCTCAACAAAATGAAAGACAAACACATGGCCAGAAATTACAGCAGCCCTTCAATGAATGTCCTGTGGACTGGAAAGCTGTCAAAAGGTGTCTCTTACCCATCACTGCTTTGGTGAACTCTGAAAACAGCTTTGCATTACTTTGTCTGAGGGGCTAGTCAGAAGAATGCCCTCAACTAAGATGATGGGTGGTGACAGTACTAAAAGGAATTTGAACTCTGTGTTTTAAACACTCTGATTTGACTACAGCTACTGTCACTGTTTTTCACACCAGCACCAGGATCAGTGATTTTCACTATTATCAGTATTTCTTACCTTTCTGAGCCCCTAGAACTGCATTACTTATCACACAATTCTTGACAGAACCATTGGTTCCATCTTCCTGCCTGCCTCCAGAGCTATTTTGGCTAGGGGCAGATTAGCTGTGAATATGGTACATTTCCCCTTACCTGTTTCTGGTGTACAGAAAGCTGCCTCCCATTCTGGTCAAGTTCTTCTCACTCTCAAAAGCTGCCAACAAAACCATTAGACTGCGCATGCAATTAGTAAAAATTAAGAGTTTCCCTTCCATCAAGGAATTATAATTTTTTATCACTAATTAAACAAAACCACTCAATACAGAACATGGAAAGCGTTACTTCTTTTTAGGTTTGAGAGTCCTCTGCTGTCCTGGCGGATCCTGGGGTAAATCTGCTCATATTCAATATTAAAATAAAAAGTAGTGATGTATGCTGATTATTACAGCAGGTAGATTGTCCAGTCCTCATTTTAATGGTCTCGTCTTGATTTCAATCACAGATGTATCCCTGATAGAGGGAATCAGAACCCAGTGCTCACACCTTTATGACTTATCAGTACATCAGAATGCCAGGTGGAAATACATACAGATTCTTCATTGCACCAAGTGTACACGTGCAGGCTCTCAACACAAACTTAGCAATGTAAATCCAGCTGTACAGATACAACACACTCCTCTGAAGCCTTATAAAAATACCAGTGCAACGTAGAGCCATTTTACAAAACAATCATCTTTATAGAAAGGTATTTTAGTGGTATATGCTGAGGTAAATAATAAAACCAGACCCAAGAGAGGGCATGACCAGTGTTAAGGAGAACTCCGGATGAAATTTGGCCAAAAGCCTGTTTTATAAAAGCTAATATTTACCTACCAGTTACGATTCCTGGTAAGGTGCTTATTGCTGTAATACTTCAATATTATTCTTCAGTTTACAAATTGAAAAATATATGAAATTAGATCTGTATGAATGTTAGGTATTAGCTGTCACAAATTTAAAAAGGCATTGTACCAAGTTTTTCTTAATTGTTTACTAACCAATTTGATTGTAGCAGGTAAATAAACTACAGCATACATTTTACCTGACACCATGCATCAAAATCACCATAAAAACTAAGTTTATCAAAGTCCAAGTCCACAAGGAAAACATGAAAAAGTGCAAATTATGTACCCAGTATTTCTGTCACAGCTGTTTTTTCTTAATATGGCATGAAAAAGGTTTACAGCATATATTAAGAAAATTCTTACAAGTGCTCACCTCAATGTTTATATATACAACATTTTGCTCAAAGTGCTCACTATATGAAAAAAACTGATTGGATAAAAATATTTAAACAGTGCTTTCTGAACGTTCAGGGAAAATTCATATAATACATCAGTCCCATTCGTTTTCCTCTTCCCTCAGTGCAATGAGATGCAGAAGTCACATCAACTTCATGAAAACTTTGCTTGCCACATTGCCAGAAAACCTCAGTTACAGTGGCATTCTTGGTGTCCCATTGGGAGTGGGTCTTTTATTTTTTTGTAGGTGGCTTTGATGTTTTCGAGATCTTACTACTTTCATTCTTACTTCAAATACTTCTTGTATGGCTTTTCGAAAACAATGGAAATTGTAGTCTATTAATCCTACAGAGACACAAATGTTTTACATATTAATAAAGACATTCATAGAAATAAAGTAATGAAAACATTGCTTATATTCTATGTTTAGTGAAATACCATACTCTCTGTCTGGAGCTCATTTTCAGTGTCCAGGAATTTTTTCTGTGCTAAGCGAAAGCACATTTGAGAAATACAAATAATTCAGTAAGCATTACAGCTTGATACAATGTCTGCTACTATATATACTGGTATGTTTTAAGAGAAATCAAATAGAAGTTCATTGGCAGATAACAGATCCTTAATTTAATAAAGGGCTTTGAAGAAATGCTCAGTATACTAGAAGAAAAACTGAAATCTTTCATAAAATATGGTGTCACTTTGGAAATCTATTTTACAGAATAACTGTGATAAAAATAAGTACCTTCTATTAATCAAGAAATATTTGGTTTTTGACAATACATAAACTTTGAAATGGATACTTGATAGAACTATTACCAAATCTCACCCAGCTGTATTTCATCTTACACTGTAATTAAAAAGTAACACAATAGACATGCTGTTAGATTAGATACTTACATAATAGGCAGATAACATTACCATGTCAGTGGGCTGAATATAATCCCACAGAAAAGCTGTAAAGCCATATTGGTAGTCAACTGGAAGATTTACTGAGTGCTACAATTCTGTAACACCACAATACAATTTTAGAATTTTGGTACTGAGCTCATGACCTCATTTAATATTAATGCCATAAGCTTTCTTAACTGAAATACTGCAGCATTTTCCATTTCAGTTTCCCTAAGAGGAGATGAATATTTTTAAGTGGTTTAAATTGACCAGGTTACACTTTGGTTTTTTTCCCAGGAACCGTTTTCTATCTTCCTATAGTTCAGGCAAAATATTACTTGGAATTCATGAGGCACAAAAAGCTCATCTCCATTATAATACCAGAACTGTACTGCAGAAGAGTGAAGGCTACCAAGTGTCCCAACTATGCAGACACAACAACCTCACACAGTTATGGACAAACCCTAAGGGATGTTTATTCAGCATGGTGTCTTTCTGAAACAGTGCTCTTAGTAAGTGTGCAGAAATAACACATCGTATGCTTTCTACAGAAAGCAACTGCATCCAACACTCATATGCAATAAAGGTGGTAGAGGTATGGAAGAGACATTTGACTAGTTTAAATTCTATCAAAAGCTCACCAGGCTGTCAAACAGCCCAGCAGAGATGGTACAAGTGCTGTGTTCACAGCACACCAACACTGACAGGTGAAATTACTATCACAAGATGGGGCACAGATGGCAGCTTGCTCTTCCACTGCTGAGTTTTGGTCTCAGGGCATGTCACAAAGACCAGCAACTCAGTGAACATCATACTGGTGGGCAAAGAGGTCATGAACTAAGGGCTCAGTATTGACTTTGACCAGAAAGATGACAAAGAAATGTTGTGCACTTTAACTGCAAAATTAAAGCACTCCTAAATAAGACTAGGTCCTAAATATGCAATTTTTCAAAAGCTTGCTTTCAGATATAAGAAAAGCAAGAACATTCTATCCATCAGTTTCAAAATTTTTCCCTTGGCTGTGGCAGGCAAGCTGTTCCAAATGTGTATGCTGGTGTCAACAGGTACAAATCAGTGTCAGACAATATAAACTAACACAGTCTACAGTTGCAAGTGGAAGCTTTACTGCATTGGATGTAAACTTTCAAATACTTTCATATCAGAAATTTGTCAAATACGTTTAGGATTTCATCCCATCTTAATGCCTGCACAAGTACTTTCATCCCTTTTAAAATGTTATATAAGCTTTATCAAGCTGTACTTACCTCAATATTTATGATGCAGTTAGAAACTTATCAGCCAATGACAACCTCAGTTATTCATTAACTCATTAATATAAGGGAAAAAGAATGCAATACTAGAAAAGGGAAAAATACCTTTTCTCTCAAAGCTTTCTTCTCTGACAAAACAAACAAGAGCGAGGAATTTTGTCACCTCTTTTAAATAAAGGACAGTTGTATTATTCAGTTTTATGATTGCCATTGATTCTTTGTCATAAGGGGTTCCAGTGCCATCATCTTTAAGCCTAAAGAGCAGTATTCAAACAAACAAAAAAGAAAAGACACCAGATTAGTTAACAAAAGTACTGCTACATTGGTTCTCTCAGCAAAGAATCTCAAACTTTATGAAATCTTCCTTTTCATCTTTCAGGCAGACTCTTCTTCAAACTACACACTAGTAAACTAAGAAGACAAAGAGATTAAATTGTTTAACACATCACACACCAAATCTTAGATCTGGGGCTAGAAATCAGGTGGTTTGACTGCCAAGTGCCTGAACTGGAACCTTATTTTTTCCTCAGTAAGTTACCACCCATTTACCACAAGGCTGCTTTTTTTTTTAAATCAGTGCTTTATATTATGACTTATCATAAACATATGAAACAGTAGGTCTGTACTGATAACTCCAAACCCAGCAACCTTGCTTGAGTGGTAGCAGCTGACTGATAGTTTAAGACATCATGAGACTTTCCTCATGAGATGTTTGCTTTTGCAACATCATAGTATGAAAAGAGATTTCTCCTTCACAGATGCTGTGTCATGATGATCACTGTATTATGTTTTTGTACATCATTGTAATATTGTAATTTTTTCCTCATTCCTGAATGCACACACAGATATTGTTAAATTGATTCTTATCACCAACCTTCCAGAACAATTAGTCTCAGTAATATATTAAAGTGGCAACTTCCACAGATGCTCCAGGAACAGAGGACAAAAAATTAATTGTAATATCATCTTTAGTCTGTAGCTAAAAAATGGCAAGCAGATCTCTGGTGATAAAGGCTAAATGGCTACACAAGCACAGTGGCAGAATGATATTTTGCAAATAAAGAGCCCCACAAATGGTGTTGTACACATAATTATTAAATGCACACTCTTTTGAACTACACAGCAGATTCTTTCTGTTTACAAAAATCAGCATTCTTTATTTTATACCTCTGTAAAACAAGTTCTAACACAGCTACTGAAGTGATGACTCCAAAATCTGAAACATATGGTAGAATATACAAACTTTAGAGATTTTAAGTAAAGTATTCAAGTTTATTGTTCCAGTGCTTATTGCACGTGTGCACCAGGACTCTCCCTTGTACCCCCTTCCAGAGAGCAAAAAGTCTACCAGTGGCACAAATGCAAAGCTAGCCCACTGGCCTCCAAATGTAAGCATCTTAGTGCACCAATTCTTAATGTGCCCCTGCCCTTCCCAGGAATGGCTGCCATTACATTTGGCCAAGGGCCCAGCCACTGAACACATAATTTGCAAGGAGATGTACGTGCCAGCCCAGGAGATTTCCACTTGCTAGTGTACAAAAAGGGGAAACTGAAAAACCCAGGAAGGTCATAAAGGGAATAGAGGACAAACAGAGAACTGAAGTGAGAGTGAAACAACTCTCTGAGGCTATTAGAGGCCACTGGCTATTAAATAAAACTCAATATGGCCCCACTTCTTTTTAAAACAGGAGGTGTCCCTCTGTTGATTTCATCCCTAGGGAAAAAAACAATGAGGTTTCCTTTTACTTTAGGTTGGTATCTTCTGACTTCTTCCTCCAAATAAAATTATTAGCATAGAAATAGGAAGATGCTCACAAAAGAGACTGAACAGGGAACAATGCTTGTTTCTGAGAAGGATCAGTCTCTCAGAAGCCAGCCATCTCCTCCCCTGCTGGCAAATTACCCATTCTAATTATTGTTTACATCCACATCACTGGAATTTTGAGGCTATTCAGATGCTCAGTACACAGCTTTATGGAAAACATTCACAATTTACTTACCCATATATACAAGAAATGTCAATCACAACATCTATCATATCACAGCAGAGCTCGTAAGTTTGCATATCCACTGGAGTGCTGTCTGTTGCAATATAGATCTTACTGACTACATCAAATAAAAATGCTTTTTCAATCCCAGAATTCTATTCAAGAGAAGAAAAAAAGAAAAATAAAGTGGAATCCATGTTTTCAAATTAACCCCAAGCTTTTCTGTTCCCTTACTTGCCTGTTATAGAAAAAGTCTAGGCTAAAGAAATTAAATTGCAATCAAGCTCATTTTGAAAGAACTGTACATACAGCACCGTTGTATTTGTAGCAAACAATAATGCTCACAAACCTTCCAATATTTTCTGCCTCTGAGCAGACATAATGACAAGTGACACTTCCAAACTGCTCAACCTGGAGAAATTTCTTTTAAGTGGAAAATGAGGGAGGGCAAGGGGGGAGCAGAAAAATCTTCCAAGTTCAAGATTTTGGTGTTTTAATTGTAGCAACAGACATAAAAGAAAGCTGCAATCCAAAGTTATTCTAAGTAGGCATATGAGAAGATAGAAACACGAGAAAGAAAACACTGATGGGCAAAGAAGACAGTATTGCTCAGGAACTGATTTCCAAGGAAATTTTTCCATTGCAGTCTGTAGCTGTTCTAGTGTCTGGTTCTGTAGAACATCTTTTAGGATCACAGGAGAGAGACCAGTGTTGTGATGGTGCCTTCAGGTTTTACATAGCACTGGTAGTTAAAGCCATGTTTAAAATGCTAAGGCTTGCTAAAATGATGACAGCTGTGTTCCTGTGATCCTGCCAAGCTGATTAAGACACTCTCCATACTGGAGATGTATCGTATTCACAGCTCTGAGAAGCTAGCCAGGAATGCTAGCTCTTACTCTTTGTGTAGATAAGGTAAACTGCCATAAGCCTCTGCTTCCTGGAAAAAAAAAAGTGTACTTCTTAACTGAAAACAGTAGCCTTGCTGGCTGATGTCAAAGGATTACACCTGCACACCTGTCCCAACATGAAAAAAGGGCAATTTCCCAGAACTGCTAAAGCACAAGCTATGAAATACTCTTCCATCTATATGAGAAGACAAGCAATTTTCTCCATCCAACTGAACTGTCTCCAGAAATTCCCATTTTAACAGGGTTTGGGACTGCTGCCACAGTAGTTCTGTAACCACCAAAAACCACACTGAAAATCCCTAACGACTTTTAATAGTTTCAGCTTCTTTTGTACAGTTACAGAACTTTTTCATTTTTCTTCCTTCTTTCCTAAGTCAACTGTTTAACACATAGTTAAGTAACTAAAGTGACTCTCCTGCTTTCCATATTTCCTGAAATAGGAAGAAAAATTTCCAACACTAGATATGCTATTGAACAATGGCCAGCAGTATTTTGGGCATTTTCTCCTTAAAGAGGTGTCATTCCTCCACCACTGCACACAGAGCTAAGGCTGCAAATATCCATTAGTAATAACAGAGTATAGAGGTGAATTTCTTGTATTTCATAATGGAAAAACTCTCTGAGTGGCCTATTTCAGTAAGTCAATAATAAAAAAAATATTAAAAACAAAGTATACACTGTGGATACCTTAGGTAAATGGGCTGAAGCACAGAATGTACAAGCAGAGTCTCAGAGAAATGGCTTTGTTCAACCTGAAGAAGAGAAGACTTACTGCTATCTACAAATAACTAATGTAAGGGTTCAGAGAAGCCAGACCCCAGCTCTTCTCAGAGCTACAATGCTGAAGGACAGAAGACAAAAGGCACAGGCTGGAATTCTGACTTGATACAAGAAAAAAAAAATTAATAGAAGAGTGGTGAAGGATTGGGAACACGCTGACCTGAGAGTTTGTAATGTTTCCTTCTTTCCAAATGCACAAAGCTGAACTGGACCCAGCAATAACCAACTTGCTGTAACTGACCTGACTCTGAGCAGCATCTGATCTCTAAAGGTCTCTTTCAGCCTTCAGGGCTCTATGAGTCTATGTTCTTTGAGCACAAAGAACAAAAATGTATGCATATTTAAGCTGCTTGTTCTGGCCACATATGGGAGTTCTGTAATTTTATTTTTTAAATAGTAATTCTGACAGCACCTCACACAGTTCAACAGATGCTGTCAAATAAGATTAATTACAAGACTCTTTTGAAGTATCATGTAAGTACATAGCTATAAGTCATTGCCAAAATTGTATTTGAAAATACAAGTCATTTCAGACAGAAGAAGCTGAAATTTGAGCCCTGCAGTGTCATTCATGAGAAGTCAATTACCAAGTTTTGTATTACAAAAAGAGAGACATAGCAACGATTTCAGCTGTACAGATAAGATGCACTTTAAATTATTAAGATGCCAGTGACAATATAATAACATTTAACAATGAGAAGTGATTTTTTCATCTCAGAGCTCTAGGTGCTGCAGCCTGCCTGTACTTGCAGTGACAGTTCAGAAAGTTTTCTGAACGTTTGCCAAGAACATCTTGAGACATTCTGCCATGCCAGCAGTTACACCTGTTGGTTAAGGGCAGAAATTGGTCTCTTAAACTATGATTGTTTTCAATTGCAACTGATCCATTGTGGTAGAACCTGCTGAGAAACTGCATATATTTGCTTCTTTAGAACTTGTATGGTAACAGAAACCTCTGTGAAATGGATGGACTGCCAGGAGTAGTAACCACTAAATTTATCCACATGCCTTCCAATATTTCATCTGCCAGGGTTTTTAGTACAACTGTAACCGAAAAGTCAAAGGATTTCCCAGAATTTTTGTGTGGAAACTACTCAACACTCCACCCTCCACCTGCTACCCCTAGCCCACAAAAGAACCCAAACAGAAATTATAGAAACAATAATAAAGAGTCATTAAAACCAGGAAAAGGTGGATTAAAAGTAATGTTCAAAGAGACATTACATCATTAATGCTTAGGGAAAATTACAATAAGAAATCAACTGTTTCTGTTACTGGAGCTGGTGGGTTCCTTACTGAATGAAAGGCTGCCATTGATTAAATGAGAGCAGGGCCTGAAAAAACACCAGTTGTCTCTGCCACAACCCTACAGTCTGCAGAGAAGATGCAACATGTGCTAAAGGCATTCTGAATTGATGTAAGAATATTCCATGGTTAATCTGAATCAAGAGAGCCATTGTGAAAAATCTGCAATGAATATGTGAGATTTTATTTTGGATAGGTAAAAACCATGAGGTACTTGAAATTCAAACCATGTCTCTCAACTATACGGGGTGTGATGATGTAGAAGACATCTAATCCTTAAATAGAATAGGTTCAGTAAAAGTGGTAGTATTCCTCCAATCCTAGGACGGGTAAGCAGGCCTATCTTTTTCTGTCTTTAATGTATGAAAGTAAGCCAGAATTTGGCCCTAAAAAGCAACTCTCAAAAGAACTTAAGAGGATATTGCCAGTCACATCCAGTTAGCAATGAATTTTGGACAATTCTTTAAACAGGCATTACATCACACAGCAGATTTCGCGAATTAATTTTTATCACTACATTTGAATTTACAGATTACAAAATTTAAATCATTAAATGATCAAAACTGTATATAATTTTATTTTTACTATAATAATTGTTTGTCTTAATACGTACTTTTTAATATCTCTCAAAACAGACCAAACAACCTCAAATGAAAATACACTTTCCTATGTCACACATCTTGATTGGTTAATAAGGTCACAGTAATTAAGAAACAGGCATCCTTCTATATGAAGCTGGTGTGTTATCAGATAAGATTAACGTGGATTTTTAGTACCAGTTATTTAATGACTTACAAGCCGTTACATTAAAGAATGCAGCACCAGAATTATCACACTGATGGCTCCTCAAACATGCTCACACACTGTGGCGTTATAAACTGGGGAAAAAACCTGCTGTGAACTTAAGAGTGATCACAGATCTATTTTTGTAATCGTCAGCTTTTTGTGTTGGAATTCTCCGTGGCATAAATGAAAGCACTTCCTCGTGAATGCGCTGAAACTGAAAAGTAGAACACGAACACACCCCCGCCCTGATATCCAACACATGGGCTTCCTGAGATAAGGCGTGACCAAAAGCCATGCCAAAATTTGTTGCTACTAAATTGCCAAGGTAAAGAGGCACCCCCTAACTAATTGTATGCAGGAGAACGATGCTTAATCTTCCTGTGGTTGCAAATAATCATTCTGAGTCTCTCTGTTTGCAGACAGAAGATACTTGTAAAAACAGCAAGCATAATGAGGACATAGTGATGCAGCTACACATGGCCCTAGGTCACTTAGAAACTGGAGCATAAAAAGAGTCTGAGACTTTTCCCATACTGAAGAGGGGAAATAGCACACCTCCCTCACTTTTCTAAACATCCCATTTGTTTGAAATACTTTTTCTTCCTTACAAACTATACGTGATATTGTAGGTGTGATTGGAGCTGGGCGTTCCAGACACGTGAGCAATTGTCATCAGTCATTCAGGAAGCTGCCTGTGCTCAGTTCATGTGGAGATTCTGCACAAACCCTTCACCAACTCCAGTGAGGAGACTCCATACAGAGATCTGACTCACAAAGAGTGACTGGAGTGACTCTGGCACAGGGAAGACTATTACTCAGCTAGCTTTCTCTGAAAGACTGTGTGCCAAAACCACTATCTAATTGCTCTAGAATTGTTGTCATCATTTCTTCATTACCTTTCTGCCATGGAGTTTTGAGACTAAATGATAATAACTGGTATACAGTCCAGCTGTTTTGGAAGAAACAGGTCTTTGTAGCAAACTATTAATTATGACACTGTATAAATGTGCTGTTTAATAGTAAGGGAATAAGTTTTGGAATGACCTTCCTCTATTCCTAGCTTTCCCTGTCACATCCAACTTTTATCTCTCTCCATTTCCACACTGAAAAACCATGAAATCTAATTTTATCTTACAAGCTGTTGAATGATATTAAATAATTTCTTATGTCAAAATCACAAGAAGACACAACAAAGTATCTTGCTCGCAAATTGAAGCTTCAGAAATTAGTGCTGGATGCTAAGCACAAAATTAGAATATTATGAGAAAGGGTGCAGTTTTCAGAGCCACTATGACCTGATATAACGACCACTAAAATAGGGAGTTTCCCCTTTTCACAAATTCTCACTGTGCTACCCTTCACTCATTGCCCCGTGTTTCCATCTCTTACCTTGTGTCAGAACAAGAACATGTTGGACTCCTCCATCACCTGCTTTAAACTAAATTAAGCAGTGCATAAGTGCATGGTATAGTAACCTCATGAGGGAACAAGTGAGTGTCAGAGCCAGTACGAAGGAAAGGAAGGGATCAGACATACAGGAAGAGTGGAGCAAGCAATTTCTTCCCCAGTGGTAACAAACCACCAGATACACAAAACTCCCTAACTGGCCTTCAGAGTAACTATGGAAGTGGTGAAAGTTGTGGTGGAATCCATTTCTAAAAATTTCATGACATAAGATGATTTTCTTAAGCTCAGTAAACTTTCCAATACAAAATGAAATTAATTCTGGGAACCACTACAGACAGCTCCCCATAGGAGGTCAGACTAGATGATGTTCCTTTAAATATTTATTCATAGAAGGTTTAAGTGCAACTTCAACATATACATGCAGCACAGACTTTTGCAACATTCAGACTGATGCTACAAGCAGAAAAGTGATGGCAGCTAACCCACTTCATGTGACTCAGGAAATACTCTGAGTATCTCAGCAGCTCATCAATGCTGTTTAACAGATAAGGAGGTGAGGCCAAGCTGAATGGGAGTGCATTTCAACTAAGTTCTGATCATTTCTCTGAGAGTTCACATTGCTCATGATCTCTAAGAAGGCAGTGAATAGAGTATCTAAACATGCATGTTGGACACAGCCAGATCTACAGACAAAGGACACAGTAAGTACTTACTGAAATAAAGATGTTAAGCAGGTTTTCCAGTGTTGGGAGTTGTGGAATCAGTTTCTGTACCACTTTGCTAAATGCTTCAAATATAGAATGATCATATATGCTTGTCAGATAAAAGCTGGAAAAAAATGTCACCACATTTTCCTTTTAGCCACATACTGTGAACATGATGTACCTTTCACAATATGAGTGAAATAAAATATTGTCAGACAGTAAGTGCCTACACTAATGCAATTACCCCCTGTGATCAAAAGTCATGATATGACTGAAACACAGGACTTAATCTCTATACTAAAAAACCCCCCAGCCTGAACAGTGAAATCTAGACCTCAATGTAGAACTTTTTAATGCAACTCCCACACTGGTATTCTTACAAAAATATTTATCAAATTTCAGGAGAGGAGTATTCTTACAAAAATATGTATCAAATTTCAGAGGAGTGTTACTGAGTATGCCTATTGTGATCTACTTTTGAAAGCTGTGGACCCATTTATCAGTGCAGTGATGCAGTTGAGTAGCTAAGAGCTCTAAAGAGCTGGCATGTTCATGGAGCAGGCCTCTCATTTTAATATATTTGGCTTTAAAGTGCTCAGAAAGCCATGACAACTTGACGTCCTCTGGTTCCCAGCCTGCAAAGTCCTCTACTTGTCACCATTTACTACATTAACCCATTTTACCAGAGGACACAAGGCAAAGCTACAGCACAGGTCTTCCCAAGTGGCTCTGAGCAGGCTGCAGCAGTGAGGATGAGTGACTGGCACAGGGCTTGCAAAGGAGGCAAAACTGATGTGGTGCCATATACACTTTATGGCCTGGAACTCTACTGGTTGTTGTCACTGTCCAAGCCAACTTATTTTAAGACAGCAACTGCAGAAAAACCTGATAGTATTCTGGCATGTTTGTCATGTGTTATTAAGCAGCTCTCCATCTCTCCCTTCTAGACAGCAATCAGAAATAGGATACTTTGGCTCAGGTCAAATACAGGATCTCTGATTATCCTCCATATATCAAAAGCATGTTGCCTGCTAGTTCAAGAGGACAGAAAATAGTAACTTGTCAAATAAGCTGCTCTCCTCTTTAGCATTCACTGCACAGGAACTTTTCTCACCTGAGGTGAATCTTCTCCAATCCAGCATCTGCAAGGTCATCATTTGCCCTCTGGTGAATATCCCTCTGTGTTTCAATCTTATGGTCATCAGATAAACCATCCACTTTATGGATAAAGATTTCAAAGTTGATATCTGGATTCACTTTATAGGCTCTGGTCACAGTAAGATGCAGCCGAGCTAATGCTTCCATATAATCATCCTAATAAAGGAAAAAGAAGAGCTACAACTTGGGAAAGTACTTAAAAATATGTATTATACTTAATGATACTTATTTTTAAATAGTACTACAGCTCAACGGCAGATTGATTTTTTAATGTTTTATAAGTAGAAGCCTGAGCCTACATCCAGCATGTGCACCAATCTCATGCTGTCAGCACTTACAAATCTGAGCAAGAACCTTGAGATGTTAACCAAATTAGTTAACTTCCAAACACACTGCAGGGAGAGATTAAAAATAGCCAAGCTGCTCTTCAAGTTTTAATGATTTCTTTTAATGTGTGTTTGTGATGTAGATTATTTATTTGCTTTGAAAAACCCTCCCATTTGTCTATTGCTGAAGGAAGAAAAAAATAGCTTAAAGCCCCTTTTTTTACCTGAGAATCAATAACAAATATCAGTGCTCCAGTGCCTCTGAAAATCATCTCATAATCAAACGTAGGGTCAAAGAAGTCAATTTGCCCAGGAAAATCCCATATCTGAAAGTTGACAAAGGAGCTGTTGGAAACATCCTCTCTGCAGATCT
Organism: Melospiza georgiana; assembly: GCF_028018845.1. Lineage (NCBI taxonomy): Eukaryota > Metazoa > Chordata > Aves > Passeriformes > Passerellidae > Melospiza > Melospiza georgiana. The sequence continues at coordinate 113,138,162 of NC_080432.1, forward strand.
TGTTTGTGCTCTCCAAGAAGAGAGTCTCATTCGGCGACATTTTGTGAAAGACAACTTTCTGAATGGAAGACTTTCCACTTCTTCTCAATCCCATGAGTAGGATTCTTGGCTTAACTTCAGTACTGAAGGGATCATTGAAATCCAAAACTGAATAAAATCATACAAGAAGAAAAGGAATATACTATGGCAATATAATTAGTAACTGCCAGATAACATGCATTTGATATTTATTTTCATGAAATTTTTATATTAATTTATGCAAATGTATCCAATGTTTAGGCTTAGAGAGCAGTGCTACAGGCATTTTGACTTTAATTATTTGCCCCTTAGGGTATACTATCAGAAAATCTACTTCTCACCTCCAAGACAAACTGCAGAAGGTTTGACTGCTCTGTTTGTATGTGAAAAATCTGTTATCACACATAGACATCTTTAAAAACCTAATTTTACTCTAATTAACACTATGCCACATATATTCTCCTTTAAAAGAGTATCATCTGATAACAAATACCCTTTCCAGCAGACAGCTATATCACAGTGCTGGAAGAACAGAGTAAGACTCTGTTAAATACCTCTGCATGATCTTTCTACCTGAGGGCTGCCTTTCTCTAAAATCAATCAACCAATAAATAAACTAATAAATGAAATCACACATGCAAGGAGCTACAGGAAGAGTTCAACTCAGCAGGCACACAGTGCTTCTATGTTGCTTACTGAGTAAGCAGTAAGCAGTACTGAGCTCATGAGGAGTCCTTTCCTAAGGTGCTTAGGATTTCACTTGCTGCTCAGCAATTCGTGTTACAATCTGTAAACGTTTGTTATCCAATAAATAAGATTACAGCATATCATCTGCCTATTTGCAAAACAAAGGCCTGGGAACACAGGGGTTTCACTGTGTTACCTACTCCAGTTTGAAACTGGCACTACTTTTTCTGGTGCTGATGCAGTTATATCAGCATCAAGTGGTTCCAACAGTAAACTATGCTGTTCTATCTCTAAGGACATGAATGTATAGCTACCCATTCCTGGACACACTTTAGCTTCAGGTTACCTCTAATCAAAACACCCAAAGATGTCTAAATTGCTGCATCTAGTTGGCCTATAACTTTGAAATGTCCTTCGGTGCTGAGGTGAAATGGCACAGCCTTATATGTAAAAAAGCTTTGAAACACCTCTGTGACTCTGCAGTGTCAAACACAAGCAGCACAAAAAAAGGAGCTGTCAGTGCTAAACCACAGAGTACAACTCAGAGTACAGAGAGGTCAGGTTTAAAATACTGATCACACAACAGGCTAAACATACTATCCAGTGAGGTTTGGTAGACCTTCTATCCACTGCACCTCAGACTATTCAGATCATACTTCATAGCACAACATAATTGCATTTCTTTTTCTTTTTTCTGCTGGGATAAGTTTTGAATTGCAAAACTTATCTGGCACACACTTATTCACATGCATCATTCCTGAATATGCCCTGCATATGTGGTCAGCTTTACTCCCAAAATATGAAAATCCAAAACAAGAAATCTCAGTAACAGTTTGAACCTGAAAATTTATTACATAGTCTTATCAGCCAAAAGAAGATGGAAAGCTTAAAGGAATCCTTTGCCTAGGAGCACGTTTTGCACGCAGGGGTGGTGACCACATCTTGCATCTTCTTGTGTGCCTGAAGCCTCATTTACAGCTTTCAGAACCAAAGGAGCAGGGTATGCCTGCCAGGAGGGTACAGAACCCTGTCCAGGTCTGTTTGTGCCTCCCAAATTTGAGTGACAGAGAAGTAGGGCTTCTCAAACTGAAGATATTGCAGTGCTAGCATAAAACATCTCCTGGCACCATCTACTGGCTTGTGAGAGGTTGTGCCACTCAGTGCAGGTCCGTGTCACCAGTGACTGAAGAAGTTTCCAACTCATTATCTGAGGGATCCTGTCCATTTCAAATGCAACTGAAAAACCATGGCAGGTATTACCCCTTACTGTGTTCTTGTCAATTATCACACACGAACACTGCCAGGCAGGAACACGTGCACAGGGGAAACACTTCCAGACAGAACAGGGATAGGTAACTCTGTAAGAATCTCATCCAATAAACACAGCAATGGCCACTTCTGCTGATCTACACACAACAAATTTACGAACTAAGAAACTGAGGTTAACATGCTCCTCTACTCTTCCCATCATCCTGAACAGAGGTAGTACTCCTGTGGCTGGGAGAAATGTGCCTACAATACTTCACAACTCCAGAAGAATAATAAACATCTGCTCTAAGACGATGTAAAGATATTTTATATTTTGGGAGTACAGCCTTGTTAATAAACCAAACCAAATATGCAAGAGTCAATGGTGTATACTCCATCTCACTCTGCTTTTTGGCCATGAGAAGAGAAAATAATTTATTCAAAGCTTTGTCAAGACTTTATAAAAACATGTAAAGAACAGGCTTCAAGTTGAGGCTTTATTGCATGCTTCAAAAAAAATAAAAAGCCTCCCATTTGCTCTGTATGCAACTGAACTTACAAAGTCTCATCTACCATGGATTTGTACTTTGTGTCCCCTTCCTCTTCCCACCACAAAAACACCAACTTCCTCCTGTATGTCTTATGACATCTCCTCCAAATAACAGATATGACATGCTGTGGCTGATCTGGAGCTCAGCACATTTCAGCTGGCTACACTGTGTGCACACGTCTGCCAGCTGCTGCCACAGTGAACGCACAAAACTGCTCACTTGTCCCCCTGAGGACACTTCATTTAGCTTTCTCCTCTCTTCTGAACACCAGTTTTTCTCAAACTTGTGGTTATTACCTTTGAGATGTCTTTTGTTCAGACTTGGTTGAAGGTGGACAGCAGTTTCCAAGATTCTGACCATTGATGAGACAACCAGAGGACAAGCTACATACCTGACTCCCTTTTCTTGAGAAACAACCTAAAACCCCACACATATCTGAAGAAATATTTTAAATCATTTGGGAGTTTTTACGTTTTGGTATTAAATTATTCCAGGCTGTTAGATTTTAACTGATTGTAATGCTTAATAGCAGGAAATTGCTTTCTATAAAAGCCATACTAAAAAAAAAATACAGTTGCAGCTGCAAACAGAATTAGCGATGAGAAGAATGAAGCTCTTCTGCTAGTAGGACTGTTACTTAGCTTTTGAAATCCTGCCAGTTCAAAGACAGGGAAATGTAAGAGTATCATCCAAACCTGACGAGATAGCAAGGCTTCTACAGCACTTCCCTCTCAGAGAGAGTTAAGAGATTACCTTATATGTAAAGGAATTGGACGATGCTTTGCCTGCCCACATTCCTCTGCAGGAGTACATGACAACTCCTTTTTTAATTTGCCACAGAAATGCCAGTAGATGTATCACTGCAACTTCCCAGACTAGGTTACTGAGTGAGATCATAATATGCCCAAGAGAAACACTAAACTCTTCTCTGTTCTATAATGGGAAAGATAATTTTCCCTATTGTGAGATGCCACACATTTCCTGCTTCATTCACTTTTGCAAAGAGTAAATGTTTTAAAACGCCAGTCTCTAATGCATATCAACAGCCCTTCATGCTTCAACTTTTCTAAGCAGCCATAAAGAACAGCAGCCATGCTGGTTAGAGGCCATTCCTTTGAAGTATTCACAAATTTAACTCAACAAACCTAAAAGCACTTTCCCCCAGAAAAGCACTCCATTCCTTACAGAACCTCTGTTAACCACAGCTGTGTCCTTGCCTGTGGAGTGTTTTGCATGCATTGCAACATGCAGGAGAGCACAGCTCCCAGGAGTTGAGAACAGCATGCAGCACTCCCAACCTGCCCCACCAGTACACAATGAATACTTTAGTATCTCCTTTATGCCATTAGATATACAGAGATAACTAAAGCAGTTTTTGAAGCCTATCCTGAGTAACAGATCAACTGCAATTAATTGTCAAAGCAGGTGACAACCCATGCTTTGTGGGCATATGGGATGGGGATGCCACGTTCTGTACATCCCACCAGCTTTCAAACATACAAATGAAACATCACAGCTCATCTGCTCAAGTAACATAAAGCCAAAAGGAATTATTTTGCTCATGTTACCAACTGCAAGGTAACAAGCCTCTTAGTCTAGGTTTGAACTAATACAGCCAATGATGATTTTTTTTCCCCACTAATTCAGTTATGTTAAGTTTTAACCATTTGTGTGTAAAGGAGAGGTAGCAGTTCCATCCAAATTTCTACTCTTACCTTCAAAGCCATTATTCCTGCAGCATTTCCAGTACTGCTGTGACTGTGGTATTTGCAGCACTTTGGACTGCTGTCAAGACAATGCCCTTACAAAACACTGAACATCCTCAACGCTAACAGATGGCCTGAGACTAAAGGGTTAACAGAAAAAGCCTGTATGCTATGAAGAAGGGTGTTCAGCTACTGGGAGTTCATGGACATTGCAGAAACACCTGGTGGAAAGAAATTCTTGTGGCTACAGAAAAAACTCAGAAGTGTCTCTTGCAGAAGATCAGGTCCCATGCTGCCACAAGTGCAGCACTCTGCAGGGCTATGTCTTAAAGCCACTTCCTTGGGACACTCTGCAGAGAGCTTTCTGGCTTCTAAACAATTTTAAATTGCATCTATAAAAAATATGACTAGGCTTTATGTAAATTTAAGTGTTTTAAGGTCCCAGAATGACCCTAAGTGTAAACAAAAGATAAGAGCCATGGTTTCAGCCCTGAAGCTGGAGACACTAACCCAGTATAGGATGAGGGACGATATTTGCAACAGCCATGCATTGAAGCTGGTCTTCTTATATTGCCCTTTTCATTTTTTCTTTGTGGAAAAGTGGAGGCAGTGACACTGAATTTTGGACTACTTGCCATACAGAGCCAGGAAGAGAGGACAAAAAAAAAGGGGAAGCCCCCTGCCCTGCAGCCCAGTGTTATACAAAACACAGACCCAAATCCCAACTCCCTCCAGTTCAGATACTGTCTGCCTCTTTCTCTGGAGAATTCAAAATGAAACAGAAAACCGGGGAATCTGGACAGTTAAAATGTCCAGATTGTTTTAATCCTGTGTAGAATAGTCCCTGCATGGACTGTCTTCTTCTGCTATTCAGATGTAAAGGTTTTTTTCTGTTAAGCACAATATCCTGGTATTACTGTAGAGAAGCAATTGCAATTTTTAGCAGTCTAACAAGTTCCTATTCAAAAATACCCAAATGAATTTGTCTGAAGACAGTTAACTTCTCTACAGAAAATACTCTACAGAAAATACTAAGTTAGTGTAGCACTAAAGAATCACATTAAAATTTATCCTCTTTGTATCAAAATAAAGGCAATTCTTTAGCAGGTTCAAGTAAGACTTTATTTAATCTCAGTTACAGGTCTTACAGTCCAACATTCCTATAGCTTTTAACCATGAAGGCTTATACTCAAAGCACTGACCCTCCTCTACTCCCCAAAATTACATTAGTCAATGCAGCACCTCCCATGGCAGCCTGGAGGACTGGGCCTTTAAGGAGAAGAGCTCTGCATGCTAATATCGAAATAGACTTAAAGCATGTGGCTTTTTATTATGCTCTTATAAAAAAGCGCTTCTTTTTTTATCCTGTGATACTGAGAGTTCTCCAAGCTCCTTTGTGAAATATGTCTCAGAAGAATGAATTCAGGCTCTGAATGAACGCAACAGGCTCTGAGCTGGCATTTCCTTTTTCTACTGAATGAGACTGCTTTTCCTGGTAAGCCCGTCCTTCTCAGCATCACCATTCCTACTGACACGGACATGCAGTGAGTGAGGCGGCTCCCCACAGGCACAGACAGACGGACATTTAGCAGAGCCTGCCACTGTGGGACTGACACTCGCAGCTGCGGAGCAGCCCCGGACACAGAGCTGCGTGTGGCCGCTGCCTTTTATAGCGTGACACCCAACCCCCCGCCCTGGGACACTCGGGGCACATCATCAAGCTGTGGCCTCTAATAACTAATAACTCTCACCCCAGACTGGAAGAATACTGATGAGAAATCACACACACACGCACACACACACACACACACACACACACACACACACACACTCTCTCTCTCTCTCTTTGCCTGCACTCCCTTTGCCTCCTCCCTCTTCTCCCAACGCTTCCTGCTACCTGTCAGCCTTGCCCTGCTCCTTCCTCAGAGCTCCCTGCACCCTCTGACCCACCGAGCACCCCGTCCCCGTCCCGGCCCTTCCCACGGCACCTCCGCAGCATCCTCGCTCCGCCCGGATCCCAGCGCCCAGCCCCGTCCCCACTTGGGCCTGCCCTCCCTCTGGACGCCTCGTCTTTCCCCGCACCGCTGGCCCCGGCTCCCCTCGTGTCCCAAACCCCGCGGGGCGCCTCGCCTCCTCCCTGACCCACATCCGCGGGCCGCCAAACCTCACCTCCTGGCGGCGGCCCTGCGTCCCCCGCCACCGTCCCGGCCTCACCCCGGCCCCCGCCCCGCCTCACTCCACACCCGCACTCGCTGCCGGCCGCTCCTCCGCAGCCCCCTCCGAGCCCGGTGCTGCCCCTCGGCTCTCCGGGAGCAGCCCCAGCCCCAGCCGCCGCCCCCGCAGCCCCGCGGCCGCCGCCCCGCCGCTCCCCGCCGCCCCCGGTGCCGCTGCGGCCGCCGCGAGCGGCACTCACACGCCTCATCGCCGCCGCTCTCCGCGTCGCCGTCCGAGAAGGACTCGGCCCCGTCGGCGTAGCCCGCCAAGCCCACGATCTCCTCCTCCTCTTCCTCCTCCTCGTCCCCCTCTTCCTCCTCCTCCGGCAGCTTCCTCGGCACCTGGCTCATGCCGGCCGCGCTCCTGGCGGGGCTCCCGGCCCCTCTGCCTGCGGCAGGCTCGGGGCGCGGGGGGCGCAGGTCCCGCGCTGGCGCCGCGCCCGCCGCCGCTCCCCTCCTTCCCCCCGCACGGCGCTGGCGGAGCGCGGCGCAGCTGCCGGCGGGGCGGGCGGGGAGGCGGCGTGACCCGCGTCACCTGACGCGCCCGGTCACGGGCCGCCGGGGCCGCCGGGGCCTCCGCGCTCGCCCGGGCCCGCTGCCGAGCCCGGCCGTGCCGCTGGCACCCCCGCGCCGGCGGGCATAGCCAGGCGCTGCGGGCTCACCGGCGGGTCTGAGCAGCGCCGCCGCCGCTCGCCCCGGCCCTGCTGTCCCGAGAGACGCCCGTGGGCGCCGTGCACACGCGAGGCGCTGCCCCTGGCGTGCGGGGCGCCGCGGTGGGCGAGCGGAGCGGCCGGGTGTGCCCGGCAGCGGCACCGAGAGGGCACCTGGCGTTCCTATTACAAGCATGCCTGCTCAGAATCCTTACAGTCACAGAATCCAATAGGTTGGAAAAGACCTATGGTATCAGTGAGTCCAACCTATGACCGAACACCCCCATGTCAGCTACACCGTGGCTACTAAGTGCCATGTCCAGTCTTTCCTTAAATACGTCCGGTGACTCCACCACCTCCCTGGACAGTCCATTCTGAATCTAATCACCCTCTCTGTGAAGAATTTCTGCCTAATGTAGAACCGAAATTTCCCCTGAGGCAGCTTAAGTCTATGTGCTCTCCTCCTGTCACTGGTTGCCAGGGAGAAGAGTCCGATCCCTATCTGGCTACAGCCTCCCTTCAGTCAGTTTGAAGAGAGTGGTAAGGTTTCTCCTGAGCCTCCTCTTCTTGGTCAAGTCCTGCAACCTCGTGCTGCACAAACTCCAGAGACAGGCGTGGGACGTTCCTGCATCATCTGTGTACGCTTCCAGCATGTGGGAGACTCTGGGACATGGGCAGAGCCAGTGTGTGCTTGGTGCTGCTCAGCTCACCCATCTGCCAAGCACTGCCTGCTGCCCTGCCCCATGCTCCTTCCATGTCATCACATGGGCGAGCCCAAAATGTTAATCTAGGCACTGATGGTGGGAGGTAATGTATTTGCAGTATGGGTTAGAGAGATTATTTTAGAAATAATTAACTTGATTAATGAGGAACACTAAGAGACATAGTAGTGAAATCTCTGAAGAAGTTGAAATTTTGATGACCCTGACAGACCATGGTGCCCTCATCTCCCTGCCATTGCTCTGCAAGGACAGACCTCCTGCCTCGCACCCAGGCTCCTTCTCAGGAGTTTCCAGCGCTGCTTTTCTTATCTTGTACCAGTCTAAGCTCCAGAGTGTGTGTGTTAGTCCCTGGCTGTCATCCTATGCTGCCCACTGTGGTGACTGGCAGCTGAATTCCTGATTCTCCAACACCAAATTTTCCTCTGTTTCTGTTTCTTCCTTTCTACTTCTTCCTCTCCTGTTCTCCCTCCTTGCATTCAGTTTATTGATTAGACTTCTGTTTGGGTCTCCACTTTTTTCCTGCAGCTGATTATTTTTCTGACCTCTGTGCTGCATGACAATCTTATCACCAGGCCTTCCAGTTTGAACTAACCCACTGGAGATAATGGAAGTACACATATGTTCAGAGGTGGGAGAAATTCCCCTTGCCTATTAATATACAAATTTACTCAAAGGCCTGCCTTTATTCTCAACTTATCAACCTTCTTGAAGTTTTGCTTGAACAGATTAACAATGTACTAAAAGATTATGGAAACTTTTCAAGATTAAATCCTCTAAAAGGAATTAGGACTTTGGTTTGGAGCAGGATTTTTTTACCACTTGAGTTTTCAGCATTGTGTCTTGGGACAGCCCTGACAGGCATTAGCCTGCTGAAAACTGATGGAAAGAGGAGGAGTTTCCAGGTGTGTAATGGAGGAGCATCTGTCTCACACACCAGCTGATCACTTATGTGCACAAAGGGCTGTTAGGGTTCAAGGCCAGCTTTGGATAGGGGGTCTTGCCCAGAAATGTCTGTATTACGTTTCTTCTATACAGAGAGCTATGAAACATGACCAATGAGAGAGTGATATATTAAAATACAAAATCAGGGTGTAGAAACTCAAAAAAGAGGACTGGTTGCAATGCAGCTCTTCCCACAACTGACATCAGTGACCTGACCACAGCTTCAGGTTCAAAGCCACGTAGACTCCAGGCCCATTGCCAGGTAGGTTTTTAGAGTAGGGCTGAAGCATTTCTGCCAATCCCTTGGCAATATAATCTGTTGTGGACTCAGGACTTGCCTCAGGACTTGCTCCTCCTCTGTCCCTTTGCCACCAGATTGTTTTCAGTTCCCTCTGCCTTTTTCTTCTTTCCCGTTTGTCAGGTCATTTGACTTTGAAGCTGGGTGCATACAATGAAAGAGTGCCCAGCCCTCAGTCACAGGACTTGCAGCAAGGGCAGAGGTAAATAGGAGGTTGCATCTTTGCATGTATGACATGTACAGTGATAGACGTGACTGGACTTTGTCCATGGAGAGCTGCAGTTCACAGACATTATATTCTTTCTGTGTGATTCACTTCTCTTCCCACTAGGGAAAAAAAATCCAGAAGAATACAAAACCAACTGTCTGCGTTAGAAAAAGTTAATTTTACTTAAGCACAGGGAATTGTCCCACTGACATCCACACAATCAGGGAGCCTGTCTGCACCTAGGTTTGCAGAATCACAACAGGGTCTCATCCTGTTCCTGTTAAAGAGAGAAAATTTCTATTACATTTCACAATGCCACATTGGTGACAGACCTGTGCCAATAAAGCTTTTTTCCTACAATGTCATAGCATCTTGTTTCTCAGTTGTAATGATCAAACATAAAATAGTTCTGCCAACTTTTACATATATGGAACTTATTTAACATACAGGTTAATTGTTACTCACACAAATATTTCTATTCCTACATTATAATTTTGAACAGTATCAAATTAAATAAAATTCACATGAAGTAAGCCTATCCTGAGTATGGAAATGAGCAAACAAAATTGCAGTGTGAAGAATCACAGCATGTTTTTATGTGTTTTAGCAACTACACTTCAACTTAAGTAATGACACCAGACTTCAGATAAATGCTGTCGTTTTGGCAAAGCCTTGCTGAGATCAAGGAGGCATCAGAACAATATATCCAGTCAATCAGTCAGTCAGTCAGTCAGTCAGTCAGTCAGTCTTTCCTGGGGAGCACCAAGGGTTTTGATGCAAACCTCTGGTATGACTACTGCCACAGAACAACAACTACCATAGTAATTGTTTAGTGAAAAAGGCATAAGTAGAATAATCTAAAAAAACATTCAAAAGAATATATTCATGACATAACTAGGAAGTGCCTGTGATACTTCAATGTTTAGTTTGTTTAGGGCATCAGTTAATTTAGAGCATTTTGAGAATGCCTTCAAGCCAGAGAAACAGCCTCTGAAAGTGATGTGTATGTGAGATCAAGCATTGTATGGGGAACAGCTGCTTGTTTTCTGTTTTCTCCTTCTTCTCCCAATCTCGCTTTTACCATTTTCCTCAGCCTACTCATACAAACTCCCTTCTGCTCTACCGGTGTCTATAGATGGTCCCGTCCAACTTGCTTCCCTACCAGTTTGTGAATTACTGACGTTCACCCATAACTGCCCACATGAACACATGACTCGGGTGAGCAGAAGGTCCCAGTGATATTGTGATAGCTGGAGGGGTGGGTGAGGCACTGAGCAGGCACAGTCTCCTTTCAAGGTGTTCCTCTCTGTCCTTCAGTTCAGACTTCAAAGCCCGCTGACTGGCTCCCTGCTGGAGGGAAGGGCATCTGGCCTCCCTAAAGTTTGGGAAATGTTCTTGTGTCCAATTCTGGGCTCCTCCATACAAGAGGGACATGTAGCTGCTGTGGGTCCAGTGGAGGGCAGCAAGGGTGACTGTGAGACTGAAGTATCTCTCTTATGAGGAAAGGCAGAGAGAGCTGAGCCTGGTTGCTGAACATGTGACTGAGGGGAGACCTCATTACTGTGTGTAAATACCAAAAGGGAGGTTTCCAAGACGATGGAGCCAGGCTCTTCTGGGTGGTCTCAACCACTCGGATATGAGGCAACAGGCAGAAACTGATGCATGGGAAGTTCCACCTGAACATAAGGAAGAACTTATTAACTGGAACAGATTTCCCAGAGAGACTGTGGAAGTTCCCTCACTGGAGGGACAAGAGCTGTCTGGACGCAGTCTTATTCCACGTGCTTTAGGACGACCCTGGTTAACCAGGGAGGTTGGACCAGGTGACCACATCGGTCCCTTCCAACCTGACCCACTCTGATTCTGTGGCTCTGTAGCGCTTCTGCTCCCACGCAAATTATTATGAGCTTCCATCATTAAGCTGCAAAGGAGCTTCGCTGCAGGAGAGCGTCCAGCCCTGGCGGAGCCTTGCTGCGGGCCGAGCCCTGTGTTCCTGGCCGGGGCGGGGCCCGGGGCCGTGTCCCGCTGGCCGGCCGGAGGCGGTGCGGCCCTCTGGGCGCTGCCCGCCCGCGCTCCGCGGCCGCTCGGTGTCGCCCTCGCAGCGGCCACAGCGGCGGCGGCGCCTCCCCCGGGGCAGCCCCGAGCCCGGCCCGGCGGCGGAGGCGCCGCTGGAGGGGCAGAGCGGAGCGCGGCGCGGCGGGAGCGGCGCCCGGGAGCGGCAGCGCAGGTGAGCCCCGCCGGGCTCCGCGTGTGGCTGCGGGGCCGGGGGCCGGGGGGCCCGGGCGGGGCGGGGGTGCTGCCGGCCCGGCCGCACAGGTGATGGCGGAGGTGGTGGCGGGGCCGCAGCTGGGCACGACCGCGGCGAGGGCAGTGTCCCGGAGCGGAGTCGGGAAAGTGTTCCCGTATTCCAGCCCCGAGAGGGACCCCCCCCGTCCGGCAGGTCGGACCCTCCGGGATGCCGCGCACGTACAGCAGCCTGTGTCGATGTAGGGGCTCGCTTGCGGGTTTGGGGGTGAAAATGAGGAGAAGTAACGCTCTTGTTCCAACTTTTAAGGCCGCGTCTGATGAGAAATGGAAATCTGGCTCCAAGTCATCCTTCCTGTTGTTGACATCACCTGAAAACTCCGCTGGAAATATTTCCACTAGTTTGCTGCAAACATCGCCTCCCCCCGAGGTCTCAACACCTTGTGAGTACACACTGGCTGCTTGTTGAGCTCTGCTTGTGGAAATCCATGGCTACAGCGTGTCATTGTTCTGCAGTGTTCTTTTTATTGCAAGCATTAATAAAGAGCTTATCGTGCCCTGGGGTGTTGTGTGTATTACAGCATGGGCTGTAGAGAGCGCTCTGTTTTTTTAAAAAGGCATAACCAATATCTTCATGTTTTTATAATTATATGTGAAGCGATTATTTGGATTTCTGCTTGGTATTTCTGCAATGCACATGACCAAAAGGACATGTTGTCTGCTAGTGATATATTTTGTTCACAGGGAAAACACTGAGAGAGTTAGAAAGTAGCTTGCTGGTAGGTGGATCTTTGCCCCATGAGTTGTTTAAATGAACTTAGAATGTCCTACCAATGTTAAAGGAGTAATTGGGAAGATCAGTAAGTCCACCTCTGTCCAAACACAGAAAAATGTAACCATGTCTTAACTCTTATGCAGCATTGGTTAGGCATGGATCAGATCCCCTGGTAGGACTGTTCGAGTCTATGGGTTGGTCTGAGGAGAATGTTATTTACTTTCTTTCAAGGTGATGTGTCAGGCTGTGCAGCTAGTTTTATAACAACTTATTTTGGCAGGCTCAAGTTTCAGGTATTGTGTAATCTTCATTCTCCAGATAGCTGGAAAACAAAGTGTTTCTGGAGATGTGTGATTACTTGTAAGATCTGCAGTTGCATTGCAGACCACAAGACATGGTATAATGACTCTCCCTCAGAACTTCCTAACAATTTCTGAGCAGAAAATACTCAAAAATAGTTAAATACACTGCATGTAGCAAAACCTGCAGTTGGATGGCTACATAAAGTACTTACTTGCCTGGTATGTAGATGATGTATGCCTGTTTATCTGTGAGGACCTATCTGCAAGGGTAAATGGGAATTGTGCAGCAGCAGTAGTAATGTCACTGCTTTTCTCTCTGTTTTTTTGTTTTGGTTTGGTTGTTATGTTTTGGTTGGGGTTTTTTTTGTTTGAAAATAAACAAAAAAAAAATTAAAAAGGAGTTTTATGGTAGTATTCAGCTGGGAAGTTTTTACTTTCCCTTGCTACTTAATATTTACCCAGACAGTGCTACCAACCTCATACAGGAGACTGGCTTTGAACACAAGAAATGAAATAACCAGTAAATGATTGGCAAAAATACAGTGGAAACCTCCTGATCATGCAGGTGTTTTCCTTCAAGATTTTTTCACAGAGGTCCTTTCATTTTTGAGGAACAGAAATTGTGAGAAGTTGTCTGTGCTAGTGGGGCTCCCGTGTTAGCTGATCTGATGTGGTGGCAGCACCAGGCTCAGCCTCTTGCCCTGTCACAGGTGGCATGTTCTGGAGTTCAGATTATCACACTTAGCATGTTCTTGGACTAGATGAGATGAATGATACCTGAGTAAATCAGGTGCTTGTAGGGTGTGGTGGTGAGCAATTGAGCCTCAAGCTGCATTTCCCCATGTGTCTTAGCTTCACCTCTGTTTGACTTTGCCAGTGAGTCATGTGATGAAAATGAAAAAGACCTCGCTGTCCTTTACTCACTAAATCTGTGTAACAGGATGAACAATGCTTATTGGTTTGGATAGGTGGTGTACCAATGAACATTTTTAAAGCACTTTCAGGTTCTTAAATTAATTATACTGACAACTGTATTTATTCTCATTAGTTTCAGATGTGCACTTTCTCTTTTTCCCTCAACAGTTAGGACTTTGGATGAACTGGCAGAGAACTCACAGTTGTATCTTTTTTTAGAGCTGTATCAGTACAACAGGTCCCTGGTGGAAGTATTTTATTTAAAACCACAAATGAGGTGCCATATTTTATTAGCAAGATTGATATAGGGATATATTTGTCAAAGACATAAATTGATTGGAATTGCTTTGGGTAAATAAAAATTTGAAATGAGTATTTTTAGTTCCTTTTGTTTATTCAGGAACTAAATATGTGACTTAAATGATCCAGCCAAAAATACAAGGTGCAGAACTGCACTTCAGAAAGACCTTAATTCATAACAGCAAGGGGCTAATTTTCTTCCTTGCCTCATATCCAGCTATTTTGATCCCAAAAATCTCCAGAATAGCTTCTGAAGTACAATACTAGAAATATTCTTGCATACCATTGCTAACTTGTGAACCATTTAGGAATAGCTTAGTTATTTCTCGCTTGGCTACTCCACTCCCTGTTAGCAGGTGCTGATGGAGAATAGTTTGTTACAGTTCATTGACAGCAGTTGTGAGAACAGTGAAATCCTGAAATACCCCATGTCTTGCTGTGACCTGTCACTGAATTATGTGCACTGGTCTCTTTCCTTTTGTTTGTATTTGGTTTATCTCATGCTGCCATTCAGAAGACTGTTGGATTTGTGAAGGCAGGCGTTCCAAATTTTGGAAGAGTCAGAATAAATATGCGGACTCCTTGCTAATTTGTTGCATAGCTTTCAAACACATGAATGTTGGGATGTTCCCTGTGCCTGGGATGTTCTCTGTGTGTTGCTTCCTTTGGCAGGTTGTGCATGTGCAATGATGCTTTGTATTCAAAGCTGCTGGTTTGGCCAGACAGGTATTTTTCTTGTTTTCTAGAAAATACTGAGGTCGAGTTGGAAACGTGAAGGTGTTGAGAGTGAAGCAGGAAGGATACTGTTGGTGTGCAGTAGTTTGATACCAAGGTCAAGAATGCTATCAAAAAAAACCAATGATGAAATGAGTGTCAATTTAGGACACATTTTTAGAGGTGTGTGATAAATGAAGCATTAAGGCTGCATGGGACTTTGAGGCTAAAAGCAATCTAGTTTATTACCACTAATAGTTAGTTGGGTGTATCCTGTTGCCATAAATCAATCCCCATTGGATGGCCTAATGGATACAGTACAACAGCTTGAATTCTAGCATTATCCAGATGGAGAGAGGTTGTCTTGGTAGCCTCAGTGATGTACTTCTGGAATACCAAATGCACAGGTAACTCATGGTACAATGCAGGGCTGTAGATTGCTGGCTTGCTCTTGCACTGTTTTACTTTTGATCTTTTGGCAGAGATCCTGCTATGTGTGAAATGTAATTAAAGGTTTTTGGAATGAACAGGAAGACGCTTCCTTCCAGCCAGCACTCGTGTCTTCCTGGTGTCTCCTCTGTGGCTCTCTCCTTCCCACAACCCACACCCACTGCTGCTCCTCCCAGCCATAGGGCATCTCAGCCAAGCCACAGCCATGGCGGGGAACCTGGCTGTGATTAGGGATGGGATTTGGGCACATCTGTGGCAAGTGGTGGATGGGAGTATCTGGTGTGGCTGCCAGCCAGATGGAGCATACTGGGGCTGCAGGGTATCTGGGGTGTGATGTGCTGAGCACAGGTACCGTAGGGGGATTGCCGTAATCCTGAAGAAAAATTGATATACTCCTATGCCAGAAAAGTCTAGGCTTTTTAATGTCATGATCAAAAGCATTTTTGGAGTACTCTTCAAATCATTAAATCATGCCTCCTTCAAATCCTGGATTTAAACAAGCTTCTTCTAACAGCCTATGCCTTCCTCCCTCTCTCATGATTTGCTACCTTCCCCACCTAAACACCACCCACTTTGAGAAGTGGCCACTGAAGATACAGGTTTTGTGTGCATGTCTTGGCATGCTGTTGGACGAAAGCATTTTCATTTGCATTATGGAAAATGCATTTGGAATCGATGGAAGTGAGTTCCTTAAGGGTGTGCATCTTCATTGTGTCTGCATTGCAGTGGGATAATTCCTTTTCCAGTTTGACATGCCAATTGCTTTAAGCCAGTCAGGAATATTTTCTGTTGGTTTTAACAGCATCTGCAATGTGACATCTTAGGAAGATCTGTTGCTAGGTCTATTTATATTGTACCAATACACTTCTGAGTTAAAGTGCCCTAAATTGTCTCAGTTGGGTCAGTCACTGAGGGAAAGTGCCATGAATGTATGGTAATTATATATGAGCTTAATATTTGAGTAACATTTTAATAGTGGTCACAGTGAATCATTTTAGGTATGATTTACTTCTGCTCAGAGTTTGATGTCTGTGCAACAGATGCAGAAATTGCAGCTGGTGCAGAGTCTTGGGCAGGATGTGATCTTTTCACTGTTATCATTACTGCTGCAAATAATTGCACTAATAACTGCCAGGCAGATCCGTTCCTAACTTGGTATTTAGCATTTTGTAAAGCTTACATATGAGTAATTTTCCTTTATTTTCTGTCTGAGCACTTTTGGGACTTGACTTTGTCTGGCTGAAGTCTTTCAAGAGTATTATGGGATGGAGGGAAATGGGGGGGTGTCTTTCTTCTGGCTGCAAAATTATCTGCCTGACATCTACAGTTTTTCATTGATGTTATTGTTTTGGTTTGAATCCAGATTTTAAAAGTGCAGCATTTTCTTATCAGTTTGTTTTTTCCTGACTTTGCAACAGCTCCTGAATTCTTGCAAATATATGGTGGTGTTTTTTCACAGCTTCTGGGTAAAATCCAACTATACTCTTTCAATGTGCTCTTTTTTATTTCTAAGTTTATGGTGATTTTTAATGGTTATTTTTAATGGTGTAAATATTGCTATGAATGGCAGACTCAGGTGTGGAGTAAGCTTAAACATGAGTTTGAAGTATAGTATTTTCTTAATGAACAGTCTGCTACCAAGTTGGATTCCCTTCCTTCCTTGTAAGACTACACTTAATCAGTTTGGAGAAGACAGGTTTTAAGAAATCCTGACCTGGCATGCACTGGGTGAGGCTGTCATCCATTTCACTTATTCCCTGGTGTCTTGACAGACAAGTGGAGGTGCCCCTGCAGGTGAGCAGCTTCACTGCCAGCATGCCTGATAAAGCAGAACTGGATTTGGGGATGAGTGAGGACAGCTCAGTAAAAAGATGGTGTTGATCTTGGCTGCCTTAGTTGCTGCTAGCCTCAAAATAAGCAGGATCAAATTTAATTTATTTAAATTCTAGTAATGTAAAGAGTTTTCAAAAACTTACCGAGTGACATAGATGCTTTTGACATAGGTGGAATAACAGAGTGCCTTGCATCAGCTGCTTCTCTGTGTGACCTTTTTTAACAAATCATTCTTTGGTTGAAGACAGTGAGAGGTGGATATCTCTTGCTGACTAGGGCAGGACTGTCTGTCTGGGGAGAATTCCTTCAGCTCTTCCATCTCTGTGGCCAGGCTGCAGGAATGATGAGCCTGCTTTGCAGGTGTGGGTGAATGGTGTCGTGGTCAGCCTCACCAATTCTCATCTCTAGCTTGGCTGTGTTTCATTTACAGGGAGAGATGACACATATTCTCTTTAATGCCTTTCACTCCTGTAGGGCATCTACATCAGTGACTCTGATGAGGGAAACTGAGGAGGGAACATGAGTGAATGGGAAACAGCCTGAGAAAATCAGAGAGGGAAGACAACAAATGACAAACATAGCTTGAAAGTTGCTATTTGATAAGACGAGTTATTTCTTCTCACTTGTTTTTGAGCTTGAAATATGCTGGTCTGACCTGATGTCTTCTAGTATTTCTCCAACCTGATTTTCTTCTACTTAATTATCCTACCTTTGGTTGTCTTATGTTCTCCTTCCTGGAAACTTTTCTAGTTTTGCTAAACCTTTTTAAAGATGAGAAGGCCAGACTGACAACTTCTAAGATGCAATTGAATTTCTTAGATGATTGAATAAAGGTGAGATTGGTTGTACTCACTGCAGTAATTTTTAGCACCCTTCCTGCTTTTTAACTGTGCTGATGCTTTCAGAAGACCCGTCCACCGTCAATCCAGGATTTCATTCCTGAATCATCCCAAGCCCATCATTATGCATATGAAGTTGAGGATTTTTTCCCCAGCCCAAATACCAGACTGTGTTTATATGGTATTTGAATCTACCAGCCATTTTTAACAGTTGTAATCTTTCCCTGTCCCCTTGTGATTCATTAGTGGGTGTAATGAACACAATATATGCTCAATGCAGATGGCTCTGGGGCTGCAGGCTCAGTGTCCTTCTCTTGGGAACACTGACCTTGTAGTGTTTATTTCCTGTCTCACTGGTTCTCTGTACAGATGAGGACTTTTCCTGTTCTCCCATGACTGCCTAGCTTTTATAATACTGGGACTTTTTTTGTGTTTGTTTGTTTTATTTTTTTTTTCCTTTTAAGCAGCCGCCTTTCCTTTGGAGGGAATCTTTGGGGATTGGACATGAGTTATTGGGAAATAACTTCACATCAGTGCAAGTGTGGTAACAGGCTATGTGTATGCTCACCACAAATGTGAAGTAGCTTAGTTTAAACATCTGTCTTGTGCCCAAATAATCAACATTCGGCTCCATCTATTCTACATTGCAGTCACATCCCAGCTTGCTTCATAAAATTTTAAGTTTCAGTATTCTGTTTGGGATTTAGTTTTGGTTAAAGAGAACCCTGTGTGTATTACAGTAACTCACTTCTGCTTCTCATTCTTCCTACTTGTCAGAACAGGTTGACTGTTTCTATATTTAGCTCTGCTTTGTTTATTCATCCTTTCTCAATAAGAATTTTACACTTTGTTTACCAGGAAGCAAGATGGGTCCCAATGGGAAAGTGAATGGCAGAATTAAAAGGGTGGTATGAATACTTGCCCTAAGAAGCATGCCATATCAACAAATCAAAGCAGAATTTGCAGGCATAAGCTCTGGTCCTTGCCAGAGTCTCTTAACTGAAAAAAGCCCTATATATTTTAAGAAATTAATCCCAGATTCATTATCTCCATACAAGAGTATTTTAGGTTGAAAAAAACAAACTCAATTTTTTTCTGCCTCCTTTCTGTTCCCCTTATCTCTACCCATCAACATGTGGTTGAGAAGTTTAAAAGCAAACTTCTGGATTCCATATTCTTTCAGAGAATTTAGTCTTTCATGTCTATAACTGCAGACATACAAATGAGGAGGATGCTGCTGCTTCATTTACTAGAACTGTGCCAGTTTTTCTTCTTTTTGTTTGTAATCCTGAAAGTAGGATACATGTTATGGAAGACAGAATCATATTCAAAGCTTGCAGAACTTGGATACATGCATTTACAGCTTTTAAGAATGACTTTTTTGAAAAGTTGTAATAATATGAATTAGCTTACATACCATATGTGGGTTTGTACATGGAGCAAATGTCTGCATATACTTACATGGGGTGAGCTGGTTTTGGTGAGCAGACGCACCAAGAAAACAGGTAAGGGTGCATTCAGAAGAACTGAGCACAGCACTCGAAAGGAAAAAACAAACCAACATTTTAAAGGTTTATTTGTTCTCCTCACAATTTGAAATTAAGACTCTCTCCTTGACTAGGCTGAAATAAGTGTTGAGCTACTCAGGAGCTGTGGTTTAAAGCTAGTTTTGTCTGGGACCCATTCTCAGCCTTTCCCAGACATGGAATAAAGAGTGTCAGTGAAACTGAGAACTTGCTGTGTTTCAGTCCTGTGTAACTCTCGTGAAACACAGGATACTCTGCCTTAGCAGAAAAAGCACTAAATGTGCTTTTCAAGTAAGCTAAGCCAGGGAAGGTTATCAGAGGAGAGTGACACTATGATGGAATTTCTCAGAACATTAGTAAATATGTGCTACAGTGTTTCACACTAAGGTGAAGGATTTTTCTGTCTTTCTAGGGAGCTGTATACTTGTCATCTGCCCCAAAGGACTGAGATTTTGGAAAGCATTAACTGTATAGGCAGTGTCTTAGTTTGATGGTCATTAATAAAGTCACATTGTAAGTTTTAATACAGCAGCAAGCGTGTGTTGTATGTCTGTCCTTTTTGCCTGTAAAAAGCATAAAACTGACCTTCAGTTGATCAGTTGTCATTATTCAAATTTTGAGAATGAGTATCCACTTTTCTGCTAACAGAAGTTTTTCATGGTTTGTCTGTGTTAAGCTTAGCTCAAAATACATATGGTGTTTCAGGGAAAACAGAGTCAGGCAAAGTGCAATGCAAAAGTTAGCAGATTTTAGCAAGTACCATTTGAAAATCACTTCCCTTATGCTCCACAAGTGGGATTTTCAGGCCTTGCTTGATTAAGGATCAAGAATAAAGTGATACTGAAATAATGACTTTTTAAAAAATTCTCATGATTTGTACTCAAATAACAGTATGGTCCACAGAGAGGTAATTATCAACAAATTGTTTGCAGCAAAATTATAATTAATTTAGTGTATTACATCTTAGAAGGGTAGAACTGAAAAACAAAACCTTCAAGTAGTTTTTGCATTATTAGATAGTTTAAAGATGGGTGCTTATTATCCTGTTCTTTTAAAATTTTATGTTGTATTTTGTATCAGTAATACTGGATCAAAACCTGATTTCCCTGCTTCTGTGGCTGATCTCATTCAGTTCCATGACTGTTTATGTGAATAAGACTCAAAGAATGTGGCTTTGTATGAAAAATATCCTCCCAGAGGGAGTTGTAGTAGGCTCACACTTAATATAAAGGGAAAAAAGACAGAAGTGAATGTTTACGTTTCATTGTCTTGTTGTACAATGATTTTCAGTGAAGTTTCATATTCCGTGAAATTAAATCTGTAGCCAAGATAATATGATATTGGACAATTTTTATAATTCAGCATGCAGGTCTGTGCTGTTGAAACAAAAGGCTGAGTGTTTTTAGGTGCAGATAGCCTGACTAAAAGAACATGTTGCCAAAGAAGTTGCAGTGCATTTTTGATAATGTTGAGCAGAGAGATAATTGTGAACTCTGCATGGTGTGTTACAGTCATGGGAGTAGTTAACAAGATAAAGAAAATCTCAGCTTTCTCTCTGTTTACAAAACTGGCCTTTCTGGAAGGACTGGAAAACAAGAATACAAATATATGATCTGCTTGCATTCTCTTTCTACCCCTCCTTTTTGCCTCCCTGTCTTGAGCCAAAAATGGAAGACAAACTGTAGGAAAACAGCACGAGAGTCAGTTGTCCTTTCCCTTAGTTTTCTATCCCTGTTTTATACCTCACTGGGAGCTGGTGGTTGTGTGGCACCTGCAGCTCCCCTGGGTAGGTGTGATTCAGTCCTGTGGTGCCAGGGGAGAGCAGAACTCCGCTGGTAACTCCTTACTCACACTGCAGAACCAGCAAATCCAGAGATGGAGCAGCACAGCTCAGGAGTGAAGTTTGGTCCTGTCTGCCCTGAGACACCAATGTGTGCTTCTACCCCATTAGGCCACTCCTGTGATTGTAAGGTAAAGAAGATGTCCTTGTCCTTTTTACCATTTAATTTTCCCATTTTCTCTTCCTTCTGTGCCTTTTCTAAAAGCTCTGCATTGTTCCCCAATTTCATCTTCCCCTCTCTTTTGTCCTAGTACTTTCGTACCATTGATAACAGAATCATCTGATTTTCTTTGATCTGTTTCTCATCTCCTGCAAATCTCCTGTTGTTTTGCTAGTTGTGCTCCTAACAGTGGTTAGTAAGTGCTGAGTCAACACTTAGAACCCAAAAGAGATGTGAATAGAGCAAAAGGTTTTTTGACAATCCTTTAAGAAAGAATTTGTGAATGGAAAAGGATATGTGTCCCTCTTCCATACCTTTCCAGGCCATCTTTATAGATCAGTTTGATGGTCATGACACATCTTCCAAGGCTATTTAAAGGCTTTATGTTGAGTATTTTCTTCCTCATCCTATCCTCTGACCTTTATCTGTCTCAATTGCAATCTTATTTTTTCTGCTTTCACTTCAGCTCTAGTATTGTTTTGGGTCTTGGGGCATGTTTCCATCTCTGACTGCTTTCAACTCTCTCAGTTCCAATATCAGTAGCTTATGGGCTTTTCTGGTTGTCTTCTACCTTTGCGAGGCTTCCAGTCCTTATCAGCGTGCTGATTTTTTGATAACAACTGACCACTGTGTTCCTTGGTAGGAGTGATGGTTAAGGAATATCTATTTCTGTCTTACTGGACAGGAACTGCCACCTTCTTGAGACTTTTATTGTGTTTTTCCTGTATGTTGTACAAGTGAAAATGGAATCTCTTTCAAAAGGGTGTCCTCAAATGTAAGAGGTGCAGGGGTGCTGAGCTTCATAAGGGTAGGGAAGGAGATGGCCATGAGGAAAATCCTGTATGTTTCTGGGAAGATAGTCCAGGAATATGATGTCCCTCTAGCATGATCTGCTCTTCTCTGTTTCTCTGTCATCAGGTTTGGGATTTTTTTGCTTCTTATTTTCTTTGCTCTTTAGGACGTGGGCAACCTTTGTGGGTAGATAATGTAAAATGTTCTCCATGTCTTAACAATCTTGAACGAGCTGGCCTCTTGTAAAGTATGAAGGAGACTCTCAGATATGCTGAGATTTCAGAATATTCATTAACTATAAAGCAGATACACTGACCTGCATGATCCTTTTCAGTACTCAGAATAGACCAAAGCATCTATTTTGACTGAAGACTTAAAGAGAATGAAATGAGTGCAACAAGTAGCATCATCCTCCATGGTTCCTGATAGTGGCTGACCAAGGAGGTGCTTGTACTAAGGGATCCTGACTTTACCAAGGTGCTGTAGGTAAGCCCATGTAGTAACACATTTCCAGGTTTTCCTTTCTTTCAGGCTGTGGGAAATATCAACAAGCATCAAGAGGCTGAGTGTCTTTAAAGCCAGTTTCGGTTCCTAGAGATGGCTTCTATTGCAGGACTACTCCTTGGGGTTCCTGCAGTGCCTGTGAGCACCCAGGGGAAAGGAGGGGGATCAGGGGGCAGTGTGGGGGAGTGAGGGTCATTTGTGTTCATTTTGCACTCTCAGCTCTCCATACCTGACACAAGTACAAATATTTCTGGATTGTGAGCCTGTGACTTCTTGTGTGCAGCCATGAGGGCAGAGTCTTCCCTGGGAGCTGAGGTTCTGTCCTACAGGAGGAGAAGCTTTCAAGAAATGCAGTCTCTGTAGCATAGTTTCTTGAAACACCTAAAATTATATTAGTGGTGATCCTTTGAATCTGTACACAGAGCCTGCTGGTGTGGGAGATTTTTATTTTACCTGGTTGGGTGTTGCATTTCAGTGCAGCAGATGGCATGTGTGTGACAAGTGCCCTTTGGTAAGAGAGTAAACACAGCAAGAAATACCCCCCAAACCCCTGGCATTTTCTTAGGCCTTTTATAACATCAAAGCACTCTTGTGCAATGCTTATTTCAGTCACCTGATGCAAGAGCCAAGGTTTTGTGATAGCTGCTTTCTTCTGTTGTTCCTGTGTTAGTACAGCTGGCAAGATTCTCAAGATACAGGGAAGAGCAATGTGATATTCAAGGTGAGATGTGTTAATTGAGCCATAGCCTGAGCTGAGAGAGATTAACTTCAGTTTCTTGTCCTGGAAGTATTTTGTGTTGATGCATAGGTTTTTAAAATTAGCTGAGATCCTAGTTTGCAATATAAGTAGCATAGGATGGAAGCATGGTTTTGTTTATTTTGGGCTTGGTGGGGAGGCATTCCTTGCGAATCAAATGCTGAGTTGGGACTCTTGCTCTGCATGGCTTGCACAGAACAAATGAAGGAGGACATTTGGGATCTGGGCTGTTCAGTTGGGTTGGAACAAAAGAGCCCTGAGGTAGGGAATCACTTTTGTTATCTGACTGAGATTCCCACCAGTGAACTTCTGCATGGAGTGGGGAAGAGTCTTCTGCAGAACTTGCAAAGAATTTAGCAATAATAAAGATAACACAGAGGGTGCCCACAACCCACTGAGAGATCCTTCAGCTCCATATCTGCCAGTGGTCCAGGCAAGAGGATCAGAATTTTCATTGTTTTGTTTGCATGACCTGTTTGGAGATTACTCACAAACATCACCTCTACAGATAAAACTGTGAAGGGCAGCTTGACCTTGTATTACAACTTTATAGAGGAATTTAGATTACTTTTTGCAGATACTGTTTCTTATGGTGGCCTTCCTTCCAGAAGAACTTAGGTAAAGTCTGTGTCTGTGTGGTATCAAACTGTCTCTGACTAATGATAATGGTGAGTGCATTAAACATCAAAGCCTTATTTCTGTTGGGAATCAAGTCCCTAGTCTGGTCCCCCAAGCCCAGAACCTGCTTTATTGGTATGGCACATCCCTTTGGCCAGCTCAGGTCAGCTGTCCTGGCCATGCTCCCTCCTGGCTTCCTGTGCCCTCCTCACTGGCAGAGCAGGAGACCCTGAAAGGGGCTGGACTCAGGGCAAGCACTGCTGAGCCACATCTGAAACATCAGCGTGTGACCAGCGTTGTTCTCACACTAAAGCCAAAACACAGCACTGAACCAGCTACTAAGAAAATTTGCTCTATCCCAGCTAAGACCAGGACAAGGAGAAGGTGTAACAGGAGCGGGCAGGGTGTGAAATGGACTGGTGCAGCTGAAGGCTTTGTGCAGATACTTCTTCAGACCAATATTATTCAAACCAATGCCAGGACTGTCTTCAGACTGTGTTTACATAAACTAAACTTACTCTTGAATTCTCATTTTGTAGTGTCTGAATCAGCAAATATGTCCTACTACTGTATTCAGCCCAGTATGTTTTAATGAAACAAAGTCTTGTACCAAAACTGCTGCTGTCATTATTGTGCAGTTTTTGTCCCAGCTTTTCTCAAGTGTAACTTTCTGTCCCAGCTTTTCTCAAGTGTAACTCTCATTCTTTCCCCAAAATCTAAAATTGTGAAAGTCTTACTGGCCTGCCACCACATGTCTTCAAAGAACCCAAGGGCATTTTGAATGAGAATTGCTTTAGAATTCCTGGCTTGATTTATGAGGTAAAGAAAAAAATAATCACAGAAACATTATCCTCTAACCTGTTAAAATTTTTTTTCTTCAGCTTTATGGTGATAACAGCTTAACTTTTTGCAAATGGAATAACCAATGTTTACCTGTTTTCCACTTAGAAATATAGACTGTCTTTGCTTAAATGTAAGACAGCTTGAGAGAAAGGGAAATGGAATTGTAAAGGACTAGAGGTCTTTGCTCTAAATTGTGGAATAAATAGACATTCAGGGCCTCAGAATTGGATGTTGGCTGAATATTTTTCCCATAACTTGTCTTTGAGAAATAAAACTGAAAATTTTTTAGCAGTTTACTGTACTTTTCTAAGGAGGTTTTTGTAACTTGCACAAAGTGAGACAAACATGGCAGCAGGTTTTCGCTTTTGGTTTCCTCTCATCAGCCCACCAGTGTTAATGTATGCACTTTCTTCTTTCTTTTGATCAAGACTACATGACAGCCACAGAAATAAAGCAAGTACAATCATTCTGCACTATTTATATTTATGCATTCATAATCATAATTCATAAGCATGTTCACAGATATAGAAATCCACTCCAGCCCATGCTGAGGTCACCAATTACAACAGGTGCCCTAAGTCTTATCAGCATCTTCACTGCCTTTCAGAAAGTGCCAAACCTGTTCTCATTTATGCTGTACTCAGCCACTAGATGTAATTTCTCACTATTCAGTAACACCTCCCTCTCCTTTCCCCCCCTCCAAAAAAAAAAAAAAAGCTTGACTCCCAGCATTCCTCTCATGTCTTACAAATATGTGTGAAAGTCTGTGGCAAGGAGCTGACTCTGTTCCTCCCCACTAGCCAGTCCTCTTCTGCTGCCCTGTATTCTTGTGTCTTCCAGAGCTTATTCCCGTAGTTCAGGTGCTGGAGGAGGTGTGCACCGTGCTTTTAAACACCCTTGAGTGCAAGTCCTGTGGAGCATTAGCATGGCAAAGTGGTGGGAGAGAGCACAGAGGCAAGGGTACTGCTGGATGTTTGGTTTTGGTTTTCCATGGCTTTTATTTAAAAAGGAAACTAAACGTGAAAAACTGTAAGAAGAGAATGCTGTGGTGTAAACCTTAAAGACGTCCTTGAGTGTTTGCTGCTGTGTGGGAGACGTGGCCCGTGTGGTGCCCAGGGCAGGGCTCTGGAGAGGTAAGAGCGCACTTTGTGTGGAAGCCATGACCTGGAACCCCGGAGCAGGCTCGCACCATCGGCAGAAACGCTCCACTGATTCCGGCAGTTCTGCTCTCTCTGTGATTTGCTTTGCAGCTTTACTGTTCATTAACTCCTCCTTGGTGTTACATTAATCCAGGGCAAACAAGTTCCTTGGGTTTCTTGTTGCACTCCCAAATAAATGCATTCATCAAAACTAGGATAACTTTCTGCACATACTTCGCTTTTACTGTGTTCTTTTGCATGCCCTGACACTGCACAGAAGTCTGAAAAATATATTTCAGGATTTTGGTTTCCTTGTTTTAATACCTATCTCTGTAAGTGCTATACTGAGGGGTTAGATTTCCAGGGAAGTTTATTTACACTGCACTAGCAATGATCAGTTCAAATGAGTTTAAATCCAAGGAATGAAAAATTATTATTATTATTATTATTATTATTATTATTATTATTATTATTATTATTATTATTATTATTATTATTATTATTATTATTATTATTATTATTATTATTATGATGTCCCTCGTGTGGTCCAGAGCAGAGCTGTGTCTGAAAATGCAGAGAAAGCATTTTTTGAGAGGAGACTGGCACTCTGTTGCAAAGGTTGCCCAGATGCCAGGTCTGGTACTCGAACGAGACATTTCTTGCCCATATTGGTTCTGCTGACTTTGTTTAAATCTCTTAATTGGTTTTTATAAGCTTTGAATCAGAGCAAGAAAGAGCAATATTCTTCTCATAAAAATGGTAGTAAAACCTCCTGCCACTTCTGAAGTGAATTTCTGTATATCCTCATCCCAGCAGGTCTGTCAGCAAACTAACATGGAGTCTAGCAAGGGAACTTGTCAAATAGGACTTTTCCTAACCAGATGAAAATAGAAATCTGTTGTTCTCGGTCTTCAAGCCTAGTTTATATAAGAACTCAGATGCCTTGTAAGAGGTCAGCTACAAGACTGTTGATGCAAAATCACAAGTATTGTTCTTGTGTGTAAACGGTTTGTCAACATTGCTGGAGGTACCAAAACAGAAAAAGTAGAAAGAAAACTGTACTCACCAAGGAGATAGTCCTACTCTGCTGATGCTTCTGACAGATGTTGTGCTGTGTAGGACAGGAGCAGGATCGATTTCAGATTCTTCATTTCTTTACCTTCTGCTGCTTCCTGCTGAACTACCCTTTTTTTTCCCCCAGTAGCCTGAAACACATTCCAGAAATGTCTGTGTGAGATGGAAGGGTAAGAGTGCCAAGGCTGTTGATTAATAAGAGACTTTGTGATGAATCTTGTAAAATTGGACCTTTTCATTCAGAGAACAGTTCTCAATTACTGAGTCTTTTGTTGCCTTCTTTTGAATTGCCCGGGAGAGGAGGAGATGGTAGGTGTTGTCCTGCAACACTTCTCTCTAGCGTACCTGAATTACCAGAGGGGTGAATTGCTTTGACAGGGAGGGGGTGGGTAAGGGAAAATGCAGAGGAAGTTGACTCAGTTTGTTAAATCTGGAGATGCAGCAATCATATTACCTCACTTTTGAAACGACATCGTTTTGGGATATTTATATTTACATCAGAAGTTTGATTTTGAACTTGCTGATCCAAGTTGAGAGATGATAATGAAAACTTTCAGCTTTGAAATCACCACTTTTTAAACAAACGATGTTCAGGTCTTACTGACACCCAGTTCCTTGGAATAAATCCGTAACATTAAATTTTTTGCTATTCTAAACTGTTTTGCAACAGTGTTATTATACTAAGATTTCGTTTATTTGTTTACTAGTTGATACTTTGTTGGAGCTTCATACAAGGAGAATTTGGATTGCATGTATATTTTATCCAGGCTATGTCAGAATCCCAAACATACATTTTTTTCCTGCATAGGGTTTTCCTGCAGTAACAGCTGGAGCACTGTGGTGGTTTCTATCTTAACAAGGCGGTGTGCAGTGTGTGGTCAGGGCTGCAGCAGCTGTGTCCCTGGAGTGCACCTTGGAGAAGTTAAGCTTCATGCCTCAAATGGGAGTATCTGATTGCTAACAGGCAATAGCAATATGTACACTTAGATGTGTGAGCTGTCACTTCAAGAAGGGGCACTTGATGCCATGGAGGAGCTGCCTTCTAGTTCAGCAGGAGTCCTTGCTTGTGAAAGCTTGTGGCTAACAGAATTGAGTCTCACAGACTTGTCTCCAAACCCTTGGTTCTTCATTAGGTCTGACAGGGTGTCATACACATCTTTGAAATTAATCAATTATTTGAAATTCCTGTGATGCTTCTTAACTTAAACACCTTGAGAGAGTGAGAGAGAGAGTGCCTTTAAATAGTTTCATATTTTCCTGTGTAATTATTGTAGGAGCTCCCGTTGTTTCCATTTGCAGTGTTTCCTTCTCTCCCAAGCTGAGGTGGGCAGCTCTGCTGCAGCAAACACTGTAGCATCCTTTCAGCATTGCTGCCAGAGCCATCAGTTTCCAGCTTCAAGGGAGCTGCCCTGTCTCCACAGATCCTTCCAGCTTTTTGTGTTGGCTGTGGTGCATTGGCTTGGCAGCCACTCTTGTCTGGGAGAGCTTTTTAGAAACTCCCATGCTTATTTTTATATGGAAATCTTCTGGACAAAATCTCTAACTCAGGAGGTAGGCAGCTGCTTTCCACGCTCCACCACATTCTGTGTTTCATTTCTTTGTTGTGTACAAGGGCTTTGGCTGGGAAGGCTGTGCTCCCTCTCTGTGCTGCTTGTTCTTCTGAGCAGTGGCAGCGGCCAGCATCCCTTCAGATCTCAGGGGAGACCTCAGAATGCAGTGGCAAACACCCAAATCTCTTCAGTGCTGGGGCAGTGCCCTGGCAGGGGGCTTGTTGAGGAGCACTGCAAGATACCTGGACAGGGCTACTTCTCTCCATCACCAGGCAGGAAAGGAGAGAAACCAGAAGTGGTTATAGGTTTCAAGAGCAAGGAGCCTCTTCTCCCCGTGCCTGTGAAGGAAGCACCCTGACAGCCCATGCCACCTGCTGCACCTGATGCAGAGCTGCACTGGTGGCTCTTCCCTTCTCCCTGCAGCCTGAGATGTCAGATGGCCTCTTTGCTCTCTCCCTGATGGCTTTGTTGTGGCAGGGCACCCCAAGAACACAGCTCTTCAGTCCTTCTGAAGAGCTTCCCACATTTATAGGGATAGGGCAGGCCTGCCAGACTCACACAGCACAGAGGAGTGAGTGGTATATGATGAACTTGCTCCTGATTTCTAATATGAAACCTTGCTCACTGATGTAGGGGGAAAAGACAAGCACATGCCTCTTTTAAAAATGCTTTCTGTGACCAGTTTTTTCCTCCACCCTGCAAAAAATGGTATTGAGGGCATAAATAATTTTTAAGGGAATGAGTCCTGTCATAAACCAACATTGCTGCTTTTGCCCACCTAAGAAAATTCGCTGTGGAGTCTGTTCTTCTAGCTGGGGAGCTCAGCACTGGCCTCTTGGGAAGCAGATAGATAGACTCCTGCAGAAAATAGAGCTGTAGACATATGGTTCCCTGCAAGTGTGCTGAGATACCCTTTTCTTTTGTGCCAGCAGGTGACAGTGTCCCCTCCCAGCAAAGGGACTTTGTCAGTCGTCTTAACTCTTTAACATTACTGTAGAAGTGAGGCTCTGTTCTTAAGGCAAGATGGAAAATCTGGTATCCTCAGTTTTTCTTAGGCATTTCCTAGGTTTTTTTTTATGGACTCATAGAAACTACTGATTTAAGTCAGAAAATACTGAATATTGTGAAAATTGCAATGTGCATTCGCCCAAGAAGATTTTTGGCTGTATGTTGCACTTTCTCCAGAAGGGTGGGGAATTTTCTGAAGATTTGGGTGTTTTGTTTTGTAAACCAAAAAACTGGGTTGTTGCCTAGTGTTGTTGCTACAGATCTCCAAGACGTAGCTCCAGGACTGAACGTGTTTTGCAGGATGTTTGCTCTCTCATCGCTGCCCTACTCTCTCTAACCCTAGCTTGCCACTTCCTCCTTCATTTAATGAGGACAGAGGGTTCTTTATTGTATGATAGTCAAAATGTAATATGATAGGGCTGCAGGAGAGCTGGTGCAATGGTACCAGGTGTTTGGTATTTTCTGTCTCAGGGAGATCTGCAGCTGCAAGAATGGCTTCTGTCTGACTCAGTCCTTATGCAGGAAGGGGAGGCGGGTTGGGAATTCTTTGCGGTGTGGCACCTTGTGTGCAGCCACAAGCCTTTCCAGGGGCTGCAAGTTGGGGTGGATTGTATTTCTCAACACATGAGAAAACCTCTGAGTTGGCAAACGAAATAGATGTGAAAACCCATACAGAATCTCCGAAAGATCCCATTTTAGATCACGTTTTTTCATGAGGGAAGTTAGGGGAGATCTGTTTTTGTATAAAGGCACTGGGGTTGTTCTGTCCCTGGCCTCTTCTGGAAGAAGCAGCTGAAGTTTCCTTATAGAATGTGCTTTTAGTTAGCTGGTTCTGATCATCTGCTGTAGATATTCCCACTGTTTCTGTTTTAACTTCTGTTGTGCTCCAAGTGAGCCAGCACATCCTACAGTATTGTCTTTCCTGATGGGCATACAAATAAAGCAGGACTGATAAATTGTTGTTTCAGAACTGCTTCTTGAAAGACACCTCCATCATTTTGTAGACAAATTCAATATCCAGAACATGCTTTCTTCCTTTTTGAACATATGTCTCAGGAAACATGTTATCCCATGTGCTATCCCATGAACACATTGTTCTTTGGAAGTACTGTTGACTGTGCTTATTAATGCATAGTGAAAAATCTCTTATAAAGAGAACTTGCATAGCCTGTATGGAAAAGTACCTTAATTCTCCTGTCTTTAAAGATTACTTTCATTTTGGAGCTTCTCTC
Source organism: Melospiza georgiana (assembly GCF_028018845.1). Classification (NCBI taxonomy): domain Eukaryota; kingdom Metazoa; phylum Chordata; class Aves; order Passeriformes; family Passerellidae; genus Melospiza; species Melospiza georgiana. Next base: position 113,168,820 of record NC_080432.1, read on the forward strand.
CCAGCAACAGGTTTAAAATAAGACACTTATTTATAAGTTGTCTTGAACAATTAAGCCATTGAGGCAGTCTCAAAATGAGTCAATAGCAGTAGCAGCCTCCTGTTCTCTCAGAGAAGGATGTGTAACTTTTTCTTCTAGCTAAATTGTATATCAGAATTTAAAAAAGGCTTCTTGTAAATATTCCCTTGCTGAAGGAATGTTCAACCTGCCACTGCATCCAATTATATTCCCATATGAAACCATCCTTTGACCCACTAGTATCTTGCATTTTTTCTGGCAAGTAGAATACATGCAACATAAGCCCTGAAACTGAATTCATACTACAGTCATTGTGCAAATTAATTTATTTTAGAAGAGCAAAGTATTTCCATATTCTCCCAGTATATATGCTGATTAATATTTTCTAATCTCATTCATACCACATAATATTTGGGTTTGGAAGGGATGCCTGGGGAAGCTGCAGACTTTGCATGCTGCAACAGTGCATTCCAACCTGAAGGAAACTAAATCAGGTCCTCATACACCCTGCTTTCCTGATTGAAGATGAAACCACTTTTGGCTCAGTAGCTTTCAGCTGTACTGCTGGTCTCCCAACAGTAGCACACTGCTATCGATTTCATCCTGAGTAATCATTCCACAGCTGCCCTTACATCATTGCCATGTTTTTGTCCTTCGCCCTTGACTGAGCTTGTGAGCAATGAGCATCTGGTGAAGGTGATGACAATGATGAAAATGTAACCATTCAGAAAAAAAAAAAAAACGCAGCCAAGGATGTTTGCACCAAAAGGTTTGTGTTGGGTATTCAGCTTCATAGGTGAAGCAGTAAAATCTTGTCAGGAGGTCATTCATTTTGAGAGTAATTGGACAGGGCATTGCAAGTTTTCATCTCGTGTTATGAAGAGTGGTCATGCTGGTGAAAATTTCAAGCTAGTAAAAAGTCATTTCTTGATTTTTCTTTTAAAAAGAGATCAGCCAGGTCTGCAGCCTGTCCTGTGTGGTTTTTTTACCTACTGTATGCTGACATCATTTGGATCTAGCTGCTGCTGAAATAAAAGGCCATTTTACCACCTGTGTTCAACTGCTACCGTGAGCAGAAAGAGAGAAATATTTTGAATCCATCTCTTAGGATGAACTAAGTGCCAGGTTAGGAGGGCTGTTTGGACCCATGTGGGCACATGAGATCTGAATAATTGTCATAGTCTAGTTTCTTTTACAGCCCCTTAAGGCAAGTGTTTGTGGTTTGTGATTATTTGCTGTAAGATACAAATCAGAAATAATATGTACATTAAGATTTGGGGACCATTGCATTACTCTAGCGTAAGAAGAGAAAAAAGAGCCTGGGTAAATTTCCTCATGCTAAAGGAATTTCTTGCAACGCCTGTTATCTGCAGCATAGATGTCATGAAGCATTTTTAAAAGATACCTGTTGAAAGCGAATTGCTGAATTTCTCTTTTTAGTTGGTGGATCAGAAAGCCATTACCCTCTTGAACAGCTTTTGCTCCAGTATCCTGCATAGGCGTTCTGCTGAGCAGCGGAAGGCACAGGAGGAAGGAAGGTCACTGCATGCTATGAAACCTCTCCTGCAGCCCTGCATTAATAGATTCCATTTTTCTGGCCTGTGTAATACCTGTCAGCTGGCCCTTGTGCCATGTTTGCACAAGGATCATTCCTGCAGTGTATTTGGCTCCAGTTTGTGCCGTGGCTGAATTAGATCAAGCCAAACCAATATATAACACTTTTTTCTCCTGCTTAGATTGACCCTGGGAGTAAACCTGTTCTCTGGGGCTGTGTCTGGTTTAATATATGTGCTAGGTCAAGGTATTAACTGTTAGTCAAAGTTGCTGTCTTGTTCGTGGTTCATTACAAATAAAGCAGACAAGCTAACACTGAATCGACTGCTCCAAAGCTGTGTTAATGTTTTCCTTCCTGACACAGGTGGCGACCTGAGCTCTTTCCTCTTACTGGTGGGTTTGTATGCAAGAAGCTTAACTTGTCTTTAAAATCTCACTTGTCAGTAAAAACAGCTGTGTTATGAAATACAAAAGCTCATCTCATCAGTGAAAGAAAATACGCTTTTGCCCTGTAACACAGTACATAACAGGGCAATGTGAAAGTGCAATCCCTCTGTCTAACAGAAATGTGTAAGTCAACTCTGAAATGTTAACTGATGTAATTTACTGACCCTTAGTGCCTTTCTCACCTATTGAGCATGTCCCCTAGGCAGTTTGGGAGCTGCCCAGTGCATTAAAGGACACCTGAGATGCTTTTTGTTCCCAAGCAGTGCAGCTGTTTTTGTGGATGCAGTGAGAGCTGTACTCCAGTTTTGGAGCTCCTTTTACCCTGTGGGGGTAACAGCAGCTTTTGATGCTGTTCCTGAGCATCTACAGCTGTGAGATACTTGCAGCCTTGCCCCTTCACTTCTATTCAGAAGTGGTAGAACCACTGTATCACTCAGATGGTGGGTTGGGAAGATGCCTTGTGGAGGCTGCATCTGCTCTGTAACTCCTCTACCCAGAGCAGCACAACTCCTTGTGACTGCTGTGCTCTGCTTTTGTCACAGTGGTCCTTGCTGTGCCAGAAAGCATCCAAATGAGACCTTCCACCCTTCTTTGGCTTCCTCGGGGTAGATTAATTGCACCCTTGAGAGTAGTAATAAATGTGAGTTTGAATATTGCTATTTAACTTTTATCTTCCGTTCTCAGTGTTTCGATTAAGGCAAATTAAAAATGAATCACATAGCAGCCTGTATTCTAAGGTCATGCAAGTTAGCAATTTGAATTCATTGAGTATGATGGGGGCATAAAGATAAAATGAGAGGTTTCAGGGGGTCTTACAATACTAATTCTTTAGGGGTGAGCAAAATAACAGACTGAGATTTGCTAGACTCAGAGGGATCCTGGGATAATCAAACCATCCACAGGTCTGGAATCCTGTACAGTGAGATCCTAGATAAACATCCAGATATGTAGACTATTAGATAATCCATATCATGTTGTCATTTCTTTGTCTGTGCAAAAAATACCCTACTACCCAAATGGGGACAAAATGTCAGGTACACTTTCACCAGTATGACCGCATCTGCTCCAAGTATCCTGTGCTTATTTTAGTTCTGGCTGGAGATTTGTCTCTGGTTTCACCCTCTGCAAGGTGGGATATTGGCATCACCAAATACCTTTTTGAACAGTAAAACTAAATGTTACCTTTTTTGGAAAAAAAAAATAGGCACTCAGTCATCTTAATAATAATGATAATTTATTTTTATAAAATATCTTACGTAATTTTCTGAAATCAAAGCACTGGGGCCTAAATAGCTGAGCTTCATTAAGAAGATGAAATGAAAGAAGAGAAGCATCTGGCAGAAGAATGGAGGGCAGTGTAAAAATAGAGGCATATGGTGGTTTGAGTAGTATTAGTAATTTCTGAAATTATATTGCCTATGAACCTCTGCTCCATTCAAAGTAGAAGACTGAGCCAACAGAGCCAATTTTCAGGACTCTCACACAGTGTTCCTTTCTTCCTGAAAATAAGTTTGGGGAAATCAGAGGTGCCTTTTGGCCAGCAGAAATTTTTGCCACATGGACAATTCCATAACGTACCCTTAAAAAGGCTTCAGAAAGCAAATCAGTTTTTTTTGGGTTTTTTGGGTGTTTTTTTGGTTTTTTTTTTAATGCTGTTTTCCTAAAACATGTGCCCTGATTCATTGTGATTGGTCGCTGTAAGTATTATGGAGAATTTTCCTTGTATAAACACACAGCCCTGGTTTGCACATATTTATCTGTATAGCCTGTATGAAGAGGCTGGCTTGCTTGGTGCTGGGTTGTGGAGCTTTTGCCATAACATGGCCTAACATGCATTTCAGAAACATTGATGATTTTTCAAACTTTTAATCTTGACTTAAAGAGTCAGTTTCAAACTTCTATTGTAAACTCCTTGTTTCACGGTTTTTGTTTGTTTATTTCGTGGGTTTGTTTGTTTATTTTTGCATTCCTTTGGGTTTTTTTTCTCCTCCCTTACATCATTTTCCCCCACTGTCTACTGTCATCGTTTATGTTCCTGCTAAGAAATTTAGCTGGGTGTAGATGGTAGTGCATTCCTGCAGTACCACTGTATGTCTCAGTAAATCTGGAATCAGTGTCTCTAAAGGTTGTAAACCACAAGTGTAGGAAAATGAAATTAATCTTAACAGCACAGAGAAAGCCTCTGTCAGACCTGGGACTGGAATACAGGATTTACATATTCTGGTCACATCACTGCACCGTGCTACCTCTGTGTCTGCTTGCTGTTTTGTCTAGGTGATGTTTTAATCTTTCTCATCTCACTGCTCTCCTAATTTGAGTCTTCTCACAACAGGCCAGGTTGCTTCAGGCCTGGCCACTCTGGAGCTGCTTTGGCAAAGGTTCATCTGGCTCTCCTTAATGCTTTCCACCATGGTTATAGTGTAGGCAGGACACTGACTGCTGCTTCTGGGATCATAGAGATGCTCAGAAATAATATGGTGGGGTATGGATATGCTATTTATTAGGAAAGACTTCAGAATGTGTAACTGTTGTTGTCTATGGAGAAGAGGGTCTTCAGGATTATTTCTGATTTGTGTAATTGTGAACATGTCCAGCCTGAGAGGTGTTTTGTCCTTCAGCACTGTATTCTTTATTTCCATTTGGGTTTTGGTTTGCTGTGTCTAACAAGTGGTTTTCTCCAGTATTCCTGCTGAGTCAGTTCATTCCTAGTTTTGCATTTTTAGAGTTGATTATTCCTATGTAAATGTGGAACTTTGTACTTTATTGATTGCATCCTCTTTATTCCAGACCCTTTCTGCAATTTGAAATTACTTTGAAAAGTGACCTCTCTCTAAAGAACCTGAAATTTTCTCTGTTCTGATGTTAGAAAGAGATTTCACAAGTGTTATGTCTGTTTCCTTGATCCCAAATGGGGCTGTTTAACAAAATTGGACCAGCATATACATATATAGGAGCCTATCAGAAATTTCAGGATAGTTTGATAAAGAAACCTTCAGAGATAACTACTGAGCTATCGATTTTCTAAACCACTTGGGCACCCAACTCGCACCCATAGGCTGTAATTTGTTAGTTCATGTGTCAGTGTCAAAAGCCTTACTGAATTCCAGATGCATACACTGCTCTTCTTTTTGCCTACTGAGAGGTTTCCCTGTCCAAGAGGAATATTACATCAGGCATAATTTTTGATGATTTTTGTGCTGTTAGAGGTTTTTTTTTATCTTACTTTCATTCTTGTATTCTACTTTTGGCTGCTTAACCATTTATTTGTGGGTGGTAAGGGCAGGGTGGCAGTTTGGAATTCTTTTAGTTTTTCTTCTTTTCACCTTTTCAAAGACAATCTTGACCTTCCTTTGTAGAAATTGTCAATTTTCTCTCTTCTCAGCAAGTTTATAAATACAAACCTAAACAGATGTAGGGACATTGGTGAGCATTTTAATTGATAATATTTTCTAGAATGTCCTGACCTCCCCCTTTGTTTTCTCTCATGGGCTTCTTCTATAAGAAGGCAAGGCAGGAAAATGAGCAGCTATATTGTCTTAGCTGGACCAAAAATCTCCTCCTCCTGGCCTCACACAGTGGCCAGAAGTGCATGGCTAGGGAAGTGAAGGAAGGAAAACTGTCTCTCCTTGACTCCATATGATCCTTCAATATCTACATCATCCTTTTTCTGGGTAAGATGGGGTTGGATAACAATGACCTAAGCTTGATTTCCTAAGTATTGAATGTTTGTGCTAGTTTCTGAAGGTAAAACAGTTATTTTGCTACAATGTAATTGTTGCTGGATATTTAAATAATAAATACTTATATCTTCATTAGAACTTTCTGGTAATTTTTCCTTGTGTTACCCTGTGACTGCTGTAGCTGAAGTGTTCTTTTATTCTAAACTGTGGCATGGCTTTGGAAAGGGTGCCTGGCCTAGAGAGTAAAGGCAGCTACTTATATATTGTGTGAGAATTGAATGACTCTAACATTATTTTGGGGATATGAACATGACTGATAAAAGGTTTATCTAAAATGGTTAGGCATAATTGTTTATATTTTAAATTAAAACAGTAAGCTGCTTTTAGGGAAGAGAGATGAAAGAAGGATGGCAGACTTTGATGAAACAATAGGAGAGAAATATAAGGTGCTGGATACATTTGGTACAACTGGGTGAACATACTGAAATCATGGTGCTTGGAGCTGAAGAGCTGTAAATTTGTGTAAGGTTTAGAGGTTAGTCCATGAGATGTGAGTGTCAGTGTTACTTGTGTGTTTTATGAAACTGATGATTGGGCAGATTAGGCTCTGCAAACACCTCACCAGGTCTAGGAATCCGACCCAATGCTTTATTTGCTTGTAGTTCATCTGTGAATGAAAGAAGAAAACTATATAATTTTATTTCAGTGTTGCTCACAGCAAGTCTGAGAGGTTCTGTTGTTTCCCTTGGTTGCTTCAGTTGTCATTATAGCAGTGTTTCAAACACCACTGTCTTCTCTGGATGTGCTGGAAGTCTCCATGGAGAGCCAGCGTGGTCAGGATGGGCAATATCCAGCTCTAGGCTGCAGGCTGGTGTGATGCAGGAAATGCTTTGCACTTGTACTGAAGTGATGCAACTTCCTGAACATTATCCAAAGCAAAACAAAGTAACAGAAAGGATTTTTTCTTCCTTTGGCACTTTTGCTGTGATGCTTACTCTGACATCACCTTTCCAGTCATTCATGTGGCATCCCAGGAGAGGCAAGACATGAATTTCTAATACAAACAATAAACAGGAGCTTTCATTCTCCTCAACTAAATATGTACTTTAATATTGCAGGGACTGAGGATATGTTTTCTTTGGCAGGTAATTTTTAAGAGTCTTCCACACAATTTTTATGCCAAAACACTTCACTTAAGTAATTCTGTCACAGAGGGACATTAAGAAGGTCAGGCAAGAAAGGCAAGACATCTTCTCCTTGGGTTTGAAACAGCTTGGAAAGTAGATGAGGGAGGGAGGTTTACAAAAGCTCTTCCAGGTTCAATGGGCAGGGAAATGTTTTGCACTAGCAGTGCATTTGGATGGGCACAGCAGAGGCCTGTGCTGCTTCAGCCAAGAGCAGGAACATCCTCTAGGGAAGGGATGGGAAGGGATGTGTGCCATGGAGCGGCGCAGGCTCGTGATGCTTTCTGATGCTCTGGCTCTGTCCTGCATGGGCACCACCACTCATGTGGGCACCAGTGCCAGAACAAAATGTGGCCTCGTCTGAGTTGCTTACAGATGAGGAACATGTGTGTTGGCCCATCATGTTGTTTATTCTGTTTAAATTTGTTAATGTGTAATAATGTGAGAATTTAGCAAGTTACCCCATTCCTCCCCACTTCCCTCTGCACTGAGGCTGCTGCTTGTATTGTTTCCTTTCTTCTTTTCCTTCTTTCTCTTTTAATGTTCACCAGAAATGTGGAATGAAGAAGTTTTACACTGCTGCAGCAAGTGTAGCACCTGCCATGTGAAATCTCTCCTTTTCCCTTTGAGTGAAAGCCTTAAGCAACACTTCCCCCAGACGGAGATTAAGGCCTTGGAATTCCTGTGTGGGGTGGACATTTGATTAACACAGGGTCCTTTTATTGTCACCCTGCCTTTCTGCTCTTCCTCATTAGAAATCAGTGACTTCCCCAATTCATTCATGGCACAGAGAAAAGAATGTCTAATTATACATATAAATAAAGAAAATATATAGCATGCATTCAGCTAGTAAAAGGAGCTATTTTCCCTCATGGGGAGGGGATTAGTCAGGGGGGCATTTGTCTCCTGCAGCTGCTGGTAGAAGCGTCTGACAGATGGCAGTGCAATATACATATATATATATATATATATATATGCGCACATGCATGTACATAGACACACAAGTAGGAGAACTAAACACAGTTGCTGTTCATAGGTAATTTTGTGTTATGTTTCTGTTTCAGTGAAGGGATGTGGTGGCCTGCAGTTGTGGGAGGTTTTGCCTTTGAAGGTTGGAAATAGTTTTGCTCCTGCAAGCTGCTGTTTCCGTTAGCACTTGACAGCACCATTGGATGGAGAGGATTTATTTGCTGGGGATTATCCAGGGAGGGGTGTGGGGGTGTGTTTTGGCCACAGCATGGTGCTCTGGGGACATAATCCTTCCCCTAAGCAGTTGCACAATTTACAGGATAGAAATGGGTATGTTGATAGTTTGCTGTAACCCTTTTAGCCCTTATCTCCAAGGTTTTCTCCACTTTTTAGTGATGCAGTCCTTCCAGACACAGCCAGGGTGAATATGTGCATCAGTTCACCTGGGGTAGAGTTCCCCAAGTGCTTTTCTGCTGTCCTCTGCCTGCTGCCTCCCAGCTGAGCAGCTGCAGCTCATGCCAGGGCTGGTGTTTGGGGTTCCCTTCAGCCTGGTGGGAGCACGAGCACAAGATCTGTGGTGCAAAACCAAACCAAAACCAAGCTCTCTTGGGCTTGTTACCCTGTGCCAGGGCAGTGTGGAGGCACTGCTGATGCAGAGAGAGGTGGGAGCTGCCTGGGGGAGACATTTCAGGTCCAGCTGCTCCTGGAGGGGGTTTGATGGGGAGCAGAAGCTTTCTTCTGAAGGGGCAGGATGGTTGTGTGCTGTGTTGGTGGTGGGAGCAGTGTGGCCAGGGCTTGCCTTGCCCCTGGAGCTTGGGGGTGCAGGCTTGGAGCTGGCTGGAGCCAGGCTGTAGGGATACATGCCAGAGGTGCCCAGAGCAGGGTTACCAGGCTCAGTGTGATAGGGGTGGTACAGAACAGAAGGAGGAAGGAAAAATCACCCTAGGTATCTATAAACCATAGTGCAGAGTGTAGAAAGTAATGTGAAAAAAACCCATACATATATAAATATATTTCATGTATATGTAAATGTGTCAAATATATATATGTATCAAATTGGTAAGGAAAGTTTTGCTTTGCTCACCTTCTTGGTCTCCATGCTCAGCCCTGGTGGTCTTTGTAGTTTTGTCATTCAAGTTTCTGACAGAAGTAAGGATCAAAACAAAAGCCCCCCAGCAAGTGTGGTTCAAGGTGAGTTCAGGTGAAATGAACATGACTGAGGCAGATGTACTTGCACAGGTGCTTAGTGAGTGCTTTCTCAATGGGAGATGCTTGTCTGTCCACTGCTGTGGGGGTCCTGCCTTCAAAACGTACTGGATCCACTCCAAACCATAAGGTGGCCATGGCCAGACCGTGCCTTCCTTCATCTTTCAGTTGGTTTTACTTCTCTTTTTAATGTTTCAGCATAGTAAAGTTTTTATTATCCCCACACCTCCCTGAGAAGCTTATTCTACTGCTATGTAAATTGACCTGGTTAATAACTCAGTTTCAGTATTAACTTTTTTAATGCATTGTCACATGGGTACCTGAAACTGTCAGCTTTCTTTGGCAGTGGTGATCAAGAACCCAAAACTAAGACCTCATAGAGAGGGTGTTTCCACAAACACCTGTTCACTTTCTTTGTGGAGGCACAGAACGAGCTTCATTCTTGCAGCTCTGGTAAATGAGCTGTGACACACTCTTACTGCTGCTGCTGCTGCAGGTAATCAGCTAGAGGTTACTTTGCTGAATGAAATACATTTAAATGGCAGGGAATGAGAAGACTCTGGTTTATTTTGATTGCCTTTCCCCATGATATTTGAATACTGCAGTATGTAATATGAGCAGTTATATACTAAGATTTTTTCTCCATACAATACCATAAATCAAGAGAGAGTTTTAAAATACCCAAATTGCTTTTCCTGACTTTTCCTTTTCCCCTGAAGAGCCCAGGAGCTTATATCTGAATGCTTCAAATGAACATAGTGTTCTATTTATGCTGAATAAAACTATAGATTTTTATGTTGGATAATGCATTTCTGAGGCAGATATCATCACCTGAATGTACAAAACATTTAGAGTCAGCCCTCTTTGTTTATGTTTTCATTCCCAGGTCAGTGGTAAAGGAGTAGTTATAAAACTGCTCATCAGAGGTTTTGATAAACATTTTTGTATAGCTGCAGAGTGATTAAGATGTAATTACATGTTTGAGATATGTTTGAGGAATTAAGCACTTAGTAACCTAGTACAATACTAGCTGTTACAGAACAGCGTGGGTTTCTTCTCCTTACCAAAGAGGTGATAAATTAGGGTGTTTTACTGTGCCAACTCCATCCTTTTTCTTAGGTTCAGCTTCTTTTAAATTGACAAGAATGGGAAAATAAATATGACAAGGATAGGTATAATCGCTCAAAAATTCTTCATTCAGAGTGCATGAATATAAATTGGGGGCACAGGGGTGAATTTGGAAAAACAGAACAGAAATTTACTCTGTAATCTGTTTGTAACAGCAGATTGATACTCAACTCAAATGATAGCAGTTTAAAAAGGGGGAGAGCCTTTGAAGGAGCTGAGGCAGCAATGGAAGCCCTTGCTCGCTGGCTGGCTTGTGCAGGCAGGCGTGTGTGGCTGCTTGTTTTTCAGACAATTGTGCCAGCGCTGTAAGAGCTCTTGTTTGGCACAGCACCACTTGAGTGCCCTGAGACCGGGCTGCTTGTTTCATCCCAGCATCTGGTGAGATTAAGTATTAGTGCTGCTGTTTAATGAACAGTGTGCGGATGTGCATGAGTATTTGGGGTTGTTTTTGTTTCCTCCGGTTTGTGGCCGACAAAGCTGTAGGGATGAACAAAGCCTCCCAGGCTGCCTGCTACATAGATTAATTTACAGCTGCCAGATTATATTAGTTGTTCTATTTATTCTGCTTCAGTGCTTTTTTGAGGAAAGGAGTATTTCTTAGTCAATTGTCTGGCAAAGAGAAAGGAATTCAAGAAATGTGAAGCAAACAAATTCGCGGTAATTAGACAAGCTTTTGGCAGATGAACTGTTTGCTCCCTTTTCTTATGATATTATGGTACATGGAAGGACTGAAGTTTGAAAACAGAATTTAAGTTGACATCTAAACTTTGTCTTTACTCTCCTGTTCTCTGTGTTGGTGATGCTGAGCCTTGATGAATGGCAGCTTTAACCACATCTCTTGTCTGCCTGTTTAGCGTAGCCCTACGGGAGGTTTTGACAGGCACAGCAGCTTATGTCTCTTGTCTCTGCAGCTTTTATGATGCTGTAGATTTATCAGGAATGCTCTTTATTTGTGTTTTCCTGTAACTCTCCTTCTCCCTGTCTCTGCACTGAGTCCTGTTGCTGTGTGCTGCCCACCTGATGCAGCCAGGAGTCCTGGCTCTTTCTGCTGGAGATATCCAAAGCTGTGCACAGCCCTGCATGCCCTGAGAGGCAGCTCTGTGCATTAGGTGATTATCAGTTAGTGCACAAAGTAAATAGCTGAGAGTTTATCCAAGAGCCTTATGGAAATGTCTGAATATTGATAAGGCAGACTGATTTATCTTGTCTGTCTTCTAAAACAATTGCTTTGAAGGACTCAAGTAGTTCAGAGGGGGATTAGTTGGTTTACTCAGAGCAGGATCAGGCACACTGGGGCATGTGCTCTTCTTCCCCACCCTCAGTGGAGCCAGTAATTTGTTGCCCAAATTACGGAGTATAAGATCAGACTGGGCTAAATATAATCTGGAATGATCCTGCACAGGTCATTCTCCCTCTTCCTTCTGCTGGGTTGCAGGGTGGGGAATAATGCACTGGGGGCCTCTTTGGAAATCAAGTGGCAGCTGGGAAGACAGGAGACACCCCAGGTGCTGAGAAGAGACCTTCAGGAGCAGGAGCCTCTGCTCTCAGGACCCCACAGCGTCAGGAGAGCCCGTTCTCCACCTGGATGTCCCTGATGGACTGTCAGCTCTGAGGGAAGGCAAGGAAGTGAAGTCTCTGTAATTCATTCGTAAACCTTGGCAGGTAGCAATTAGAGTATCTTGTGTACTTGGATGAAAGTGTCTAAAGAGAGAACTGTCATGCAGAGATAGATACAGAGGCATATGTGCATATTTATTTTTTTCCTCCTGTTTTTTTCCTCCTCCTCAGAAGGTGGTTTTGCCTGACTGTTTTGCTCTGTAGTCGGTGATTAGCAGCAGGCATGACACTGGTACTGTGATCTTTGCTTTCTTCTGTCTTGATTGGACTTTGGCTTTGGAGCTTGCAGGTGCCTCTGATGATGGTGCAGGTGTTTGCTGTGCAATGTGCAGCTTCATTTGAGACATGCTTTCTACTCCTCTTTTGATCTTTATCCTTTTGAAGGTCTTTGAACTGATTTGGAAATACCCTTTAATGAATGGGGTTTTTTTAACTGTTTCGTGTCAGGTGTTTCAAGTATATGTGTGCTCCATTAATATGAATTTTATTTGTTGACTGTATCAAAAGTTATTTGATATGTCCTATGTGAAAGATTTCAAAACCTTATTAGCTAATCATGTTGTTTTTAAGATTGTGTAGCAAAGTGGAGCTGGTACCGAATTTCTTCAAAGTATACTTTGACATGCAGTGGGTACTTAGAGATAAAAATAAAAAACCCCAAAATCTTCTAAATGCCCCAAACCCCAAAACAACCAGTGAATTATCAGAAAGAAAAATATTACATGTGAGGGTTTTTTTTGTTGTAACCAATCTTTAAAGTTTAATAATTAATAAAACTATTCTAAACCCACTGTTTTTCAAAATTTTAATGGAAGAATCATTCCCTCTAAAAACAGCTCTGCACAATATTGAGAAGTAGCAGTTGTATTGTATAAAAAATACACCAAACAATTCACTGTTTTCTAATACTTTTCTTTGTCCTGAATACACATATGTGAAAATATAGTGCTTTTTGGTTACAAAGTAGAAATGTCAATTTTTATATTTTGTTGCAAGTGATTGTGTCTTTATTACCAGACATGCTAAGCTTTCACATTCTTAATATTACATGTAAAATTAGTTCTTAAAATTAAATCACTTCCTCCCAATGCCTCACTTGCCAGTTAAATCTGCTGCTCAAAAAAAAAAGCTCTTAAGGAATCTTTTCGGACATAAAATCTCAGGGCATGTTGGATCATTTTCAGAAAATGTGAAGCTGAATGAAATGTTGTTTTTTTTTTCTGTTGCTGTTGTGGGAGGTTTTATTCCTGGGTTGAAATGGCAAAACATCAGCCCAGCCCCGTGCCCATTCAGCTGCTGGTAGGGATTAGATGTTCAGAGTTATTTGCTCTGTGGCTGGGGTGGGTTTACAAGTGTGCTGCTTGGCTTTGGTCGCATCCAGCTCCTGTGCCACGGGCTGCAGCCTGGGTGGCTGTTGGCTGCTGCACTTCTCCCTCTTAGTGAGATGAGAGCTCAGACATGGGATGCTCTTATGTAATAACTTTCAGGCAGTATTTTCCTTCTTGGTCTTGGTACAAACAAGATGACCAATCAAATGGTTTTTACCTTAATTTTTGAAAAATATATGGACATTTAAATTGCTTTGCTGTTAAATTACTGGTTTTTGTTTATAGAGTCACTTTCAGAAATTCTGTATGGTTCTCTTTTGTCAAGGAATTTTTATTTCTTGTTTTTTATCATATGCATTGTTTTATGTTACAGCTGAATAAAGAATCAAATTTCTTCATTACTACATGCCATACAGCAATCCTGAGTAGCTGAGAGAGAACTAGAGTATATCTCAGTACCTGGCCTCTTCATTCCATGTAGTTTGTGCTGCTTTGGTAGGCATCTAAAATCATTGCACTTGTTTTGATTGCTATCAGAAGGCAAAAAGTCTGACAAAAGTGCAGAGACACTTGTTATTTTTACTTTCTCTTTCATTCTTTCCTTCTGCAAAAACATTTATCTGTTTTTTTCTATTACACCACCTAAGTCAACAGAAGCTTCATCCTTGTCTGTGTGTGAAAGGAAAATTGCCTCCTGTGCAGATGAGCAGGGAACAGGAATCAGACAGTATCTCTGTTAAGCTTCTTTAAACATTTACTAAGAGTTTTACAGTAAAACCTTTGGCAAATGTTGTGGTTGAAGACTTTCACATCAAATGATGGTATAGGTTTCCTGGTTTTCTTTTATGTCCACAAATGACTTAACAAAAATAATGGCTGTTGACTGTATTATAGAAATATATTTTCAGAGCGTGCATCATTAATAAGACCTTGAAAATAATTACTGTGTATAAAACTCACAAAATCCCACAAAAAGACTTTAAATTACATATGTTATTTTTTTTTTTTGAACGTTTTCTTTTCAACTCTTGATTTGCCGTTTTTTTTTTTTTCTTTTCTTTCCTTTCCTTCTGCTGTTTCTATTGGAGCTCACTCTTAAGAGCACAAATAAAGCAGAAAGTACTTGGGATATTTTTAGGGGTTTTTTTTTCAGCTATCCAGGTTGTAGCTATCCAGTTGCGCCAGCTGATTTTGAACCTTTTTCCCTTTTTATTTGTGCCACAGATGGGAAGCAGGCAGTGTGCTGAGCAGGTAGGCAGTCACCAGCACAGCGGGTGTGCCTTCTGACAGACCTGCCTTGCCTGCCCAGATGTGTCTGTGCATCTGCTCAGAGCAGGATTCTTATGGAAAGGCTGGAAATGGTCAGGAGTGGCAGTGCAGTGAATCCCATATTTGGGATTTCAATATCCAGAACTGAAATGGGACTAATCCCTCACAAACATACACGAAAAGTATGCTTTTTAGTTTAAATTAGATGAGGAAAAGTAGTTCCTGTATTTGCTGATACATTTTAAACATGATGATTTGGAATGAATGTGAGAAAGTGAACAGGTCACTTTGCCAAGTCTTTCAGGTGTTAGTTGAAACATCAGACTATTCCAGTTTAGACATTTGATTCTTAAACCTGCCTGTCTGCCTGAGACTCTCTTTTAGGGAATGGAAGGAGACATTTTTTGTCTGAAGGGATGTTATGAATCTCCAAATTAAGCGCCTAGCGTGGACTGCCTTCTGTTTCTTTCTCCATAAGCATGCTCTGCAGTCACTGAAGAGAATTGGTCTGGGCTACCTGTGGACGTGTATCCCCAGTGCCTTGTCCTTTCTGAAGGGTGGTTGTGAGGTGGGACAGTGTGGCCAGCAGATTCTTCTAGAGGAAAAATCTAACAGCCTGTTCATTTGTTTCAATTAATTCCTACATATGGTGATCCTAAAACTCCCCATCTTTAGAGAAAGCTGAGTAAGTGACATTTCATAGGCTGTCCATTCTGTTATCTAAAGAGCTCCTCTGTTTTCATGTGGAGGGCACCTCATTCCCACGGTCACAGTGCTCCAGAGCCCTTTGTTCATCTTTGCCTCTCTTTTTGCCCCCTTTGGATGGAGGGGCATAAATCTCTTTGAAACATCCACCTAAAATGTCAGGGTACTTAATGAATCAGTGACACAGCTACTTGTGCTCATCATGAAACTTCTAAACAGAAAACAAATAAACAGACAGTAAGTTCATAAATATAAAGGTTTGTTTTCCTGGTGCCTGTGCCTGTGCCTTGCAGCCTGTCACAGTATCTGGTTTTAATGTGTGTGCCCTGCAGTATCTTTGCAGGTAGCTGAATTGTCCTTCCTTTGGCATCCCTAACTTTGAATGGAGTAAGTTCTATCTGCCTAAACTTCCCCTCTACTCTTTCTTCCCTTTCTCATTTGATTTTCTTCTGAAAAGCAGTAGAGAAACTAACAAAAGAGAGGGAAGTAAGATAAAATGGAGAAATGCCATAGTTCAGTTGAACCTATACTTGAATTAAGAACTGCTCCTTTTACAATTCATATTTTGGAGTTGTATTGCAGGGTGAAAATCCCTGTTTGCCTCAAAGAGTGTACATGGATTTTAATAACAAACATTACTCCTAGCAGAAAGAATTCTCCAGCATGCTGTGTTATAGATCGAGATCCATGGACTAAATATTCCAAGATCCAAAAAAATAGCCTAAAGATTTAAAACTGTTTGTAAATATGAACAATAATAAGCCTTGTAGCTCTCTGGGTATTAGGAGTTGGAGTGAAATAATCAAAGTTAACAGTGAATTTCCTGTGATGTAATAGGGTCAAGGATCATACTTATATTCTACTTAAGGTTTTGCATATGTGAGGTTAGAAGTGGTGAAGGTGGTACCAGAAATAGCTTTGCTGCTTTAGTGACAGCAAAATGAATGGTGATTAAAAGGTGCTGGGAATCCTGTAGCCTCAGATGGGAGCTAAGGGCTATAATAACAGTTCAGAAGACAGTCTAGAAACAATTTTTAGCTCTTTCTTTAAGAAGATGGAGGCCTTGACATAGCAAAATATTTTCTCTAAAGGATGGCCAGGCTGTTGTTGTACATGGGGTTTGTGCAATCTAAGCAGAGGTGTGTGAAAATTAGAGGTGATGTCCCTTTGTGGTCAGAGCAAGGGCCAGAAAGCAGCTGGGGCATCCCTGTGCCTGCATTACAGTTGTTTGCCTTTCTCCATCCATGGTAGAAGGGAATGTAACCAATGTAAATCAAATTTTTTTCAATAATTAAGTTATCCAGCAAAGTTTATCCAGCATGGTGACTACTGCAAAGCTTTATGAGGGACTTGTGGGCTCCTGTTAAGAGAAAGAAATTGAAAGAATGAGTAATGTATTGCCTGTAAATAGTGTAAAATAATGAGTGGGAGGAGCAGGGAATTGCAGAAAATTGGCTCCAGGGTTTTGTCTTTCCCTTCCCCCTTGCACCTGGGTGGATCAATAGAAAGGGAGAGCAGTTGTGTAATGGCTTTTTTGCCCATCGCTGTGTGCTGTTGCTTTGACACATGCAATTTACTTGGAAAAGCTTAAGTAGCCTTAATAACAGAAAGTCCCAGCAGAGCTGACACTAATGGTCTCCCCTGTTGTCAGTCTCAACAGAGAGATGAAGAGCTGAATGAACAAAGAGGCCCAATTAGTGTCTCCCCCTCTGGAGGTGGCCCATGAGAGCGGGTGTGAGCTGTGAGAGTGGCTTTGCACAGACCCTGCCGTGCCCTGGTGTGAGCTGTGGCGGTGGCTTTGCACAGACCCTGCCGTGCCCTGGTGTGAGCTGTGAGAGTGGCCCTGCCGTGCCCTGGTGTGAGCTGTGGCGGTGGCTTTGCACAGACTCTGCCGTGCCCTGGTGTGAGCTGTGGCACTGGCTTTGCACAGACTCTGCCGTGCCCTGGTGTGGGCTGTGGCAGTGGCTGTGCACAGACTCTGCCGTGCCCTGGTGTGGGCTGTGGCAGTGGCTCTGCCGTGCCCTGGTGTGAGCTGTGAGAGTGGCTTTGCACAGACCCTGCCGTGCCCTGCTGTGAGCTGTGGCGGTGGCTGTGCACAGACTCTGCCGTGCCCTGGTGTGAGCTGTGGCAGTGGCTTTGCACAGACCCAGCCGTGCCCTGGTGTGAGCTGTGAGAGTGGCTTTGCACAGACTCTGCCGTGCCCTGGTGTGAGCTGTGGCAGTGGCTGTGCACAGACTCTGCCGTGCCCTGGTGTGAGCTGTGGCAGTGGCTGTGCACAGACTCTGCCGTGCCCTGCTGTGAGCTGTGGCAGTGGCGTTGCACAGACCCTGCTGTGCCCTGGTGTGAGCTGTGGCAGTGGCTGTGCACAGACTCTGCCGTGCCCTGGTGCGAGCTGTGGCAGTGGCGTTGCACAGACCCTGCTGTGCCCTGGTGTGAGCTGTGGCAGTGGCTGTGCACAGACTCTGCCGTGCCCTGGTGCGAGCTGTGGCAGTGGCGTTGCACAGACCCTGCCGTGCCCTGGTGTGAGCTGTGAGAGTGGCTTTGCACAGACCCTGCCGTGCCCTGGTGTGAGCTGTGGCAGTGGCTTTGCACAGACCCTGCCGTGCCCTGGTGTGAGCTGTGGCGGTGGCTCTGCCGTGCCCTGGTGTGAGCTGTGGCGGTGGCTTTGCACAGACCCTGCCGTGCCCTGGTGTGAGCTGTGGCGGTGGCTGTGCACAGACTCTGCCGTGCCCTGGTGTGAGCTGTGGCGGTGGCTTTGCACAGACCCTGCCGTGCCCTGGTGTGAGCTGTGAGAGTGGCTCTGCCGTGCCCTGCTGTGAGCTGTGAGAGTGGCTTTGCACAGACCCTGCCGTGCCCTGGTGTGAGCTGTGGCAGTGGCTTTGCAGAGACCCTGCCGTGCCCTGGTGTGAGCTGTGGCAGTGGCTTTGCACAGACCCTGCCGTGCCCTGGTGTGAGCTGTGGCAGTGGCTTTGCACAGACCCTGCCGTGCCCTGGCGTGAGGGGGTGCTTGCTGTGCTCTCGGGTTGCTGCCAGCACTGGGGGATTTTGCTGCAGCATCGCCCAGCCCAGCTTGTTTGCACTAACAGTGCAGCCCAGTCATGCCCTGATAATGCCCATTACAGAGCACTCTTCAGACACTCACCATCCAACACGCTGTGCTAAACCCAGCCCAGCTGAGTCTACCGTTTTTTCTACTTGGACAAATCATCAAATAATTTCACAGACAAATCATCTTTTCCTTCCCAGGCTCTCAGGGAGGTGGCACAGAGCAGCTCTGCAGGGTGTGCAGCCACAGACAGACGTGTCCCCACTGGACTGGACTTGCAGAAAGGTCTCAAAGAAAACAGAACATTGTTTCTGCTTTCATCCAGAGCTCGGAGCGACTTGGTTAATAACAAAACATGAGCACCATCTGGGAATGGCTGCACACTACCCTTTATGAGTGCTGTTCCTCAAATATATTATAAAGCACAGCGCCAGCTCTCTTTTGCCTCCCTTCACTAGGACAGGTTTGTACAATCAATTCAATATTCAGTTTCAAAAAATTGCTGCTGCATGTGCTATAATTTTGTGTCTGTTTTTTATGGCTAAAGTGTGGAAGGCTTTAATTGCAGCTCATTTCTCACTAAGACTGGCCTTTTTTCAGGAATTTTTCTCTCCTTCTGTTTCTCTAGCTTGGCAGACCAAAGATTTCTCACCATTAGGAAATAAAACAAATGTGTTTCAAGAGGGCTCTAGATGGCCTTTACCAACATAAGGTTTGATCGATCATGATTGATTTGAAAAATATGTACCCCACCTTATTCAGTCTCAGTATTGAGGAAAAACATCATCTTTCAGTGAACAGCTGATATTTAAAGATGCTATCCTGTTGACAAACTGTTAAACCAAATCTGTCTCCCTGGGATTTAAAAGATTAAGACCTAAATAATACTTACAGCATCAGTATCCACATTGTCTAGCCTTGCCAGTCTTTGCTTTATAGCTCATTGTATTTTCCAACATCACTTAAAATACCAGGTACACCAGCTGAATGGTGGAGCTCAACATATTTGTATTTCAAAGGCAGTGAAATAGGTGCTTTGCATTTAATTAATTGAATGTAAGTATATGAACATTTAATTGATGTATATGAACTTATTTCATTGATGGTTCTGGAGAGGAGCAACTGCTCTTGTTCAATATAATAACTAATATTTATGCTGCTGAAATATACTTAATATGCATAAAAAATAATGGGTTTGGCTAAAACCAGGTTAGTACAGCTTTGTGTGTTTTTCATACAGCATAAAAAGGAGCACTGCACATCAAATGAATGCAATATTTAATCTAAAGTGAAATGCTTAATACTCATAGCAGCAGTTCAAAGATGAGGACAGTTTGATGAGTGTTTTAGAGTCACGCTTTCTTAAAATTGAATTCTCGTCTTACTGTGATAATTAAAGTTTTGCTGTTGATCTCCAGTGATTAAATTGGCTCCCTTATATATCACAGTTACAGTGTTGGTTTTTTAAGTGATTTGTGCACACATCAGAAATTGCAGGGAGGGGAAAAAAAGTGTTAACAATCTTTATTAACAAAGACTTGCATGACTGATGAAAATAGAGGAGTATATAAATTTTCTATTCCCATCAAAGCAAAATTTGAAATACCTCCTCCTTAATGGACTGGAGTGCATTTTGGGAAATACCTGTGTGTTTCTTAAATCATAAGCACTAAGCAAATACGACAGTTTATAAAGAAGTAGTAATTTATTATAAATATTTACTCTACAGCCCCAGTGAGGTTTTTGACAGCATGGGCTTGTCCCTGGGAGATTCCCTTTTTTCTTCGTCCAGTTCTCTCTCAGCAATTGTTTTGAAGAGAATACTGGCAAAAGAAGCTTTTTCATTGTTTGTACTCTCTTCTCCTTTCTTAGAAGCCTTTCATTCTTCAGCAAAGGCAGAAGTTCTTTGCCTGCCCTCCTTTGCTAACCCTTCCACTTGCCCTGATGGTCATGTACAGTCTCAGACCATTTCTTTACTTTTTCAGCTCTTCTCTTAATGTCCACCCTCACGTCTCATTCCTCTGGTTTTGCAAGCAGCATCTGAACCTCTTCCACCATGAGAAAAGACCAGACCATCACCAGTTACATTTGCTCTTCTAGATACCTTCTGCAATTCTCTTCTCCCCCTTATTTGTCAATGTGCTGTCAGTAGTTGTTGGTGGGACAGTGACTTTTCCAGTCCAGCTTTACACATTTCATTCTGGGCAATCCTTTCCTGACCTCTCCCTCCTCAGAGCTGACAATGTGTGCTTCCTCCTCAGCCTCACATCAGCGGCCATCTCTCTGCAGTCCCTGATGTTCCTGAAATCCCGCCCATGCTTTTGTTCTCTGATCTCATACAAGATGTTGGGTGGCGTGCCTGGGCTCCTAAACTGCTCATGGCATCCCTCCTACTCTGTCTGCCACTCTGTTCAATTGCTGATGCCTGATTTTCCTCACAAATACAGAACAGGGATCTATTTCACCTTTTGGACCCTTTGAACTGAGTTTCAGATTGTTAGCAGTCTTTAATTTAATGTAAATTAGCAGCATGTTATGTTAATTTCATACTGTAGATGCTATTTGCCAGATAGAATATTTGTATTGCTGTGGAGTTACTTCTGCTAGCCTGCAGTTTTCAAAGAGTATAGATAAGAGATAAGATAACCAAGTGAAATCACACTAGCTGTGTTCCCAATGAACCTGCTGAGGTGAACAGAATGACACACTAATCAAATTATCTTGAATTAGGCTTAATTATGTTAATTATGTTTTTGCATGAATGTTTCTGGTTTGTTTATGGTTTGGTTTTTGTTTTTTTTTTTTTTTTTTTTTTTTTTTTTTTTTTTTATAAAAAGGAACCTTCTGTTTTTTCCAGTTTGTACATGAAATTTTAAGAGCACATAACCTAAGGAACTTGTACCACCTCTGAGACATTTTAGGAACCTGTCTTCAGAGTACACCATTTATTCCTAAACTACAGTAGCATATAAATTCATCCAAGCTGTAAGAAGGGATGAGCCTGTCCAAGTTCCGTTTCTTGATTTTTACTTTAGGCTATGTCTTTTTGCACATCATCTTGAACGTGACTGTTGATAGTCTAGCTGTAGTTTATATACAGTCTATTTATTTGGTTCTTTATATTTCAATTGGTATTTCCAATTAAAATGAAACAGCAAGGTGTTTTCACAAGACAGTGGCATTGTCATTGACAACTTAGTCAGCAAAACAGTACCAGAAGGTCAAGTCACAGACATAACTAGTGCTTAGTTTTCCAATGCCTTTATGCTTTTGTACTTAAACATATCTGCTGATCTGAATGTATTAGGAAGAAGGATAGCAAAAGCAGCTAAATTATGTGGTAATTTTAATTAGTAGGAAAGAGGGATGGTAAGGTCTTCCAACAGCATTTTCTAATTGAAGTCACTGAACTGGCATTTCAGCAATGATTTCTGCTTCAGAGATCAAGAGAGATTATTTATCCTTAGCAGTTTTCAGCACTCAAAAGTTCATGCAGGCCAAGTGACTTCCATCATTCATGAACACTGTTGTGAACTTGTCCCTTTCCTGATTTTATTGATTTGTCACGTGATTTCTGGGAAGAAATTAAAGTCTCTGTTACATTTTCCTCATCCTTACAAAGCAGTGAGAGCTGCACAGTTTTATTTTCAGAGGTCAGATAGTGGGAACCAAACTGGAGAGCTGTGGCTGGAACTTGTTTATAATGGGAAGTGGGTGTATAAACCTCAGGAGGAAAAGCCTGGGTTTGCCCAGGTGTGCAGGCAGCTGAGTGCTGCAGTAAACACTGGTATTAAATTCCTGTGTTCTCAGTCTGCTGTGATTCTCTGTTTATGATGTGTTTCTCCTCACCCAGGAGCAGTGTGCAGAGACTTGCTGTTGTTGCCAACACTGGAAAGACTGAAGCTGGCACCCCCATAGTCCTTCTCCAGAGGTTGCCTTGCAAGACACAGCTATAAAATGTTCATCAGAAAAAACTGAACCCTCGATCCTTAAGAGTGAGTAAAAAACAAATGCGGCCTTTCCGAATTTTTGTCTAAAATGTATAAAAATAATGCCATGGATTTTGTATTTTAGAAATGCATTCCAGTTCCTGGGTAACTAGGGACTGTGAAGAGCTTGGACTGAGCCTGTGGCACTGGGTTATGGTATTTACATTGCACTGCTGTGTTCTTTGGGGTGTGTAGTTCCTTGCTTCCTCTGCTGTCCTTGTACGCCTCTGTTGAGCTCCATTTTTGAGGACCAGAGGCTTGAGGAGTTTCAAAGGTTGAAATGGGATTTCCCTGAGCAGGAGGCTAGCTTAGCTAGCTTGAGTTCTTCAAGATAAAGACTGTCCCCCTAGGAAGCCCCATCCTCTGCACAAGGAGGGGTTTCCATGCTCTAAAGTGTTCCATTGTTTCTGGAAAACAAGGCACTCTCAGTGCTGGAGGACTAGCTGCTCTTGTGGGATCACTGACTAGGGCTTAGAAAATTAGACCTGAGAGTGTGATGCAATTTCTGAAGTCCATGCAGAAGATAAGTCATTACTCAGATTTGCTGGTACTTTCTGCACCGGTTCATTTTTGCATCTCTTTTCCAATCTGAGTGTTTTCCCGTGGTAAGTTAGAGTGCTTGCTCCACATGGTTACTCCTGCTCTGTGGTCCCACTGTCCTCAGCTTCCATAAAGGACACCTCTGATTGAAGAGGTGAGTTATTTGAGAACTGTTACCTGTCAGTGTCCAAGGAGAGTCTTTTCCCTCAGAAAGCATCCCTCATTATCATGCTATCACCAGTGCACCTTCTGGTCTCACCAGAGATCTTTCCATTTAGATAATCCCTGCACAGCTGTCTAGTGTCACCCTTGCAAGCCAACATGAAAGCACCATCAGCCATGCCATCAGCATGGAGATATCTTCAAGTTAATAGCACAATACAGTCAAGCAACAAAAAATGTAATCTGGTGTGATGCATACAGCCCATAGAATATGTGCAAAGCACCTTATTTTTTTTAGTTTTATTTTTAAAGTTATTTTTATCCCCTAGACTTGTTTTTCTCAAAGATTTGGCTTATTTAGGTACTTTGTATTGTGGGATGCTGCTAATGATAGTAATTCTTTTATTCCTGAGAGGACTGAGGCATATTGTAAAATGGGATGTAACCATCCTTTAATACAATATAAAAGGGTTTCCATGTAGATACATTCCCTGTTGCTGCCTGAAATATTTGTGGATTTTGGCTCGGCAGGTTATTACTGCTTCTGCCCCTCCTGCTTGTGTAACTGCAGAGAAAAGAGTGTTAAAACAGGACCATTGGGCTTGTCACACTCAATTGTGTTCTTGGTGACCCCAGCTTATGAAAAATAGAAACAGCATTTAACCCTCAAATCACTAATGGGGTGGTGGGACAGAAAGAACCTCTAAGCAGTGTGGGAGGGTGGAATAGGGAGGAAATGCAGCAACTTCAAAAGGAGAGGAAATCCATGGGGATTTAGCTCCTCTCGGTCCAAAATCAAGAGGATTAAACTCTGCTCAGAGTTGAGTGCCAAGCACTACACTGTAAGAATGGATCTGTGATTCCTACAAGGCAGAGAATTACTCCTTAAGCTGCAGAAATAAGTCTGAGAATTTGGAGTGTGTGCTGGGAAGTGAATTTGGTCTGTCTGATGCAGTTGCGAGGAAAGGCAAAGCCCAGTTCCAGGGCTCTGGGATGCAGAAGTTGATCTGTAGAGGAGATCAGAGGGAATTATTAACTGTGTGGTCATCATGACCTGAAGGGTTAACTGGCCTACAGAAATAAGAAGATTT
Organism: Melospiza georgiana; assembly: GCF_028018845.1. Classification (NCBI taxonomy): domain Eukaryota; kingdom Metazoa; phylum Chordata; class Aves; order Passeriformes; family Passerellidae; genus Melospiza; species Melospiza georgiana. Next base: position 113,192,753 of record NC_080432.1, read on the forward strand.
TGACCACGGGGGGTTTCAGGGATCCTGTAGCACAGAAGTGGTCCCAGGGGAAGAGCAGTAAAGCAACAGGCAGAGTCTGGCATCAATGATGAGCCTTGTCACAAAGCTGGGGGTCAGCCAGACATCCCTGAGGAGGGTCAAAGAGTTTGTCTAGAAGATCTTGTGGAAAGTTTGTGTGGGGAGCTCAACCTGTGTAGGAAAACCACAAGCAGTGCAGGAAATAACCAGAGGATTTGGGTAAGAAGTCCTTTCTATGGCACAGAGACATTAGAGGGTGTACAACACACTCACCTGAGCAGCCAAGAGGTGCTGTTAGTTTGTTTTTCAGCTGAGAGAAACAAGTAGATGATGATGATGATTTCTCACATCTCCGATCACTGTTTCCTGTTCTTGCAGTTAGAACAGCCAGTGGCAGTTGTTGAACCTTCCTTTCTCAGGATGTTTGCCCCTTTTTCCACTTTTCCCACTTCTTTCACCTTTTCAGATGATAAGTTCCTTGCTTTTCTGCTTCTTGATGGTATCTCAGGATGGCTGTGGTTGCTGGACACCCCCAGCTGCCCTTCAGAGATGCTGGCTGCTCTTCTCAAGGATGCTGCTGGCTCCAGGCTCACAGTGCAGCAGGCATCTCCTCTTTCAGCACACATACTCTGCTCAGTGTTTCTCTCCTTGCAACCAAGTTGCCTTTAGGGCTGCTCACATCAAGAGCCCTCTGCAAATATTCTGTGTAGTTTTGAGTACCAAGCCTCAAAAGAGCTGTGCCAGGGGATGAATGAGCAGAGAGCTGGAGTAAGTTATCTAGAGGGGAGTGGCAAAAACCTCCAGTGTTTTGTCTAGACAAGAAAGCAATGAAGGAAATGAAAGGAGGAAAGGGGACAGGGATCCTCTAGAGTGATCTTCCATACTTCATTATGTTTGTCAATATAGGAGATATATATTAGGTGTCATTTTGATAAACCAGCTTATTTTGTGGGGAATAGAGTATTTTAATTGTCTGGAGTACAATACTGACAGTATTGAAATCTCTGTTCATTGCCCCAGTTTCTGTGCCTTCACATGGCAGTCCAGTCAATTTTCTGAGACTGCTGACAAATGTATCCTTTGATATGTGTTGGAATCATTTTGTCATTTATGAACAGCTTTGCACCAGAATAGGAGTAGAGACCTTGTGTGGGTGTCATGTAGGACCCTGCACAGCCAGGAAACAGCAGTTTTGGTGGCTGACTTGCCTGGCTGCCAAAGCAGAATTGAGCCCACGGTCTCGAGAGGAAAAGCTTTGTCACCTTCAGCTGCTGCAGTGTGACCCAAAACACTGAGCAGCACAGGAGGCGTGCAGCATGGGGGCTTTGTGCACTGCATCAGAGTCTTTGCTGTCTGGATAGCATAGGGTAAAGTCCCTGAACTTTTCTCTCCTTGTTAGGATCTCCTCAGAGATGATTTAAAGTCGCTCCCCAGTTCTTTAGGTCTCTTGCAAAGCCTGCTGAGGTCAGAGAGAGCCCTCTGGCAGACTCGGCAAGTTTGGAATGTTTCCTAAAGAGGTTCCCTGTGTGAATCAGATGCAGCTAATTTAGCTCATCAATAATGTTTTTTTCTTGGGAGCTACAGCCAGTTTCTCAACAGCAGCACTGGGAGATCAGTGCATGGGTTTAGAAAATGAGAATTACTGTCCCAGCTGTGCTGACCGGTGGGGTGATTCTGTGCAAAAAAATGTGACCTCCATGTCTGCTTCCCTGCTGTGTTCAGTTTCTCTCACTTGCCCATTTTCCAGGGTGTGCCAAATCCCTGGATATTTGTGCTTCCTCTTGCTGTTGCAGTACCCTGTGGTGGGAGGCAAATGGAAAAATCATGATCTCTTGATGATAATTGTGTGCACCATAACAGGGGCACACACCTCTCTGGGGGTTGCAATGGACATACTCAGCACTTCCACCCATGCTTGTCTGAATACACCTTTCTCCCACCCTGGCCTCTTCATCCCTAAGATTTCATCCACTGACTTTCAGCTTGAGCCTTGTTAAGCTTTTAATTGACACGCTGCCTGCCAGACTCTTGCTCTCATGCCAGAAGCCCAGCAAAACTGAGGAATGTTGTGCCAATATCCAAATATCTTGTGTCTCCATGATTCAGTGCTGAGCTGGGTGGCACTGGTTCCCCTGCCTCACCCCACCTCCCCGTGCTCTCCCAAGACATCAGCTGTGAAGGTGCAGGAGGGGCTGTGTCATTGCTGCTGGCAGCTCCTAAGTCGTGCTTTTCTTGAAGAGGAAGAGCATCTCCAGTGCTCTTTTGCCAGCTAAAAAATATTTTGAAGCTGGTAAATGTGTTCTTTTCTTCTCTGCTGTGTCAGCCAGAGCATTTCCTCATCAATGCCTGGGTGCACATCTTTAATAGTGTGTATAAAAGATAGGATCTAGCTCAAATAGGAGTTTGTGCCTTGGTACTGGTTGGCATTACATTATTGTAGTGGTGTTTTCTGGCCTTGAAAAAAAAATCTGTAAGTGTAGCAATTAGTTTTTCTTGAAATTTTCTGGAGTGTATTTTGCAGCATTAACCTGAGTTACTGTTATGTGCTGTCTGGGAGGGTGTGGGGCTGCTTGTGCTGGCAGGGAAGAGGGTTCAGGTCATACATGGGCAGGAGGAGATCTGTGCACCAGCCCTGTGACATGGCAGCAGCAGGGTCCCCAAACTCAATGACAGATGCTGTCCATGCTAAAGATCATGTGAACCCTTGCAGCACAGGACATGCTTTGGGATCAGAAAAGGGAGAACAGCAGAGAAGGACAGGGAGTTGGTTATGGAGAGGGTTATGGCACTTTCTGCTCACAGTGAGGTCCTGCAGTCATTTTAATAGGCTCCTGCACAGAGGGTGACAGTGAGGGACAGTTCTCCCGTCCAGAAGCCCCACTGTGTGTGATGGTAACAAAAAACCCCACTCTCCCATGAGCACAGCCGTGTGTCTGCTTGGTTCCCAAGGTTAGGCTCTGGCACTTCTGTTAAACAGCAGTCAGCTGGAAAGATCTCCTAACTGGTTTTATGCAAATGGGAGCAGATATGTCATGCATGTGTGTTTGCACACTGGCACTGTCCCCTATCAAACAATAGATATTGTTTTGTCATGTAAATAGTGCCCAACTGACAGGGCTTTCTGGGAGTTGAGCTTGCTTGTACTGAGTGGTTTTGACATGTGTGTATGCAGGTGTTGAAGGAGTGGGGACTAACAAAGCTGTGGAACTTCAATGAGAAAAGTCAAATAAACCCCCCAGATCATGTTATATGGAAAGTGGTAAGTATATAACTTGTGTGTTGCATAAGGGAGATCAGGGCTACGTGGCAGAGAAGTAAGTAAGAGGAGAAGAAAAGCAATTGTTTTCATACAAGATTGGTTATGTTCAAGCAATGACTTGAAACTGCCTCTGGTCATCATTGCTGGTCTCCGTGTGTCCGTGCCTTTCTCCAGGAGCATCCTGCCTGGCAGGTGCAGCTCTGGAAGTTGGTTTTGGTGGCACCAAGGCATTGCCTGAGAGCTGCCAGGCAGCTGAGGGTTTCCACTGAGTGCAGCCAGCAGTGGAGGCCAGGCAATGGAGATGGACAAAGCAGCTGGAGAATTGGCGGTCGCTGTCTCTGTGTCCATCCCGAGCGGGGCTGGCTGTCTGTCCAGCCACCTGCAGCGGAGCACTGGCATCAATCAGTCTGCTCTGCTTGTGCTGGGAAGCCTGATGAGCAACTGTCATGCAGATGCTCCCTGGGAGGCTGCTAAATAGTCATTGTTGAAGTAATTACCAGCAACAAGTGTGGGGGGGGGAGGAAGCAGCTCAGAAATTGTTTTCAGATGTCTCAGACAGTGGTGATACTTAGGGTGATGAATATGCAACTATCCATATGAAAACTAAATTATTGTATTTTCCACAATAAAATATGTCATGAAAACAGTAAAGTCCATCCTCCCAGACTCAAAGTCTATGTAGATGTCCAGTTCAAAATGTTCCTTTGAACCCATAAAACCTAACTCCAAAAATAGTGTTGATGATGTTGTAAAGGAAAGAAGAAAAGTGTGAATCAAAAGCACATTGTTCTCAACCTGGTGGGGGGCTTTACTGTTTTCCAGATGAAGCTTCTGCTGGCTTTCACAATTACACCTTTGACTGATTTTTAACTGTCTTTTGGGGCAGGAAGGGGTGAGAGGCAGTATCCTCCCTTTAGCAAAATATATATTTTTCCTGAGTTGTTTCTACTGGATCCATGATGAAACTAAAGAAAAATCACTGAAAGGGAAGCAGTGCTGCATGTCTCAGACAAACCCTTTTAAAGTCAGCTGAAAGAAATGGCAGATATATCAGCATCCTGCAGTAAATGATAAATGGGTTCCAGGAAACCCACTCTTTCTAATGCAATAATCCACTCTGCTGAATAATGCTGTTATTCTAAAGTGAATACAATCTTAGTGTTTACGTCATATTTTATGTATGACAAACTGCTTTGCAAAGAGGCTGCATGAGAAAAAGAGCATTTTATAGGTTTTTATACTATTATGTACTAATAAAAAAGAAACCCATTTTGCTGTGAGAGTCAAGCAAAGAAGAGCAGTATTTAGATGCAGGGAATTTTCTTAGAAAGACTATTATTATGAATTAGTAGCTTTTATCTGCTCCCCCATAAAAAATTTGTATAGTTCCATATTTTAATATTGGAGTGTTCCAAAATAATTTAGACTAATTTTATTCCATTCTTTATGTTGAATAAAATAAAGGTACAAGATGTTGAGATTTTTTCTTGTACTAGATGCTCCCCAGGGCAGTGGTCACAGCCCCAAGCCTGCCAGAGTTCAAGAAGCATTTGGGCAATGCTCTCAGGCACATGGTGGGATTTCTGGAGCCATCTTGTGTGGAGTCAGGAGTTGGACTCGGTGATCTTTGTGGATCCCTTCCAACTCAGGAAGTTCTGTTATTTTATGATTCTGTGGTTCTATTCAGCATAATTTCTGATGATAAACTGAAAAAGAGAATTTGAGATCCCTTGCAGAAAACTGGGGGTCCCTTCTTCTTTTTTTCCCCCTTTCATCTTGTACCTCAGCACATATGGAAACTTTGTCTTAGCTATGTAAGCATTCTTTTATTCAAATACCAATTTAACTTAGTGATTGCATTGAGAATGACCTGTGCTCTGGCATTTCATCTTTTCCATTTAGCACAGAGAACTTCTTAAAATTGATTAGCTCACAGCTCCTAAATCTTTCATAGTTTTGGCTTTTTTCTCTTCCCTCAGTGAGAAAGCTGCTGGTTTTAACCCTTTGCATGAACTGAGGGGAATCTGCTGCCTAGCCTTTCAGTAACTGTGATGTTGATGTTTCCTAGACCGTCCTTTGGCTTTTGAAAATCATCATTCCTGTGCTTTTTTTGTTACTGACGTGCAGGCGCTAGGGCTACTGAAGCAGCCTGGCAGCAGTTTGGAGGGGAGGGAGCTGGGGAGGGGAAAGGTGCAGAGAGTGTTTTTGCCAGCTCTGCCAGTTGCATGGGAGAGAGGACAGAGCTGGGAGCTGTACAGCCCTGCCGCCGAGCAGCCAGCTGCCCACCCACCCACAGGCTGCTGTGCCACCCCAGACAGACAGACAGACAGACAGACATGTCCTGAGTGTCCGTGGGCAGTGTGGCTCAGAGAGCTGAGAGCATAATCCGTGGGGATGCAGCCGGACCTCAGCACCAGGGGACGGTGCCTCGCAGCTGCCGACCGGGAGCACTGATCCACAGTCAGCCTGTCCTTTTCCACACTCCACTGATGGGGTGAGCTCCTTATCCTCGGCAGGGACTGACCCACAGCAGAGCAGCTCAACCTGTGGGCATCACATCTGGCCAGTTTCCTTGGAGAGGCTCGGGAAGTAGGTGTTGCTTTCCCAGCCCGCTCCAGGTAAGTAATCTGATCTTAAACAAAGAAGCACAGAGATGGCTGTTTTTCATTTAAAAATATGCTAAAGCAAAATAATTTTTTCTGTTGTTGTTTTGAAGGCATAAGGTTTGAATATTCTCATGCTCTGTGCCTCCCTTGAGCTTCTGGATCTTGGGAGTGATAATGAGGGATTTAATTCTGGGCAGCAGGTGCTGGCAGCAGGGATGCGATGCAGCGCCTGTAATCGTGTTGTCGGGTTCATTTTGCACCATCTGGGTGTGAAAGGAGCAGTCAAGCTTTTAATTGCAGTCCTTGGGCATCTGGTACCTTCCTCCTGCTGCTGGGGGTGCAGGCATGGTCAAGGAGAGACACTCTGTGTGTCTGAGGCACGCAGAGAGTTAAAGCTGGGGGCAGCGATGCCACTGCCAGTGTAGGCACTGTGCTGGGGATGGGTCCCTGGGGAGGGGAATGGGAAGGCTGTTCCCACTTCCACTGTTCACCCATCACCTTTTTTACCAGCTCAGGAGAAAAGGAAAGTTGGTCTTTCAGTTGTCTGGGCTTCCTGTTCTAAATGGACTCGCTTTTCTGAATTGCAGATAATCCCAATTGAGGAGATGTAAAGCAGATGTGGTCACAGGGAATGTGGCCTGTTGTTTGAGCAGGAGCCAGGCTCGTGCTGTGACTGCCCTCTGGGAACAGGACCAACACCTGCTGGAGACCTGGGCAAAGAGGGAGATACCCCTAAAAGACCAATTGCTAAATCAGCTCCTTGCTGTGTTTTTATGTATGATCCAAGTGGTGGAAAAGACAAGAAGGCGAAATCCATGATAACAGTGACGTGGTACAGTCCATCACTCCAGCGTGGCAGGGCATGGCAGGAGGAGGCTCATGATCTCAGTGTGCTGCAGGGATGGCAAAACTGTGGGAGAGAGGGAGAACTATTCAACTAGGGAGTATGATTTCCAGCATTTACCTTGCATAGGTTATCCAGACTTTTCCAGCCCTACATTGTTGAGGTATTAGTGTCTTTCTAGCAGTGTGGCTAAGATGTGATGAGCATCTGTGGTTTCTGCAAACTTGCTCAGAAATATCAGTGTATCAGGAAAATATCTCATTGAGACTGAAATTTTTGTAGTGAATATCTGTCAGTGACAATGATGTCACTGCATTGTTTTGCTTTTGTTGGTTTTTGATTTTGTTTTTTTTTTTTTTTTTTAATTTTTTAATTTAAGAGGTAAGAAAACCAAGCAGGTTCTGACCAGAGATGTTTTAAGATGTCAGTGTACATGCCTCCAGCCAAAGTGTTGGCAAGCATCTTAGGGGTAAGGCTGGGGCGAAACAAGTGATGGCACAGTTCACCTGGAAACTATCACTGCCCAGGCAGGGGCTGGCACAGACACAGCCCATCCTCTGCCTGAGGAGCTCCCTGTTGTGAGGTGTGCCCTGCACCGTGTTCTGGTGACGGAGGGGAGCTGTGGGGTGTGCTCCTGGGTTGTGGAAGCTCCATTTGGGATGTGATGGAGACTCAGGGATGTTGGGAGCAGGGGACTGGGAGCATGGGCGGGTGGTGGGAGGTGTGGAGGGAGGGTGGGTGTTCCACTTGCTTTGGACGCAGGAGTCACTGGAAATCAAGTACTTGAGGAGGTAAGATTGAAACTGGTGTTGTTTGTTACAGTTCAAATTACTAAGTATAGGCCATCTGTGTCACTTTTAAAATGGTTTGTACTATAATGTGTACAGCACTCTGCCAGAGGAGCAGGGTATGATGTGCTAGTGAAGGACAGGAGGGTTTTTCTTTCATGTTCCCTATTTTTCCATTTGACCAGGGTACAAACTGTGTCCATTACACTGAGGGTGTAGGCGAAACAGTCCAGTGGCACAGGGTACAGCACCACCCCTCTATTGTCCTATGTTATGCTGACTTTGAGGCCCAGAAACTCTTTGGTTTCTCTAAATAAATGTGTAGCTATTTCCACCTTGCTCCAAACATGTTTGCATTTAGAAAGGAAGAGAAAGGTGAGGAAAAGCTAACTTGAATCTTTTAAATGGAAATGGCCTTGCCTAATGCTTATACTTCGAAATCAAGAATCAGCTACCTGGAGTTTTTACTGGCTTTGGCATAACTTTCTATTGACCTCAGAGAAAGCAGTAACTTTCTATTGACCTCAGAGAAAGCAGTAACTTCTCTGTGCTTTCTAGGGCCTTTTTCTAAGATGCAAATAATATTCTCCTGCATATTGCTCACCTCAAAGGGTGTTATAAGAAATAAAGCTCATAAAGCATTCTAAGATTTGCTAATATAAATCACCTTAGGAGTGCAAATTGAATTATGTTGCCTTCTACTACTACAAATTAACCTACACTTTTAGTTATAGCTGTTCTGAGATGGATTTAAAGGATAACATAAGGGTGAAAGACATTGTATTCCAGTATTGATCTCCAGGATCATCCAGGACCCTGTACCTATTACTCTTTGACTATATAGAGTGTTTTGTACTGGTGGCTGTTAAGGGCCAGTGCAGTGATATTTCAAGAGGGGAGGGCAGATAATTTGTAAATACGCTGGATATCTTGAAGGTGTTTTTCCTGTGCTGAAACAATTGCATGCTAAAGTGAGAAAAGCACAAATAAAGCTGAAATCTTCCCAAACTAGGCAGATTCTGGATCCCACAGCTCAAAGTGACCAGTGGAGACATTTTCTGTAATTATATCAGAAAACTCTTTTCAGCTCTGATGGCTCATTGGATGGGTCAGTGAAGCCTGGGGAGACAAACATACTCACAGTTTGCATGATGAGTGCTAAATCTGAGTTGTTTCTGGAATCAGTGGGGAATGATGTCAGCTTGATGGGGAGAACATAATTTCTCAGTGACAGCAAAGATGAGTGTTTCCCAATAGCAGGCTGTGATCTTTCCCAGAGGTGTCCTTGGGATGGTTCAGGGGAGGCTGTGAAGCATTTTATACTCGTTAGGGAACAGTCAGCTGCCTTTAATTGCTGACTGCACTCAATCCTTCCAGGGCAGAGGTTTGTATATCTATATCAGCAGCCAGTAGCTATAACCTATTCTTGTTCCTTTGGCCAACAGGAGTTAACCCACCCTTGGCTAATTAAAGACCAGGAAACCTGGCGAGGGGAGAGAGGATGAAAGGGGACCACACAAATAGAAGTTAGGCTGAAAGAGAGTTAAGCTCTCAGTTCAAGGATTTTTGTGCTACTGTCTATATCCCTCCACCTTGCAACAGAAGTGCAGTGTCTTCAGGAGGTTCTGAGGAGTTTCTGTGCTCCCCTCCCAAGCCAATGCCAAGATAAACGCTTAGGGAGGAGCTGCTGTAGTGCTCTGTTTCTGAAAGCTGCCTGACAGCAGTGTTGTTTTCTGATCCATAGGTCCAATGGATGGCATAGCAATAGCATCACTGTCCAGGGAGCTGGAATCCTTCCTCGCCTGCCTGCATGCTGCTTGAACTGATCCCAAGCCTTTGTTTTTGGACTGAAGAAACGTGAAAACCTTTCTCTCCTAATTCATGAGCCAGCAGGATGTGGTCGCCGTGCTTTCAGAACGCCTGCTTGTAGCCGCCTACAAAGGCCAAGTGGAGAATGTGGTGCAGCTTATCAACAGGGGTGCCAAGGTAGCAGTTACCAAGGTAACCAGAGAAAAACGCTTTGCAAAACCCTGGGAACTAATGTAACTCTTCTAGACCATTGTCTGTGAAAATGCCCTCCTAGCTTTACCAATCTGAATGTGACTGAAGTTAGTGTTCAGATTTCCTTCAAGTTTGCACTTAATAGCTCACACAGATTTGTAGCGTAGTGCACGTCTCGTGTTTATTCCCTTTGCAGTGGGTGCAGCTGTGATCAACACTGAGTCCTTGCAAACACAGTGATACAGACAGAGGGGAGCAACATTTTTCAAAGCATGCCTTGACTTTTGAGCAGCGTGTGACCTGATGAATGGAGCGATTCATCACTGTCAAGGGAAGGCGGGTCAGGGCATCCGTCTCCCTGGGTGAGGGGATGGGGAAAAGCCACCTCTTGTGGCAGGGTAAAGGGATGCAGAAACTGCTTCTTGCTGCTGAAGTCTCTTGGTGCAGCAGCCTCACTTTCACCCAACCTCTTCATTGGTTTGTTTTGTGTAGTCCCTTAGTCAGTTCCAAACTTGGGGTTTGCAAATAGTGTTCCCTGTACCTTTGACAAAAGTCAGAGTCAAAGGATTTCTGCTTAGATATAAGTGAATTCAAACTGATATTCACCTGTTCCTAATTCTCAACATGTTATAAATAATACTCTTAGAAAAGATGAGATGTAATTGCCTGTTGCAGAGAAGGTTTGATCAGCAAAAAACCTTAAAATAGCTAGGTAAGTAAAATCTTTTGACCTGTAACATAAAATTTGGGGCATACTGTTTTGATGAACTGTTGTTTGCCCTCCCACCTACTTATATTTGTGTTTCCATATTGGTTTTGAACATTACATATGTATGGAAGCTAATATTTACAGGTAGAAAGCACATTTGATAAAAAGAGGAAAAGACAGAATGCTTATCTGTCAGTGACAGTTGTTTTCAGTCCCCTCACAGTGTTTGAGTTGTAGATAATGCTTATTTTGAAAGCTGGAGAGATCCAAGGACAACCTGTGCTTTTAAGTTTTGTTTGCCAAAATAAAACTTGCTGGTGGATATAAAGCCCAGATGTTATAAGCATGAATACTCCCACATAGGCAGCTGTTTGCTTCTGTTCTCCAAGCAGCTCCGTAGCTGAAAAACTATTGAAGGTAGTCAGCAATAGACCGGGAAATACTGCCTTACACATACCTGAATGGTAGCTCAGGGTTTTGTGGCTCTGTTTTTTTTTGTTTGCTTGTTTTGGGGTTTTTTTTAAAGATGATGAGCATTGAGGCTGCTCAGGGACCTCTGCTAATTAGAATAAGAAACAAATAGTGTAGATTTGACTTTGAAACACAAAACCAGGTTAATTTGATATAATGCAGATTTCCTAGATTTGACAAGGTTTTCTTTCCTATATGACATAGGTGGCTCCCTTGCTTTGTTGTTCTGCCCTGTGTGGAAAATTAAAACAAAGCTCATTTCGCAGCAAAATTGTGGCCAGGTGCAAAGAGCTGGTGTTTCTGTGGAGACATGTGCTTGCCAACCATGCTGGAGAGCTGTGAGCTCTGATGCCATGCCTGTAGCTCACCAGCTACTACAGCACTGTTGCAATTCTTTCCTAGAAGTTGTGGGTCATCCCGTGGAGCCAGAGAGGGAAGATGACCAGAGCTGTCCCTGTAATATATTGAAACAGGAAATCTGGAGGGGCTTTTTAGCAACAGGTTCTTGTGCAGTTTTCTACTAAGCAGAACAAGCACAAAATAAGAACAACTTTCAGGATAGAGGTTCTTAATTTTAGAATGGCAATTAGATGGCAGAATTTTTGTAGTGCAGTAAAATAGACCAAGCTTTCAGATAAATTGAAAACCAGAACCCTCTTCTCGCCCAAGATAAAACACATTGCACAATGAAGCATAAAAATGAATTTATCCATGTGCCTGCCTTATATCTGCTTTACCTGTATGTCTTCTGCTTTCATTAGTAGTTTACAGTTTGTTCTGCCTAATTACAAATTACAGGGGTGTGCTTCTAAAAAAGAAAAAAATGGATTTGGTCATTGTCAACCAAACTTCCTGCTGAATTCTCTGCGTTTTATTGGTGGAGGATACATGGAGACAAAGCTTTTTGGAGGGAAAAAGTTCCCCCATCACAGCAGGCTTTAAATGTATTTCTGATCCACATCTGTAAGCACAGACTAATTGTTGTGAATCACACCATAGCGCCACAGATTAAAGTGTCCAGGATCTAGAGATAAATTCTAGAGTTCTTTATTCAAAAAGAATTAATCAAGCATATCTTAAGAAAATTGAAGGATATTTTCTGTAACAAACCATGTACTAGTAAATGCCTTATAGCTGACTTGTCCAGTTCTGGTTCTGTCCTGTATGTAAGGTCATATGATGTGGTTAATTATTGCTTCTGTAAGCAACAAGTCATCTGCAAAATAGTTTTTCATTTTTGTCACTTCTGGGTAGATGATCTCAGAAGAAAAGAGGAAGAATAGGAGAGAAACAAAATCCAATGGAGAATGCACACACACATGTCCAGGTGCTGACTTCAGCATTATGGTGAGGATGCACTTATTTCATTTTTACAGCATTACCAGCAAGGCATCTCTGCAGGTGGAATCAGTATGGAAACGTGCACATCCTCTGACTCCAGTGAGGGAGACTCAGGCTCATTCCAGATTTGGGGCCTTTTAAAATACACAAAGAGCAGCTGATGGCCTCTAGGCCCCGCAGGTGCTGGCAGTGTGCCATCAGGGAGCCCGCAGTGGGAGAGGGCTGGTGGCACTGCGTGGCACAGGCGCTGGGCCCTCATGGTGCTGCTGGACCTCTGCCAGCAGCCGTGTGGGGCTGAGGCCCAGGGCAGGTGCCCAGCAGAGGCCTTGTGGCTCTGCGCTTCCCAAAGGGCACCTGCTTGGCCAGGGCGCTCTGTCGCTGCTCTGCCTGATGTGACAGAGATGGTTTCCATTTTTACACCTTTTTGTCTTCAAAGGTATGAAGAAGAAAGCAAGAAAGTTGGTCCCTTCTTTCAGTCTTTTTTTAGAGCTCTCTTTTAGTGAAATTACTGACAGCTGCATCTTTGGCACAACAGCCCGGGGACTTTTACTGAGCTGATGTGCCTCGCTGTCCTCCCAGGATGCTGTTGTCCTTTTCCTGAGGGTATTGGGTTGGCATGGCCAGGTTTTGGTAGCAGGAAGGGCTACGGGTGTGGTTTCTGTGAGAAGCTGCCAAAAGCTTCCCCAGGTCTGGTAGAGCCCCTGGCAGGTGGCTCCAGGATGGATGTGCTGCTGGTCAAGGCCTGGCCGGTCAGCAATGGTGGTAACTCCTCTGGGATAATGTATTTAAGAAGGAAGAAAAAAATGTTACAGAGAAGATGTAATCATAGCCAGGGAGCAGCAGTGAGAACATGTGAGAGGAACAATGCAGACTCCAAGGTTAGTGGTGGAGGGGGAGGAACTGCTTCAGATGGTGGAGCTGAGATTCCCTGCAGCCCATGGAGACAGACCCATCCCAGAGTAGGTGGATGCCTGAAAGATTCCAGTGAATTCCATGAGAAACTTGTGCTGGAGCAGGCTCCTGCATTGATCATAGCTTTAAAATTGAATTCTGCAGAGAATGGATGATTATTCAGAAAAAAAAAGCCCTAAAGAAATGGAAAAGGTAGTGCTTCTGTTTTGATTCAGTAATTGTTTGATTTAACTTCTGAAATAGTCATGTTATGAATACAACATATGGCAGCACTTCTGTAACGCTGGGCTACTTTAAGTCAGCTTCAGAGCATGTTGAGTACTTTAAAGCATTCTCTCTTTTTCTTCTTTTTTAAGCTAAGACAGAAGCAAAAAAATAAATGTGTTTTGGTGCTTTCACATTTTTGCACTCCTTCAGTTTGAAAAGCTATTTGTGTCTGTTTTAAACAATAAATAAAGATAAATTAAAAGGAACTAAGAAACACTTAGGAACTTGCTGAATGCCTGTTGAGGTCAATGAGAAGCTTTCTGCTGACTTGAGTGAGCAGGTTATTCATGGAGAACAGTCCAACAAATTATCAGTGTGAACAATGTGACAGGACTTGGATTTTGCTTTCAGGCTTTTCCAATAAAATGTGGACAGGCATGTTTTTCATGAGTGCAGAATGGATGAATAAATAACAGTCCTTGTGCACCACAAGAATAGGGTGAGATGGAGAACTGGATGTACCTGCAGAAAAGCACCTACGCATAGCTAAACACAAGGAAGGATCATGGAGCTTACATTGCTAAGGCCCCCTGTATGGGTTTGGTTGTGGAGTGCATGGCAGCAATGCTGGGAGGATTCTGCCTTTAAGTGCTGTGTATTGACAGCTGCCTGTCAATATCTGGAAGCTGGAGAGCAGATTTAATGCAAACAGAACCCTACCCTTGCATTTTATGCTGAATTTCCCGTGGCTGTTTGCAGTGCTTGGCTGTGACCCATGCACCCCACAACTACAGCAGCGTGTCACAGTGCCCGGGAGCTGCAGCCTCAGCCCCAATGGGTCCCATTTATTTTGTCAATAAGTCCGTGACACAGGGCCATTTGTATGATTTGTTGCCTGATGGAGCAATTGTTTACATTTGAATAGGAGTCCAAATTGCTGCTTTTTTTTTTACATATGAATGACTGGTTTATTGGTTCATTAATCCCAAGTTGCAGCAGTGTCTCATTTGTATTTGTAATAACCCCCAAAACATTACAGTTTATATTTGGCACAGCTCACAAGCTTCTAAGTCAGTAATCTGCATGTAGAAAGTCCCTGGGTTTGGTGTTGTGTCCTTGAAGCGAGCATCTAGGAGACACTCTGGTTTGTATGTTTGCTTTCCCTTATGTATATTCAGATAAACTCCCTCTTCCTCTTTGCTGCTGCCTTCAGTGCAGAATGTCTTTATGGAGGAGAGACACAGAGGGAGTTTTGTCTGTCTGCCTTCATCTTCCTGCACCCTGTATATTTTGGGTAGGATGAATCGATGTGAGAGAAAAACTTGGTGGGCTGGTGGTTTGACTTAAAGACATGAAGGCAAGAGCAGCCCTGACTTGCTGCTGTGGCATGGACTTTTTCAGTGTTTGTCTCCAAAGCTTGCTCTGCTCCAAATTTGTCATCACAGCACAAGTGGCACCCAAATTGCCTTGTATCTTCCTCACAGTTTGTTCTGGATTGGTGTATGCATGTGTATGTACATCCATACCTGTGTGTAAGTGTATTTGTGGGGGGATTTGATGTTTTTCCAAGTGTTTGCATTGCCCACACTGGAACAGTGTCCAGCTGTACCACCCATCTCTGCTCTCATTTTGGGGTTGCTGGGAAGAATATCTGGCATTGCTGGTTCTTGCAGGGTTGTGATTAATCTTGAGATGATCAGTGCTCTTCCAAAACCCTGAGCCTTTAATCAGTGCAATAAGCTGGAACTGATCTTCCTTCCCAGTCTCCTTTCCTGGTTAGTATCAGTTTTTGTTTACAGTGTCCCCCTAAAGTAGCAAGAACTCAAGGACTGCATGTGTGCAGAAACTCTGGTTCCTGAAGGCCTCTCTTCAGGGTTTTTCAGTAGGTGAGATGCCTCTCAACCTATCTTTCTGGATAGAGAATCTGAATAAAAAAGGATTAAAAATGATCCTGTAGTCTTCCAGTTCAACCATGCCAGCAGGCATCGTTCATGTGGCAGTTGCCCAGGAAGGTGTGCTTGGTGAGGAAAATATGTCCCTTGTATTCAAATAAACTCCTATTCTGCTTTCATAGCTTGCTTTTAACACAGTACCTTTAACTGCATGTCAGCATTTTTGTGGTGGTTAGAGCTGGTTGTCTTATCAGAACGTTTCCCTGCTGGAATATGCATTCATGTTGTTAATGGTTTCTTTTTAAAGCACATGAGCTGGATTGATGATGGGTTTGTTTGGGATTTTTCCTTCTCCATGCACAGATTGCTATAAATTGTTTTCATGGTGTATTAATAACCTTCCAGGAAGTGAGATGGATGCCTGGATTAGGTGATTTACTTAGTGTCATTAAGGAATGTAGAAAGTCAGTTCCCGTAAATCTGAATGTGCTGATTCATAATATTCATAATCCAAACATACTGTTCGTTGTTGGGAATGGTTTTTCAATTTAGTATTTTACAAAAATTTTATTTTATTCTTTTTTCCCCCCTTTCTTTTTATCTTTTTATCCCTCTATTGCCTGGGCATTTTATGCCTCCTGCTATTGAGTTAGCTGGAACAACAACATACCCCTGGCTCTCCTCCAGGCTGATAAAGTGTGGCCAGTGCAGCTCAATGCCCTTCAATAAAGGGACAGGATTTTAGGGACCTGTGGCCAGATAGAGCCAGAGGCACCCAGGCTGGATGGTGCCCAGGGGCAGTGGTGACAACCAAAATGAGCCCTTCCTACACCTTTAGCAGGGCAAGAATGGAAATTTCTGTCATGGGAATGAACTGCTGCTGCCAGCAGGGGACAACATTCAGGTTTTGAGAGATCCATGTGCCATAGTGTGAGTGAGGATTTTGTCCTCAGATCTGCCCCTCTAAGTCAATAATGTTGGACAATTGATCAACACTTAGTGTTTCTGAAGCACAGCACAACTAATCAGTAATGGCACAAACCATTGTGTTGATTCCAACAGTGTTTTTCCTTTTTCTCTGAAAAGGCCAAGTTAACAAGGCTTTACCAGGTATGTGGGTGTGGCGTTTGCTGTATGAAAACAATCTCGTCTTGAGCTTGGTTTATTGCATACTTGAAGTAGTTTTCTTTGTGAAGAAGTTGCTTAAAACCTTGGAGAGCCATTGGTTGCTTTCTGTGTACTTCGAGCCAATAGTCAGACAGCTCTTGAAGTGTTTGCCCCTTCTGTGGTTGATGTGTCAGGGCTGTTTATGCTCCTTTGCAGGATAAATCATTGGGTGGAAAAATTGACAACAGCACCAGTAGTGAAGATTTATAATAAATACAGGTGAAGAGTCATGTGACTTTTAATGTGACCCTCACAAAATGCCTAGTGGAGAAACCAGCATTCTTTGGGAAGACACTTTGTGAATTTAGCAATTGCTGGAATCCTGTTTCCTTTACTGCCATTAAATAATCTGCAGGGAACAGTTTTAGTGTTGTTGTTTCACAGATCTTCAGGTGTTTCACTCACTTTGAGATTTTACTGAGAGAGAGATAAAAATAAGTATTGTCTAAAAAAACCTGGCAGATCTTTTGTAAATTGAAGTTGCTTGTCATACACACAAAGTCACTTGGAGTGACTACCTGCCTTCCATTCATTTTCAGGGGAGCATCTGTCATGTGCAACAGCTCAGTAATTCTTATCTCTGTTCCAAAGACAGCACCCATTACAATATATGAATTAGCCAGTTAGTGCAACTTAGCTGTACAGAGGGAAGGTGAAAGCAGTTGATAGTTTCATGCTCCAGAGAGACAAAAACAAGAGGGTCATGAATTCTGCTTAGGCATGGACACAGAGCCAGCTCTGAATTTGTAAGGAAGGACCCTTATGTGAATATAGTATCCCTTTTGTAGAGTGTCAACATTTCAACGTAAATTGAAATGTTGCAGAAGGTGGAGGAGAAGTTTTCAGCTTTCACAAAACCAAGATAAAGCCTTTGTCACACTAATACATGTCAGTTGCTACAACTGCAGGTTTCAGACAGTGAGGTACAAAGAGAAGAATGATGAAAAGGAGATAAAACTATTCTAAACTACCATGCCAAAAGATTAATCTTAAGGTATTATTATTTTCTTCTCATTCATAGCATGGCCGGACCCCCCTGCATCTTGCTGCCTACAAGGGTCATCTCCACGTTGTCCAGGTTTTGTTGAAGGCAGGTTGTGATCTGGATATTCAGGATGATGTAAGTAGACACAGACTTCTAACTTGGGGTGGAGGGGAAAAGGTGATTTACAAATAACAGTAGACACTCACTTCTTTGAAGTGGGATTAAATGGAAACAAAATCTGTCTCTATTTTCCAATTTGGAGACGTAACCTCTATTAGAGATGCAAAAGAGCATGGGAAACAATGTAAAATGTGGTGGTTTTCAGTGAATAGCTCAGTGCTCTCATTCAAGCTGCAGAGCTTTATAAGAGCTCTGCTTGTGCCAGGCTGTGTGAGAGCCATCATCTGCTGCTTCTGGTAAAAATGCTCTAGGAGTTCATTGTGGGAACCCGCTGGAGGACATCAGGTAGGGGACACAACCAATTTTTGGGTTTGCCTGGAGTGGGAGATGCTTTTTGAGTAGGCACATCCCTCAGCATCCGGAGCAGCTGCCCACAGCCCAGTGCTGTGCCATGGGGAGACCCTGCTGATGGTGGCACCGTGCTCCATGTGGGGGTGCTCCCATCTCTGAGGTGGTGTGTGCTGAGGCATCAGCACAACAGCCAGCTTTGAATTTAGCACATGGTAGTTTGTGTTCTTTTGGCAAAACACGTAAGTTGCTGGAATTTCTTGGGTTTCTGTAAGAGTAGTTCTAATCTAGGACTGGGCTTTAAGGCACTTTGGAGTGACAGGTTATGTGGTTTTAGTACCCTCACTGCTGAAAAAAGGTATATGCTGAAATGTGCAGTAGCAGTTGAATAACCATGATTTCTTAAAATTGATTGCTGACTTCTGATGGCATGCTGGAAGAAGTTGGTGGTAGGGTTGCTTTTTTCTCCCTGAAATACATAAGGTGGAGAGCCTTCAAAGGCCATAGAGGCCCAAAGGTGTTAGTAGAGCCACCTATATGACTGGTAGAAGGACACAGGAAATGTCTAGGTGCCTTTTAAAAATACCTTTGGGCATTTGTTTGCATCTAGAGAGTTAAAAGTCTGTAGCATCTGGAAAACTGGTTTCTTTTTCTGCTGCTGAGTGGCTGATTGCCTGGGAGACGTGAGCAGTCTGCCTGACGAGCTTGGGACTGGGGTACTGATGTGGCCAGCTTTCTGCAGGGAAACTTGTTTTTCTAGGAAGAAAATTTGCTCCCTGTGCTCTTTATTCTTTCCCTGTGCCCATCTGAAATGGAGCAGATTTGCAAGTGCAACGGGAGAATCAGTTTATTCAGATGTGTCCTGGGTATGCTTTTTCACTTCTCCCAGCAGAAATGGTTCATTAGGTATTTAAGACAAAATTGCAGACACTTTACAAATACAGCCAGTTTTCCTGAGAAAAGTGATGCTTTAAGAAAGCAAGAGATTCCACTGATTTGGTCAAATTGAGTTTCTGTGGAAACTGTTTTTGGAATAAGTCTGATTCATTTGTTTTAATCATCTAGGAATAAAGTCTATGCTGTTTATATGTAAATGTGATAGCCATGTTAGAAAAACAGTAAATCAGTGTTTAGCATCATTTCAGTTCAGTGGAGCATCCTGCACTTGTAGAAATACTCAGCTCATAGATGACTTATGAGCTTAGGGGCTTTGTTCACAATTGGATACTGCTTCTACATGTGGTGATTAATATGGGCAGAGTAGCTGCATACCGGATTCATAGATACTGTTTCTTTAAAATATATTTTGATGTGTACCTCTGTATTCAGGTGTAGTAGTAATTTGGTTGGGATTGAGGAGAGCCTCAGGCATTTCTGAATTTCAAAGGGTGTGTTTGGATTTGTCTTGTAGAAGGAGGAAGTCTAAAACTCCATATGAAGATTTTTGCTTGCAATAGGTATTAACTAAAATATTTCTGCTTTCCTTTTACATAGGTCTTCAAGAAGGTTCTCAGCTTATGGCTTCTCCTTGTATAACTGATTTTTACAGTTTATGCCCCACAGAATGTTTGTAGTGTCTTTTAGTTGCAATCTCTTGATTATGCCTTCAGTCACTTTTACTGTGTGCTTATGTGGCAGTGAAGGCATCTTAATCTCAAGTGTTGATTAACATCTGTATGTTTCCTTGCTGTTTTCCAGGAATGTGGATTTAGGTTCAGATATGAAAACACCTGTAAGAGTGGGGAGTATTGTATTTAATTGAAATGCAGATTATTTTGTTGATTTTGGTCTATGGCATTGTTGTGATAGCCCAAAAAAATCCAAAATTATGACCTACATTTTATTTTTCAAAATAACAAGAGAAACCGAAACACTTAATTTTTGAGTTTTAATCAAATTCAAGAACAAGTTTTAATTTGTCAGATGATAAGCAGAAACTTAAAAGCTGCTAATTGTTTCGGAGAGATTAAAATGCTCCCTTTCATGTTCTACAGATATATTCCCTAAACACGGTCAGAGCCTTAAGAATTAGTTGAAGAATGACCTCCAGTGGCCTGGAGTGGGATTATTATGAATTTCAGCCGGTGGAGTCCAGCTCTGTAGAATATGCCACTCCAGGAGCTGACTCCTTCCTTCTCCCTGCCAATGCTGCCAGCTCCTACTGGGATCCCAGTGCCATCTCTGAGTGGTCCATGAGTGTCCATACAGCACACGCTTCAGGAATAGTACAGGAGAAAATTGTCCCGGTGAAGGAAATCAAGGATGAAAAAAATAAGAGAAACCAGAAGAGAAGGGCTAGGAAGGAACCTAGAAGATCAGAAAGAGAGAAGGAGGTTAGAGCTCTTGTGCATCCCCCCTGCGCTGCGCCTGCCCGGCTGCGGTGCATGCTGCGAGCCCCGGTGCAGGCTGCGCTCCCTCTGCGCTGCATGGCTGCTTGGTGCTCTGTGCTCTGCATCCTCTCCTGCCCTGCCTGCACCCTTGAGAATAGCTGGGGAAACAAGCTCAGTTAAAACAAAGGGCAAAGGCCCCGAAACTTCCCTTCTGGAAGCTCCAGTTTAAGAAGCAGAAAATTAGTTTCAAATGGAACAATAGCCCAGGGTTCATAATAATTTCTAGCTGAATGGGAATGTGCAAAGTGGCTTATTCCTGTGGTCCCATTTCATTTAGGCTGTAATTTGTTTTGTTCATGATGATTTTTCATGCCTTGATCACTTCTGCTGGTCATGCATCATCATTTATTGTGCAAGAATGAAGTTGTTCTTAACTGCGTATCACGACTGCCTCTCTGTAGCAAAAGAGGAGAGCAGCACAGAGACACTGAGAAACCTGAGAGCATATTCAGTTCCCTTTGTGTACAGCTGCTTCAGGATATCCACATATGCTTGTAGGCTCCTGCGAGTATTTAACACTTGGTTATATTTTAACTTCAGAATATTTTGATTCTTCTACTGTGAATGTAGTGACTTGATTTTATATTATATGACCTTACAAGTGCTGTTCAGCACTTTGTATCAGGGATTGAAGCCATGAGTTTTTTCTGGTTGTTTTGGTTGTTTATTTTTTGGTTGGCCAAAGTTGCAGATGCAGTGTACAAGGCCAGGCTGGATGGGGCAACCTGGTCTAGAGGAAGGTGTCCCTGCTTATGGGAAGGGAGTTGGAACCAGGTGATATTTAGGGTCCCTTCCAACCCAAACCATTCTGTGTTTCTGTGATTTTGGTGCAATTCTCCAGCAGTCTGTTGATTTCTGCAAACATAGAAGTGAGGAGGCAAAGTGTCACATGGGAGAAGGGCTTTAAAGGAGATTGTACAACTGTTGGATGCTCTGGAGAACAGGAATGGGCAGGAAAAAATGTGGCTATAGTTTGGGTTTTTTTAAATCGGAGAAAGGAAAAATTAATGTTTACTACAAACTAATGTAAACCAAATCTCACTTATTTGGGTCTGTAGAGTCTGTAAGAGAGACTCCAGTAATTCAGGAGAGCTGTCAGAAGTCTACCTGAGACTGTATTGGAAGTCACTTTGTTGTTTTGTTCCCTTGGGGTAAACTTCAGATGTAAATAGATACCTGCCCTATTTCCAAGTGCCTGGTCCCAGTGGTTACATCCACTGTTTTAGGGTAGCACATGAGGAAGCTCAGGGAAATAGTTGCCAACATCAGTACACTGAGCAAATGCCAACAGCCACGCCAACAGAACAGTGCTAAAGAAAGGGTAATGCCAGAGTCCATGAGGAAAAATCAAGATTTAGGTGTTTGCCTTTCTTCAGGACTCCCAGCCTGTAAGCCTCTCCTGAAAGCAGGTGTTTAAGCCCTCTGTAAAGAGCCTGGTTCCCCCCTCTTGAAATGTACCTGCTGCTGTGCAGGAACCCTGTTACAGGTAGAGCTGTCAGATGTGCAGTTCTGCATCCTCTGCATCAGTGCATGCAGATTTCTATCCCAGTCTCCAAGTGTCAGCCTCTTACTATCCCAATGAATACCAAGATTTTTTCCTAAAACTGGAGAACTTTCAACACTGCAGTGCTGCCTGGGCAAGACAAAATGACTGAGCACTGCTGTCTCTGGGCTACTGTGGAAAAACCAGTGGCCACTTCCTTCACTGGCTTTATTTTGAAGGGTGGTGTCTGTACCTGCAACATGCCTGGATCTGCTTCCATCAGGTGTGTGGCAAGAGCTCTCACAGGGCCAGAGAGAGGAGGGGAGCTGCCTGCAGTGGGGCTGTGCAGGGCCAGGGTGTGCTGTGCCACCCTGATGCAGTGCCCTGTACCTGCCTTGCAAGCTGACATGTCCAGGGCATGGACATCTTGGAGTAGAATTCCCTGAGTTTGAGCTGCCTTCAGGGCTAGGCAGAGTCTGAGGAAGGGGGTTTAAGATTCACCAGTGTAGACCTTAGTGCCTTACTTCTGACGAGCCTCACTTAAGGCTTTTTGGCTTTGGGCCCACATCTGCATTTGGGCAGACTGTTGTTTCTGTCAAGGTCATGTTTCTGTGACACGGCTCTGGAATTGTCTCTCTTCATTGCTACTGATCTGCAGTCTGTTCCTAAGGCATAAATCTCTTGGAAACAGAATCATAAATTGTGCCCAACATAATAGTCTGGATGGTTAATATGCATTTACCGATGTAATTGCTCTCTGAGTCTCTGGAACAGACCCCTAATGCTTTGCTAAAGACAGAATTGTAGTGAGTGCTTCCAGAGACATTTATTTCAGTAATTAATAAAAGGTACACAAGTCTGTGATTACACTGCCTGAAAATTCATGCTGTGAAAAAACCACAACTCATCCGTTTCCTTGGACTCCGTGAAAGGCAAGGCAGGGATGATTTGCTCCTCTGCTGATGGGAAGGGAAGGCAGGTTGGAGTGCAGTGGTGCAGGCACTGTTATTTATGGGATGGCTGTGCTCTCCATGGCTGGGTTGCTCAGTGGCTGTCACACAGAAGCCATCACAACCTGGTGGTTCAGCTTCCACAGCACTTTAAGGTGACTGTTTGTGCTGAGGTGTAAGGGAACAGTGGACCAGGTGCTGCCCTGTCCTGCTGGCTGAGGGATCTGGGGCTGGCAGGGACAGACCCTCACCAGGACAATGATACGTGCTCTCTCTTCACTGGGAGGTGCCTCAGTTGGTGAAACAAGATTTGAGCTCTCCTTTGACACTCCCTGTTACACGGATGAGGTGCTCATTGTGTCCAGTCAGGGTGTGGGTTGGACCTTACTCTTGGCTGCTCATGTGGGGAAGGTGTCATAACCAAAGCCCATACCTTGGGCAGGAGGCACTTGAGCCTGCCATTTGCAGAACTTGTGTCCCTTCACCTACGTCTGTTTCAGGGACCAGAATGTATTTTGGGACAAAGGCATGGCTGAAGCTGTCCCAGTGCTGCTCTGCATCCCCAGTGTATGGCCCCCCACCATATGGGTTGGGATTACCAAGGGGCACCTGGTCTTGCAGCTGTGAGGTGTGAAGCCCACTTTCCAAACAGACAAATGTTTATATAAAATCGAAATGAATTAATTTAAATGAGATGCTGTTAGAAGTAGCTGTCATATCAACAAAGCCCCAAAAGCTGAGTGTTCTTTGACCTCACTGCTTACTGTGATGTGGGGACAGGAGCAGCCTTGATTTAAACTGTCCCAATAGGAAGATCCTTAATTACAAACCAAATTCTGTACAATTCATTTCTGCCCCAAATTTGCCTTCTCCACAGTAGTTTTCCCAAATGTAAAGCAGCAGGTACCAATCATTTACTGTTCAGATTCCATCCACTGCAATGGCAGTTGCCATTTTGTTTTAGTCTGTTTTATAATATCTTCTGTGGATTTGCTGGTGCATCAATACCACTTGGCAGGGTGGGTTGGCAGATTACTTTCCACTTCATGATAGTCAGATAAAATGATTTTTGCACTGTCCCACATGACTCACTACTGCAGTAACAGTAGCTGTGCCATTATCAAAAATGAGATATAAAATTCTTCCTTAGTTTGCTGGTGAGCAAATTTCCATGTAGTCATAGTAACCAGTAACTATTTGACATTTGTACTTGTGAGATGGTATAATTTGGACATTTTCCATAACATTTTGGTTGTCTTTGAATTTGGAACAAATACATAAGTTCAGAGCACTTGCCATGCTGTCAATTTTCCAATTCTTTTTGTTTCCACTTCCTGGAAGCTTTACTGCCTTTGCTGAAATCCTCTAAAATATATTTCCAGTCACAAGAACAAAAGTAAAAATACCTAACCTCTAGAAACAACAACAAAAAATAGATAGGAGGCTTTTAAAAAGCACCTTCAACACTATTTTTTAAAATCAACTTCATTATTATAAGCCAATTTAATGATTTGCTGGTAGGGATTACTGAAAGGTTATGGTTGGCAATGCTCATTTTTTTTATAGATTAATAACTATTTTGGTGTCTTTAGCACAAAAGAACCCCACCAAGAGCAATTTTTAAGTCAGCTGCTAATTGCCTTTGAGAACAAATTGTTCAAATAAGCCAGTTATCTAAAGACTTGGACACTCTAGAATAAAAAATAAAGAAATTCCTCTGATTTCAGTATTTAATATAATATGCTATTATCTGATGAAGAATTTTACCAGAGAAATTTTGTGTCTATTTAGGACTTGATTTCCTGCAAGCTTTTTTAGGACACATGGCATATCTCTGCCCTGTGTGTGTTTGTGGTGACCATCACCTAGATAAGCAGAAATGGATTGGATTCCAAATCTGTTTATTAATCCCAAACAAGTCTGTGTGCAGCTCTGAAGCCTGTCTCTGTTCCTGGATTCAGGCTGTGCTTTGGCATTCCTGGTTGAAGGCAACTTCAAAGGAATGCCAAGACCAGTTGTTGTGGCAGCAGTGAAGCTACTGCAGCTCATTTTCCCACTGATCCCTGTCTTACATCCCTACACAACGCTTCACAAATCCTTCTCTTGCCTCTCTTTTATCAGGTTCTACCAACATGTACATAAAAACATAGATAATCCCTGGTGGGCCGGGACAATGGTTTAAGTTTCCCGAGTCTTCAGTTTCTAGAAGAATTCTGGAAACTGACCTTGGGCTCTCTAGCTCAGCAAATGGGTTCAGCAGTTGTTAGAGAGGAGATAGATGGGCAGTCAGACAAGATGACCACATCAGTACAGTTTCTTTTGGAAACCTTAAAGGAAATAAACTGATGTAGGAGACTTGCTTGCTGCTGCTATGTGGCAAGTCAAAGAGAAAGGAAAGTCATTTGGACTTCAGGATGGCTCAGTTGCTTGAGTGGAACACGTGGATGGTCCTGCAGTTGTGGTTCTCATGGTAAAGTTGCCTCCACTCGTTGCAGTAATTGGTAAATTCATCAGAGGTGCTGAAGAGACCAATCTCATCTCGTGCTCCTTATCCTAAGCAGGGCTGATGGAGCAATCAGAGCCAGAGCAGGAGAGCCTTATCCAGTTAGTGTAAGTCCTGGAGGATCATGATGATGAATTACGACAGACACTGATGACTGTTAGACACGTAGAGCCAAATGTGTCCAATTCACTGCCTTCTGACACTGCCATGTTTTTGGAATGCTTCAGCACTGTATATGGGATTGTGATGACTTGCAAACTTCTGTAAATGGTTTGTAGCTCTGATACTTGCAATAACTTCATTAATCTTGGAAACTTCTATGGTAGTTGTTTAGGGGGACTGTTTTCAAAGACAGCTTGGATTTAATCATGTATGTGTGTTGAAGATCCAGCCCCTGTGTGTGTTGTCTGCATTTGCATTAAGTCAAAGTGAGGTGGGAATTGTACCAATTACAAATGTGCTTCTTTTTGCAGGGTGACCAGACAGCGCTGCACCGGGCTGCTGTTGTAGGGAACACTGATATAATAGCAACTCTCATTCAAGAGGGCTGTGCTTTGGACAGACAAGACAAGGTAACAGACAAAACAAAAGCCCTGTGGAATAGCAGCTTTGGCAGTCAGTAATGTTAAGGTCTCAGAGAAAAAGTTCATACTCCTTAGTAAGTGTCTGATGCTTCAGGAGTAATTGGAACAGTTACATTGGAAAAAAAATCTGTACCATCTCTTTAATACAAATTACTGGTTTAGTTATGCTTCTATATTAGGCTGATAGTTTTTGGTTTAAGAGTCTGTTCTCAGCTCATTAAGGGATGAATTAAAGGAATGTACAGCCATACTATACCCTACACAAAAGGCTGCACAGTTCCAATGATTATCCCAGAAACTTGAGAATCCCAGACTGTAAGTTTAATTTAGGAGTAAATATAACTAATTTCAAGTTCCAGACAAATAGCCGTGTTTTTACCCTCTTATAAGAATAAGATAGAAAATAAGCTTGTAGGAAACAAAAATACTTTTAAGAGAGTAGGTTGGTTATACAGCCCCTAACATTCTGCTCTTGTGTGTGTGCTCCTCAGGATGGGAACACTGCTCTTCATGAGGCTTGTTGGCATGGATTCAGTCAGTCTGCCAAAGTGCTTGTTAAAGCAGGAGCCAACGTTCTTGCCAAGAACAAGGTGAGACCCATGCAGGAGGAGCTTTCAGTTCTGGTCTAAGGTGGCTGATTCTCAGAACTGGGGATTTCTGGCCATGCCATTTCTCAGCAGGTGGGGGGCCAGCTCTTAGTGGGACTTTTTTCTTCTTTTTCTTTTCATTTATCATGCCTGGATGGTTCATCCACAGGCATTAGGAAATTCATATTTTGACAGCTGACGCAGGAGAAACTCAATAACGCGTTGAATGATACATTAATTACAGCTGAGGAACACTGCCATTCCTGTGGAAATCTCCATGGTGCTCTAATTTATACTGAGGAGATTCATTGTGATTGGTGTGATTTAAAATGGAAATGAATTGTACTAATAAGAAAAAGGTATTGAAAACCTGTTTTTTTTTCAGAAATTAAACAGCCAAAGGAATGTAAGCCACAGGGGGAAACAAAAAAAATGTGTCTTTTGTTACTAAGTTTTTCCTAATATGTTAGCATAGTCTCTTCCCAGAATTTTGTAATGAACCTGGATTATGTTCCTTTTGGTATTTATAATACCTTGAGAGCCATTTAGAGGAAAGAATAACAAAGTAAAGGGTTTTAGTTCCACTCTAATTGTTATAACTGAGGGGCACTTCAATTCAGTAATTCAGAAGTTAATGGAATAGTCCAGGAAATGGTGGTAGCAGCCCATGGTGTGAGCAGAGTCAGGGTTTGGACAGCTGTGCCCTGCATGACAGGGAGGGGGCTTTGGGAGTGCTTTAGGGGATCTCTGAGCATTTTTGGTAAATGTGTCTCTAAAACAACAACTGAAACAGGGCTGGGAAAGAAAGGAGACAGCTGGTCAAAGCCTAAGGTTTAGAGTAAAAAGACATGATGCTTGGGCACAGTGTTTCTGTATGTGCACGAGTGTATAGGCACTATAGAAGCATATATTTGCACAGTTGGGGTGACTTTGTGGTCTGCAATTCCATCATCTTTGATATTATTTTATGTGTATTCCTTCTTTTGTATTACTTCAACTACCAATTTTTATTTACTGCAATTACTTTTGCTGTAATGTCCACCTAGATTTGTATCAAGGATATTTTAGAAAACTTCTCTCATGCTTGACTGTAAGCTTGTGAACCATTTTGCTGCTGTCCCTGGATACGCCTGTCTGTGTATACACATACACTTCTGTACAAAGGTGTGGGCTTGAGATGCAAGTCTGGTTATCCTGCATGCTTGGGTGCCTCAGGGAATTAGAAGATTTAGCTTACAATCCAGTTTATGTCAGCTGGAGGCAACCTCTCTGGGAAAGTATGTGCACAAAACAGCTCAGCAGGGTTGATGGCTGAAATATGACTGGCAAACTTAAAGACTAGCACAGGAGCTGCTCAGGCAGTATTTGATGTCTTGCCCTTTGCATTTTACTCTTTGGGTGGTTTTTAATGGACAAGATATATTGTCTGGAGCTGCTGAAAAATGTGGGAATCATGCATGCTTGCACCTGCTTTTACCTTTGTTTTCAAGAAAAACTAAGAGCTTAAGTCCACATAATCCCAAAATGGTTTCTCTGTTCTGTCAGCTTTTTGTGTTACTGATGACAAGGCATTATCATTCTGTCAGCTTTTCTGGCAGCCAGGGTTGAGTGCCATGGGCAGGAGCATCCCACAGGCTGTTCACTTACACCTGGGTATTGTGTGATTTTGGATGGATGGGACAGATATGGGCTGCTAGATCTGCCAAACCTGTGAAGCACCAGAAGAGGGGAAGAATTTGACACTGTGTTTTGGGTAGCTGTATTTCTCCTGCACAGTAGTCACCCTGGAGAAGAGGTTTATTTTAATTTACGTTGGCTTAATAAAACCTTTTCTGCTTTGACAGATCATCCAGTGAGATCAGTCATAGATCCTTATTTTTAGATTCTTCATCAGTCTGTACATTTCAGTGAAGATTCCCAGACTGGTACAACTTGGAGCTTCTCTCCCTCTCAGAAGTTGGTGAGAGATTTGTCACCCCATGGGAGATGAGCCAGATGAGCCACTCTGAGCTCTGACCTTGGCACTGCCATTCTCCCAGAACTGAAGTCCTCACCTGCTGCACAGGACCTCTGCCTTCCCACCAGGGCCAACCTGCCAAACACCAAATGATAAAGGCATTGCAGAGGCTTTTCAGAGATAAACCTGTGAGGGAAAAAAATTGACACTTAAACACAATTTAGCTGAGAAGAGAAATGTTTGTGTCTGCCACAACTTAGAGGCTGACACACATATTCAGGTCTATAATATGGGAGTGAAGACCTAAGACCACATCTAAGAGTTGGCTTTTGTAATTCAAACCCTGCAGCTTTGATCTGTGTCTTGAAAGCAAAGGGGACAAATCAAAGGACAAAATCGAGGTGAACAGACAGCGTAGTAAGCCTGGTAACCTTTTTACCTGAGGTGATTTAATTTCTAGCTCCCAAGAGCCAAAAACCCTGAATGTTTTCAGACCAACAAAAACCAAATGATGCCAGAAAAACTTGTCAGACCAATAAAATAGTTCACTGTGTTAGAAAGATAATACACAAGCCAGCACTTCTTTGATTTCTGTCCACTTCTGCACATTTTCTTCTTTGAAGAACCATAGCATGTGATTATCTGCAGCTTGGGTGGCTTTTTGCCCTCCCTTCTGATCTTGGCTAGAGACTGGTGTGCCTTCTGAACACCAAAGCTTCTTGGTAGCCTAAAATCTGTGTCCTGCCCAGTGAGAGCACCTGCAGACCCAGCCAGACTTCAAGCTGGTTTGCATTACAATTGTAAGGAGACAGGAGTTGTGACAGGAGTCTGCTCAATACCCTGCAACAGTCGTGGCTGGGATCCAAGATCCTATAGCACGGCAATTTGGTTTTTTGTGTCTGTGCATGGGGGAAACCCAAAGCACAAGAATTACAGTTCTTTAAATTAAGTATTTAATACTGCTGTTTGAGACTAATGAACGAGACAGTTTCTAGAGTTCTTTCTTCCTGTAAACAGATTTGACCAATGCAGATATCATTATACTGTCCTATTTGTGCCTTTATTATATCCCAGGTAAGCCATTGAAGCAGAGATTTCAGTCTCTGGGTTCCTTCATCTCGTATCTTTGGGAAAACGACAGCTTCCCACCCTTGGGTGGATCTTCTTTAGCAAAGATCTGTGAGGGTTTATATTTTAATGCTTATGTCCATTATCTAAATATGGCTTTTATATTTTCCTGTATTTCTCTAAGGCAGGTAACACACCTCTTCACCTGGCTTGCCAGAATAGCCATTCCCAGAGTACTCGTGTTTTGTTACTTGGAGGATCTCGAGCAGACCTCAAAAATAATGTGAGTTTTGGAAATAACATTTTTGTG
This sequence comes from Melospiza georgiana, assembly GCF_028018845.1. NCBI lineage: Eukaryota > Metazoa > Chordata > Aves > Passeriformes > Passerellidae > Melospiza > Melospiza georgiana. Next base: position 113,222,253 of record NC_080432.1, read on the forward strand.
TGACTTTGTTTTAGGTATATTGCTTTAACTTGTAGAAATACTCAGAAAGGCTTTAAGCAATGATTTTTATTATAAATTATATTGAAAAAGCTCCACTACTCAACCATTGTATACACCATGCACAGGAATGCTCTTGGTAGGATTGAGCATTGCTCTACTTGTACCCATCTCTTGAGCAAGGATAGAAGGAGCCAAATAGGGTTTTGCTGTTGCACAGACAATGGTAAAAGGCTTCAGATCTGCAGATCTTATATACCGTGTGTCTATCTCTCAAATGACTAGATTCAAGGTGGTTTCAGTTTCAGACAGCTTTCCTCCTATTTTATAATGATTCTGGCCTGATGAAGATAAAAACAGTCTACAAAAGGAAGCCAGATATTTTTGCCCTGCTTGATAACTTGGTAACAGAGCAGGCAGAGAAATGGAAACCTGTGGGGTTTTGTGCAGCTCCTGGGCTCAGCTGCACAAGTGCCACCCTTCATGGGAATGCTGCTCTGGCTGCCACTCGTGTTTTCTACATTATGTGGAATCCTAAGTTGAGATTCCAAATTGCATTGGGTTGAGGTTCAGAAGAACAGATTTAATGGGAAAATATAACTAACTCCGGGTTTGTGGTACCAGTAAAACAGCATTTTATTTTTCCAGTATTTCCCATCAGTGGTTAAAGAATTCATGCTCTCACCTCTCCTGACCCCAGCTCTTGCTAAACTTTCCCACCCATGATAGCAGACTTTGCACTGCAGAGAAGACAGCATTGCTGCTCTGTGGAGGTGTGTGGTGTTTACTGCTCTTTCTGATTTAATAGGATTATTTCATCCCTGAACATCATGACGAGTAGAGACTTTCTCACACTGATTACATGCTCAGAGCTTTGTTTCTGTTTGCAGGCAGGAGATACCTGTCTGCATGTGGCTGCTCGTTATAATCACTTGCCCATCATTAGGGTGCTGCTCAGTGCTTTCTGTTCTGTCCATGAAAAGAACCAGGTCAGTGCATGAACCTCATTGTGACTTTGTGCCCTTTGCATATGGCCAGTTGTTGGGAAGAGGAATTCCTGCCCAAGTAATCCTGCTTCACTCTGTGTGTTCCACTGTACCACCAAATGCCTAAGCTTTTAAGAATAGCCTTAAAGTAATGGCATATCAGTGGTTTATTATTTTGCCATCACATTTGCATTATTTCTTTAAAGCATTGCTTATTTATGAGGTGATTTAATGATCTTATAGCCATTACAGAGACATTGTGAAGCACAACTCACTGACATTTAGATGCTACTAAAGTGCAAATTCCTCTGGAATACTTTGCTGCATTTTGCAGTAGGGGGAATTAAGAGGACATAAAAGTGAAGACAAAGCATGCTGTAAATTCAAAGTAATGATCAGTCCAGCCTAGAATTAATCATCCATAGTTGTTTTATAGGGAAGTAACTGATTGCTGTACCTACAGCATAGCATAATGGGGTAGTAGAAGGGAATGAAATTGGTACATTAAAACATTTTAAATCTGCTAAATAAACATATTATGTGGTGCTTAACTATGTTTTCTCATGTTCCTGGGAAATCTTCCATGTGTAATTGAGGATCATAAAGATGTTTTCTGAACTGTGCATTTAATGTTCTTTCTTCACTATGAGATATTACAGCAAACAAAATAGGTTTCAGCATGTGAAATTTACTATGTAATTTTATTTGGAAATTAGTTTTTTAACTTGCAAAATGAGCTACTGAATATTAAGATGGACTGGTGTGAACCTGGCCCAGAGAGACATCCCTTTCCCTCATTCCCCAGCACTACCTGAAGTTATTTCATATTTGCCCATAGAATTATTTGATTTAGGAGTACACCTCATCTAAGTCAGCAACAGGCACTAGTCCTGAGGAAATGTGATTTTATGAAGGCCAGATGCAAGAGCAGGGGGACAGGAAGGCATTGTGCACACGTGTCCGGTCCCACTTGAACAGTTGCTGGCTCTGTTACCAGTGCCCCAATCTGATCCCGGCTGTCTTCACCTCACTGCACCAGGACAAGGGCAGGGCAGTGTGTTAGTGCTGGACCCAGCTGCCTCCTGGCTCTGATCCAAACCTGTTCTTCCTGAGGAAACCTGTGAGGAGCATGCCAACCCTCTCACTGCCCGTACTTACCTGAGTATTCCTGAGTAATGTGATACATCACCACCTGCACACCAGATAATCAAACCTGAGGGGAAAAAAAAGAAGAGAAGGTTGTAGTGGGAAAACTTGTTCTACCCTCAGATGTCGTATCCATTTACTGGAGGTAGAGCTGGGCTGTCTCCAAGCTGCATCGTGTGTCACTTGGATTAGATAAATCAGATCACCAGTGCCCCAGCTGCATTTCTCAAACCCAGGCTGAGGTAGCTCTTTGCCCCCTCCTGTCACCTTCCTCCCCAGTCAGTCATTTTTTATTGACCAGGCCTTATTTAAGCTTAGTTGTTGCATCAGCAAGTGTAGGTTATTTCCCATCTCTGAGCATCTTTTAGGAAAGTGTGAATTCTGTAGGGTAAGACCCAACGACTGGTGTCACAAGTTTGTTTTCTGCTTTCTGACTTGCAGGCAGGGGATACTGCACTCCATGTAGCTGCTGCCCTAAATCACAAGAAGGTGGTGAAGCTCTTGCTGGAGGCAGGGGCTGATGCATCTGTTGTCAACAATGTAAGCAGGACACAGAGTTTCTCTGGTATTTTATATTGATGTAGAGTCTCTTCAACATTCCTCATTGGTTGTGAAGTGTTGAATTATATCTGGGTAAATAAATGCAATTAGTCACTTTACTCTTGTGCACAGAGTATATACTGAACTTGGTTGGAGAAATTTCATGTTTCCAGTAGCTTGTTTTGAATGAAATGCTGTTCTCTTTTTTCTCTCAGGCAGGCCAGACCCCTCTAGAGGTTGCCAGACAGCACAATAACCCCGAGGTTGCGCTCCTGCTCACTAAAGCATCACAGGTACATTACACATCTCTCCCCAGCACACACATACACGAGGAGCTGAGGCCACTTAATCTTGGGAGGCTGCATCCCCTGCTCCTTGTCTTCTGCTGTGAAAGGTTCCTACATTTCTGCTGGCATTGTGGGCTGGGCTCAGGTCTATTGACATAGAGCCTTTCACTCCCCAAAGTGAGCAAGGTGTACAGATTAAGCCAGCATGAAGTGCTGTCAGAGGTTTCTGTGTCCTGACTGGCAGAGGCACTTGTTCCCTGCAGTGGCCATGGGGTTAGAAAGTTGCCCTGTACCCTGAAGCTCCTGAGTTGTGTCTCTGCTGCCTGCCTCTAACATATCCCATCCCCAGAAGGGTGGTTGGCACTGGAGGATGCTTTGCAACAAGGACAAAATGTTTATGGCTTGTTTATACTTTGCAGCTGTGTGTGAAATGCTGCAATGCTCTTCAGGCCAGAAGGCAGGAAGGCATGAGACCAGGCACAATCCTTGCCCTCCTCCTTGTCACCTCTGCATGAAAAGGGCTGGGCTTGGCTTGGGAACCAGCCCAAGGATAGCAGAGGAGGTGCTCAACCTTCTAGAGGACAGCAGAGTGCCCCAAGAGACTGAGCTCAGTGCTGGTGTGTTTTCACAGCCATGAACACCCACGTTGCTTGGCTCATCAGTGTCCATCTGGCAGTGCACTCTCCTTTATCTGTTGCCTTTCAGAAAAGGAAAAGGTCTGCTCTGTTACTTGTCTTCTGTGGTAGGAAAGAGCATGACATCACTGAGTAACAGTGTGGTCTGTCTTCAGGTCTCGCGTTTTAACCGTGGGAGAAGCCTGAGGAAGAAGAGAGAGAGACTGAAGGAGGAAAGGAGGGCTCAGTCGGTGCCACGGGATGAAGTGGTGCAGAGCAAGGTACAGCCTGGCATTACCAGCTGGATCTGCTGTAAGGGGGGACTGTCACCAAAACCCATTAAGGACACAGTCTGTTTGGAGCCATCACTGTGCATGGCCCCAGCAGCTGCCCCAGGCAGTTTGTCATGCTCTGCTGCTAAAGCATTTCCCACTCACATGTGCAGAGCAGCTTAAAGCTGGGCAATGGAAGAAGGGGCTCCTTTTCCCCATCTCTTCAACTGCTCTGAACTCCCTGTCTTTGCCTCAAGCAGGGCAGTGTCTCAGCTGCTGATGACACACCAAGCAGCGACCAGCCCCCAGAGAGGAAGAACAATCTGAAGGATAAACCCCGGTCAGCCTCACCAGATCCCAAAGGGAAAAAGAGCAAAAAGAAAAAGCCAAAGGAAAAGGTATCAGTAGATTTAAAACAGCAGAGAGAAAGAAGGGATAGCTGTTCAGAAGTGGTGTGGGTCCCTTTGGTGTGTTGGGGCAGCAGCCCCACCATGCTCCTGGGGCAGAGATAATCTTCAGATAAAAGTAATTTTTGCTGTAATTGTCACAATAAATTTGTCCCATTCCCACCAGGAATAGTTTACCAAGGGGCTCATATAGGCAAAACACTGTGTGTATGTTATGCAGGTTTCAGCACTCTCAGACCCCATCTCCCCAGCTGACCAGCAGGCAGTCCCTCAGCCCCAGAAGAGCGCGCCCAAGCGCAGAAGCAAACACCACTGCCCCTCTCCACCCCCTCCCCACGAGGTGCGAGCCTACCAGCTCTACACGCTGTACCGCGGCAAGGACGGCAAGGTGATGCAGGTGAGCCCCTGCCCTCACTCAGGGACACACTGCAGGGAGCCTGGGCACCCGGGACACAGCTAATGGACAGAATATATGCTCCACTGACTGCACTCTCAGGGGCATGAAATCATGCCTTGGGATTGGTTTTCCTTGCTTGGGCTTCAGCTGCATTTTGGCCTGAAGTCTGGCAAACAATAAGGTGGTTTTGTGCCTGTTAAAGAAGACATACTTAAGTAGTTTTGATCTGCAAAGATAAGGGGTGATTGGAAATGACATGAAAACTTTCATTATATACTTTGGAACATTAAGAGCTCTGACAGAAGAAAGAAAATTTCTAAGGAAAAGCAGTGTGTGAGAATCCAAAGCTTACTACCTAAACCAAGAGGCTGAGTAATCTCAATAGATTTTGTTCCAGTTCTTTTTGGGTTTTGCAACATGTCTTTGGGTATTCTATATTTACTGGGGGTAGGATTTGTATAGAAACTGAAAAACAAATAAACCTGGAGCTATCAGGTCACTTGCATTTATTCCAGTTTGGAGAATACTATTTTAGTCACTATATTACGCAATAAATTACCAGTAGACATTTATAAGAAAGCATAAGAACAGTCATTAAATTATCCTATAGACACTGTACTCCTGGAAGGTCTGTCCTTTCATTTCCTTAGCTTCTCACATCCATACATCAGCTCTTTTAAGTCCCTTCCTGTAGTTCAGAATTTCAGCAGATTCTGAAGACCATTGAAGTCAGACTTCTAAGGTTTTACTGGCTTTTTACTGCTTTCCAACCTCTCCATGTAATGTTTGGGAAATTTCCAGACAGGGGCACTATGGAATTATCCTATAGCAGACATCAGGAAGGCTGGGGGACCTTTCATACATTAAAGGCATAAAAGAGCAGAGAGGTGCAGAAGGACTTGGGGAGTAGAGAGGTGCAGAAAGCAGACAGGACTTGTACACAAATCTCATCTGTTCACAAAGATTAGTTTAATAGTGCTAGACTCCCCTGCAGTATTTCCTGAAATACATGATACTCCTCTCTCCTTTCCTTTTTTGCTTGTCTGTCTTCTTTGATGCCCTGAGGCCATGAATAGCAAACATACTTTCTGAAGTACATGTACTTCTGAAGCTTTCATTAGTGCTCAGCAAACCACCCACCTTTCCCTGCCAAGGGAATAACCCCCAGTTTATGAAACATTGCTAAAGAAGAGAGGGAGGCTCCTCTGCAGACAGAGTTCAGAGCAGCTGCTTTGGGCTACTGGCAGAGCCCCTGAAGGAGCCACTTTCTGCCTTTGGGCTGCAGAGGAAGCTGATGAGGTTTAGCTGTCCTTTCTTAAGGGAGCCTTTTGTGACCGTCTCCCAGAGAGATTTAAATGTGGTCAGTGCAGCTGCCCTTGCAGAGGGGCCATGGGATGGTGACACACGAGTCAAAGGCAGGCACAGGAGTGCCCAGCAGGCAAGGGGCAGCTGAATGCCAGGGGAGTGAGGACAAACAGAAGCAGAGAGGCCTTGCCATCCAGTACAGAAAAAGGACAGAGCACATGACTGGCATTACGTTTAAAAGCAAATGCACACAATGCACATGCATCCACAAAATCAGATTTTTTTTTTTACAATTGAGAATTACAGAATTGAGACACAGTATGAGGCCTGTGTGGTGGTAATTCCCTCAGCCAGCACAGAGGTTCTGAGCTCAGTGCTGCTTGTAGCCTCAGTGAAATCAACACTGCCATTTTAGGGTGTGCCCATACACACCAGATCTATCCCTGTGCAGGCTGTGCTTTTTCAACTCACAGCCCATCTGCTGAGCTGCTGTAAGGTACTGTCAGGAGGGTGAGATATAGTACATGGGATAGAAGAACCCAGGACTGACTGAAGGAGGCTGTGATAATGTTCCAGGTGTGCTCAGAGGGTGTAGCAAGTAAATGTATCCTCATCATTTTGATCTGCAAAGGTAAGGGGTGTAGAAAGTAAATGTATCATCATCACTCCTTTCAGGCACCTATAAATGGATGTCGTTGTGAGCCCCTGATAAATAAACTGGAGAATCAGCTGGATGCAACAGTGGAAGAGATAAAAGCTGAGCTTGGGACAGTACAAGATAAAATGAATATTAAGCTGGGCCAGATGGAAAGCAAAACTCAACACCAAGTAAGAACATGACCTGAAGTTCTGTTTGCCTATATGATTCAGAATCATATCCTAAACTTCATTAATATTTTCATTGTAAAGATTCATTTTTTGCTTCTTGTGTTGTAAAAGCAAACCTGCACTCTAATACTCAAGTCCAGGGAACTGTGACATTCCACTGGGAATTGATATTGCAAACTAGTGTCTTGAGAAAAAACAATTTAATGTGTTAAGCGGCTTCTGGTGCTTCTTTAGACAACAAATCTTAAGGGCTTGAGCCATTAAGAGAGAAAGAAGGCAGTCCTATGACTAGTCTGTTCATAATTGTCAAAATCCTCTTGCTGAATTATGAATGCATTGAGATTCAAGATCCTCTAAATTACTTTTTATTTTTAATTTAATAGTTATTCATTGGTAATTTTGTGATTGAGCCTCTTTGCAAGCTACATCTAGTTGTAGTTAGCAGCATTTTTAGAAACCAAGACTGAAGGACAGACTGTGGTTTGATTTGCAGGGCTCGGGGGTGGGAGTTTGGTGTGGCACACGATGATCTCAGCTGCACAGCGTTGTTTCCCCACAGCTCCGGGTTCTGGACAAGCTGATGGCCGAGCGGCTGTCGGCAGAGAGGACAGAGTGCCTGCACCGCCTGCAGCAGCACACCGAGCTGGAGAAGAGCGAGGGGGAGAAGCGGCAGGTAGGGCTTGAGGCAGCCACTCCCTCTTGGTCCATCCCCTGGCAGGTCAGCTCAGGAGTTTCATTCCAGCAGGCAGAAAATATCAGAGATGTGTCACGTCTGTTAAAACAGGTAAAAGAGCTTCAAAAACCAATTTATTCCTGCCCACCATCTTAGTCACTAAACCAAATTTATGATGTTTTTGCAATAGAAATGAGGAATGTGAAATCCAGTCCCACCGCTGTAATTTAATTTGGTGCATCTCTAGTGTGGGATCTACAACAAAATACTGTTTTTCTAACATAGTGATTTGCAAAAATTTCCAGCACTTAATTTTTCACAGTTGTGCTTTCAGCTTTTGCTTCATTAGAGGACATATGCAGGAACATATCCAAATAGTAAAAAAGACAAAGATCTGTGTTGTTCCTTTTCCTTCTCATCCATTTCGTTGTGGGCCCTGGGAATCTCTCCCTTCTTCTCTATCTGATCTTTTTCCCTCCCATGTATTAAAAGGCTGAAGTTCTTTCCTCTGATGTTAGCAACACAGCACTATCTTCAAGCTGTGTATTACTGCCAGTAGGAAAGTCCTTTTTGGTATGCTTGTTCAACTAGCAGGACAAGAACAACTGCTCCCATAGAGATCCAGCTCCTGCAAAAACTCACCATTTAAAACCTACTGAGAAATTTGTTTTTCTCCACTCAAACATGAATTTAAAAAACTGTTCATTTTCTCTTTATTGGTATTCTTACAAGAACTGAGAAGTACACTTTGTGCTAGGAAAATATCATGAGAGTTTGTAAGACCATTCCAAATCCATGTAAAAAGACTGACAGCTGTGATAATCCTTGCATAGGATACTGATCAAGATACTTGGCTCTAATGTCCACCAAACACTCTTCTCCAAAGAAAAGTACTTGCCAAACTAAGGCAGCTTTGATTTTTATTTTGTACGAGACCTAAGTCTTGCATTGGCTTCTGAACATCTAAGCTTGTGCTCCATCTCCTTGTAATCTTCATTTAAGACACAAGATGCTGGAGTGATACATCACTGAACTGAATTAAGTGATGTCAGCTGTTTCTGCTCAATTAGGTCTAATTGAAACACCTGAAAAAACAGAATTGGGCTTTACTAAACACACTAAATATCCTTGTGCCTAGGAGGGCCTGACCTAAATTTGTGATGTCACATGAACAGTAGGGTGAGAAGAGCTACTCCGACTTTAAATTATTTAAATGCATCTGCAGCTGACACTTACTAAGCATCTGTGTAATTTGAAAGCTGTTACTGATTTATCATTTAGTGGGGGACTCACCTTTATGACTGAATGAACAGAGAAGCAGAGGTTGGTAATTTTATAAAGTTGTCTCCCAGAGTGTCTAATTTGAATTTTACTCTTAAAAAATGACCATGTGGTGTTCCTTGCACTTACAAAATACCATTGACTGTAGGTTTAGACAAGTCATCCCTGATAGAGTACTCAGAGTTGAATTGGAAGTAGCATATTCATATCTAAGAGGTGGTAGCTTGGACTAAAGAGACTGCCTTTCATAAGCTCGTGCATAGTTCTCCACCTTTTTTGATCTGGAGTCCTTTAAATATTCCCAGTGGCAGCATGACCATCTGAACAGGGAGTCTAAGCCCATAGATACCCAGCTTGCTTCTCTGTGTCCCTGCCACATGCCCTCAGCAGCCCAGAAACCACAGGATGTCATAATAGGATTATGTAATTTACAGTCTCTTTCTGATAGATTTCCTTGGTTGATGAGCTGAAGACCTGGTGCTTGTTGAAGATTCAGAATCTGGAGCTCAAGCTTTCTGGAGATTCCAGGTCATCAAGACCAAAATCAACTTTGTCCACTTGTGAGTCTCTCACTGAGACCCTGGATACTGACAACAACCCCAACAGTGCCAAGGACTGTAAAGCCAACCAGCCTGTGCTGCAGTCAGAGGGCTCCCACCAGCATTCCTACATCACACTCCCAAACAGCCTCTTGGAAGATGGGGGAAGGAGCAGAGTCCAGATGCCAGAACAAAGCTTTGGGCAACACTTTTGCATTAAACAAGATGGAGCATTGGGTACAACCACGTCAGGTACTTAGCTGTCATATCCCTCCAAGGACGAGCTCAGTAACTGAGGGGCACTTGTATTATTTATAATAACTCTGGTGGTGTGCTCTCCCCCCTCCATATGCCTGATGCCTTGGGATTTGAATGCCCTTCAAGGCAGCCACTGGGAATACTTTAAGAGGTGGCTGGGTGGAATTCCACTGATTGTTCCTGATGCTTCTACTTTTGCTTCTTTGAAGCAAAAGTCCTTTGGTGCTTTGAATAACTCTTGGCCCTGCAAGCTTTTGAAGAAAAAAAAAAAAAGTGCAGAACAGCCAGGTGTCCACAGCAAAGCAGAATGCTACCTGAGCCCTGGCTTCTGTAAGGTACAATCTATGTCCCCTAAACACTAAGCAAAGTGAACAGGCATGGATGCCCCATCAAACAGAAGGGCATATAAGAGAACTTGTGGTGCTTGAGTGTGAGCTATTTTGCATTGAAACAGTTCAAAAGCATAGAAATGTGTGACCTTTCCAAAATTACTGGGACTGCAAACTTTGTAGAAGCAGGGAGTTCCTAAATATCAGCAGACACAACCTACTTTGGAAATCTAGACTGATAGTTGTTAAATGTCCTTCTGATGAAGTCACAGAAGGGTTTGGATTGGAAGGGGCCCTAAAGATCATCTAGTTCTGGACACTTTCCACTGTACCAGGTTGCTCAGAGCCACATCCAGCCTGGCCTTGCACACTTCTGAGGATGGGGCAACCACAACGTCTCTGGGTAACCTGTGCCAGTGCCTCACAGTGAAGAATTTTTGGCTAGTATTTATGTCCTTTGCCTGTTGTCCATCCTTTAATGACTTTCTATTACATCACCTGACTGTGAAGATGTGATAAATATAAGCCTGTACTAGGTACACACAAAACCCCATCATTCATCAAACAACGAGGTCTTCTGAGTGCTAAAATAAATGCCCAGAGCTTTTCTTAATATATTGTCTATAATTTGTTCTATAGGTACAGAGCAACAGGTGGCTGGTGGACCAGTTTCTTCTTCTGCCCCTGCTCAAGATGTCAGGCCAAAGGACAAAGCTGCGAGTGCCAGCACGTTCCACAGGTTCCAGCAGGAGCTGCCCTCCTCCGAGCTTTCGGGCTCCAAATTAAGACATGTTAAAGTTCAAGCTGCTTTGCAGCCAGTGACTGAACCTGCAAAGGCCGAACCACAGAGCGGCTGCTTCCTGGACAAAGGAACTCAGACGAAGAAGCCCAGCAGAAGCGGGCAGGCGAGGCACAAAGCTGCGCACCACGGCGCGGCTCAGCAGGGCCAGGAGCAGCAGCCCTCGGGCCCTGCCCCTCCGCTCAGAGACACCTCCCAGGCCCTGGAGATAACCCAGTACTTCTTCGAGGCCGTCTCCACGCAGATGGAGAAGTGGTACGAGCGGAAGATAGAAGAGGCCCGGTGCCAAGCCAACCAGAGAGCGCAGCAGGACAAAGCTGCGCTCAAGGAGCACATCAAATGCTTAGAAGAGGAGCTGAGCAAATTAAGGACTAAGGTGCAGAAAGAGAGCTAGCACCTGCCAGGCAGCTAATCAAACAACGGGACTCATTTTGGAACCTGCTGTATGGGAATTGGGCATATTGATAGATATTTGTAGTGCCTGTTACATCCAAACACGACACTCTATTTCAGGAGTAGAAATAACTTTGGAAACTCCATAACTGAGGAGAGTTCATATGCAAACTATATTGATAACAAAGAGATGCTGCAGATTAGATCCTTTCTTTGTTATTTTCAAGAGTCTGTCAATATTGCACTCTCAGTTTCCAGATGCTGCTTGAAACCAAACTGCATTAGTAACCAAAACTGCTTTCTGAAAAAAGGAATTCCCTTACTTCCACACAGGACACAAGACTAGAGGGTTCTACTGTATGCTACATGTAAACACGTTGTGTTACCAGTACTGAAATAAATCCAAGATGTTTGAAAGTTTTTGACAGAATTACTTAGTGATGAAGGGCTATTGATCCTATTTTAGATACTCCCAGGGCCTCTCTCTCGTCAGGAGAGGAGCCAAAGAACCCACTCCAGGTACAAGCCCAGGTAGCTGACAGATGCAGGCTTCCAGCTGGGAGAGGGCAGGCAGCTGTGGAGGGAGATGCTAGGGCAAATCATCCCAATAGGTACAGAAGCTTCAGCAGAAGCTTCACTTTGCTTTTCTCTTGGTTTTTCATTATTAAAACAAGTGCTAAATCTGATTTGTCTTTTTTTTAATGATGTCCTGCTTGCAGAGCTTCTCATGATTACACTATTGTTGAGGCTCTACTCCAGTAATCTGACTAAGAATTTTGTTTAGGGCATGGATGACAAGTATTTTACTGTAACCATGGTCTGTTTTTTATGTTGAATGTTTTATATAAATGTTTTTTCCTTCAAGCAGGAAATGGCTAAATTGTCTACTATTGAAGAAGCTTGAAAAAGTCCTTTATCTAAGGAAGTGAAAGCTTGGCTTCCTGAATTCAAATTTTATTTTTCTGCAGTCAGGATTTTTTCTCAGGCACCTTGCCCAGACTGTCTACCTTTTTTCCGCTGAATGATTCCTCCTGGTTTTTTCCCTTCTGTCTCTAAAAAGGAGACCAGGCCCTGATGAGTCTACAGGTTTTAGGACAAACAGTCCCACAAAACAGCACTCAACATTTAGTTTTATAATTGTGTTTTGTTATTAAATCAGAACTTTCATTGACCAATGTTGTCCATGCTGACAGACTCCAGATAACTTCAAGGCACTGTAACTACTGCATCTGCATCCCTTTAGGGTTTCCTCCTTACACATCTGAGAAGGCTCCATCAGATCCTGCTAGAAATGTAAATTTATTTACCAGATCATGATAGAACAACTGTTCAAAAACAGTTCCAACACAGGATGGTACTGTTATGCCACGGAGAAAAATATTTTCTGTACTAAGGAGCTCCAAAATAATACAAAATACTTTACAGTGTTGAAGAATGCCATTCACTAATTAGTAATTAAGCCTTTGTCTTCTTAGCAGATGTATAAAGCAAAAAAGTCCTATTATATATTTTTAAAGTTCCTATTAATGCACTATCATGACAGGAGAAGTATCTGCAGCTATGGAAATACTAGTTTTCTTGCTCTGACTTCTGTAGTCTAACATAGACACTTTGGTATGTTTACAGTTTTGTTTGAGCTACAGTAGGAATGCAGAAGCATGCTATTGAAGTTTTGTATCCCCTGGATGAAGTTCATGTCTTGCCAAGCAATTAAAGTAAGTGTTGCTCAGAAATGTGTGGTGTAACATTTTCTACCCACAGAAAACTGACACAGTCCTCACTTGACTCTGAAGGGGGAACAGAAGATTGGAAACCTGTAAGCTTTTTGTTTGTGGTTATAAAACACAGAAGTGGAATCTGCATCTGTGCAGAGGGAGGCTGCAGGGATTGAGTGCTGTCTGTTGGCTGGTGCAGGTGTCCCTTTCAGAAGCTACAGGGCTGAGTTGTGCACAGATCACACACACACTCCAGAGCTTGCCCAAGCTCAAGGGAGAGGCTGTGCCTTTACTTCCCATACAGACCACACTGGACCACACTCCTAGGTCCAAGTAATTTAAGTAAACCCAAGTAATTACCAAGTAATCTAAGGCAGTAACCAGGCTGCAGGTTACTGATTTTAGAGGTTCTCTGAGGCCAGTGAGTGTATGGCAGAAGAAAGAGAAGCATTTTCTGCTAATTCCTTTCTATACCCCTCCCTTCTTCAAAACTCTGAAAGACTTTATAAAACAGGTGTGACCCACCTACCTGTCTCTTCAGGTAAATTTACTTACCCTCACAGGCTGTACTTGGACTCTTTCAGGCTTCTGGCTGGCAGTTTCATACCTGGCAAGCCCAGAGCAGTGGAGATGAAAGGCAGCAGCACTGAAGGCATCAACATCTGTCCAGGGCCCTGTCAGTCCTAGCTCTGGATGACATGCCCACAACCTGGAAACGTACAAACTGAGAGTCCAGGGGGGAATGCAGGCCCTGGGCTCTGAAAGGAAAGCACCATGGTGAGGCAGCAGGGCACAGCCTCCTGCTTAAGGAACAGAAATCCAAGCACTGGCTGAAGGGGAATGGAAGGCTGCTGTGGTAACTGCCAACATTGGTTATGGCTGTTTAGTCAAAATACCTTTGTGAGCAGCACAATACGAAAATGTTCTGTCAGTCTGTTCTACCATAAAATGTTAATAAAATGTAAATTTTAAATGAAGCATTTTTAGGTATGTGTTTTTCACTGACTGATTGAAGCTCAGAGGCTTCAGTCTATACAGATCTGAACCACAGCTCCTGCTCTCAACTGGGGTCAATCCTCCTGTAGCCTGGAATTCTGTCCTGTCCCTTGCCTGGTGCCAGTGGTGATCACTATTTACCAGATTTGCTGCCAGTTTGTGCAGCTCAGGAATTCTGCAGAAAACCACCTTTGAAACAGGGGTTCTCCTCAAGGGAACTACAAGAGCAGAGTGGAAGAGGGAAGAGATCCTGCATGTCTTGGAATCACAACCTAAAATGGTAAGGTATCAATCTGCTGCTGCCTGTCTAGTCATGTGGAGAAACTCCCCAGGTCATCCAGGCATTTTTAAATTAAATGGAAAAAAAAGATACACCACAGCTCAAGGAAAGTGAGAACAGTTGCAAGCTAACAATTAGAAGTAAAGTAGTATAACGTTTGAATACACAAATAATAACTTTTGCAGTTAGTATTTTTCACCTGTGATTTTTCTTTATATATTGACTTTTAAATACTAGTTTGAAGGTATCTGGTAATAAACATCTCTGAGGCTAAAATCTCCCATTTTCATAAATAAAGACCTCTCCTTTTAAGTTTTATTCAGCTACTACTGAAAATCAACATCTACACACAAAACATTTATTAATGTTTGTTTGTTCTGGGACAATATATCCCAAATTCTTTTTTTAATCACAAATTTTGGTGAAAATCCTTGATATAGTACATGAACAGCTGTCACTGAGAATATTACCAATTACAGCTACCAGAGTAAAAAGTAGACAAAATAATCTGGCATATATTTATTTTCCATTGCACTGGCATTAACACAGGTGTTTAACTGCAATTTTTGGTGCTTTCTGCTTTTCCTGCAGCACATGGTACATCATGCATGCAGTTCTTTAATGTCCTTTGTGTTCAAGTGATTTCCACTTCTGAGGGTAGCAAAACTGAGAAATGGATTGAGGAAGGGGGAAAACCAAAACCCTCACTCTGGTAGATTTCCCCTTCAAACATCACCAGGTTGCCAGCAAAAGCTGTCATTGTAACCACATTCTGGAAAAAACACTGTGCCTATTTGCAATAAATAAAAATTAAACTGTCAACAAAATGAAGATCAGGATTTAGCCAGCTTAATTGTTCTCTGAAGTTCCTGAAGTTGCATGTTGCCTTGAGTAATCATCATCCTGATGGCATCCTGTAAAAGAGAATGGAATCTAGTGAACTGCATGTCTGTACACAGCATGGGTTTTACACAAGCACAAAGACTTTTAATGCATTAAAATACATTCAATAACATACAACTCTTACTGGCACTACTGTCATTTACTTGTGTGACATAACACAGGTGGTTCAAAACCAGGTAAATAAATGGATTCATTTTCTCCAGTTCCTTAATGTACTTGGTAGTAGCTTTGCTTTCAAACTCAGTTTAAAAGAGGATTCAAACCCCTAACAATGGTTTCTTTATGCCTGTGTGTGTGTATTGCCTTTGCCAGCCAGTAGTGAGACCAGCACATGAGCATTATGGAGAGGGTTTTACACAGCAGGTGCTGGTTTCTCTCAACATTATCTAAGGGTCTAAGGCTTTGTCTGCATAGTTCAGCCACCAATGCCTTGGGCACTGGCTAGAACAGGGACTGAACGAGGAAGCAAAGGACAGGATATGTACAAGAAATGTGAAGACTTCTGCATTTCAAACTTGCATCATTATCCTTAACCATCCCATCTCATTGTATTCTGCTTAAATATAGGTTAAATTTAAGCTAAAAAAAGAAGAAAAAAGCTATAAAAAGCTTAACTGTTACTAACTTTATGTTAATTACCATATATATATACAGTTTTCCTAATCTGTGATTTGAGTAAGTACAGCATTTGTTTTTTTGTTTTTTAATTCCAGATTATTCTCTGGAAATTTGAGAAACATTACTACTGCTTAGAGGGGGGGAATAATATTTAGAGATGCTGGATTATTTCTTCACATCAATGAGGAAACAGCAGCAGGGGACTTTTCACCAGTCCGGAAGCGACACCTACAAAACAAACCCCAAGACACAGGACAGTGCAGTGACCATGCCCGAGGCCAGGCGATCAGAGTGGCAGGTTTACAATCCTCACCTCTTCTGTAGCATCCTTATTTCTCTTGAATTCCTCCCTGGCCCAGTCCCTCAAGTAGCGGCGATCCTGCTCAGCAGGGACCTCCCGGATAGCCCGCAGGATCTTGCGGTACAACTGAAGGACCTGCTGCCGCCTCAGGAACTGCCAAAGAGAGAGGGAAGTCTGCCCGCCGCCCCAGGGCACTGCTGCACGCTGCACCCTCGGCGCTTTGTTTTGAGGGGTATTTAAACAACCAGAGTTCCCCATCGTTTGTACAGGACGCAGCTTGCCCGAGCCCCCGTGCCCCGTACCTGCTTGAGGGTGAGCGCGGCCGGCGGGAGCCGCCCGGCGGCCATGACGCGGCTCCGCCCCTGCCCCGCCACGGGGCCGCCGAGCCCGCCCCGCGCGGGCGGGGCCGAGGCCGCCATTTGCTGCGTCACCGCAGCGCTTACGGCCAGGCCGGGTTGGTTCAGCTTGCATCAATTCAAGGCGCAGACGTCGTAATTACAAAGAGTGGTACCTCTCTTTATTAGTATAGACGATACAAGATGCATAGCCTTTGCAATGAAAAATCACGTCCGTGATTTATGAAACATCCCCAACGCCTGCCTCGGACGGGGCAAACTTCACAGTGTAAAGTGGTAAGGCAGGGATCAGCGTATGGTGTGATTCAGAAAACTCCATGCTGCTATCGTCAGGCAAAAATCGGCAGTAATTAAAAAGGATGTCTTAAAACCGCAGAACAGTTTCAAGTATTCAAGTACTTTTTTTTTTTTTGGTTGATTAAAAACATGTGCCTCTCCTGCTCCCCCACTCCTTCCTTCCCAGAGGCACCTCCACATGGGTCATGCTGGAAAAGGCTTTATTTGTGAGACACCTCAACTTCCAATGCAGAAATGCCTTCCTGGGAACAAGACTGGTTTTACTTATGGCAGGGAGGGAGCGGCAGGAATAATATTACCTCTGTTAATATTACAAATGCTTTTTTTTTTTTTTTTTAAGGTAATAAGTTATTACAAGAGAATTTGAGACAAGATTTCCATTTCTTGTGGGAATAGCAGGAGAGAGTCTCCCCATTGCATAATTGTCCTCTGATACACCTTGGGAGGATACCCCCAAACCATTCTGTTCTTACACAGTCTCTGCTCCAGGGCAGCTCCTGCAGGATAATCCCAGTCAGGAATTGCAGTTTCTGTATTTCAGCAGTTCAGCAGCAGCAATCAGGTCTGACCTTGTCTACAAAGCCTAAAGAGTGTCAGAGGCAGTCACCAGCTCAAACCACTGCCTGAGGGCATCGCTCAGAGTCTCTGGGAGCGCGTTCACGTCTCTAAGGATCATGTAGAACGGGAATGGGAATTCTTCCATGTAAGACCTGATTTCAGGCAGTTCTCCAGGTCCTTTGAATATAGGTACTTTAATGTCCAAAATAGAATCCTGTAAAAAAAGTGCTGATGTTACTACTAAATGACACACATATTCTATGATCACTGATAGAATTTACCCTATTTTCTAAGTACTTATAATTCTCCTCCTTAGATTAAAAGTTAATAAAATACTTTTAAGATTAAAAGCTCTAAGTGTTCAGTGGTAAATCAGAGCAAAAGCTGAACATAAATCAGTTACATTCTTTTGCCCTTTTAGATAAAAGAGTACTAATCCACGAATTATAGGCTAGAAGGGACTAAGCTTAAGCTTCTGCAATACCAAATTCTGTAAATAGTCTTTTCTTAGCATATTACAATTTGCGTTTACTGTTGGCACTTTAGTTTCATTAATTTGATGCCTTCCCAAGAGTCTGTAAGCTCTTTAGTGCTGAGTTCAATTCATATTTGTGCAGTGCTCTAACAGAAGATTCTTTAGCAACTTCACAGTATTTCAGCAAATACTACAAACACAAAAAGCAGATTAAACTCCAGCTGTGCTTCTTGTAAAGTAACTTCTCAGTTGCTCAGTAATTAATAAAGGTTATGGAAAATACCTTTTTTTACCCAGAAAAAAAAGCTTATGAAAAAGACACTCAGAATTTTCACTTGATACTACAGCCAGGTTTCATCAGAACCTTTCAGCTGTTTGTCAGCAAGAGAACTGTTAGTTTTTCAACACTAAATATAGCAGATGAGTTTTCTATGCAAAAATAAAGATACAGGAAGAAAACACAAACAACAAAATTAAGAGTCCTTACCACATAATTCTCTATCAGGCTTATGTTTGCTCACTTACTGCCTTACAGAGCCTTCCTGAAACACTCCCAGATATTTCAGCCTCCCAACCAAGGATATCTCAAGTTCTCTTCCCCCATTACCAGATGCAGGACTCAGCTTTCCCAACAGAGGCACTAAATAACTCTCACACACTCCCTTCTGTCTAATGTTTAATCTCATACTGGCTCCAGCCGTCATGTCAATTGGGGACTGCTGTCAGAAATTATCAAGCTGAATCAGAGCTGAGATGGAACAAAGCATCTCTCAAACTCCAAATCTGTCAAGCTGCCAGCTGCTTCCCTGGTGGCCAAGAGCTACAAGCATTCCGTTTGAAGACGGGAGCTCTCGGCCTTTCTGTGGCATGGAAGCAGAGAGGGCTCTTTTTAAAACACAAAAGATAAAAAGCACAGTAGGAAGAAATGTTAGATCTGACAGACGTGGAAAACTGCACTTGGGCTCAGTATCTCTGACCTCTACAGAAGATAAGGTAACTGTATGGCACTATAAAAGACAGGAAAAGGATTTGTATCAGTTTCTCATTCACTGCAGTTGAATACTTCTCCCTTGTTCACTTACCCGGGAATTAGGGTTGTCCAACACTACAAAAATAACAAAGATATTGGCACTCCGAGCTGCTTGAACTGCTGCTGTCACCCGCTCCTTGCCTTCCAAGAAAAGGCCTCTTCCATCAGACACAATCAAAAGCAGCTGCGCTGTTTCTGAGCACAAAAAAACATTTCAAACTCCAGTAAGTTCAGAGTAAAACATTTAAAAGGCAAAAACCCCTACTTTGCTGTTTGGCCTGCTGGTATAAGGGAAAAAGGAGTATTCCTAAGGATATTAACTCCTCAAATAGAATTCTGTCAAGTCAGTCCAATTAGTCTGAAGTAATCCTCCTGAAACATCATGCATCACACTCATGCTGGGTTCCCATTTCTGAAGACATGTTACTTTTAAGTTATGTATTTAATTACACATAAAATCACAGTAATTATAGTCAGGAATGCAAGCCCTAATTGTTACAGGGGGATGCAGAACACACTTCTGCAGACAGGCCCCAGATGTGACAGGACTGTCTTTCCACAGAAGGAGGTGATGAACCCTACAGCCTTTTCTCTTGCCAGCTCCCTAATCCTAAGGAGCTGACTGCTGCTCCATCCCCACCTAGTTTACAAAGAACTGGATGCTGCTCCCCCTCAGAATATTGTGACACCCTGGCCACCCTGTGGCAAAGCAGCTGTGGATTATAAATCCCAGACTGTCCAGTTTTTGGCGTGCTTCAACAACAAGAACTTGTAAAAATACAAGTGCCACCATGACAAGCATTTAACTATCACAGAGCAATCTTTTAGACTAACTGTGGGGCAGACATGAGGTAAGCAGTCTTCCAGCTTTTCTTGGGAAAAAAAAGCAGCTCGTGACCTAAAGTTTCAGGACAGTGAAAGGCAGGTAGGAGGCAAATTCCCTCCTCAGAGCAATGTGCTTCTGGATACCCAGAGAACTCAAGCTCTCAAGCAGGAGCAGAAGTGTCTAGAGAGTCAGGATCCTTAGGAAGCTGGACAATGCTCCCAGCTGGCACTGTCTACACCTTAACACAGTCTGCAATCAGGAGGTAAAGGCAGACAGGTAATGTGTGCTTTCTCAAAAAGTCTTACACTAAATTTTAGTGACTTACTGACAAATATGAAGTAGGTGTCACCTGGGTTTTGAGCTAAATTTTAACAAAACATTGCTTTTGACAAAGCAAAACCCAAAGCCCCAATGCAAGTGATGTTTCAGTCCTAGGAGTCTTCCTGGCAGGATCCTACATCGGGACTGCAGTGAGCATTCTGCTGCCATGGCAACAAGCACAGTAACACAAAAAACTCACCCGGATTAATATTTTGAGACAACTGCTGTGCTGCAGCAAACATGTTTGCTGATGATTCTAGAAACTGCAGAGGAAATAGGTACGAAAATCAAGTTATCTCATCTTAAAAATAATAAACTTAAAAATGAAAACATTTCTAAAGAACAGCTTTCTCTCTTTTAAATGCTAAGACAGTCTGAACACGTAACACAGATACAGGTCTTAGCATTTTCCTGTATCAACTCCAGCTTTAAATTTATTAAGTACTTTTGAACTAAAGAATCTTCAGAGAGCCGTCAAACAGATTATTTTTTTCCCCAATACTAGACTAGCAAATCCATCAACACAGTACACTGCTAATGAGATTAATGGCTTCTTTGAAAATATACATCCTGTTTCTAGGTTGAACTTCTTTGGCTTCAGCCTGAAACAGACTTATCTAGTTTAATACTCCCCATTAATATTAAGAACATCAACAGTACCCAAAATACTTTTAAAGACTCAATAAAGATTTTTTTTATACTTAAAAGTGGTATACATCAGAACTAAAAGTGAGAAAACACTCTTTCTGTTACAAAATTATGACCATTTTACTTCTTTGTTATCTAACCTGCTATCAGACTCTCAAATACAAAAAAACTAGTAAGTGTTACAAAGTGATAATAAAGCTGCTGATATCTTGTCTGGAAAAGATTGGTAAACCTGTTGCCCTAGAGGCGTTTTTGTGTACCTGGGCTATTTTTGTTTTCTTCTGCTGAAACTTGCACAGACGCAGTATCCGTGTCCCTGACTGGTCACTGAACTGCTCGTGGAATGGGTGCAGCAGCTGAACTGTCTCTCCAAAGCTTCAGAAAACAGGAGAAAATTAGAGCAGGAAACTGGTATTTACATTCTGCTCTCAAGTACTGAAGAAAAGTTAAGATTTCAAATAAACTTACCTACACACAGCAATTTGTCCCACTTCTAGAAGACTCAGAGCATTTCCAATAACTGCCAGGGATTCATATGCAAGCTATTAAAGAAAAAAGTTGCATCAAAAATAGCACAGTCAATGTTTTACTCAAAGCCCAGTATTAAGTATGAAGAATGTTACTGAAATTATTTTTTATCATCTAGAAAGAGAATTGAAAAGACTGCCTATCCTTCTGGCCTATCTTATGTAAGACAGTCAGTGCAATAAACATACACTAGTTCTGCTTGAGGGCTTCAGCTGACTGATTTAGAGACACCACTTTACGTAGTCTAATGAAATAAATAAGTAACTGTTCAGAAGGAAACACACAATTTTAATTAATAAAAATCCTACAAGTGGTCTATGATGAATGGGTATTTAGTGCTCCAATGAACTGCCAGATAAGGAAGTTTCAGACTTTTGTAGGCCACAGCAAGTGGTTTTACAGTGGATATGTACACCTCTACCAAACTTAACAGCTCATCCTTTCAGCTAGTTTTCACTGATCTTATGTTAATAATTCTCTCAGGCAAGAAGTGACAAGAGTTCAAGCACACGGACTGGAAAAAGAGGTGCTTTGGAATTATCACTTTCCAGCAGCCACCAGCCCTGTATGAAACAAGTCAGCAACTACACATCAATGACAGGTGGTTTCTCCATGCTCCTCCCAAGGTTTATTTCACCTGTTTAGAGTGATTGTCAATCATACTAGAGGAATCATCAATAGCCAGGCAGATCTGGTACTGCCGTTTGCTGGGCTTGGTCCTGCGCAGCCAGATCTTGTCCTTTCGGAACTGACTGGCGATGTACGGGATCACTTTGCGCATGTTCAGCCTCTTGCCAGTTCTGTAGTCTCCCCTGAAAGTTGGGAAAAAAGACACGGTGACAGGGGTTCTCAGCAGGTATCTCTATATTCTGGAAATCCATGTCCTATGCAGCATAGCCATGAAATAATTTTCTTTTAAAAACAACAAATAGTTTTAATACTGGTATTTCGTTATAGATAAAAATATCCCCACATTTTTAATGTAAGATGGATATTCAGTGTTTTAAAACAAGTTCACTTCCAGGTACCTAAAATGGAAGGCAGACCTTGAATTTACATTCCACCAGTTTGAAACAAGTCTATATTTCTTTAAAAAACAATCATTTAATGTTATAAACAACGTAAAACATTTTGACATTTTACATAATCTTTGACTTAACTTCAAATGGTGAAGTTCATTAATCACCTGTTGCTCAGGAGGAAAAAAAAAGTAGAAGGCAATATCCTCAGGGTGGGTGCCAACTACTATATCATGTTTGCATTTCATAAAATAACCTAATGTTCCTGTACAAGGAAATTGAAGGCATTTGCAAACAGGAATAATTTCTCTAATGCAAGAATGACATAATGCTGCAGTTTTACAGAGGTTAAAGCGCCCCAAACCCACGAGTTTAAAGAAATCAGAAGCCTCAGAAAAACCCAACTTACTTCAACTTGGCAGCCTGAGTGGGTTCCAGGATGAGTCGCAGCTGTTCACAAAGCTGCTGTGATAGAGGAGCTGTCAGTACTAAATACTTCTGCCACAGCTGTGCTGCTTCCTTCTCCTACAACATCACACAAAGAAATTAAAGTGAATTATGAAAGAACAAAACAAGAGGGGGAGCACTGTCTGAAGAAAGAAACTGAACCACAGTGCACCAAGCGGAAGGCAGCAATCAGCTAAAACTGAGGGTGCCTCACATGACAATCTGCATTCACATTCAAAACAAGATCTGAAACAGCATCCTGCTTCAAGAATAATGCAGTATGCTTTTTAAAGTAAGGTAAATGTAACCACAAAAATAGTATCTATATAATGTGATTTTGAGTATTTAAATTCCAGCCTGCTTGGATTCCTCAATGTTTTAGCAGTAAAAGAAGATGAAATAATGCAATGAAGGATTCTTATGACAGTTTTATATTCAAATGAGGTCACGAACCTCCTCTGGAGTTCCAGGCTGTTGTGTCTGCCAAGCTTCCAATTGCCTTTCAAGTTCCTTTCTTAGCTCTTCAGGATCTCTAATGATGTGCTAGAAGTGGAGTTACAAATTTTATGAGACAGAAAATTAAGTTTACACATCTGGTGATTCCCAAAGTATAGCAAACTATAAAGAAAGTAAAATGCATTGTCCTCATTCTTATAAACAAAAAAAAAAGCCCAAATACCTCAATGAAGATTCTAAATCTCCACGTTTTTTTAAGAGCTTCTATGTACATGAAGGATAAACACCTCCCCACAAATATCTCCATATGCGATTTAATCAACATAGAAAAAAAGCTAGGAACATCCATGATAATGACACTGAATACAATAAAATATAGAATTTCAAGATAAATCAATGAAATTATCTTGACAAACACCAGATTTATCAACAGCATAATGGAGACCAAACTATTGAACAATACACCTAACTAGTATCTTTGGAAACAAGAGTACACTTAGTTATATTTTTATACAAGCTTCATTGAAACCACTTGAAGATTGAATGACGTCACCCTTGTTACCTGGCACCAAATATTATTTGATAAGCCATTCTATTGAAGGACACCCAATAGTGACAGCCTCTGTTTTCAGTGACAGCCTCTGTCCCTGACTTACAAACCCCCAGTTTGGCCAAATAGCAATACATGGTCTGTATAACCTGCAGGCTTACAGACTAAGGAAAATAAGCCCATGACTCCAAGCTCAACAGTCCCAGTAACTTCTCATTCCTCAAGAAGCAGCAGCTGTCCCACTGGTCACCAGCTGCACATTTAAGGAAGGGAGAAAGAACAGAAATGGAGCAGATTTCTCTCTTCTTCCTTCTGCTGAAAGGTGAGAAGCTGCACTTTCCCCCCAGCTGCCTCTTTCCCTTCCCCTTTAAATGGCGCTGCAAGAGCTCCCTCTCCTGTTCCACATTTTGCATGCCAGTTGGAAAAAACCTACAAAGTTCAAAGCCACAATTATTCTGACAACATGACAACACTTGCACTCAGCAGCCTTTTTCCAAAAAGCTGAAATACTTGGCATTAGGGTAGAAATACCGAGTGCAGCTGGCACACAATCCTTTCTGTGTTATGCATAGAAACAGTAAAATAGCACGCTCTAAGTATGTACTTAGGACACCATACTATAAGAATGAAAGGTCAATCCTTCTAAAAAAAAACCACACACTGAAAATATTTATATTTTATCAACAGCTTATCCCCCCCCAACTGCTTCTATCCCATAGGTCTTTATGATAAAATGTGCTTTTTCACAGAAGTTTGCACGGGAAAACTATGCTACAGCAAGCTCTAGGATCTTCTAAGCCATGGTATTTTTGGATTGAGACATTAATAAAAAGCTCAAAAAGATTCTACAATACCGACAATCAGCTGTTATAAAGAAGTATTATATTAATGTATAATGACTGAATTGGCTGGAAAAAAGTAATTCTAGTCATTTGCATTCACAGAGTTTCATTAACACAGGTCAAACAAAACCATTGCTTTCTCCTGCTGTAGCTGAAAGAAGACAGACTGGGTATCCTACCTGGGGAATGTCCATCAGGAACTGGTGGGCTGTGTGTATGGTCGAGTCCTTGCTTCTCTCTGGCTTCTCTTCAGCCACCTTTGGTAGTTTTTCTGGTGCAGAGTCATTGACATCCTCTGACTCAAAAGTCTGGAGCTCTGGCTCCATGTCACTTGGTCCTACAATCACAAAATTCATTACTGACTTCATGGGTCAACATAATACAAGAAACAATATTGTATCTGTCTCTTTCACAGAGCATCTCATATGCTTTGTACTGCAGCTGACATTTCCTTCTAAAAGAAGTGCCTAATTTTAAGACATTTAATTCTAGGAATGGGATGAATACATCTTGCAACTCACTGGAACAGAAAACCATGCATTTCCTAATGCAAATTGTTTTTCTGTCTTGTAAACTTCTTGCCAAACAAAGTAATAGTTAACAGATAATTTGACACCTGACAGTTCCAATGGTGAAGTAAATTTACTGACTCTCATAGTCTCTATGACAGAATGATAGGAGGTATAAAGTCATATGAGGAGTCAGAAAACCATCATTAAAAATCTTTGCTGATCTTTTACTCTCTTGATTTTTTTTATAGAACAGCTTTCTATAAATCAAAAATCAATTTACAAATAAAGGAATGGACTAGAGAGTTTGTTTCATTACTGTTTCTACTGTACTATGATATTTAACAACTAATTTCTTAAGAACTATTCTAAAGGAGATAAAGAATGATGTTGTAGGACATTTCAAAGACCAGTTTTTCCAAACATAGTTAGAGAATCATGTGGAAAAACAAGTAGACTGATTACATGCACACCTCTACCATAAATAGAGTCTAGCAAGAGATCTAAGTGATTAAAGCTCAAGGGAGTGGGAGGCAAGAATGTAAGCTTGTAAAACTTGTCTCCCCTCTCCAGCCATGCTTTCTGTTGTTCAAGAAGAAATCTGTTCAAAATTCCAATCTATGATGTCATTTACCTAGATTCATCAAAATTACAATTTCTATTGCAATTGGCAAGAGATACTTCTACCTAGCTTTTTTTTGAAGGCGGGGTGGGGTGTGTGGCTGACAAGTCAGACCTACCTTGCCTACCAACTACTGCTGTTAGCTGCTCAGTTTTGTTCCCACTTCAGAAAGAAGGCAGTGAGAGTTTGGTGCTACCTCACCAGATGTTCTTCAGACCAGCTCCTCAACTTCTTGCTGGTTTGTTTTTTTTGGGTTTTTTTGCCAGAAGTTATACATAAAACAGTTGAGTTATGTGGTGCTGATGGTGGTGACACTGGAATGCATTGTTAAATGCCAATTAATTAAGTGAATTGGCACTGTGTTGAACAGCAGGGAAGTGTTTGCTTTTTATTTCTTCAAAGTGGTGGATAAAGATTAGAGACCATTAACTTGAAAGAAAGCAGTAAACCTCTCTGTCAATCAGTTTAGCAAAGGCTAATGCTGGTTACTGGGCAGAAGTAAGAATACTGCTGCAGAGGAATCAATTTAGAGCAGGCATTCAGCCTTATGAAACATATCTACTACATGCAAATCTGAATACCTACATATACATCTAAAGATCCATATCAGCATGCATTTAGAATGCTTTACAAGTTAATGTACCAGAAGGTTTAGTGGCATTAGACTTCTTTTTTTCTGGTTTCAGCTCTTCAGTGTCTACTGCTCTGAGATCCTCATCTTCCATTTCTGTTTCCATTGCTGCATCTTCAAAGTCTCCTTCTTCCTTCTCTTCAGGAGGCATAAAAGGTTTCTCTTGCTCCTTGCTAGCTACATCTGCACAAAGACAACAACACTTGTGAATAGGAAAGTGGAAGGAGAGGTAGTAAAGTTAAAAAAAAATTACATTCTGAGGCCACTGTGTATCAATTTCAGTGAACTTAGAAGAGATCTGAGTCTCAAACCCCTGCTTTATCTTTCATTCTGGTGTGCCATGTTATGTCAGTAAGCTCTTGCCTTGATTAGCTGAAGTAAGATTTGAAAAGAATAGATTGTGAAGATATTAAGATAAAATTTATTTTTAAAGTCAAAATCAGTATTTTCAGAAGTGTTACTGTTGGTTAGAGTCTGACTGCACAGTAGCATTTATTGTAGTGAAATGGTGTGGCACCTTTAACCAAAGCAAGACAACTTAAGAAAGCAAACAGGGGAAACTACAGCAAAAACAAGTGTTTCACGATTTGATTCTGCAATGACAACTCTTTACCCCCAGAAATCCCACTGTACCATATGTCTGTGCATCATAGTGTTCAGAGCTTTGTTTAATATGTTCAAATGCATCAGCCTCCTCCACGTTTTGTTTAGGCTGAGCTGCATCCTGCTTTGCTTCACTGCTGGATTCCATGGTTCTCAGTCGCTTGTGGATGCGCTCATTGTGATCTCCCATCGAGCGCTCGTTGTCTGCATGGCCAGGTTTCCTCTTGAAACTCTGAAAAGGAACAAATTAACACCATGAACTTCCAGAGAGGTGTAACCCACCACTAATGACAACTGTGCTCTGACAAGGAGAAACTGAGTCCTGACTATTTGCTGGTCAATATTAAGACATTTAAACAAAAATTTAAAAGAAGAGACCAACCTGCGTATTTTTTATGCTTTGCTTCTGAGAAGCCATCCGGGCCATGCGTGTGGATTCATGGCCTTCTGACTGATTTGCACTTGAAGCTCCAGTTCCACTTTCCTGAAAGAAAAAAAAATAAATTTCAAGTGTAACCAAAAATAGAAAAACTACTGTAAATAAACTCCAGATGTTAAACTGCCGTGCTTTGCTACTTTCTGTTCTAAATGACCAATGGATCATAACTGCAAGTATAATTCTTATGGAGAGCAGACAAGCCACTTCTACAGTTCAACAATTATCCTAAACTTATCTTTACAGCAGTGAAAGTGCTGGGTATCACATGGTCTTTACGTTTTTTTTTTCAGTGAATTTACAACTGGTATAAACTAAGGTCTTATATACAGTTCTTAAAAACTATGGCAGCAGTTCCCTGATTTCAACTTGAAAACACAATTTAGCATTGTGAAAACACAATTAACAAATTTAGCATTTTTAACTCCAACACTTCCACATAATTTACCTCTTTAGACTGGTCTCTTTCTGAAGCCTCTCCAGCCAGCTCAACAGCACTGTCACTCTGCAGATTTTCTTGCCCAGTCTGCCCTTGTGTTTCATGCTCCGTTCTTTCCTCGGCCTCAGGGATCTCTTCATCCATCTCTGAATTACCTTTATCCTCCTCTTCCTGAAATAACAGATTATTTTAACATTCTAAAAAACACTGAGAACTGTGTGTTACTGAAAGGCACTTAAAGACAAATACAGTTGTAAGACACAGTCAGGATGGCCTAACAAAGGGAAAGGCCCGTTTAACTGGATAGCCCTTCTGTGATGAGGTCACCAGCTTAGCACATGAAGAGAAGGCAGTGGATGTGGTTTTTCTGGATTTTTAGTAAGGCTTTTGATAGCATCCCTCACAGCATCCTTTTGGACACGTTGTCCAGCTGTGGGATGAGTGGATTCACAGTATGCTGGGTGGATTCTACGGCTAAAATAGTTGTAGTGAATGAGATTTCATCTCGTGACAGTCAGCAGCTCCTTGGGTTTCAGCTCCAGGACTAGTCCTCTTTAATGTATTTATCAATGACCTAGATACAGGAGTTGAATGCTCCATTAGCAAGCTTGCTGATACAAACTGGGAGGTGCTTTTATCCTCTCTTGGAGGATAAAAGGCCCCTTGCAAAGGAATTTAGATTGATTGGGGCACTGGACTATGATTAACAGGACGAAATTTAACAGGTCCAAATGCTGGATTCTGCACCTAGGATGGAATAACACTGGGCTCAAGCATAGAGGGAAGAGAAGTGGTTGGAGAGCAGCCCTGCAAAGGGATCTGGGGATGCTGGCCCACAGCAGGCCCTGTGTGAGTGAGCACTGAGCCCTGGCAGCCCAGAGGGCAATCCCCATCCTGGGGTGCATCAAACACAGCAACCCCAGCTGGTCAAAAGAGGTGCTGAATCCACTGTATTCAGCATTGGTGCAGCCTCATCTGAGTGCTGTGTGCAGCTCTGGGCCCCACAAGTTAAGAAGGATGTGAAGGTCCTTGAATGTGGCCAGAGGGGAGTAACAAAGGTGGTGCAAGGGCTGGAATGTCCTATAAAGAGCGGCTAAGGACTTTGGGCTTGTCTAGTTTGGAGAGAAGGAGGCTGAAGGGTGGCCCCATTGCTCTCTACAACTTCCTGAGGAAGGGACATAGAGAGAGAGTTGCTGATCCCTTCACCCTGGTACCCAGTGATAGGATGCATGGGAATGGTCATTAGGAGTTTGGTATCACTTCTTTACTGACAGGGTGGTCAAACACTGGAAAAGGCTTCCTAGAGAGGTGGCCTATGCCCCAGAGCTGTCAGTGTTTAAGAGGTATTTGGACCATGTGCTTAATAAATATGTTTAAACTTCTGGTCAGCCCTGAAGTGGTCAGGCAGCTGGACTAGATGATCACTGTAGGTCCCTCACGACTGAAAAAGTTCCACTCTAACACAAGGCCAAGGAGGCAGCAGGAACACAGACAGCAGAAACACATGCTTAATAGGCAGTTCTTAGTACCTTGATGAAGACTCTCACTGTGTCTATTCAATGTCAAATTTGTTTCAGAGTATCACACAGCACATCCATTTCTTAAATCTCGTATAAGGCAATAAAAAAAAAAGAAAATCACACTTTTATTTATTACATTGTACCTGAGGTTGAAGGCCTTGGTCTTCATTAGGGATTCCCTTATCTTCAGCAGATTCATTTTTTTTCTCATCAGGTGGTTGCGACTCTTCGTCTTCTTCTTGTGCATCCTCAGTGTTCTCTGCCTTTTCTTCTTGATTGTGATCTTGATCTTCTTTATCTCCTTCATCTTCCTTCTCCTCTTTATCTTCAGAAATGCCTTCTTCAGCTGCTTTTGCATCTTGATCATCTCCTTCTGTCTCACCAGTATCCTCTGCATTCTGTTCTTCTTTCTTCTCTGCCTCATTTAAATCCATAGGTTTCTCATCTATTTCAAAATCATTCTCTTCTTCTGAATAAAAAAAATTCAGAAAGGTATATAAAACTTTCAGTGAAGTATAGAGACAGTGAATATTACAGGTATTTGGTATAAAACTGCCCAGCCTGTCAAAAACCTATAAAATACTCAGTTCTATACACAGAGTCTGTGTTTTCTATAGCCAGATAATGCCTTTAAGTCACAGCTGATTTCTAGCTAGCAGTACAACAGGATGAATTCCTAGTAACTTCCTTTAACCTAATATTCCTGAAAGCAAATTGACTTTCGAGAGTACAAATACTTAGAAGTATAATAGAAGAAAAATGAAACCACAAAAGCAACTGGACAATTAAATAAGGAGATTCCAGCCTGAGTTAGGCTGTATCACTTGGGCACCATGAAAAACATGCTCCACAGTGTGCATGAAAGGGAGGTAAAGGAAAATGTTGTCATGCTGACTTCTTGTCTGGCCTGCACTTGGTATGTTGGTGTTTGGATGCACAAATGAATTTGTAGCTTACTGGTGGTTACACTGAATCCTACCACCATCTCTCTCCTTTCTGTAGACAAAAAGGGTTCATGATCTGATCGTCCCCCCACCCCGCTTTCATGTGGCTTTCATCTCGGAATCTGTAGAGATTTTCAGCTGTACCTTCCTCCTCCTCATCATCACTCTTCTCATTACTCTCCAGATTCAAATTATCAGGCAGGTCCAAAGGTTCAATTTCAGGCTCCTTTTCTTGCTGGCCATGATAAGGATCTACTTCATTGTCATCATATTCACGCTGTCAGCAAAAGAATGAGGGAAACAATAACAGGCACGGACTAAGTGTGAGGATAAGCTAAGATTAGAAACAAGATCCTACTCTCCTCCCTAGGACAAAGACATCCTGGATACAATATTACATTTTGATCAGTTAAAAGTGGATTTCCAGTGGTACACATAATCATGCATAAGGAGCAGAAAGATTAATTTCAGCAAATACATTTACATAAATTGGTGGTACTTACAATCACCATGTTTTGTGTTCCAAAGCCAATTTTCCTAGCTGAAACATTCCAAACAGAATATGCACTCTTGGAGATGCTAAATGTACTCTTGCATACTAAGGTGTTTCTTTTGCTAAACACAACAGAATTAGAGTTTTGAAGCTTTGTCCATCAAAACATCAATTCAATGTAAAGCCTGTTTTGGCAGCTATTACAAGTTCAGCTATTACATATTCCAGAAATCCTTTCTGGAATATGAATCAGAAAATAAATGTGTATTATAATGGATACAGTATGGCTTACTTTTAGCTCTGAAATGAACTTTTTTCAGGGTGCTTCACTATTAAAAAAAAGCATTTCAAATTCTCAGAAACATGGTATGAGCAACAGAGTGTGGTTTAACAGTAAGATACTCCATTTAGTCCAAATAATTTTTACCTCATCAATTTGTTCATGGATTTTCTCTTTATTTCCACTGTCCTCTTCCTGTTGCTCTTTTTCCTCATTCTTGGGAGGCTTTTTTTTATTATCCTTGTTTCCTGTCCCCAAGTTGTCATCTTTTGCAACGAGCTCTGAATCCTCCTATTAATAAATCCAAAAGAAGCTCAATTAACTTTACCCACTTTTCAAAGTCTTAGTGACATCATCTCCTACTAAAAAAAAAAAAAAAAAAGCCAACACTCAACAGAACATATTCCCTGAAATTATCCCCTTCTAAGGCAAAAAGCTACAAGAGCAATTCCCATCTAGGTCACATTAAGTTAGCAGAGTTCAATTCCTTTGATACTTTCCCCCCCCCCCCATCTTGTTCCTTATTACCTCATCCATTCCTGGTCCAGTTTCTTCTGTTTTACTACTAGCATCTTCATCATCATCATCATCTTCATCATCCCCCCAGAGCCTTTCATCTAGTTTATCATCAGCTTCAGCATTATCAAGATTGCCCATCTGCTTATCCAGTTCTTCCTCTTCATCTGAATTTTCCTCATCTTCTGTGTACAGTTCAGAATGTGTTTCAGTATGGAAGAGAGAAAAGATGTTTTATTAACTTTAGAAGCAAATAAGTAATCATACTCTGAACCTAAATTTTATCACCCCATTCAGTTTAATTGATATAAGCTGCAAAGGACACACATGCACATGTTATAGGAAAACATCAACCATTACTAAACTGATCTATAACTTTTCTTATAAGTTTGCCATAATGAAAGAATCAAACCTTTTTTCTCCAATTCTCCATCATGCATCTTTCCTTCAAAGTCTTCAGACATTTCAATTGCATTGTCTTCTCCTTCAATGTCTGGTTTAGAATCTTGATCCTCTTTCTCCTTCTCTTTCCCTTTTTGATAACTGTCTTCTATCTAAATCAGTGGTAAAGCAAAAAATTACAATTAATCTTGCCTATATATTAAAAGCTTCACAAGCATATTAAAACACACAAAAACATATTGTGATATTAAAAGTATCACAACAAGATCTTAAACTGATAAGCAAAAATAAAAGCCAACATAAATAGGAGATTGAAGATAACTTTGTGTTTCTTTTTACCTAACACATCCACATCATGGATTTCAAGAGCTTTTTCAGTTTCACTTCAATTAAACAAGATCAACCCCAAACACTTGCCTGATCTTCACTTTCTATTTTGTCGCTCACATCCTTCTTGCCTTCCCCTTCTCCAATACCACCATCCTCATAGTCATGGAACTCTGTTGCTCCCTCTCCTGCTTCTTCTTCAAGTAACTCTTTTGGCAAACAAAATCCCTGCAAAGGTGAACAGAAACTCAAAATCTTCCTCAGTAGTAAGTACATTTTTCAGCTTAGTTTCTACTCAAGACTTTTACACATTAACTATATGCTTGCCATAAAGCCACTGTTACCTCTAATAACTTACCTTCAGAGCAAGCTCTGTAAAAATGCTGGTTAGAACAGAAAGCAGCTTTGCAGTACTCCTGTGAGATGCCAGTGAAATAGTGAGGTAGAACAGGATGAGGTCTGAATATTTGCAGAGCATGGGCTTTAGGCGCACCAGCAAATAGCACGACTGGTTGAAGAACTACAATTAAAGTAAAAAATCAGCTGTCAGTCATTACTTGTACTTACTGACATGCACCTCAGAGAGGCTCATGACAGTGACTGAAAACACGCTCAAAGCAGAAATACCAGTAGGTGAGTTTAAGTACTAATTCTAATGTTTCTGGAGCTTTTCCTAGATTTTTCACAAAAACTTTGTCTTCTTACTACAGGAATGTTTAGCTGTTTAGCTTTTGCCAGACACTACAGAAGACTACTTTTATTTGTCCCCAGTTTCTCATATGCTTCTAGTTCTAAGGCACTGGGCAAGAAGAAGCAATGCACATTTAACCCCCAAGTAGTTACAATTCCGAATATCTCAAGACTCCTAAGCCAAGAAACTCATGAAAAGAAAAAAATTACCTTATGTTTATATGAAGTGCAGTCTTCCCTGTAAGATTTCAGGATCTCCAGGAGTTCTGAAACACCTAAAATTGCCTTCTGCACATGTAAAGCCTCCAGATCAGCAGACAGATCTTGATCCAAAAGTTTAGTTATATGTCCAGCTTTAATCACATCAAGTAAGGCCGCATCCTCTTTGTTTTCAAACACATAAAAAAATGGAGATCAAATCAGACATTTTTAGAATGTTATAGCAAGTAATCTAGAAATAGCCACCCTGTCTAAATACACAATTCCTATTACAATAGTAATTTCCTTGTGTATTGGTACCTCTGACATACACTGTTTAAAAAATTAATGTTTGCATGGTTTAAACTCTTCTGCTCCCCACTCAAGTATATTGACAAACTTACCATTTTCCTCTGCAGATTTTTCTTCTTCTTTTCCACCTTCCTGTTTTCTCTCTACCAAACACTGAACAGCATACAGAACAGCATGGATAACAGTTTCCACTTTTGTTGAGAATTGCTCCACAAACTCTTCATCTGACTGTTGATTTCCTTTTGAACATAACACAGGCAGTTTTACATGCTTGTAAACATCAGATTACAGGTTCCTATGTTTCCTTTATGCAAGGACAATGACAGCACTATGCAGCTTTTACTGTACAGTTCTACCAAAATCTTCTTGTTAATTGTGACCTATAATTATGGTGCAGGATCCATCACTAATAGAGATGGTAAAAAAAATTCTACTGCACAAATAAAGTCTGGACTAAATTTTGCAAGTTTTCATTTCATGAAGTTTTTGGATATCAGAAGGAACACAGGGCCACCTTCAGCAATAACCAAACGAATAAATTCTTATGTCTTTACCAACATTATAAATCAGGTAGAGAAAAATTATCCTCACCAGTGCAATCTGACACAGGAGCAAGAAGCTGTGTTCTCCAGGCTGTGAAGCGTGAAGATGTGTTATTAACTTCTTCTTGTATATACTTCAGGCTCTTGATTAGGGCAATCTGATTTGCAGCTTCCATGTCTTGTCCATTTGGAAGAAACAGGGATTCTATGCTTTGTAACTGGGCTGACACTTCCAGCAAACAACTCACAGCTGATGTGCAAACTTCAAAGTCTTTCCTGCAACAGAAATACCATAATACTGAAACAAGAACAAACAGTCCAACTTCAGATTAAGCCTTTTCTTGGTCATGGATAAGGGAGAGGCAGCATATCTTCATCCTGAATTTAGTAAGTAAAAGATTTGACAAAAAGCTTATAGTCACACTTTGAAGCAGAGAGAAAATTAGAAGAATATTATTAAATAGGCTACAAACTTATTTTAAAATGAAAATCTCTTCATTAAATTTATATTTGAAATTCACCTCATTAGCTAACGATCTATGGGGATAAAATCCTGAGAGACCAAAGACAAAGTGGGAAGCTGAGACAGAAATTTTTTTCACTTGTCAAGGGAATGGGAGAAGACATACATATCTTAAAGAGTCAGGCAATGCATTTTGCAAAAAAAATGAATGGAAAAATGTTTGAGGAGCACCTGAACCCACTTTTGAATATATGCATAGGCAAAAATTTTCCAAAATCACTTCACACCTACTATGTGAACATAAAGAAGAGATGTTCATGTGTAGGACTCACCAGGAATAAAAGGAGGTCTCACGTGACTGTTGTCTTACTCTGTCCACCTCTGCTTTCACGGCCTTCACGTTTGCTATCATTGCAGTCAGTTGTGTAGCTACCTGCAGCCACAACTGATCCTTATTCCTCATCCTGCACCCAGGAGGCAACTGCTCAGCTGATACTGGAGACAAGAGCTTTAGATCCGAGGGAATCAGGTCAGGTATTCCTGCAAGAACATCTCCCATTTCAGGGACTGCACCCTGAGCAACGTTGGGTTTCACATGGCTCCTTTCACTGTCACTGCTCCTGGCTGACTCTTCTTTTGGGCAGCACTGGAGAAACCAGGACAGCTCCTCGAGAGCCATCACACACTGCATGCAGAGCTGCTGCAGTCTGTCTGTCCAGCACTGAATACTGCCTTGAGGAGGAAATGCTGCATTGTAGTCTCTGCCAGCAGTCAGCCTAGAATCTATCTCTTGTATACAACTCAGGAGGTTCCTAGTAAAGATGAAAGAAAGAGAAGGTAAAATCACTGAGTCTTAAGCTGTACTTCATTTTTAAAAGATATATCTTTAACTAATTTTTTTTAAAAATCTAGCTAATAACTTCTCCTGGAAAGACTAAAACAATAGTTTGTTGGGTTTTTTTTTTAAACGTTGGTTAATTAGTGATTTTTTTCCCTCCCTGAATTATGAAATACTACAAAGCCCTGGAAATCTGATTGTTATGAAAGCCATAGTAATGCAGATAAATGTCCACAAAGTTTTACTATTTCTGTGACTGTAAAGCTAAGAAGTTTGTTTAGTTGGGGTTTTCTGTTTATTCATTTTTTTCAAGTTTCCTGGCCTCACAATAAATTTTGCAGCAGTAATCTCCAGTCCAGAATTCCTTCTCTGTACAAAGGTGCTAGCTCCTAACCTGACTTCTAGAAGTTTTATGGACTAGAGTGCTAAGCACAAATATGCTCAACAAAGGTGTCATTTGCAATGACTCTGATGACTCAAGCAATGAAATAAAAGATCACATAGAGTAAGAAAGATTCTTACACACTTTTCCTTTTACAGTTTTGACACAATATCCAGTATGTCCCACCTTTCTAGAATTTTTCTTTGTAAGCTGTTGATGTTTTATTTATTTTGGCTCAAAATACCATCCAGATCATTTATTTGCCCCAGGTCAAGCCAACAACTTGAATGTACACAAAATTTACTTAGGCCAATACCAAATGAGAGATACAACAATCTGTAAGATTAATGGTTTAACTGTGTAATTAACTACAGAAATTAGCTCACATATATGCCTTACATGTTCTACAAAATTATTTTGATTCCAAAATACTGGCTGCAGTGATAAGATAAACTTAGATCTTTCCTATCTAGGCTTGAGAGGAGAAGAAATACTGGGAAGCAGAGGAAAAAGCTGTTACTTTCTTCTGCCTTATTTTCCATCTTTCTTGAACTGATCTGCTTACTGTCAAAACTTCTTGCCAACAATTTAACATTGGAAGATGGAAAATACCTGAGTAAGATCCACTGTTCTGTGAGTGCAGTAAGAGATCTCCTCTGTCTCACAAGCATCTGCATGAGGTGTGCAGTGAACCCTTTGCAGCGTTCAATGCTGCCCAGCCCAATATCCTAAACAAAACAGAGACAGAAAAGGTGAGAGGGGACAGTTAGATGAACAACGAGACCACAGCAGTCTGTGTGCCTCCATTTCACTGAGCAGGCTGAAAGATTATGGTTTAATTGAACAAGTCTTACAAAATTTGCATAAAATTTGCCTTTCAAGTAATTTCTGTAACAGTCACTCACATTAGATTTCATTCCACTGCAACAATTCTTATCAGGAATTCAGTTCCAGTATTAAATCTACCTTATACAAATAATGATTAAAATCTGAAGAAGTACCAGCCTAAATGCTTTACATTCATGACCAATGCTGCAACCATTCATTTTACCAGATATGACAATTATTTTCACTCCTTCCACTAGAAGTGGACACATCTTAAAGCTCAGAATAGATGGTCACAACACAGAGCATAACTGATCAAAGCCACATTCCACTATTTGTATCTATTATCGGGTGTGACTTTGATAAGATCATGTTGTAAAACAAGAGGTAAAGCATAGTGAGAGGAAGAACATCTGGAAGAGGTGCTTTATTACTGAAATTTTGGAAAAGTTGCTCTGGTATGGCAGAGCTCATTTGTCTGCTCTACTGGTTTTAGACCAATCTTTGGTCTAAAAGTTGAATCTAAAAGAGACACAGACTCCTGTTACGCCCAATTATAAATATCAACTGATTTCTTCAAGAACATTGGACAACATTGGGATTATTTTCCTTACAAGTTTGGATTCAGCATTTCATGAGTTTCTTCATGCACAAAAATGAGGCAATTAGGGATCTGCTGGGATGAAAGATAATGTACACTGAACAGATCATTAACTTCTTTCCCTAAACCAATTTTGTCCCTACAGAAAACAGCAGGTTTCAACATGCTGCATTTAATGAGAGCTACAAAAGTGTCATATTTAGTATCACATTACACAACACAGTGTTATCTCTCATCACTTTTTTACCACAAGGAAATTTCAGTCCAAGCTGGTAAATGAAGTTAACAGAACTAAGATTCTGGTTTTTCTTTGCTGGTTTTACCTTGGCAGGTGCTAACAAGGCTGTCTGGAGCCGTGAGTGACGTGCAAGTGACCGATAGAAGTACTTCTGGCACCCATCCCAGGCAGAAGAAATCTCTGTCAGCAACCTGGCAGAGCACAAAGAGCATGGTATTAAAAAAGTACCTCAGCATGCTGGAGCCACCACATCAGTTCTTCAACCCAACAGTTTTGCTTGAAATCTGCTGTTTAGAAAATCCATCGATCTTCCAATTCTGCTTTTTATCTAAAAATATTCTAGTCTTAAGAATACATTTGATTTTAAAAATAAATTCTAAGAAAACCCTAAGCAACAGCAGCAAGATCTCTATCTTTGAATACCATTTAATGCTTTCATAGTGATATTGTTTTTCTTGCCCCCCATGCAGGTAAATCCAGCTTCATACAGAAGCCTTTCTTTTCACCCTGATACATAAACTAAATGCTTACATCCCAGGACAATAACCACCATGTCTCAATGACAAAAAAGCCCTTGTTGACAGAAAAACAGTTAAAAAAAATCTGAAAAAACATCTTTCCCCTAAGAAAACTTTTCCAGTAATGCCCACATTGAAGTATATGTATTTTCTCCTGAAATATCCCATTATTTAATGAAGACAAAACAAAGAAGAAATCCCTGAAATCACAGTTCACTTTCAATAAAATCAGTAGCAGTTTATGCTCTAATATACTGCTAGCAAAGCATCCCAGGCAAGGCTGGACAGTGGAGGGCTAACTGAAATCTAATTCATGGAAAGAATGAAACTAAGGGTACAGTTGGTAAAGCGCAAATATAGAAAAAAATGAAATTAAAAAAGCCCCGAATCCTTGCTCAGTTGTACATACCAAACTGAGATGCAATGGGAGGAAGGGAACATGCAAAATCCTAAATGAATTACTGTTGAGAAACCCCAGTGTAAATCAACACGCCATAAATTCCATATATTACAGCTGCAATTGGCCCAGTCTGAGGGTGAGAAGTGCTGGTACATACGTGGTGTCCAGCTCACGTGTGCAATCCACGGCGGCCAAGGCACTGCGCACGTCCAGCGGACGCAGGGACAGAACTTCCTGGCAGTTTTCTGAGCGGGACCAAGACAGACCTTTCCGGTATGACAAACCTGGAACGGCATTTCAGCACACACCCTTTGATGCCCTCGTGTTTCCTATGAAAAATGTCCCTCACACGGTTGGTAGTAAGGCATCAGATGTTCTTATTTTGACAAGTCTTTGAACAGGCTGCAAGTTTTGTAATGTAAGAACATGTTGTAGCTCAGCTATCTTGAGCTGAACAACACAGCTGAAATAAGACTAACACAGAGCTGTGTACATTAAAGACTTTTCACTGCCCCATGTCCTTTAAGAAAGCTGAGTTAGGGATCATTTTAAAGATATGAAAAGGCTGATGAATGAGGAGGGTAAAGGTGTTACCTTACATCATATTATGGTGGGTTTAGATATATTGGCAAAGATAGTAAAATACTCAAGAACTCTGTACTTTTAAACCAAGCCCATTTTTAGTGGAAGCTCACCTGTTTTAGCAAGGCTTTTAAAGAGATCTGACAAAGCCCGTTGCTTTTGCATCTGAATATGCTTTGCCTCTGATTTCTGCTTCTCCTTAGTTGCTGTCTGATCAAATGTTAAATTTTGCAGTTCCTCTACAGAAACAATAATACCACCTGTATAGAAGACAACAGACAAAGGTATGAGATTTAAATTTTCATGTACGCAAAGCATTCTCTAGGAAGATATATCTGCACTTTTTCCTGACTTGTTCCATTTATGGCAGAGAAGTCAACTGTGGTATGGACATCACAAGAAAACCTAACCTGTGAACTGGTCGAGATTTTCCACCAGGTTTAAGAATGAATTATTTTCTGTAACTGATGTACACATTTTCTTCATTTTCTTCGTCAGCTTAGACAGACGATACTGAAGAGAATCTGTATGAAATGTGATGACACCCTGACATTCTGGGAGTGCCTTCTGAAAAAAAATGGAAGAAAATTATACACAAATGCTCACAGCTCTTGTTTGATCCCTAGGAGTAAATTGATTTTAAAAAGGGCTCAGTTCTGCATTTATCTGAAACCCCAAAACATGTTCATGTGATTCTTTCATCAGTTCAGCACCAACACTTGAGAAAAATCGTAACACATGTATGTCAGGCAGGCATTATTTTTGAACAGTCAAGTGATCTTACTGTCTTAGATGTTTGTCATTACCTCTATGAAAAAAGTAGTCATTGCTTCAGGTCAGCTTCCTCTGCCTTCCAAGCTTAAAGGTATTAACCTAAATCACTAATGCCCCCAGAGTGTCAGGTAAGAACACCTTCACTCACTTTCCACTAGACAACAAAAACAGTGTGCAAGTAGAAATTATTAAATAACGGAATTAATTCCTCAGCATATCCAAAGCTTTTTAAAATTTTTTTTTGTTCAATTTCAATTGTTTGCATGCATCTTCTTTAAGGAATGAAGACAACATGGAGCTGCAAGAAGTGAAACCAATAACTCTGTTAACCAACAGTAACAGGCTTACAAATCACCCACTAACAAACAAAACGCTCAATCAATCAAATACA
The DNA here is from genome assembly GCF_028018845.1 of Melospiza georgiana. Classification (NCBI taxonomy): domain Eukaryota; kingdom Metazoa; phylum Chordata; class Aves; order Passeriformes; family Passerellidae; genus Melospiza; species Melospiza georgiana. The sequence continues at coordinate 113,261,946 of NC_080432.1, forward strand.
TTAGATTTGCATTAAATTTCTGCCTCCTTGCTCTACCCTCCTGTACAGGACTTTAGCAAGATCAGCCCTCCTCCTAGTCTGAAAAAACAGAACAAAGCTGAGGGTAACTCAGCATTTCCCACTCACCACCAAATTCTGATGAGTTATGATTGTCTGTCTTCTTGCATCTTGTTAATAGAAACTAATGATATGAATAGAAATCTCTTTCAGGAAGAAAATTAGCTGACTTCCTCTCTGAGCTGGGCAAGTTATTTAGAGACATAGTAAACTGAGACTCTCTGGAACAGGATTTACCATGCATCAGCTTGTCCAAGGCAAATGTTCACAGTCCACAAACTGTCAGTCAACAGCAAACGTGTCAATATAGTGCATTCCCTTATTAGTATCCAAGCCAAAAGTGATTCAGTATTTAATCAGACCTCATATGCACACAAATCCTACAGCTATATCATTATTTGTTTGGGTCCTTTTTTAGAAAAAAAAGGGTAATAACAATTTCAACTCCCAGGCTATTTTACTTCACTAGTAGCGAAGTAACAAATTGCTGCAGACACTACGTAAGCAAATGGGAGATGAGATGTGTACCAGCCTCATCTCTGTGTATCAGACACAGATATAGTGCCAGATCAGTACAGACCATGCTTGTCATCCCATGCTGCATTCCCACCCATCTGCAGTGTTGCATAACACTGAACACAAGTAAGACCAAAAAAGTTTATGATATATTCAACAGATCTGACACTTACATAAGATTTTCCTGCATTAATCAGTGAAAAGCAATGTATAGATGAGAATAGAGAAACTGTTCTTCCCACACTTAGAATAACTAATTCAGTCACCTTGGTAACATCTGTTCTAGCAGACAGAACCTTTCTCAATGTGTTGTTTAGCCTCTGAATTTTGGTTTCTTTGTCTTCAGACTCTTCTTGCTTTTGCATGCAGTCCAGCTGCTCTTCCTTACCAATCTCCACCAAGGCAGGCTGACACGGCTCATCCAGAACAACTTCAAACTTCTTCATGAATTTAAAGAGAGTTCTAATTAACAAATGAAAGAAAAAAAATTACTGGGTTTTGTAATCCTGGAAATCTCTCAGCTGCTGGAAATAAATGTTTTCACTGTGTTGTGAGCAGAAGAAACATTTCTGCATTCAAATGTAACATTATAGAGAAATCATTCAGAAGGAAGGTTTCAAAAAGGGGAGCTTTATTTTAAGTTCTGACTTACCTGCGTATTTTTTCAACTGATTGCTTTATAGCCCAGAAGCTGACATCGTTCCACCTGGAAATCTTCACAAATTCCTATTAGGAAAATAAATAATCAATGGGATTACTTATGTAAATGAAATGAACTATTTCTACATCAAAGATGATCTTTAAACCTTATCAGCTATGATGATCTGGTAGCTTTAAAATGCCAAACATTTCAGTAAGTGAGCAAATTATTGCACAGGCATCTTATTAAAAAAATATTTGCACTGCATAAAAACCGCTGCATAGCCAGATGTTGTGAAATGAACAGGGGCTTCATCCCTGGGTAGAAACCTTCATGGATAAACGGGACTGATCAAGCATTAAAGCTTTCAATCAAACCCTCCCCCACCTCAAGAATTAATTCTTACCAAAGAAAATGTTTAGTAGGGATTTCAGAGGCTAACAGAACTATTATAGACAAATTCAGATATTATCTGCTCCACTGTTTCTTTGGTTAGACTGATACATTGTCTGAGCCAAGTCTCCTTTTACCTTAAGTTCCTTTTCTATGGGCTGACGAAGTTCAGTGATTTTGGCCTCAACACACTCTGAAAACTGCTTATAGTAATTGTACAGATTCCACAGGATGCTGCACAGAACATCTAGAAGGGAGAATGGACAGATAATAACAATAATAATCACCATCATCCTTTTTTTACAAGAGGGCATTTTTCAGTATCATTACAGTAAATAGAACACAGTTCTTTTTGGAAGCTTAGCAACACTGAAAGCTGGGATAAATTGACCAGCAGGAAAACAGTAAAACAGCTCTATTGGCTTGTGTTCTATGTATGAGCTCAGTGACCTGTCTGGAAAGTCTGGAACACCTGATGGCTGAATACTGGGATGCTGTATAGGTAACTCATCAGAGGTAATGCTAACAACTTACCCCTTTCTGCTCCTTGAGGCATCAGCAAGACATGGCAGTGGAAAACCAGCAGTGTTTGGAGCCGTGCCTGAAACTCTCCCAGAGTAGAGCCTTCAATGAAAGCCTGCAATGTGCTGACCAGAGTTTTCAGATCCATTTGCTCAGTTCCTGAACATTGCGCCGGAAATTCAGAAAAGAGAGAGAAAACAAAAAAAAAAACCTTAAAATATCTACTTGAAAATTGTTGTCTGGTCTTTATAACTTTCAACTGAATATTGAGTCTCAATTAGGAAAAGTTCAAAACAAAACAGGAAATGGGCAGAGAGGGGAAGAATTCTGATTTAATAAGTAAAACTAACAGATGAGACGCTGGAAGAAAGAAAAAGGAGCAAGAAGCAGCATTAAGATAGTGGCTGAGAAGGTCACTTATATGTTGAATTTCAGAATCCATTGAGTATTTACAGCATACTTGCTATTCCCTATGAATGAATGGCTTTTTCAGTCATGATAAGCAACAGCACAAATAAGTCACTGCCAGTTCCTTAATTCCTCAAAGTCATGAGGACAGAAATAGAGCAGAAGAATGTGGTAGAGAATACAGTGTCTTTAGGGTATTATCTGTGGAAGAAGACATGCTGTCTTCTTGGAGATGTAATAAAACTTAAGGATCTGAAGCTCGTCAAGTACATTAAGTAGTCATGAGATTGGAAACTTGGCCTCAAGCCAGGATACTGCTTTCATCTTTACAATTCCATTAAATCTGGGGGAGGCAAGGTGCTGCCCCTCATTCCCCTATTTTATGTAACATGAACACGTGCAGACAGATTTGCTAAGAACAGTATGTACCAAAATCTACTTTAAGAATTCTTCAGGCTTTATACAGAATGTATAAAGGTGCCTTTTCCAGTTGCAGATGAAGGCCTCCTACCCTCCAAATCTGTTTGAAATGTTTGTATATGCATGATATACAGCTATCACATTTGTACTTTCTTTTAGATGCTTTTTACAGACATCTTTTCTTTACATCACAACACAGGCCCTATGAGCCACAAGTAGTTTCACAAATATATATAAAGTTCACTGCATATGGAAAACCCTACACAGTCATGGAATTTACTGCAGGGCAAAGACCTATACCTGAAAGTGCATTATCAAATTCTGGCATTTAGGATCTTAATCATACATCCTTAGTAATTACTAGAATAAATTACATTAATTTTTAGGCCAGCACTTACCTTCTGTGTTTGCCTCTGTCTGTTCTTGAACATACTTCTCAATCATCTGATAGATTGAGAACCAGCGCTTTGTGGATTTCTCCACATGCTGCTTCATAATATTGTCCAAACTGACTGACCAGCAACTAGAAATAATAAGAAAAGGGAGAGATAAATCAAAAATATCACGGGTACTTTGGGTTCAAAACAAGTAAAATTTGTTTTCTGTATCTATTAAACTAATGGAAAATTTAGCAGGATGAAAGAACCTGCACATAAGCTTAATATATACAATCAATTTCTGAGGATCACTGTTTTTCTACCATTATTAAATATGAGAGAAGAAAAAAAGAGAGACAGGTTTAAAAGTTTATTTTCTCAGAAATTGAGGTAGACTTGTGGAATTCCTGATTGTGTCACACTGTGGCTTTAAAAATTTCATATGGTCTTAAACAGGAGACTGGACAATAAATTTTAAGGACAATTTAATGATGATTATTAAACAGAAAAAACCTTGCAGGCTCAGGAAACATTTGGATGAAAACAGGAGAGCACTGGTAAAATATTGTTTCTACTTCTCCTGAGGCAAATACACAGAGTCACCACAGCCTAGACACTCATTCTGATCCACTGCAGCTCCTCATTGGTGGTCTCTTTCCCTCACATATTTTCACCATGACAGATACACACACAGAAGCATGTTCCAAAATGAAGGCAGTTCTGTATTGGAATGTGCCTCCATGTGGAGATGAAAGTTTACAGTATCTAAGGAAAAGCAGCATGGAAGGACAATCCTTACTTCAACTCCAGCCTGCGCCACTGAATGATCAGCTGTGTGACCAGATCCAGGTGCTTCCGCAGGGACAAGGCCCGACTGGCGTTCTCCTCCCAGTCCTGGAAAGGAAAAATTCCCCTTCACACAAGGCAGAAATGAGTCACTGCTTGGCAAAACTCATTGCATTACTCTGGATTACTGGGTTCCTGCTCTTTAAACTTTCAGCATGGAGCAAGTTCACTTCCCCAGATCCTGACAAGCAGACAGTTTTCATGTACTGTTTGTCATATAGTACCAAATATAGGTAAGGAAACATAAAAGAGAAAAATGAACTTTCCCTTAGACTTCTTCTTACCTGTGCCTTTGCAAGAAGAATTTCCAAGCCGTTCAGAAACTTTGAGAGAGGACTAGAAAGTGGAAAACTCCGGATTCTGTCCATCACAACTAACAGCTGCAGAACAAAACCAAAACCATTCAGTAGATGCACTTCAACAGAAGAAGCCATGAAATTCAATTAATATCTATGAGCATAACTGACCCTCACAAGAGATAAGATTTTTTTTCTTTTTTACACATTTTTAAACAGTTTTCTCAATTTAGTATAAGATCACTAGGAGTTCAGTAAGGCCAATGCACTTGGAAGGCAGCACAAATTACATAAGGCAAAGAGCTCATCTGGAATCTGAGTTTCTACATTATCCCACAAAATGTAACCTGAAGACAACATGGATGCTGTAAGAGGGACTAAAAATAATTATTCTAAAGCATTATGAAAGAAACAACTTCAGAAGAAAACTGAGTAGAAGCAGCAAGACCTCAGGGATCTTTGAGCTATGGCAGACTGAAGGCTGCTTAAAACTCTAAGTTCAGACTTGGCAGAATTCCACTTAACATTTCATGATTAAAATATAACAGTTTTAATACATACAGCAATACCTATACCTCTTATGAATAAACAGGTATGACTTCAAGACATCTGCATGAGTAATACAACATCTGTGCAAGCATATCAATGTGCATGCACATGTCTATGCATATCTATACACATATTCACACATAAATGCAATCCTAAAATGCTCCAGTTTGCCCCAAATATTTGTTGAGATGTTTTTACCTGCACAAGTACAGGATGCTCTGGCCACTCCTGCATTAGCCCATTTATTTCTTTAGCAAAATTGTCAAGCACAGGCTGGCACTGTCGGACTTGCTGAATATTGGGATGCTGATAGAAGTCATAAGGGCCATCTTGCTGCAGCACAAGATCCGAAGTCACTTCCTCAAAAAAGGTATTGTGGAGAAGAGTGCTCAGCAGAAGTTGGCTTCCCAAAAGACTGTCATTCATTTCAGCACCTAGGAAGCAAGTAAGGAAGACACCACACACGCTATTAGTTCTTCTCTCAGTTGAATAGATAAAGTTAGGGGTTTTTTCCCCCCTGTATCCCAAGCCTTAGCATGTTATCTTTTATAAAGACATAAGACTATACCACTGGAACAATGAGATGGAGTATGGAACACGAGACATACTTAGAGTTTATATTCTCTATTTTATCGGATTTTCTATGGAAGTACAAGGAGTGTTATAAAGACAGGCTGTAATCCTGTCAGAAGAACAGATTGTCTGTATATAAATTTACATCAAGGAGATACTACTAAAAAGCAAGACTCGGTGGAAAAGTAATCCAACACAAAAAATTAATCCCACATACATTATGGCTCAGGTGCAAACACAAACATAAGGTACTGTAGAAACAACAGCCCTTATCTGCTTCATCTTAACTGCACACACACCTAAATCAGAACTGAAATACAGAGCTGTGCTTTAACAAGTGATGATTCTGAGTTCTCACACATTGTTTAAAAAATTTACACATCAAGTTTTTGCAAATTCAGGGTGGAAAAAAACCCTATACCTTTTTTCTTTTTACTTTATATACATAAGCTAAATTTAAAACAATTATTTAATGAACTTCACTGCAAAATTTACTTCTGAGAAATTTCTTCAAGTGCTTTATCTTCCACAGGACTATGCAGATCCTAAGATCAAAATTTCACTCAGTAGTCAATACACTTTTAAACTCTGCTGGTCTTCTATATTACCAAATGGAATTAAAAAATGCATAGAAGAATAAAAAAATCAAAGTATGCCATTCTGAACATGAGACAAATTCTCTGGAAAAAGAATTTTCTGTTTCGTGCATTTCCCCCGTAACAGGTGTATTTCATGACCTGTAATGTGATTATTTTGAAACAGATCTTTACAAATCTAAACCAGCATATCTGAAATACTACTAGCAGTCTTACCAATTAAAGGATAGAATTGTGACACCAGGCATGCACCAGTCTGATAGCAGGAAATAAATGTACTGAAATAATGCTTGGCTTGATGAGAAGGCAGACTCTGTTGATACCACAGGGATCGAGCAAAGTTTAAGCACAACTGCTGATGAACCTTCATTACTGTTTGCATGGAGCTCTTGGACAAAAGGGCTCTGTCAACTTCCAGCTGGTCTTCCACTGGATCTCCAGTTTCCATTTTTTCTTCTAAGCTTGGTTGAGCTGTGATATCTTCAAAGTCCTGCAAATTACATGATAATCAAAAAGAAATTTTCATTTCTTCCTTTAATGCCTCTTCTCCCTATCTCCTCTTTTGCTTTTTTTGGCATTGCAATGACATGCTAATGATTTGCAGCTGGCACCATACAGACAGACTGCCAGTCTGAAACTGAACACAGGTGTACAGAACATTTCAGGGTGTAACTACAGCAGGCAGGAGTGCAGTACAGTGAACCCTGGGCTGCTGCCAACGAAACCTCTTTGCAGAAAAAGCAGCAGCAGCTGTGTCTGCTGATAAACCACCTCAACACCCTGGTTGCTTGAGGACCTGAACCATTCCGTCCCAGCTGCTTTATTTAATCAAGGAGATCAGCCTTCTCCATACATAGTAGTACCTCAGATGACCTTACTTGCTAAACAAACAAAATTCCAACCTTTTACAAGTAACTGTATTATCCTTCAGTTATATAATTTGGGATTATTCACCTAAAGCACAGTACAGTTCAAGCCTGGAAATTAATCCCAAAAACATTTTTCAACCAGAAGGTGAAATAAACCACAAGCACATAACTGAATACCTATCAAAATCTACCCCAATTTGGCTTTTGGTTGAAGGAAAAACTGCTTTATTACTCGTGTCATTTACAGCACTTATTTTCAGGAGCAATTTCAGAGGTAATTTTTGTGTTTCTTAACAGAGTTACAGCTATTACCTTTTCATGAAAAGGAAATCTCCTCCTGAATTCTTCTTCTTCCTCTTCCTCCTCGCTGCATCCCTTCCCGTGGCTTTTGCTCCTGTACCTGTACAGGCTGTGTTCCATTGCCTCCTGCTCCTGGGCACGGCGCTCCTGCTCGTCCCACTCGTTCACAATTGCCTGAGGAAACACAAAGCAAGATGCTTCTACACAAGTTAACATTTAACATCATCTCCTATTCCATCAATGGGACAGCATCTCTTTTGCTGGGCTCTTCCCTCCTCTGTGGTCTACAACAGTAGAAATCAAAGCCATCTAACATTTGTGAGTTACCCTCCTAACAAGCAAATGAGGAAAATGTAAAGACAATACCCAACAGAGTACTTGACCAAGTTCTGATCTCCTTTTTTAAACATTTAATAAAGAAACTCTCCACAAAGTTACCACTGGGGTGCATTTTTCTGTGTGTGTCCACCTTTGGGTTTTGTTGCTTGGGGCTTTTCTTACATAAATAAAATCTTTACTAATTATTACAGGCTATTGTTTTATGCCTTGATAAATTCAAACAAGTTAATCTAGTATACTAGATTATCTTTTACAATTAATTGGGAAAAAATTAGAAGATTTTAAAGAACATCATACTAATAATTATCAAGATATGGACTTCTAAAGATCATCTAATCCAACCCCTCTGCCATGGGCAGGGACATCCTCCACTAGACCAGGTTGCTCAAAGTCTCATCCAATCACTTACAAACACTTTCAGGGTTGCAGCGTCCACAACTCTATGGACAACCAGTTTCTGTGTCTCACCATGCACATTTCAAAACAATTATTTTCATATCTGATCTGGATTTACTTTCTTTCAGTTAAAAACTCTTATGCCCTGTTCTACAAGCCTTGGTAAAAAGTCTGCTACTCCTTTTTATAAACTGAAAAGCCACAACAAGGTCTGCTCATAGACATGTCTTCCCCCAGTGGAACAACCCCAGCTCTGTCAGCCTTTCTGCACAGGAGGGGTGTTCCAGCCCTGTGAGGATTCCTGTGGCCCTCCTCTAGAGCTGTTTTAGCAGATCCATGTCTTGCACAGGGCACAAGGTCAGAGCAAGACTCCCAGCCGTGGGCATCCAGAGCTTACCCGACACAGATGTCTGAAGAGCTGCAGAGATTTCGGGTCCATCTCTCCTCTGGATAGCACATGGCATCGAAGGTGCAACAAAGCATTCACCAGGAGCTGCTCCAGAGTTGGGGAAGGCTGCTCACCTCCCTCAGATCCTCCCTCAGAGTGCTTCAGAGAGAACTTTTTAAGCCCATTAAGTACCCCAACCGAATTCACTGAGCATACAATTTCTGCCCGAGCAAAGTAAGTGGGGAAGGCCCGGCCCACAGAAGGAAATGCCAGCAGAGAAGCGAGGAGGTTGCTGAGATCAGCTGGGCACACCGAGCTCTGCAGCGCCGCGCTCGCCTCGGAAGCCACCAAGCGCATGCCGTGCTGCAGCTGCACGATGGCAGCCTGCAGGGGAACCACGGCGTCAGGGAACACTGCATACTCCTCTGCCAGGCGCTTCCTGAACTGATGGTGTGACTGCTGCCACGATGCCTCTTCATTCAACAGGTTCTGCACAGCCTGCAGTGACTTAGGCCTCTCTCCGCGGAGGAACTGCAGGAGGCGGGCGAGAAGGTCTTGGACTGAGGAAACCTGTGCTATGCTGCTGATGTACTGGTGAGCCTCCTGGTACAAGCAGTCGTACAGAGGAGCTGCAGGCCTGAAGGCCTTCCTTCTAGAGAGACTGCTTATTTGTTCCTTCAACCTTTGCATTCTTTCATGCAACAGCCTGTTAAGAAATAACATTGACCGGTTCAGACACGGGAATATTTTTCATACGAACTTGTTTAAATAGATCTAACATAGCAGTTAGACACAGGAAAAGAATAAGCAGAAAATACTCTGCTATTTTGTGTGAAACAACAAATAAGGAAAAAACAAGGTACAGCCACATTTAGCCCACACATGCAGATTTCTTCTCTCCTTGCCACTTCAACAAACTTCAGGTACTTTTTTCCTGCTACCTGACAGCTCTGTGAGCATTAAAAAAAAATATTACCACAAGCAATTGGTAAAACTCTGCCATTCAGAACTTGCTTTCAAGAAGTTCAAGAATTATTATCATCTCTTTAAGCAGTAATATGGAACTACCAGAGCGTCTATATGTATAATAATGAAATAAAAAAATTCCTACTAAAAGTGGAAAATAAGGAATAATAGACAGTTGTTATCTTCACGTACACAGAACACACCTGGAAGGCTGCAGAAAGGAAAAAAGCTCTCTTGGCTTAAAATTTCCTCCTGAAGTTCCTCTGATAAAAAAGAACTACATAAAGCCCTAAACATAGTAACAGTGGCTACATATTCTAGTACCAACAGTGTACTCTGTGTGGTAAGAAATTTAATTCATCCACTGCAACACAGGCAAAGGCTATTGCTAAAATACATATATGTAGATTTCTCCCCAGTAAAAAAAGCTGAAGAAATTTGCAAAATAGCACTGGCACATATAATGGCCTTGAGAAACTACAATGATAGATAATTAATCTCATTTCAACTGATTGATAGTATTGTCACATCTAAGGAAAGTACTGTAATTTAAATGTATGGCATTGTTTTTACTTCTGGGCATGGTTTCAACTTCATCAATATATGATGGCCACTGCTTTAATTGTTCTATTTTCAGCAGTACAAAGTGTACAGACAATTCCTTACTGCAAGTAAGGAGCACAGCTGCTGCTTCTCTACCACCTCAATATGTAAACTGATACTTTAAAACCAGCAACTCTAGTTTCTGTAGAAAGAGCGAAAAACTGTAAAGCTTCAGAGCCTGAGCCCACAAAGATGACATGTCCACTCTAAAAGAGAGGTTCAGTGCCTGGGTGTTACCTGATATGGGGATGAATATAGTTGCTGACTGTTTCATCTTCAATACTTTTTCCTGTATGCAGCTGACATGAAAAATCATGTGTTTTCCATTCACACTCCAGCTGGTATAACTAAAAAGGAAAGAATAAGCCTTTCACAGCGGTTCTTATTTTAGTAACCAAAGAGGTACATCAACTTTTTGGACATATGAAGAAGTTTTAACAGTATAGTTTAAAAATCATGACCAAGCCAAACTCCTCTGCATTGATTTTATACATAACAAAGGTAAAATCCAACTTGGCTTCATACTCACCTCTTCTTTTGAGTACTTGAGCTTGTATTCTCTTTTAACAGCTGGATCAAACCTGGTCTGTGGAATCCACATCTGGATCTGCACCAAGCCAATGCTCACCCAGAGGCTTCCTCGCCAAGCTATCTCTGGTAACTCCTGAAGCCCTTCCCCATAGAACTGATGCAAGCAAGTGAGCAGAAGGAACAGGAATTCTTTAGGAAGTAATTCCTGATCAGTGATGCTTTCAAGTATCTTGAGAAGGTACTCATATGCAACAGGATCCTTGAGGTAGAGCTTCTCACAGCACTCCAAAAATTCTTCTTGAAGATCCACTGGAATCAGATCTACCAGGGCAGAGAGGAGTCTGCCTAGCATTATTCCTTGCAGTCTAGCATCTGTGTGTCTGGAGAAAAAGGAACGAGAAAACATTTACACACAGTAAGCAACCTTCTGTAACATGCTTGATTTAAACAACAGATATATGGAAGAGAGGTCTTAATACCTAAAATCTGCTATTGAAGAGACAGCCAGGTTGGTCCACAGCGCTGTGCTGACTTTGTGAAGCTGCTGTGCTCTCTCCATCCATTCTCCCAGTGTTACATGGGATGATGACAAGACAGGAAGCCCACTCACATCCCACTGGCTTGTCTTGCTGCTGCTAGTTAGAATTTCAAAGAAGCACTTTGAGAAAACAGCTCGGGTCAAAATGCCTGGGCCCTGAATCAAGAGATTAAGAGTTAGATCATTCAGATGCAACTTGCTCTGACTATGCTAGAACTTACAATATTGCTTTAGAAAACTTGAATTAGTCAACAAGAGCATTCAGCCTAGAATTTGATTAGGTCAGAAGAGACAAACCTTCATAGAATGGTTCACATGGGATTTAGGGAAGTTATTTTCCTCTGCTGCAGGCAGTGGCCTCCAAGTCAACCAGTAATCTGGGTCTGTGGTGAAAGTACTGCTCCAAAAGGATGCTAACACAGCATTAACTAGCTGAGATGACAGAAGAGACATTTCTTCAGGGGAGATCTAAGGAGAAACAAAAACCTAGAGGTGAGAATAATGTACAGGGAGCAGAAGAGAATTAAGCACACACGTACAAAGAAAATATGATTCTGTTTTTCAGTAGGGATAGCACAAGATACTCTCCAAGATCCCTTCAAATTCACATAGCATTTGCTTGCATCTCCTCAATGAAAAGTAAATTTCCTGAGGTCATCACTGCCTCCTGTCTGTGAAATATGCAGCATGTTCAGAGTAAAATGTTAGAATACAGCCTGTAGTCCGTGACTGTGCAACCTTTTGTTACAATACACAAGGATGCAGAGGCATGAAACAGGTAAAGCCATCCAATACTCTGCTCTGAAGCATTTAAGGTGAATTTGTGTTTTACTGTGCTTTGTGGGAACACAACCACTGTATCATAAATATTAAGCAGAGTTATTAAATGTTCTACAGAAAATGCATCAAGTAGCTTTATCAATCTGTTTGATTTGCAACAGAACTAAAAAAATTAGAGGCATGGGAACAGAGGAAAGCATTTTTCGGCATAGAATTACTTTGAATATATAGATACAACCAGGCTGGCACCTTCCATCCAAACTATTTCCCATTAAGTCACAGATGGATGTATGGAACAATACTACCAAACAAAATAATACAAAACTGTTTTATTTGAGATTTTGTTGTATTTTATCTTTCAAAATTGTGTTTTAATTACATTTTCTCAGGCTTGCAGTTAATAAGCTTTCTTGTTAAAAGAAGGAACAGCTTTTGTCAGGCAGACAGAAAAACTGCATGTCAAAAATCTCGGTTATATACATATTTTGAGGAACCTTTTAAAACTTCAGGAAGATTAGGTAAACTAAAGATCTGATTAAATTAAAATAAAATGTGTTCTTACTTCATTCAGGTGCAACAAGTGCCACAGTCCAGAGAGCTGGTGAGAAGCAGCTGGTGTCAGCGTCAGAGAAAAAGCTATGAACTGAGCTACATCTGAACAGATGCTAAAGTCTTGACTGCAGTTCTTCCTGTAGCAGGTAAAAAAAATACAACCTAAGCAGTGCTTAAACACTGAAATTAATCACTTGGATGTTGGAATACCAACCATTAGAGTTCCAACACTTGGATAGTAAAACAAATTAAGAATGGCAAGCAAAGTCACCAAAAGGTTAAAATGACAGAGTTCCAAATGTTAGGGAAGAACAAGCACTCAAATAATACTAAAAACACCTGAATCCTTCAAAGCTAACAAAATCTAAACACAAGGAAAAAGGGGGGAAAATGTTATCTCCTGTAGCTAGAAGCTCCATGTTGAGCAAAAACATACAAAATGTTTGGGGACAATGGTTTGGGGACAAACCATTTTCTAGTTTTACAGCTTTTGTGAAAAGTCAGAACTTTGCTGAATTCAAGAGTGAACCCGTGACTCTAGGAGTCTCATTACATAAAACATTACTTTCACTGAAATCCATAAATGAATAGCTTTTTTTTCAGGAATGGTAAACCAGACTAAAATAAATACACTTGGCCCCTTAAAACAACACTAACACTTCTTAAATTAATAATGTTATTTAAAACTATGATTCTATGTGTGTATAGTCTACACAAAAGGAAGCATGCATGTTAGTCTACTTCCTTCATCTCCAATTCAGTTTTTCTGCAGTAGCCCCCAGCATTTCAGTATAAACACCTTCTGTTGATTCCTGATACACATGTACCAGTGTGCTGCACAGATATATATGCACATACACACAGGTGTACAGAAATCACAAATACATATATACAGATTTACATGCAGATATAAAGCACGAAAGTTACAGCTTCTAGCTAGGGATTTGGAATATCATGAAAGGAATACAGGAGTTCTTTCTCCAAACTTTTTCTTACCTTCTTGCACAAGCCTTGGCCACATAATCTGCTGTTAGTTTGTACTGCCAGAGCACCCCTATGTATTCCATTGCAGGCCACAGCTGAACCTGACTGCAGAGCTGGCCTAGCAGGGCAGGGTCCAACTGGTTGGAAATGGTATCTTCAGGAAGCCTTTCTTCTGAATAACTGTATTTGACTCCTTCTGCTTTCAGCTGTGAATGCACAGCTTTCAAAAACAGCTGTAGCTGACCTGTTTGACAGAATAAAAGAGGCCTATAAATGTATATGCTATGTTTCTTGTCAGTGAACATTTAATATCTTTTCTATCTGTGTACAAAAGAATGGAGATGGCAGAAATCATCCTGCTGGGCTCTTCACAAGTGTTACCTACCCAGACTAACATCTTCTAAATGATTGGCTCTTATTATCAGGCCATCAGCTTGCAGCAATGCCTTCTTCATCTTCACTCCTGTGGTAGCAATTTTCACACAGCACATTTTTTCCTGCCATCTACTGTCTCCACAGGCCAATCTTAGCTCCAGGATGTTCAGTGGTTTGCTGAGAGCTTTTAACTGAGAAAAACATTCCATGCCCAGTTTATCCTAGAAACACGAGAAGGACAATTTGTTTCAGCAGTGCTAACAAAGCAACAAACAAGATTTGTAACCTCAGACAAAAATAAGATTTCAAATTCACATGTACACAACTAAAGTCTAAGTATATATAACCAGCCTGCAACAACAGCCTAAAAATCATCTTTTAGTAGCCTGACTCAATACAGCAAGAAGACAGAAATTGAAACAGGTGGCTACAATTCCTCCTTGTCAAGTTAGGGCTTTTTCCCCTTCATGAAGAAACTACACAGATCATGCAGACAAATACTACTTCAGCTGGGCAATTTACCTAAATCAAGGGCAATAAAACACAAAATACTAAAAAAATACCAGGAATTACTGTCACTTACAAGAAATGATAGTTTACACCTGCAATTTAAGAACGTTTGGAGGCTTAGATATATTAGATGCATTTGGATGCCTAAATACATTTGGATCTTTCTAAACCCTTAGTAAGCACTGAATGTTTTGCAGTCTCATAAAGGAACTATGTGCATTTTTTGATAGCTCAGTATCCTTGAGAGAGAAGGCCATAAAAACCCAGGTCTAAGCACTAGTGACCAACACAACTGCACGTGACTACTTGTGCACTCCTTTTAAACAGGGAGTTGTACTCTAGAAAATTCACCAAAATATTTTTTTAAAAATTAGTTACAACAGATTCTGAAATATGTGAAGAGCAAACTCCAAAACTGTCACATTTTAAAGGCCTTGTTTTGGGAAGTCATAAGGCAGCCCCATCCTGTGCTGTATAAAAGGAAGTGCACAGGCTGTTCTAAATACACCTATGTTCACTGAATAAGCAAGTGGCATATTGATATTCACAAGCCTCCAAAACACAGCAAGGAGTAATATTTTTATGCTCAGGTCCGCCTTTCTATGACATAAATAATTTCTTAACATAGCATAATTAATAGTAGAAATGCTATCTCTGGATAACTGATATATTTCTGAAAAGATATGTACGTTAACATGTGTTGAAAATTTTTAAAAATCAATTTTAAAAATAGAAAAAAACCTGTGTTTTCTCTGTCCTGAAAAGCAAGGGCTGTAAATATAATAAAGCCTATCTGGACATTGCTGGAACTACAAATCTTTTGCAAACATAATATTGATACCTTAAAAGGAAGGGGTCTTCCTAGAGACTTCTGTAGTATCTTCATATTGGCTGAATTACCAGCAGGATTGACCAAGCAGCTCTGAATCTGCTGTGAAATGGATTGAATTTCCCTGGAAATCCTTGTAGAGGGAAAAATAAAAAACGGGAGAGACAGATGGGAGGAAAAAAAGCCCACAGTTAACAGAAATTTGAGAAACAGGCAAAAGGATGTATAAGGATGTATAAGTATTCTTTTACTAACGGGGTAAAAATTCTAGATGATCATTTGAGCAAGCAGAAGCACAGTGCTAGGAAACACAGATTTTAAAAACAAACAATGTTATTTGCCTCACTAATGAACACAACTTGGGACACTAATCTAAACAATGCTTAGCAGCTATAACACTACAGAAAAGAGTAATTTATACAGCTATTTAACAGAAACAAATCAAAAGCCACCAAACAAAGCCACTCACTTGTTCTGGTCTGACCCAATGAGCATCTGAGGAATCCTGGCCACGAGGTGTTTCATGACCCAGTGCCAGTGCAGAGCCAGGAGGGACAACCCTGGCGCATCCACGGTGACAGAGTCGGAGATGGCCCAGAGCCGGTCCCGCCACAGCGAGCAGCACAGCACCTGGAACCAGCCACGGGGGACACAGTTACCCCTGCCACAGCTCACACTGCACTGCTCACTTCCAGCAGGAGAAAAAGCAACACGACCTTCACTTGTGTTAACTTCAGAGCCCCACAGCGCTCTGTATTTAGTGCTGCACAACCAGGACTCAACTACAGGCTCTCGAAAAACACCACACCAGCAAGGGGAACTACAGCAGCCAAAACAACCAATCCCTGCACCAAGTCTACAATGTCAAGATTTGAGCAAAATGATATTCATGGCCTGAAAAGGGAAAGGGAGAAGTGCCACTTCTGTGGCCTGCATGTCAGCCGTCCATGTTCTCGCATTCTTATCACAGATAGAAATGGATACTCTGTTTATCAACAGTGGACAGAAATAGGTACTCCTACAGCACACTTCATGCCATCCTAAGTACTGGAGGGCACAAATACAGCCACTGAAACAAACATGATTTTTTGCCTACTGTTAGGCATATTCTGAATACAAACAGAAGCACTGCACTTTATTTCATGGCCCCTGAAACTAAAAGAGTGTTCTGCACACAATCTCATTTCACCTAATTCCTATAAATGTACTGTGCAAAGTCTACTCACATCATGTGTGTCATCATCACTTAAGGCCACCTGAGTAGACTTCACCCAGTGAAGTACAAATGCATCCCAAAGTTCAAAGAAAGCAGCAAGGCTGACCACGACTACATGAGGAAGACAGTTGTAACTCCCTGGATCTGAGGTTTGGGGAAGAGGAAAAGAAAGGCAGACAATGAATATTCCAGCTACATCACCTGACACATGTGGGTCAATTTCTGATCACTAGAACCTCTCTAAGATTGAGAAATAAACCACAACCTGAAAAGATCCAAGAAATGAAGCAATAAAAGTAGCCCTTCATTATTTTCACAATACTCTGTTACCTCTATGCATTTTATACATATATTAAAAATCCATAATGAGAGTTGATTCCTTGATCAATTGCTTCTATGCAGCACACTAACTTCAATACTAAATTTTACCCTTTGTTTTAAAAGTAAAACTTCTTACTTACATAAAACAAAAACACATCTGAAGAATTTGGTTATTCTTGTTAGCTAAAGACAGAAGACTATTCCAGTTTCTCTCCACTGTTATTCTTAAGTTTGGTTAATTAAGAGAAAAATCATAATGATTACTTCATAGAGGCAGGACATAAATAGATACCTTAGATATATCTAATTTAAGAATAATGTGTTAGATACCACACTAGTCCTCATTTGACTGCTTTACATTCACATATTCTTTCTTTGCACACCATGTTAAAAGTACACATTTCATAACAATGCAAATGAACCATATTTCAAATTGACTACAGAACCAAAAGGAACAGCAAAAATCAACCCACTTTTGTGGAAATCTAGAGACATTCTTAAGGCACTGTTTCTTGGCTTCTTGCTGGCAATCAAACTCTTCTCAAGGTAACTTCTCTTTTCTCGGTCAAGAAACAATACTGCCCTGAAGTAAAAATAAAGCTGCTATCAATCCAACTGTTTTAAACCTTGGCCTTATGAGAATGGTGAACTACAACATGGCATTTGAACTGCAAAGTGACATAATATATTCAGTGTATTATGGAAGAAGCATGAGGTGCAACACAACTAATTACTTGAATATTGTTTCTGTAGAAGCAAGTTTCACAAGGAGCAGATTCCTGACTTCACCAGGAAGGAAAAACCAGTGAGCTGCTAAACAGATGCAACACCACATCCTGTAGGATATGCTAGCAGCTGCTTTTTTACACTTTAACTTCAAAATCTGTGCACTTTCTAATCTTATTAGGAAAAACAGTCAAAATCCAAAAGCAGGAGAACTATATAAGTTTTATCAGAGATCTCACACTACTGCTTCTGTCCCTTTAACGCTTTATCCCACAGTTCTGATTTTTCCTTGAAGTACTGCAGCCTGTATGGAATGCTGGGAGCTCTGTTCCTATTTTAAGTGATTGTGTTTAGTATGCTTCTACAGAAAACAGAAGCAAAGAATTTAAATACCTGTACAAAAACCTCTGCTAGACGTTTTTGACCACACGTATCAAAACCTAAAATCACACTTGGCAGACATCTCAAGTGTTTACTCAGCACTGGTTACAGGCACTGGGCACTCTTTACAAGGTTTTTTTGCAACCCACCGATTTGCTGCAGACTTCAATAGCATAAGAAGCTGATCCGTGTGTTCCATTTCTGTATCAAAGTTCATCGAATTTCTAATGATCTCCAAAAACTGCATATTCCATCTTGGATCCAGAGGCATCACATGTTCATCTGGAAAGGCAGACAGGACAGGACAGCAGTGAAACATCACTCAGTTCTCTTCTTGGTCCCCCTGCCTATGCAAGAACATCAGGGAAAGAAAGAAGCAGCCTAGGAGGAAGACAGTCAAACTCTCCCACTCCAGATATCCAAACAGAAAAGCACTAAAGCTGGCTGCAGGTTCTGTAAAACAGAACAGTGACAATAAATTAAACAGGGATTAGAGTTTAGAAACTCAAGTCGGGCTCACAGTCCAGGCAAGACACCCAGGACCATCCCTAAAAGGCCCAGTGTCATTGTATGCAGCTTCCATGCACCTAACAAGCTCAGAAAATAAGCCACAGGTCTAAGCTCCCCACAAAACACCAAGGGAAAACTACAGGCCAAGCCATGGGTTTCAGATGGGCTAACACAAATCCTGAGGAGAAAAAGATCAGGGTGCCTAAACTATCAAGTTAGAAATGCAGTGAATATTTGAATCACACTTCAGAACATCACTGAGCTGTAGGAAAACATCTGAGTCACAGATACACAGCCAGGACTCATGGGCAGAGCACTCATCTCTAACTTGAATAGAGTATGAATGCATTTAATGCCATATTTGCTATTCTAGACAGCAAGAATGCTTGTGTTTGTTGTAATTTCTTTTTTTGTTTGTTTGTTTTCTTTGTTGTACTTTCTTTAATGACAAAGGCAACATGTGTTTGGAATTCAGCCTTTGTTTTGCTACATACACTTCCTAAGAAGGGTTGCAGTGTGTTCACAGAATAAATAAAGGAAGCAATGTCTTACATCCATCTTTTTCAATACCTGTCATAGTTGGCTGAAGCAACTTGATCATGTTACTGACTCCAGATGAGAGGGGACTGGCATAAAAACAACCAAGGGCTACAGCACCTGCTTCCAGCTGAATCCTCACTGAATCTGCAGGTGAAGAGGGGAGATAAAAGAGTGTTTAGTACAAATAAAAAAAATAACTTCAACTGAGCCAGCACAAGCAGACTGAAACAAATCTGTGCATCCACTTTGGATATGCTGGTTGGTCATAGTTTGTATTGGCTCCAAAGGATTTAAATTTAAAAGCACCAGATTTAAAAGCACCAGAATGTCACAGCTGAAGACATAGCTCTTATAAGGAGTTCTAGTTGAACTAGTGATACTACATGTATGTTAGTAAAATATGGTTTGTGAAAATCCATGAATTTTTACCTTCAAATCTTCCTCTCAATACATCTATTTTTGTTTTTGAGGGGGATGGGTGTATTTTCTTTACAATAAGAAAAAAAAGAGCACGCTTTTCATTAATTTTTTACATATTTTTCTACTTTATAGACCTATTTGCCTAAAAAAATGGCAAAATAAAGAGGAAACAATTAATATAGGGACAGCACATCTGAGATTTCAGACTTTAGAAGAAAGCTGAATGTGTGAATTATTTGGACTAATGGCTGCCTAAATGCTCCATGAGTTTAATGTGATTAATTCTGTAATTAAGTGAATAGCTTATCTCAGCTATTATCCTGAATGTTCTTCAGGAAATCTCAGTTCTGCAGTTTCCTGGCTTTCCAAGCATTTGTATTTTAACACCAGAACACAGAAAGGATTTGCCTGCTTTCACTATCACTAAAAGAAATAGTGAAAAGACATATTTACTTACACAGATGAAAAGCCGATCCAAAAGTAAATAATTCAGAAGTGGTACAAGCCAAACACATGGCTGAATAATAAAGGATAATGTTTAGCCCAAATCTCCTTATTTCCCTAACATGCACAACCTGTTTCTGTCCCTCCCTGGAGCCTCCATGCCCTTGAATTAGTGTGGATAGCTGAGAGTCTTTATAACCCATAAGTTGGAAAGGTCTGAATTTTTCCATAGTATACCTAACAACTCAGCCCTCAGACAAAGCAAAGTTAAATGATTACATACCAAGCACCTGTGGCAGATTTTTGGCCAAGGAGTTAAGCCATTTAACTCTTAATTTCCAGTCTTGATTGGTTGCCTTTTCTGTGAACAATTTCACTGAAGCCTGGAGAACTTCCATTTCATCCATCCAGTTTGCATCTATCTCAACAGCACTGAACTTGAGATTCTCAGGATTAGTGGAATGCAGAACTTTCTTAAGATCTTGCAGAGTCACTGGTAATGTCCTGAAACACAAAAGTGTCCAGGAATAAAGGGCTTGAACTGCCAGATCCAGGAAAAAATATATTTTGCAGGTCAAGATGGTCTGCAACCATCTTTAGGCATCAAGTGTAGCAATGCAATGATCTTTCCTCCATCATTTAGCTTTAAAACCAGTTTCCAACTTCAAATCAATTGGCAGTGTCTACTGTTAGGAGCTCACTGCTGCCAAAAATTCATCCACTATCTCAAGAGAATATGCACAGAATTTCACCGAGAAATTCTAAATGATTTGTGCACCAGAATGTTAGGCAAAGTTAAATTTAAAAAGACAGGTAGGAAAAAAAGTGTCATTGAGTAAAAAATAAACAACAAAACTGAACAAAAATAGCAAACAACACAGCATATTGCTAAGAGTTTACAATTCCAACTTTTTATCTTACAACAAGCTTCCCCACTTGTTTCACTGGAAGCAACCCACAGTACCTACCTGTATACCTATAGTTCAGAGGAGGTTATTAAGCAAAGAAGGCAGAAACAAAGTTTTTGCACCAGTGTTGTAGAAACTAACAGCTATACTGCACAAGAAATCATTAGAAAATTCTTTTATATACCCCCTGCATGGGGGTCTCTGCTTCTTTCTGACAGCTCTGTCTGAAGAAGGAAATTTGTGGTTTTACTTGAAGCTAATGGACCTAAAATTACTGATGAGCAATCAATTACATGAAAACCGGAAATCCAGAGAATCATTAGTGTACTTTAAACTAGTTCAATGCTCAGGTTTTTGAAAGCTTAGAAGGAAACTGAAGGGAGAAATTTTGGGGCTCTTCTTACCTACTAAACCCAGTGTTTGAATTCACATTTTCTGCTAAACAACTCTCAAAATTAGTCAAAAGCACTTACTGAAGATTAAAAAGTCAAGTATTTTGAATGTATCTGGAAGACTTAAGAATAAAGCAGTAAATAATTGGACTTTCATTTGCAGTGGCTGTATGCAAGGTAAAGGTAACAGGAACAGAGTATGACTATCACAATCTCTATCTGCAAAACATCATGAAGACAGGATTTTGCAATAAACAATGACATGCCATGAATAGTTCACATATATTGTTTCTCTTTTACCAGACCAAAAAAAAAAAGCTTCCTGCCTACCTGCAGTTTCTGAGGTTTAGTCTATGCAGACAATACATCAGGAGCTGCCCATCACTCTGGACTGTGGAAAGCAGTGAGTCCTCAGCTGCAAACAGAGCCGAAGGCAGGGAGTCTGGCCACAATCCCAGTGCCAGCAAGGACTCACCCCACGTGTCAGGGGAAGCCAGAGACGAAGCATGCCTTGTAACCAATTCTAACACAAGCTACAACAAACAACCAAAAAGCAGTTTAGAGTCACATTCAAACATGTAGCATGTATTCAAGCACCAAACCTCAGGAAACTCTTTAATTACATCTATGTATTATGAAATTACTAGATACCAAATCTTCTACAAACACTATATAATGTACACAATAAAAGTACCAAAACATTCCTACCAGAAGTGAAATAACACACTGTGCAGTTTCAGAGAGTAAGTGAACGTGTCTACAGATGAGTGTGCACAGTGCTACAGGCTACAGATGCACCAGTGAATATCCCAAAGTCTCAGCTGAAGCTGTCACTAACTACAAGCCTCAGAGTCCAGACAGGATACTGTTTGGTTCATCTTTCCAAGAGCACCATCTTCATCAGTCTCTGTCTCAGGCATTTAAGAAACAGAGGATCTCAAACACTAGCCTCATGAAGTTACATTTTTCATCTATCTAGATGATCTAAGAAAAGCTTTCAAATACAGGATTTTTACCTTTTGGTTAATCTGCAGTTGTTGTGAGCGGCCATAAACTTCCCAACAGGCTCTGTAAAAAGACTTTGCTAATCCAAAGCCTCTCTGTATTTGCTGCACAATTAATACAGCAGCCTGAAGCAAAGGTGACAAAGATGACACAGAACCTGAAAGATACACAGCAATTAGAGTGATACAAATGTTTAGCAACTGTCAGCCCTTTAATGTGACAAACACCACTTCGGGTATCATGATACAAAACAAGTATATCCTATTGACCTGAAAGCTGAATGGATTCTTCCCAAGGTTGATAAGAAAATCTGACAAGACTGTAAATAACAGACAACTAGCTCAAAAGAAGACATCAGACAGCTGAGCTGAATGAAACTCAGCTGCAAAATACAACTTGTGCAAACCTTCTATTTTGCTCATTTTCACTTTGAATACATTGGCTTCCCAACAGCAAGGGAGGATGTGCCAGTGTCTGATGTCGCCCTACAAAGCACAGTAGCTACCACGTTTCCATGACTGGGGCCTACTTCCTGGGAATGCAAAAAAACCAATCCAAAAGTACCTGACTATAGTTTTATGTGCTTACTCATATCAGCACATAACACCACAAAATAACCAGGGTTTAATACTAAAGACTTGATCCAGATATACATAATGAGCCCATGTTGCTAAAGAATAGTGAACAGACTTTTTTTACCTGCTATTGCTTCCTTGGTTTCTGAATGCACAGCCAGAAGCGCATCACAGACACTGTCTCCAACTAAACCCAAACCATGCAGGAGTAATTTCAAATCCAGACTGTCCAATATATTTCCATCATTCTCCCCAGGAACGTAAATTTCAATCCCACGATTCCGCATGGCTCTGGATATTTCCCCATGAACTGGATCCATAGAAAGGAAGAGCCTGTTGGATATTAGAAAAGCAGAACTCAAGTTGGAAGCAGCCTACAACAATCATCCATTTCAACTGCCTTAAATTCTTAAGGTGTAACTTAGGTCCTTAAACTATCACTCTGGAACTACCAGATCTGCTTCTCCATAAAGTAACTTCACCTTCATAAAAATGGGAACACGGTATCTAGAAACCAGGGACAGCTACTGAATTTAAATGAGAAATCTGTATGAATAGTTATACTTTACAATTAGACACAGATATTCTGCATGACTTCTAACTTATTATCTGAATTATGTCTGTTTTATCATTTACCCACTTACAAAGAAAAATTAGACTGTGCCTCCGAGCTATAAAGATTTTTAAAAGTCTTAGCAACAGCTTCAAATAAATCTGTGCTATTTAAAAACCAAAGTACCCAACATTCAAGTAGTTATTACTATCAATAGACACCTCTTAAAAGCAAGGAGGAAAAAGTACTTCTGAGATACAAAGTAGTGGAAATAGGTTTCTGAAAAGTCAAGAATGTTTCCAAGTCAGAGGAACCAGAGGGTATCAGTCCCAATATCCTTGTCATGAATTTGTAATAGGTAGGAACGATATAGAATCCTGTTACATTCTCCTTCCATCTTCCCCAGAGATTACTTCAGATCCGAGAGAAAAGACTGTCTATTTGGGTGGTTTGTTGGGTTTTTTTTTAAGTCCTGTCACTGCAGGAAACTCAAATTTATATATGGGACAGAAAAAGCTGGGAAGAAAATTATTATGCCCATATACCAGCTTTCAAAACCAGCATATCTCAAGACTTCACCATCCTCAATGCATCCTCAATTTCATCACAGTGAAACAGGGAAGTGCTGGAGTCCTAAACTAGAAATGCAAAATCAAGGCACAGGCACACTGCTGTGCATTTTCTTGTGTAATAGTTCATGTTGTGACAGGGATATAAAGCAAAGCCTCTTAAGCTTTTATATGCTCACCACAGTGCAGTTTTCTTTCCTGCTAGAGAGTGTCACTGCAGTGCCTGGCAAGCTGAACAGCATTCAAAATATCAGAAGACTGGCTCACTAATAACATTTCTATGCTAAACCTGCTATTTGATAACGAGAAAAAAAAAAAAAGGAGAAACACAAAGCAGAAATAAGTACCTGAAGTTTGGATGAGGAGCTATGGTAGGAATTGTGCCATCTATGACACCTCTCTCACTCATGGTCAGAACACCTCCTGGCTCAAGCAAAGCGTTCAAGCGGTCCAGCACAGAAGGGCTGCATTCAAAACAAATTCATGTGGTCATTAAAAGGTACCAATTTGATCCCTTTCTGATCTGAAATCAAAATGGTACCAACCTTATGCAAAACCCAAACAGTTCATTACTCTATAAGGTAAAAGGAAAACCGTCAAGTGCTAAGCTGTCTGAGAAGGAAGATACTCTTCCAGAAAATCTAAGTTATTGCTTCTGTGTATCATCAAATGCAAAACATTCAGCTGTGAACCACTCAGTAAGAGGCAAAGTCAATCAGGGAAGTCAAAGGGCTCACTGAAACAAAGCCACTAAAATCTCTTACTTGCAGAAATTAACATTGTCCATTAGGAGCCAGTCTCCAGATTGCAGGGCCTGAACCAACATCCCATCTACCCACTCAAAAGTGCCATGGCTGTTGCAGTCAGCAGCCTGGGTCTGCTGCAGCTTGAAATGCCGGAACTCTTCTACCAGGTGAGCAAAGTCTGAAAGGAAATACAACTTACACTGAGACTTACATTAATGAAGTAACTTCCAGCACCATTCAGGAAAAATAGTAGTTATTTTGTTAATGAACATATATTCTTCCTACTTTTTAGGGGAACATAAGAGCAGAGACTCTTCAGAAGCTTCCTATAGGCAAAAGCCATGTGAACACAAAAGGTTTGCAAGCACAAAGAAATACAAAAGAGATTGTACTCCCTAAACAGGTACTTTTATGCATTCCTTCTCCCTCATTAGATGAAATTTGATGAGTATTGATGCCTTATTTTACACAATGATTAAAAAATAGAAACAAGAAGGAAAGCCAATATACATACCTGCCTTTGTGTAAGAACTTATTTTGTTGTTTAGTCGCTGGATAAGTACAAGTATTCCCTCCAATTTGCTCACTAATTCAGCTGTAACACTTCCACCTCCTTCCCCCAGAGATTTGGGTTTGCAATTCAGGATGAAATTGCTCCAAGCACGCAGCACGAGTTCAGCATCATCTGCACAGAGCTCTGCCAGGAGCAGACTGTCCCGTACGAGGGTGCTCACAGCACTCTCCACCTTGGCCAAGAGGCGCTGCCACGGCCTGTTGATATCAACCTGCACACAGGCCAGGAGAGAGTCAGCTCACCATGCAGAACACCGTGCTGCCAGGGCTCCATTTACACACAGTAAGCTCACAGCAGACTGGCCACCATTAGGCAGGAAGGAGAAATTCTGCCATATTACCAAACCAGTATTTACCTGCTCAAATCCACCCAGGAGCTCAGTTGTGTCCATTGCGCTGTTCATGGCCATGATCTTCAGCCGACGGCCGGTGAGATGGGCCAACAGCTCCACCAGACTGGTTTTGCCAACAGCTGCTGGGCCCACCAGGATCACCATCCAGCTCATGTGCACACACTTCATTATAGACTCCAGGGACTGCAGTGAATGATGCAGGAGTGAGAGAGTTCTGCCAGAATGAGGAATATAGTTGCCACGAGAAAGAACTGAATAACCGATCTGAAAGGGACAACAGACAGGCAAATGGAGTTTAGCTGTGCAAGTTGTTTCCTTCCCTATCCCATCACAAAATCCCTTGTCAACAGTTTACCTGAACATTATATGGATTGATGTGAAACTCCCTGGTTCCTGTATACACACTGGCCTCCTGGCCAAAAATGTCTCTGTATACAGAAATAACCTAGAACAGTTAAAACAGCAGAAAGAGACTTATGAGTTCAAGTTATCCACTGTTCCAAAGATTCACTTCTAAAGGTTTACACCTCAAGTATCTTTTCCTCTCAGCTCCACAGCTGTATGACAGTAACTTAACACTGTAAATTACAAGCTCATTTAACTCAAAGTGCAGCAAGCAATGTGAGTGTGAGATGCCCACAGCAACCATTTCATTAATCATGGTTTCCTGAGACTTGAAATACTGTAAGCAGTGTTTCTCTTTAACAAAGTAGTGGGATAGAATTTACTTCATAAATAAGTTCTTTCTTTGGTAACACAGAAAAATGTGACAATGTTACAGGCAGGGGAGAGTAAAGCCATGACGAAATAGCCAGCCACATACAACCAGTAACTTCAGTTTCACAATCTGACTTTCCAGTTTAATACCACTTAAATCCTGAGAAATTAAACAAAAAGCACAGGATTTCTAACCAAGAGAGGGATAAGTAGGTAGCAAACATTATTTAATACAGAATCACACAAGAGTATGATGTGTTTTAATTTAAGTCCTATGTTATTCTGCTTGCCTTTATTTACATCAGCTGTCTGCTTTTATACTAATTAAACTGATATTTCAAATGGCAAGGGGAGAAGGTATCTATAGCAAACCCCAAAACTCCACACAAACCTATGTTTAATTTTAAGAGATAAGTGTCCATGAATGAATTGCAAAGAATCTTCAAAGTGGAGATTGAAACTTGGATTTCTATAAATATATCCTGAGCATCTGAAGAGAAAGGAAGGAGAACAATGGCTCACCTTTTCTTTGTCTTCTCTGGTTCTCATTCTTTCTCCATATACTAAAAACACATGCTGGCCTGGATCATAACATCCTGGTGACTGGTCAACAAGCATAAGCTGGCACCAGCGGAAAAGATCACGTAAGTTGAACTCCCAGGGTCCTCCTTTCTGTCCCCACTTTTTTTCAGCCATTACTTCTTTTTCAATCTGAAAAAAATTGGTAGTAATTAAAAAAAATAATCATTTATTCCATCCACAAGCTGGTCTTCAAATATTTTTTTAATGTTGATTCAGCTTCTGCCTTTGGCACTGCTGACAAGACAAAGACAACTGAAAGAGCAGGCTGAATTTACTTTGCTGAAGATACACTAGGAACTAAAGCTTGATTTAGTTTGTCTCTTACTGTTTCTCTTAACACACAGCTTAATTTTGCAGTTTACTGTTGCACTCTTAAATGAATATGTAGTAAGATGCTGACACAAGAGATTTTACCTGAGGTCACAGAATATTACTTTCCCCTGTGTATGAATGTTTCATCTTCTGTGAAAAACAGTGCCTCATCAAATATCAACAAGGCATCTGATTGTCATGGTACAAGAAATCAGATTTAGTGGTGTTCTTTACTTTCCTCTGCATATATTTCCATCCCTCTTTTTTTACCCACACACTTCTCTATAAAAATGCTTGGAAATAAAACATTATACTTAATTTTTTTCTACTTACTGCATTCTGCCTACTTCTACAGAAAAGAAATTAAAATATGTTTACCTTGTTATTGAAAGCAACCATTTTAGCAATAATGGTTTTATCAATAGCAGGAAACAATGTATTCCCAATGAATTTCATATCTTCTGCTGACAGTGGATCAACATACACCTGTAAAATCAAGAGAATTCAGAATGTTTTTATCAGAAACCTGCAAGACAGGATCATGACGTAGTTGAAACCAAACAAATAAGCTTGCCTGTGTAAATCTATTAAGAAAGGACTTGGGGAGACCCTTCCTTCCACCTCCTTGTCTGTACGGATTCTGGCATCCAAAAATCTTTGTCGTCTTGTGCTGTACATGAAAATTCATTCCCAGTTCTGGAACATAAATCTCAGCTCTGTGGTCAAAGCATGCATTAAGCCCCTCTAACACAGACTGAGAAGCCAGATTCAACTGAGGAAAGAAAGAAGGATACAATATTAAAGCTGCACAAAACATTTTTGCATAATCTCTAGTCTAATAGTCTGGGATATATAGAAGGCAAAATTCCATTTCATTCCTGTTCTAGAACTAACACAAGTTATTACCACCAGCTAGACTGTTATTATACTGCAGCAACTAACACTTCCTTATGTTGACTTGTTATTTGTACTGTGGTTTTTTTCACTGTGATAACAAAACAATTCTCCATTGTAAAACCTGCATTTTCAAGACATTTTTTTCTAAATTTATGTTCATACATTTGTGGCACTCAGGGCATTTTATTTGTTTGTTTGTTTAAATTCAGGCAGTCTCTAGTGGTTGTTGGAAGTGACATTCTTCTCAACAGGGGGGAAAAAAGGAGGTTTACAAGGGGCTAAGGAAATGAAGATTTTGCACTCTGCAGTAGAGTGCATATTGCCAAGAAGGCAGATCTGTCACACACATGGTTGAAAGCACTTGCTACAGGGTACATGAACAATCCTGCAATGGCAGGAAAGCTTATACTGGCAAGATGGAACTCTTCCCCATCTCAATTAAATCCATAACCAACACAGTATATCAGTCCCAGGAAAACACCTTTTATTTCAGTGAAATTGCATCCATAAAGAACAGTTGTACCAAAACTTCTGTTGACACTCTTCCCTAAAACCTTTCAAATGCAAATCAAACCTATCCTTGGTCTTCTGCAATCATTTAAGCTGGGATTCAATCCTTGTTCTCTTGTCTCAAAACAGTCTAGTCACCACCTGCCTTCATGAAGGGAGGTCATCAGCACTTGTAGGTATTTATTCCACAAGGCAAATCAACCAAATTTGCTCTTCTAGAACATTCCATTTTATTTGTCCCCAAACCTGAACTTACCTCATCTAACACAATCCAGTGTCCAGCCTTTAATGCTGCTAAGAGTGGTCCATCACGCCAGGCAAATTCTCCTCCCTTCCCACCTTCAACAGGCAAGTCTGTCCCAAATAAGTCTGTCACATCCTTTGGGAGAAAAGAACAGAATGGGGAAATTGAAGAATTACAAAATTTAACAAAAGTTCTTAAACATTATTTGTTAACTTAACTCCCTTCCCTTTTAATACCTACACTTTAGATCTAATTAATGATTTTCAGCAATTGCAAAAAATGCTGAAAGCTTTTTCATTATAGAACCCCAGTGATAAGGTACAATATTTAACAACAAAAGTTTAAATTGCAACAGAAAAGCTAAAAAGCCTTAAAGCTAGTTTCAAGTAACGTTGCAGAAACCAAGAAAAACACAGTAGACAAAGAAAAGCATGGCTTCACCTGAAAAGAACAGAAATATCTGGGAATTGGCACTCAATCACAGAAGCTTACTGCTCTGTCTCCTTCCCCCTCCCATTCAGTTCTGAGACCACTGAGACCAAGAAGGAAAAACTGACATTTCAGACACAGTGTCAAAGTTAAAGAGAACTGCACTTTAAAAGTTACACAAAGCTTCTACCCTGCCATAAACACCAAGTAATGAAGGTAATATTTTATTCTACCGTTTGCTCAGACAGGTTGATTCGAACAAGACAGTTTCCTGAGGCTTTTGCCAGGGCAGCCACCAGGCTGGTCTTGCCCACTCCTGGGGAGCCCTCCAACAGAACAGGTTTGTTAAGCTGTAGGGCTCTTAACAGCCTTTGTGCATTCACTGCTGTAGTCCCAGCATTCAAAGCATAATCTGTCATGTTGTTCCTCTGGAGAACAGGGCCTAAAATAAAGGAAAGATAAACCAGAAAGCAATTAAACAATTAAAGAATGTTTATGCTGGAGGTGCTGATAGTATGCCTCTGAATGAGCTCACTCTGTCTGTAAATTTATCTCAGTGCAGCAAGCAATGGAGATCCAGCTTGCATGTCATTCCTGGAGACGTGGCACATAGATTTTGTTTGATCCACAGCCACATCTCAGCCCATCTCCACATATTTAAAGTGAATTTTGCAAAAAAGCACATAGATATATGATTTATTTTGCCATGAAACCTCAGTATCTCCTGGTTCATGACTTAAAGTAGAGATCTATCCCTGAACAAACATAAATGTATTCTTGCATTTCATTCATGTGAATCTAAAACTCAGAAGCAGCTCTTGAAAAATTGACACTGAGGGATACAATCCAGTCATGCTCCCACTGCCCCTTCTGTGAAGGAACAACCCCTTAGTTAAAACTTTGCTTCTCCTTTATTGTTATTATGGCATACAGTGGGGAGAGAGCACAGAGCTTGTCTGCCGGATTCCAGCCAGTACAGCTCCTTGGACATCACTGCCCCAAATGTGTAACACAGCATTTCTCATGTATAGAAGATATTGATCACCAGTGCATCCTACACAAACTGATACCTGTTTAGTAGGAAAGGGATCCAAAGAGATTCCTTTTGTGAACTAATCAGCAAAGGGGAGCTAAGCAATTTACAGAAAAGCTTTACTTTGTACAATTTTATACATGACTAACACAATCCATGAATGCCAGAAAGTCCAAATGTGAACAATTAGTACAGCATTAGGAACACACAGGTCCATATGCTAAGAAATAACCAGCTGAGTTAGAAAGCTCAGAGTCATCACTTTTTAGTCTTGTTGTGGTATTTTAAGGGCAAGCAGCAGTGTTTTGTTAGTTCCATTTGCATTCTTTGTCCCATGAGGAACTGAAATGCAAAAATTAATGATTTTGGCAAAATAGCAGCAAATCTTTGAGAGCCTAGAGCAAGGCATGGCATTAACCTCCATTCTGTTTAGCTTTGTCCTGCTTTCCACACTTGGCACATGGGCCAGGACGAGCTGCAGCTTTAGTTAGTGGAAGTTAACAGGCCTTTTGAGCATGCAAAAGTGACAGAAAATCACAACTCAAAATTTTAAAAAAGCTTTGTTACACCAGAAAAGTCTATGAAAATTAGGCCATTAAGAAGTAATGAAAAAAGAGAATCAACAGATGTGTCTTAATAGAAGTGACTGAGTTGCAATCTACACACTTGGAGGCAGAAAAGGGATTTTTCTAAAGCTTAAGAACTAATAAATTGTTTCTATGATGGTTCAGGTATCCTACTTAGATCTAGTGAATAACAAAACTACTGAAAATACAAATCACAGAATAAATGTCCACCCACTCCCCACAGTCTCTTGCCTCTTGGAATAAAAAACGGGTGAATTCCCATAAAGTTGTCCATCCATACAAATTCTTTTTCCTTTGTTCTGTCATAAATCTTCAGTTCATTCTTCTGACAATCAGTCAGCTCAAAGAATTGACTCATTTTCTCATGTAAGAATGTCAGGCATTTCTCACGAGCTAATAAAGCTGTATCAGCTGAGCAGGATGTTGTACCTGTAATTAGGAAAGTAAAGTGTGCTTCAAAACATTAACTAGGCACATTCATGTCATGACAAGAAACTCATCCCTTCCTGTGCATGCAGGTTTATATTTTATTTTAATGTTTTCAGTGCTTCCAGTACTATTTACCATGGACAGATGGTTCTGTGAGCCCAGAACTAAGGACACCATATTTCCAACCCCCTTTCTTCTACTGTCACAATCACCCTGATATCTTGCCATAGGCCCCCCCCAGGCTTTTTTTCCTGGCATTTCTTGTGCCTTCCACTTTTCCTCCTCTCCCTTATCTACTATTTATCAGCTGGGCCAGCAGCCAAACACGAAGATGCATTCTCAGCTATGTGCACAGTACAGGCCAGCACAGACAGATGCTGACATGTGCAGTGGGGGAGAGCATGAGAGCATAATATGTGCTCAGGTACTGTGACAGCTCAGTAAAACCACATCAACTCAATAAAAACCACAGGTTTTCTTAATATGCGTGCTAGCCTTTGTAATATTATTAATCCCTGTAATTTACTTCAGCTTGCTCTATTACTTAAACTCTTGCTGAAACACAGAAAAGGCACATGATGTACAGAAGGTTGTCAAATGGAAGTGAAAATGTCTCCTGGAAGAGTCCCATGCTGCCCCAAAGCATTTTGTTTGCATTGGACTAAAAATATTAATACAAATACAGTGTTTCATATTTTCTGCTAACAAATGAGCACTGAAGACTTACCTGACCCTATTCCATCAATATACACCAAACATGCAGCGTGGATAAAAGACATCCATGGGGAAACGTTACGGTGGCTGCATCCCTTGGCAGAACTTGACTCATCCTCTGCCATGACATTCATAAAATTAACCCAGGCCAAGATGTCTCTCACACTGAGAATACACTGGCGACCAAACTCTTGATTAGTCAGCCATTCAACAAAGTCCATCATGAGTTCTGCTATGTCTGCCCCTAAAAAAAGATTAAAAACAAACAAACAAACCACCAAATAAATTTGAGTTACCATTTTTTTTGGTCCCATCTGCTACACTGTTTTAAAAACATCTTTTAAGGCAGGTACAGCTGCATGAGCAATGTAGATGGGTACTCTTTATCCTAGAAACAGAATAAGAGAAGAGAAAGCTCCTGCCCGAGCTCTGGTTACAGTTCCTTTTAAATTCAGGTAACAAGACAGCATCACATGACTAACACTAACAGTGAAGCTGCTGGCAGAAAGTGAAGTGCCAGTTCTTTCAACACTCTATATTAAAACCAAGCTGAGACACTGAAGGGCTGGGGACAGTTCAACTACCTGGATGGTGAAGTAAACACAGCCTTGAATTTACTTCTGGCTAGACATGTACCATACAGAGAGAAGGAAGAACAAAGTCCAGAATATAGCATACTGTCCTCAGGGAGAAATGTAGCAGAAAAAGGGTGACAGTGGTGTACATCCTGAGGAAAGGCTGTCAGCCTCCAAACTCCTTACTTCCTGAGCAATATTTGAGTACCAACACACAGAAATACCTACCCTTGTGCTTTACTGCACCCAGAGACAATCCTGGATGAAGATTGTGCTTTACAATCTGTATCAAATCCTCACGGCCATTGCTCTGCGGACACCAAATTTCTGTAAATCTGTTGCGCAGCGCAGGGGAAAGCTGCAAACAAGCAGAGTGTCAGAGCAATTAAATTAAAGATTCATTACAACATCTTCCCTAAAGGTCAGTTAACAACAGCCTTGTAGTCACTGTAATTGTAAACAATTGTAAATAAATAAAATGAACAAGATAGCTATTTCCTTCTAATTTTGACAGAGACACTTTGTAAGAAAATCTTTCAAAGAAGAAGAATTTTTAAGACTTCTAGTAGTGGCATCAATGCAGGAAATGGGTGATATAGAAAGTTCAAAAGAATATGGGAAGAAACTGAGGTGGTTTGCATCACCAAAGCTCCATTTCATTTCAGGACACCATGTATCAAACAATGGCTCTGTATTCTCCCTTTGCTTACAGAGGCAAACCACAACATGGAAATTTGCCTTCAATTACAGCTTGTTTCTTTAATTCCTCTCTTCCTTGGCTGAATTTGTCAAACAAAAATTAGTAGCAAAAATGCAATCTAGAAATAAATCCTACTTAAACACATGGCTTCAATGAGTGGTTCTCTACTTCAGAAACCACTTTAAATGGAGTACCCATCTTCTTTTGAGTAAAAGAGCTTCTGGTCCTTTTTCATCAACCTAGCTTCCAACACTGCTTAAAAGTTGTAGGGTTTTTTTTTGTTTTACAGGTTTTGTTTTTTTAAATATGTTTAAAATTACTTAATTCTCAACTTCAGAAACAATTTTTTCATTTAATGAAAAAGCTCTTTTGGGATGCGATGTTTATTATTCACTAAGAAACACAAGATGGCCATCACTTTCTGAACAGCATTAAGGAGAAAAATCTGATATGCAACTTTGTACTGCCCCAGAGACATGGATTTACTTGCTTCACAAGTCACAGCTCCTGTACTTGAATATTCTATGTATCAAGCCTAACTCGAGTATTTAGAGGCCTGAAGCTTCTTTTGACATTTTGCTGAGTATTCATTTATAATGCCAAAGTGATAGCCCACAGAAGTGGCAGAAAACAGATTCACCCCATCCTCCTTTAGAGTGATGAAGCAGATGCCAACTAGAAAGCACTGGATGCCAGAATTGGCATGATGCATTTTTGTATTGTACCTCCAACCAGTTAATGGTCAGTAATGACCAGAAGATGCATGCTGTACTTCCAGATGTTTTGGCATTTACCTCTTTTTTCCCAAAGTCACCTCCTGGGTTCATGGTCGCAAGGATCCGGAATTTCTTTCCTGCAACTAACTGTTCTACTTCATTCTCCTCATCATCTTGGCCACCTTTTTCAGCAAGTACCAATGTCTTTTCAGCTTCAAGAACACTAGAGAGAAGGTAAAAAAAAATTGCTTAAATTTTGCTCCACTTCAAAAGATCACTTAAAAATGAAACTCATATTAATTGGCCTGGATAAACTTTCCTTTACCCAATATAATGGGTAACAGAAAAGACTAAAATGAGGGATACTGCTGCAAATAGATAATGAAGTTGAATTTATATTTTAGTTGTTCTGGGGGTTTTCTTTACACACACACAAAAGAGGGGGAAAACCAGATTTTGTTTTTGGGATTTGACAAGATATTCATAATTTCAAAAGCTCTCTGGCAGGCTGAAAGCATTAATACTGCAAATGGTAAACCAGAGATTTTACTTTCAAGTTTTATTTGTACCATTGTCCTTTTCGGCGAGAGAGCAGCTCACCTAAGCCAGGAAACAAAAGTGCCTAAAAGAAGTCAGATTTACCCCACTCATGTTTGGATAATGAACACTGAGGATGCTTAGTACTACCACATTTCAGACATACCTGTTAAGTCGCTCTAGTACAGAATCATCAGCTAAAGAAATCTCATCGAGGAGGAAAAAACCCTCCTCCTTCATTGCTAAAACAAGAGGACCATCACACCACTCAAAGAGTCTAGAGCCTTCAGATTCCTCCTAAGAAAAGGAAAAAAAGTGAGAAGTGGTAACTGCTCCTTTTCACTTCCACGGGGACACCACCCAAGGTATTACAGACCTGCTCCCTGGCCCTCTGCCGGACTGGCCGCAGCCCTCCCAGGAAGTCTGATGTCTCCATGTGCAGGTGGCAGTTCACTGAGTACAGCTTCTGATCTGCTAACGCTGCAAAGATCTGACAAATGGTGGTTTTACCACACCTGCAAACAAGTAATTTGATTTAAAAGGATGAACTAAAAAAAAAAGAAGCAAACCAAGCAATCAGCTCACTCTGGACAGGATTCATACTTTCATTGAAGAGCTATGAGGCAAAGGCCCAGCACGCAAATTTTCTTCTGCTCCCTTTCATTGAAAGAAATGTATGCAAAGTGAAGCCATTTTTGGCACAACTGTTGCTGATTTGCACAAGAGACCTTTTAAAATTAAAATTAAACCAAAATCAATTAAATTTAAATCAATAGCTGTATTGATGGATTTCTGCATGTTCAAAGTCAAATTTATTTCAGCTTGCCCTTCCAGATACTCAACCAGCCCATCATTTCACTGAACTGGAAGTGCTACATGTCTACACCAAGCCTAAGTCTGATGGAATAAACTGCTGAGCATCTAGTTTTCATTTACTACCCAAATAAATTTTCCTTCTCTCTTTTCTTGCATTTTTCTTTCCTTCTATTCCATAAAAATTTACTCTACAAATTTATTACCAGCACAAGAGCAGACAGTATTTACGTCCATGACCTCCACTACCGTATATGAGGTGGAGAAGTGGCAGCAAGATTATATTTTCATTTTCCTACTTTCAAGTAACTTCTATGTAGTTACACAATGCAGATGAACCCATCAAAGACACAGGTTAAATGAGATGCATCTGCTTCCCCCCAGAAAGGAACTGTGAAAAACAGCAGCTGCAAGTCTTCCATGAGACAGGCTCAAATTAAAAGATCCCAGATGAAAGTCACACTGAAGCCCACGCAATGCTTTTGTCTCCAGCTCAGTAGCTGGTACAGAACATCATAAAAAGCAAGATTACCCAGTGTCTCCCACCAGCAGTACTGGTTCACCAAACTCCAGGGCTCGTCCCACCAAAATGGCAATTCTCCTCATCCCCTGAGTCCAGACAACATGGCTGAAATCTCTGTCCATCACTGACATCCATGTGGAAGACTTAGCTGCACAACACAAAGCAATCCATCAGCTTCAGTCCATCTAGAGATCATCTACCAGTGGGGCCCCTCGAGGAAACTCACCCAGCAGCTTTTTGACACTTTCCCCTGAGAAGAGAGACTCAGGATATATTTTTTTCTTGAAGTGTTTTTCAATGACACTTTGAATGACATCCACCTCCTCCTGTTTCCTGACTCTGCCCGCCAGAAGCATAAAACCTACAAAACAGAGGAAGAGAGAAAGCAATTACTACCTGGGTAATCAGCGACAAAAATTTACACTTCAGAAGCGGGGACTGGAAAGCAATTCCACAGACACTCGCCAAAGCTGGGGCAGCAGAGCTCACCATCATTGGCCAGGTGCTGAAGCCAGTCGTAGTCCCGCTGCAGCTGCTCTGCCAGCCGGTACCGCTCCGCCCAGCGGAACAGGTCCCGCAGCGTAATGAAGCCGTGCTTCCCGGCAAACACCGTGGAGCCCCTGCGGTACGACTGCCACGAGAACAAACGTCAGCTATCTTCTCATCAACCTGTGCAAACACTGCTAGCAAAGCTAATCACCCCTCCCTGCAGTGGCACTGCAACAAGAAAATGCTATGAATAACTACCTAAAGAAGTTTGGAAAACTCACGATGTCTAAACACTAACTCCTTTTAGGCAGGTATTTGATGAGCATTAGGAACTAAACAATTTAGATAATGATAATTTTAAGAAAAAACAACTAAGAATAGAATATTCTTAGTTGCTACCTGGAATAAAACTAAATCCAGCTTGTGCTGCAATAATTGCTTTTAAATACAAGGTAGTTTTAGTTACATACTAAGTGTCAAACGTCTGTTGAATACAGGAGAATCTAAACATATCCAAA